>NC_051269.1:15678488-16338176 GCF_015220745.1 Sebastes umbrosus
GATGCGCTCACTGCATCCTTACTTTATGACTGTAGATACATTTTTATTTGAACAAAATGTGCACTATGAAAAATGTAACTTTAAAGGAACTATAATTCACTAGCTGCTAGTAAATACATGGGTGGCTGATGGGCTTAAAAGTAAAAAAAAATGTTTTTTTTAACAATTTCTTTGGAAGATGGAGTGAAAGCCTTAGCAAACAGTGAATGGTGGGACTTGTGCGATGGATGAAGCTGTACTGTACGTCTCCTTCTTCCTCTCAGATCACTGTGTGTGATAAAAACAATATCGTCTGGTAATCTCCGGTACCAAGGTCTGTGGTTTATATGTCCCCTGAAGAGCAAAAGCAGTGTGAGAGGGGAATGTAGATAAGGGCTAAGACAGTCTCACTGACTGAGAGTATACACCGACACACGCAGTGCCTGTGCAAATTACCCCGATTAAAAATGCATGAGGCTCAGAGTTCCAGGTGTAATAAAGTACAACACAATGGCAGGGCTGTCGTTCACCAGTGTCTTGGCAGCCTGGAGCTGAAAGTGTGCGTGCGATACGTGTGCAAGCATATATGAGTGTGTGTGTGTGTGTTTATGTGTGTGCATGTGTTTGAGTAAGTGAATGGATGAGTGAGTGAAAGGGAGTGAGAGAGGTTGGCTAGGAGACACCTACTGGGCGAAGTTAGTGATCTCGCGGCCTCGGGCATTAGGCAGCATACCCTCTTTGAACTCTGCATAATCATGCACCCTAAGTGATGAGGTTTTAGTGTGAAATATGCATGGATTTGATCAGCAAGACTATCTTCTATTGGTGAGAGATTTATTCTGCCACAATGAAAACAAGTTACTGCAAAAATTTAATCACTTCTCATGTAACAACTAAAACAAAGAAAGTCTTACATGCAAGGATGCGAGGTTATCAAACAGCTGGCAGCTTAGAAAGATGCTCTTCAATACAAAACAAACAAGATAACAAAATTATTATCTAGTTTAAAGGACACAAATACTACTTTGCCTATGATGGGGATGTGGGAAATCATGTGTGAAGCAGCCAAGTTTGTTCTTTGTGATGTGAGGCGGATTGTGTTTGGAAAGAAAGAGCTTTTTTGATTCCGATGGTGTGAGACTCAGTGTTTATGTGCAAAAGGATTGTTAAGAGACTAAAAACCCACTCCCATCCCACAGAAACTGTCGTGTACTGGGAACCAAAGGATCATTTTTTTGTTTACTTTTGAATAATAGTGATGCAAGGCATGTGGAGAGATAAGTATGGCCAAAACCAATTAGGAGTTTGTTTTTGGACTGGACTGGACTGGACTGGGTGAAAAAGAAAGATAAAAGAAGATGATGTGTATGAGAGAGAAAACTAAAGTCATTGTTTATACTGGAGACAAGTGCCAGGTGTAAATATATTCTAGTCAAATGTAATCACTCCACTAATTGGGATGGATATTGATTTTAGATGCAACAGCAACCCGTTCTCGCTCCCAACTCGTCAAATACCGCCATTTGGTAAGTGTCGTTCCCTCGGCATCGGAAACGGACGCACGGAGTCACCCTTTAGAAACAGTATGTGACGAACAAGACTTTCAACTAACTCTAATGTAAACCAACTCGTGACTTAGTATTAATAGCATGAGAGTCTGCTCGGGCGAGCGGGAGGGATGGAGGGATGGAGGGATGGAGGGATGGATGGGTCAAACAAACAATAGACTTTCAACCAGGAGACTGCTGTTCATGTCCTGCGTGAAACTAATAGTAACGTCTTATTTTGTCACGTTAGCCACGTGACTCGTCGGTATTGTCAGTCTCGTGAGTCACGTGAGTTGTTAGTCACGTGAGTCGTTAGTATCATCAACCCTGTGAGTAACGTGAGTTGTTAATCACGTGAGTCAATGTCACGTAAGTCGTTAGTATTGTCAGTCCCATGAGTCATGTGAGTTGCTAGTCACGTGAGTCGTTAGTATCGTCAGCCCTGTGAGTTGTTAGTCATGTGAGTTGCTAGTTACGTGAGTCGTTAGTATCATCAGCCCCGTGAGTCTCGTGAGTCTTTAGTCACGTGAGTCGTTAGCATCGCCAGCCCCCGTGAGTCACGTTAGTCGTTAGTATCATCAGCCCAGTGAGTCACCTGAGTCGCTAGTCAGTAAAGTTAATGTCAACCACGACCGTTTCCTAACCCTAAATCAGTGGTTGTGTTTGCCTAAACCTAACTTCTTGTGAAAACAGTTTATTTTGAAAGGACACTATGCATCTAACAAACGTACAGTATATTGACACGCGGTCCCTGGTCCGTCCAAAAGTAACGCAAAAGGGGTACCCCGTGCGTCGGACAATGACCAAGCGGCGGTATTTGACGAGGCAGGGTTGAGAATGTGGTGATAACAGGGCTGCACACTGACAGATACAATAATGAACATACACATACAGTACATGAAGGCTGTATGTTTGTCTGGGTGGAAATATCTAACCTCAGTTCAGTATTGTGAACACTGAGTGGTTCACTTCCATGGTTAAATGCAAGAGTTGATTTTCATGTGAACAGGTAACATCTCAAACAGATTATTTTAGGGCAAGCTAGATAGTAATAAACAGTGAAAGAAATATGTGTCCTTCTGGAGTTAATAATAAAAATCAGTTTCCTGTATTGACATTTGGTGACATTGATTAAATAGGAATTCAGAAACAATTCTGCACCCACGCTAATTTAAAAATGAATGTGTGATCAGAAACATATATAATCCATTTGCTGTTCTCTATATAACGTCAGTTTAGCATATGGTTCTCTCGCAATGATGTTTTATAGATACAGTACACACAACATGTGACCATCATTCTCATGAGACGAGAGAATGATGGCTGGCATGTTTGTCAGACGGGCTTTAAGAGCTTATAGTGCCCATATTACTTTATTATGGTTTATGTGGGCATGAGTAAGCCAGCTGTTTGTGTGTGTATGTGGTGGGTGGAACTAAGAACAAAGAAACCTTTCAGCGGATTTTTGTTGACTCACCAATCTTTACCGAGCACCAAGTACCCTGAAAAGGAAAGATGCATTTGTGGTTTTTCTAGAGTGTACAATGAAAATTTAATGATTATTTTCTTACTCTGAATAGGCAAGGAAAGAGGTACAGCCGCCTGCAGTAAAGAGACACATTGCTAGTATAAGGGTCACAGGACTGGTGACAAGTCTCCAGTAAAAGCCTTTAAAATATAATTACTTTAACCCTGGTCCCTTCTGTGTGAGCTGTTATTATTTAGTGTAGCCCAAAGTCAGCTCTCCAAGTTATTGTTAAACTCTTAAGGAAAAAGAAAACAACGAAGAACTTCATGGATTTACTCAAAAAAATGTAGATTCCTGTATAATTATTGACTCTCTCTCCTTCCTCTAACTTTCTCAACATCTATATCTTATTTTTTTGTGTTTGTCATTACAGGTTCTCCATCGATCGGACCACAGACCAGGAGATGATCTTCCACATTGATCCTGACTCGGGTGCCATCACACTGGGAAAGATTTTGGACCGAGAGACCGCAGGCTGGCACAATATCACTGTGAGGGCTGTAGAAGCAGGTACATTGAGTCCCATTTCAAAATGTGCTTATCACACATAAGATTTGTACAGCTTCATGCTGCTGGAAGAATGCGATATTATTTTTTTTCTAGTGACTTTTTCACCTTGCCAAAGCTTCTGGAAGTTGGTGAAACTACTGTGTAAAATACAGTTCAGCAAGTTCAATAAGTACGTATGTTAAGCCAAAATGAGTTGTTTTAAAGTCTTAATACTTCCACTGTGCAACATTTGTGGATCTTAACATGTCAAAACAAAATGCATCATCAGGATAACACCAGTGCAACAGCAATGAAATGAACAGATAATTCTAATTTAACTTTATTATCTTTCACAATTACAGTTAATAGCAGCCATGTACTCCTCCTTCTGATATTACAGGAAAAACTAAATAAACAATCACAAAACTTAGTGGAGGGGCAACTAAAACTGCTCTAATAAAGAACACAAGTCACGGCTAAGTTAATAGAACGAGAAAGTTAAAATTGCTCTGATGATTGGCAAGCTTTGCATGCACCCGGTGCCTGCCAGTGACGAAGACTTTGCAAGTTGAATTAGCTCTCCCAACATTTGTCGACTCCCACCAGGGTGATAAGGGGTGACAGACATCCTCAAACTGCTGTGATTATTAGCTACCAAAGCTTTTGGCACATTTTCAGCAGAAGAGTGTTGGGGCTTTTAGCTTTGAGAAAGACAGGGAATGAGAACGTAATGTACGGTAGTAGAACAACACTTCAATAGGCGTAAGATTATGTTGTGAACAAAATGTATCATTTGAGAACAAGATACAGAAAGTGTCATGGGATGGGAATGGAATAATAACTAGTAAAAATGCCAACATCAATAACTCAAAGTAGAAAAAAAATTATAATATTCTGCTTTTAATGGAATTAATTTGTATAAGATGTAGTTTAACAGACTGTAATGTACCAGAAATAGTTAAAAAATATTGTTAAAAAATATTATATAAACACAACCTTTACATCATCAGACAATATATATAACTTATTTTTAGTTTAGATTAATTTGCTGTTTCCAGTCCTTCGTTTTGTTTGGGAGATAGTTTCTATATTCATATTGTGCAATTGTTGCCAGGGGGCGCCGTGGTTCAGCGTCTGACAGAGCTTTGAAAAATGATAACCTTTAAGCTGTATTTAAGTGTGAGTGTGGACATTTTATTTAAAATATTTAAACATTACTTTTAAAAGTCTGTGTGTCTGTGCTTTAGTATAGTGCAACTATATCACAGCATCATGTTCCGTTTAACATTATCTTATCTTTAATATCACAATCCAAATCATATCCGACAATAACTAGGGCTGTACTGAATAGTTCGAAGCTTTGCACCTTCAATCATGGTGTTGACATTCAAGTTATTATTATGAATAACTTACAGACACATTGCATGCTATAGGTCACCTTCTCTTCGCCTCTCTCTCTCTCTCTCTCTCATACACACAAACAGCAAGCGACGCAGTGCTCAGTCCTCTTCAAAATTCAAAAGTGCTCGTCAAAAGTCAAAATTTATTGGAAAAAGAAGTAATCATTTCCAAAATTCACAACATATTTTTATTTAACGAAATATTCTGCTTCAATCCATACTTGTTGGCATTTAGCCTTTCAAAACAACATTTTCATTGCGGTTTAAAAATTGCTCTCCCGCTTGCAGCACACAAAAGGAGGAACGACGTCCAGTAAAAATCTAACAACATCAACAAAATCCCTCAAAATCATATTTTTCCCATTTTTTTAGGGTGATGACCTCGTAAAATATGACGACATACATTCAAAACTTCCTTTCGAAAACCTCAATAGAAGCTTCAATTAAAAAAAAAAAAAAAAAGACATTCGGTACAGTCCTATCCATTTAAAATTCATTCGTCACACATGCTGATTAACGGGGCTCAGCGGGCAGATATGCCGCTCCACCAGAAACCTCTCTAAATGCACAGGAAGGCGCAGATTCTAAAGATATTTTTTTTAACATCTTAGTTCTGATAGCTAAATTGCCTTAATATCGGCGCAGGAAAAATACAATCTTCGATCATCCCTTCAATCGGCGATACCCGATCTGATCGCCAATCGGCTACCATTTTCATTACTTTTGGGTCACAAATAGTTTCGTATTGTTCAGCTTCACAGGCAAAACAGCTGATCAGCTAGAAATGCATTGAGCTGATCTTCATCTGTTCTGCCAGCCCATCGAGGACATCATAGTCCTCAGTGGTAGCCATCGGTCTCATCTTCCACCAGGTAGAAAATACAGTCATTATCATTGCTTGTCTTAGAGCTGGCAAACACACCACTGAAAATTAAAGTAGAGTTTAAATTTTTTCATCTCACTGGGTCCTTTAGTCACAGCAAAGAAAATTAAGAATGTAATAACTTGGGGGAGCTGGGAAGTTATTACTATACCATTAGAAGTAAACTTGAGGAAGGAGGAGGCCTGGTATTCCTCACTTTTTCAATCTCATACAGATGAAGTGATTTTGGGATTGCAGTGAAAGCAGAGGAGATTGCATTCTGCATCTAAATGGTATCCACTATTGCACACAAGAAGGCAACAATGCACATAAACAAAGCTGATTTCCAAATGTCTTCATATTTGCTCCTCGCTCATACCGCCTCAGATTGTGATTACTCCAATAATCAATACAGCCTAAACTGAACAGTAAGCAGTCTCACCCAACACAAACATTAAGACCAAATTACACTTTCTGAGTCTTGTTTTTTTTTTTTTTTTTTTTTCCAGCTGTAATTCCCAGAGCAATTTGGGCGCTTTTGTGCTCCACTTCTTTGTGCTTGGCATTATGTCATAGGCACATTTTAATGTTAATTGAACATTTAGCAAGGCTCCTAACCCTTCCAATATCAGACATAAACACATGCCTGCACTTTATAGATAAAGCCTCTCACATTGCCTTCCAAGGAAACATCCGGACAGACGGAGTCAGTGGTCAACGGCATCAGAATTCCCATCCAGAATGTTTCTTTATCACCAGTTGGCTCACAGAGTCCTGAGAGGCGTAGACGCACAGACAGGACAGCGACAGAAAAAGAAGGAGAGACATAGAAAGCAAAAGAAGGCCACAAGAGAGATGGGAATAGAGGGGGGGGGGGAGGAGCTTGTAAGAGTATTTTAAGAAAGGACTTCATTTCTCCATAATGATTTTATCCTTCCTTTTTGCATGGGTCCCTCTGCTCATTAAGGCTGGGGAGCCACAAGGTCAACTTGTCTGAGGACGTTGTTAGGACTAGAGTTTCGTGGCACAACCCTTAATGATTCCCCCAGTCCATTACTAACCTTTGAACTATCACATTGCCACTGTATCAGTATTGGACAAGTGACAACAGCTTTCTGACAATGTTAGGAAGTCTGTGCCCCAGGATTAACCCCAGCTGCAAAGCTGCAAGACACACTAAAATGTCAATTACCGCACATGCGTCTGTGCACTCGGTAAAGATCTCTTAGTTCAAGTATGAGCAGACTGCACTGTGATGATACCCCGCCAATCAAACACAAATATACACACATGCACACACAGCATGTCTTCAAATTCACCCAATTAAAAGTAGCATCCCAGACATTGTCAGTGTAAAAGAGGAAACAACCTCTCATCTGTATAGTACTTGTCTCCCTTCCAGAGAAACACAGAACCCCCTGAGTACAGGAGGAGCATTTAACCGCACTGTCACTAGCCGGGGTACTCGTACTTCCTGACAGTCTTCTCCATAGAAACATATCAGGGTAAGTTAGAGTGACATATAATTTTCGAGAACTGATGGCAAGTATGATATCACCTTGCGAAACTGCTTTTTTACCCAGACAGGTAGGTTGAAAAAAAAGAGCATCACCCTGAGGGCAAAAAGATACCGAGCTGGAAAGTCTTTATCTCTTGCACTGTTGCAGGGAAGAGACATTTTCTAAAGCATAACTTTTCTCACCTGCCGTCTGCGAACAAATGCACGCTGTTTTATTTTTATTTATTTTTTTAAACCGTTAGAACATTATTCTCTCCGACTCCAAATGAATCACACACTTGTTGCAGCATTGTAAAGCAAGATAAGTGTCTCTTTTCAATCACAGTTGGAAAATGCAAAAGAAAATGGATCTGAAGGTGGAAGAAGAAAAAAAAAATGGAAATCCTATTTGCAGAGTACAATACGTGATTCACATTAAACTGGGAGTCAAAATGAGATGAAATTTGGTTAAAGTACAAATCAGAGGATGTTATTTTGTACAAACTGTGCACCACAGAGTGTTTAAAGTGCTCTGCATGGATAAAATGCTATAGTGCGAGGCACATCTGTCAACAAGGATGGGGAGACATAATAATGTGTCATCACAGACTAGAGGCTTTGACCTGTTAGTCTGTCCTGTTATATAATTACTTACATGTCCTTACTGTCAGTTTAGCTGCGGAGAAGAAGGAGATCCTGAATACTCAAACAGTTGTATGATGTGTTTTGTTTTCCTACATTTGGTAGGTTAACATACAGTAATTTTTTTTTTTTTTGTCATTTATTTTTTATTTATTTTTATTTAACCTTTATTTAGCCAGGATAATCCCATTGATATTTTGAATCTCATTTGCAAGATAACAACATAAAAACACAAATAACAGGCTTTAAAAAAAAACAGCAAAAAGTTAAAAACATCATAAAAACATAAAACATTTCACATAAATGTGACAACAGCCTTAAAACAAACAAGTTACATCAACCAAAGAATTTTCATTCAGTGCCAGGACAAGTACATAATCTAGTTTAAAATGTTTGTGTAGCTCACTCAAAGATGACGGTGCAGACATTTTAAAAGAGCTTTCACCAACAACAGTGTGGGTGATAGGAACGAAAAACCTTATTATGCATATATACAGCAGGGGTCTCCAACAAGCAGAGCGTGAACTACCAGTAGCTTGCTACCCGTTTCTGAGTGGCTTGCTAAGAATATGTCCATAAACTTGATAACACAAAGTCCTTTTTAAATTTCTATCCAATCAAATTCACAGACATCCTGCCCCCTTCTGACACAAAATGATTATTTGCCAATCAGCTGTCAATTAAACGAATTACGCTGCTTTCATGTTTGGTTACATCAGTGACGCCGTAACATTGGGTGATGTAAGTAAACTAGCAAGCACACACCAGATTTGACAATGACCGCAGAAAATAGCCAGGCCAATAATAGGCAACAAATCTTCATGAGGAATGGGTTTCTTTTACGTGAATGTGAAATGTGAAAATAATAAATCCCATGCACTTCAACATCCACTCCTTTATTACAGCTTGCATTCTGGTTTTTGTTAGGAAGTTAAACAGGTCATAATTCCCTCTCTAATACCTATTTTATATTGCTGTGGAAAAAATCCCCCTTCGAACAACTGGATTTATTCAAGTTTCTCGACAAATACTACATTTTACAAAATTACATTTGAACACATCATGATAACGTTAGAACCCAATACTCATCCTAGAGCCTGAACACGTCATAACTTTAAATCAATGGCACCTCCCATTAAGCTGTTGTCCTGCTGATTTCAACACAGATTTGTTGATACAGTGTAGCATTATCAGGAAAAAAAATAGGGTGGGTCACCTGGACGCGTCGATAGTGAGTTTAACAGTCAACCTACGGTACCGTCAGGTATCCACATGCTTACACATTACGTTGGTATCAGAGTAGTGTGATGTAATGTGTACGTAGCGAGTGAGTGGACAAGCTGTAGAGAGAGAGATGCGCTTCGAGCAGATTAGCTGTTTGGCGATTGTCGGAGCAGAGAAGAAACTAGCGGTAAAGTTGCCTTGTGTTATTAAATGTACAGCAGTGTCACACTTTTTGCTCTCCCCACTTGTGAAATGAATCCTGCACCGTGTTCAGGTTTAGGCATCTTACGGGGACCGGGGAGACAGGTGGTGGTGCAGTGCTCCGCCGGTGATTCCGGTCTGGTCTGGGTCGTTCAGGGCCGGGGACAGGTGTAACGAGCACAGCAGCATTTTTCTTGACGAAAAAACAATCACTAGTTCTCTTCATTTTGAATTACCAGTATGTTTTATGGTTGTGATGCTCGAGGAGGAGTAGGCTACAGGGTGCCATTTGACAATCACACACACACAGAGACAGACCTGTCAGGCGCATCGGTGCGCCCAATGAAAATATTTAGTCGCACTCGACAGATTTTTGGTCGCAAATGCGACCTGCTGAAAACAAACAATGTTTTAAGACAACAGTCTCTGTTTACCAAACTGACGAAGAAGGCCAACGCAGCAACAGAGACTTAATTTTGTGGTGCACATCGTAACAAAACACGAAAAGCCCTTTGCCTATGGCGGGATTGAAATAGAGGCAATGACTGCAGTGGCTGAAACGTTATTAAAGGACCATACAATTAAAACAGATATTGCTGCTATTGACGATCAAATTAGCTCTCAGGGGAAAAAAGGTCGGAGACCCCTGATATTAAGCATGTAGAGAGAGTGCTTGTGGGAAAATTCTAGCATTCAAGGCCACAGGATTGCTCACTTGCATTGCATTAGTCTCAGAATATTGTAAAGATGAATGGTTACATAGACACGACAGTCATCAGCGTTATGTAAATGGTGTTGTTTGTTGTGTATTGATGTGCTTTATAGAGGAGCAGTCTTCACTGGGATGAATATGAAGTGAACTTTTTGTTTGGTTGCTTCTTTATCATTTATGCATTGATGATTGAAACTCCACTCAGTGCATTTTGATGAGACTTGATGCATCCACCACTGGAGTGCAGCTTGTTCATAATCACATTATTGCACTGATTACCATTACTTATTTGACTGTTATGAAAACAGCGTGTAAGTCTGAAGGGGTGTAAAATATCTTCACACTGAAGCATTTGACGAGTTTTCTAAACTGGGATTGCTCCTCATTGCCAAGACCAAAAACAGCATCACACCGATTGGATGATAGAGTCAATTCACAGTTTTCACTCACCAGCAGAGGTGTGTTGGCAGAGACACTGTGAGGTAAAGGGCAACTCTGGCAGCATTGCCCAGCTGTGATATTGACAAAACAGTCTTGTATTACATTGTAAGATGTGTCTTGATAGCAGTGAGGCACCTCATGTGTGACTTACCGAGACTGTGTGGATACCTCAGCCAGGAGATTAACAGGAGATTGCTGCCAGAATGGTCAAAACTTAAAATGTACCATAGCTGTCCTTGCCGTCAAGATGTCATTGTTTTAGGATTTTGTGACTCTAAACTTCCAGCATTGACACAAAACTTAATCACCTCACATTGTTCGACCACAACAATGTTCCCCAAGGAATATGAATCTGGATAAGGTTTGGTTTTTGAAACATTTTCCTTATGAAGAAATGTCAGTGCAAGTTCTTTTTTCATCATTTCTGTGATATTTAGGAAGCATCAATTAGGGCCCTATTTAAGCGATCTATGGCGCATGGACTAGTTCATGGCGTCCAACTCCACTTTTGCTAGTTAAGCAGCGCAAAGTAAGGCGCAAGGGGCGAAAGGGTTGCATTTAGTCACTAGTTAATCATAGGTATGTTTTGGGTGTAAGGAATTAAACCAGACCCTTTAAAAGTCAGGTTTACCCGCACATTTAAAAGGCGGATTCGTCAAATTGCTGAGGAAACAGATCTGCTCGTGCGCGAAGAGAAAGTACGCGAGTAGATGTGGTGCTTGGCCGGTGGACCCTCTGCCTCCGCCGTCTCCCACTCATCTGTTCCATCAGCAACTCCATTTGACTGCATATGAGCAAATGCACTGATGACGGCATAGAGGGGGCTAAATATGATAAACTTGTATTGATAAATAATGAAAACTGTATTGCTCTCCGAAGCAACCCACGGGAGGGCAGCTGAGCAGAATCCTCTAGAGATGCATTACGCACGGGCTTGCAGCCGGGCACTGCCGGAGAGGCGGTGTGTAACACACAAATACATCAGCCTCAAAATGCCGCTGTTTAGGGGGAGAGGGCCGCAAACTTTCAAGTAGCCTACGACTACACTCGCACAAACAAAGGGATGACACGTGGCGTGTGTGCACTGTGAACTCTCTGGTCAAGCCAGTGACTGGAAGAGCGCTGAGAGTGCTGCAGGTTGAGCAATACAGACTGTCTTAAGGCCTTACTTCATTATATTATATTATATTTTGAATTGTCACCTGCCGCCTGAATTTTCTGTTTTCCTTAACAAAAATATAAACATTGTATATATGGTATAAACATGGTATAAACTACCGCCGACTGTATTTAACTGAAGAGAGCTGCTGCACGTCCCTGTGTTTAACAAGCAGAGTGTGTGCGTGTTGTGAACCTGTCTATGTAGACGCATCTTACTATCTGAATAATGCGCCAGACTTTAGACCAGGTTTTTGTTGGTCAATGGTGCAATGTGCCAACAAAGCACCTGACCACACCTCATTTTAAGACCAACACACCCATGGGCGCACAGATGGGCACAAGTACATTTGCTACTTACACAACGTGGGTGCTGGGTGTGAGAATGATAACTGTGTCAGTCTGAAAAGCTCCACTTTGCGCCTGATGTTAGAAAGGGCCCTTAGTGTGTATAGTATGTTTTATTTAGCATATACAGTGAGTGCGTCTCACTTGGTGTTTGGATGGAAAGCCAGTTGGTATTTTATTTATTAGTTTGGTGCTATGGGTTTAGCGAGATTATTGTTTGCATTCATTTTGTCCGTGAGGGGTTTTTTTTGTCATGGAAATGAATGAAGAGCGCATTACAGAGAAAACCTTTGCATTTAGAAGCCTGTTTTGATTCTCCTTGGTGTATCAGACATGCGTGTGTTCCCAGTTGCTAAATCTGTTTAATCTTGATAGTGGTGGAAATAAGTTTCCGTATTTGTTGTCTGAATATTGTAATGGAAATGAGTGGCTGTCACTGCATACGGGGATCAGCACCTGAATCTGATCTGGTAGCTTTTGTGAAAATATTTTGTCTTTGAAAAGAGGGTAATTGTGGAATTTTATTTGTATCTATTTAATGCGTTTGCGACATTATTTGACAATTTCAAAATATTTTCAAACAGTATATATTATTCAGTGTGTTCAGATGGTCTAGAATTATTTATAATGTTTTATTTACTCACAAAACATTTACAGCTGTTAGTTCTTAAACACACAAAAACTCAAAGTGCTGTAAAGAGACTTTGGTTGTACGCTGGTGAGTCTGTGTAAGATCAGAACAATGCAAACTGAAGAAAAATGACTGTAATACTTTGTAGTCTCTGTGCCTACGTGGCCAGGCCTCTGGCTCAGTAAAGAAACCAGAAGCAGACGCTGTTGAGTACATTCGTATCCTCAATTTCCCCTCCTGACAAAAGTGACATTTTAAACCAAACTGTTTCCTCCAGCAAAGAAGATGAGCCATTTGGTCGTAAGGAGCATGCGACTCCTGACAGCCAGACACCCACACACATGCAAGCACGTGTATGCAAAGACGTGTGCACACACACGCTCACATCCTCTATCTGTCTTCCCTGAAGTTATGTCAGTATAATGCAGTGCCTGAGAGATCTACTATGCAGTCATTCTGAAAGATTCGCAACAGCTGGTGAGTGCCGCACAGATGCAGAGCATGCCAATAATCTGTTGAAATCCCTTTATTCTTCCTCTGTATCTGAAGACAGATTTAGAACGGCGCCACTTGGTCCAGCTGAATGAACCTGTCTCACTGAATAACTCTTTTTTTTCCCCCATGGAGGGAGTTTTGGGGTGGTTGGAGGCGGGGCTTTCTATTATTGTTTCATCTGTTTTCAATTCTGGGAATTTAAATGTAAAATGTGTAACATCTGATGATTGCTGGTTTTCATTCTGGCACAGTGGGGACAGCAGCATAATGTGACGACGAAATTAGAAGAAGAGGGAGAAGAGAGGAGATATCTCTGTGCGCTCTCTGCATTTATGTTTCTTGCTGCTCTGGCAAAAAAGCAGTCAATTAAAACCCTGCATTGATGTGAGGATTATGCTATTAGTTGAGACTAGCGTTCTCATTTGCTGCCTTGCCACTGGTGGGCCAAACTGTGTGGTGAGATAGAGGGAGAGAGATTCAGAATTTGCCCACAAAAGTTTGTTGATTATCGGTTTTGTCTGGCTGTTTTTGGTAAATCTTTCTTGTCATTTTTCTTCTATCCGACCTGTGGCCCATCTGTATGTCATCTGTCCTGTTCATAGACCTAAGAAAATCATAGACACATTGGGCCTCATGCAAAAACATTTTCGTATTCTTATCTTAACTTTCTCTTAATTTTTGTTGTACCGTTGGCACGAGTGTGTCGTGTTAGATTCAGGAACTTCAGGTAACCGTGTAAACGACCTGCGTAAACATGATGAATGCCACATGTGCGTAAATGAGGGCGCATTCGTAAGGAAGTAAGTCAGCCATGACGCCATGACCTGGATACACCCGTTGACTTTATTATATACAGCGATAAATCAACCTTCAATTAGTGTATAATTTAAGTCGTTTTGCAGTTTAAGATGTTCATATTGATATAGTAGAGTTATACAATAGCATTAATGGCCAGTTTAAATTAATGATGATATCGTTGGGCTATATGAATACATTTAGAATTATATTATAATTTTAATTGCAGAGTCAAACAGGATAATGTCAACATAATTATTATGATTATTATATTATTTCATTTATATAGGATTTTATTTTTTTTATTTTTATTTTTTCATTATTGGAATGAAATATACAATCAATTAGTAAAACACTTGGGTTTGGATAACAGCAGTCTAATTGCACATGACTCCTTCAACAGGTCTGGACCACTTGTAAATTGTGTTCGTAGCTATAAGAAAAAATTCAAAGTACGAGAAAATTGGTGAATGCGACAAGTTCGCCTAAATCATTCGTACAAGCCACTTACTGTAGGGACGAATCTGTTTGTACGAGTGGTTCTTGCATGAGGCCCAGTGTCTCTGTGTTTGTCCACAGGTTTTTGTTATACTTTTTGAAGCCTGAAGTTTACCCTTCTACATCACCTTGCGACAAGTTTCCGGAGACAGAATAATCCAAACGTGGGCAACAAAGAGGAAACTGGGTGGAGCTGAGGTGGGGCAAGAAAGCAGCAATTACCACGGCTGAGTGTGGAGGAGATTTATCAATTACAGCAAACACGCCTCCAAACATGTCACCCTTTAAGCTTCAATGTCTTCTTTATGGAACACTAATTTCAAAAATTGCCGTGAAGATACAAATTAGAGGGGAGGTGACCATTGAGACCCAAAAGAATAAGAGACTGACTTTGTAAAGATAAGTTGAGGGTTTTTGTAAGGACATCAGTCCAGTCTCCAGGGCCAATAGAAGACCACGTTGCAATTATAGGAAATAACAGCATTATCATTAGTAAAAATACCAATTTGTAGTTTTTCCTAGCTGTCCTCTTGCAACCATGCAAAAAGGAAATGTTTTTTTTAATTGAAAATACATATTTACAGTGGTAAAACAGAATCAATGTTAGGTCTACCAACAGTCAACATTTGTGTATTTTAATTATGAAGGGGATCTTTCCCAAACCTTAACATTGTCTACAGGATTTCCCTAAACTTAACCGAGTTGTGGTAGTTTCCCAAATGTATGCATACCTTTGTGTTAGGGATAGCAGATCAAGAAACAAATCATTTTTTTGTTTTCGGCACTTAACTCAGACTTCCAAAGGTCAAAATTGTAGCAAACACTGCGTAGAACCTTTTGGTGCAAAGTAAAAAAAGAAAAAAGGTAGAGTTAGATTTAGTATATATAAGGCACTGCCATCTTACAAGAGTTAGTGTGACTTTTTCTTCTCTGCATTTATCAAATGGCAGTAGTTTGTTACTAATACCGTACTAACCATTAAAAATGCAAACACTAACCCGGAGCACTTAATTTAGCTTTCACAAGTACATGCCTCAGTCATTTCAGAAAGTGAAGGTCCTCATTCTTAAGAGTGAGTTCACTTAATTGCACTTAACTATCCGCAATATTTACATAATTACGACTATTTAAATTCATTCACCGAAGCTCCTTTTACTGCAAGGATTTATGTGCATTTTTTTTTTTCCATCATTGGATAATTGCCAATAGCTGCATGTTGTTACATTTTCTGTAGGGCGCATGAACTGGGTGGTGACAGCTGTGTATACTGATTTATTCATAAGCTATGTACTCTAATTAACCAGGATATCCAGACCAACACTTGAAGCGACCAGATCACTCATTTAACACAGAGATAATGTTCTCTCTCTCTTTCCATTTCTCTCTCTCTAACTCACCTCTCACATAAACACCCGCGCACAGCACACGCTGGGGGCCTCAGGCTCCCTTCTGTACTATACATAGTGTTTTATGAGTAAAATGGAAACTCCATCAGACATTATCATATGATTACGAATGGGAATTAAGATTCAAGGAGAAGTCGAGATAATTTGAAGTGGGTTTTGCTTGTACTAATTATTTAATCTTCTCCACTCACACGTTTATATTCTGGCCCATTAAGAAAAATGTCTTGAGAGTGCATTGTGATGTTATTCCTCGTATTTTATCTAGTTGAAAATGTCATGAGAAATCAAATTACAGCTCTTCATTTGCTATTTTGTCAAAAGCATTTTATTTGTCGTTATCGTCGTGCTGAGCTGTGCCTCTCACACTCAGACTATTAAACAACTATATAGTGTAGTGTCATCATCAGATAGTGAGGACATGGAGACAAAAATGGAATCTCTGGTACCATTTTCATGTCACTCACCGGTGCCAGAAAGTGTTATTCAGGTTATGAGTGCAATTTGAGCAGGCATTAGATTAAAACCTTCAGCACTTAGCCACAATGCCAAAGCAACTGTCTGCTTTATTGTGGGAAATTGCATCCATCTGAGTCTTGTCTCGCTCATACTAAAGGCAGACAAGATGATTATTAAGGGTCTTGCTCATGGACCCTTACGCCAGTATATGTCACAATCAGAATGGTAGCAGCAGCTGACATCCTCTGTCAATCTACTACGGATCTATTTAGGATTGCTGTGTGGTCAGTTGCATTTTGGCAGTGTGCTTACAGCCTTATCCCTGTAGTTACAAAAGTCTGAAGAAAATTGAAGTGTAAGCATAAAGCACAAGTGAAACGCGGTTAGTGTAGAGAGCTTTATTGATTCAAGAAAAAGAAGATCTGTATTTTCGGATGCGCACAAGACGGACGACTGAAAACTGTAACTGAAACGCCTCCGGTGTAGACACCCTGTTACTTAAGAAACAACCAGGATCAGAACCTCAGTCACTCAGTTACTAGGAGATGGTGTTATGTGTTACTTTATCCAACCACTATACTCATTGTGATTTGTTGTAAATGTTGTTGCAAGCTAAAATGTCATGCAAAAGCACACCTGCTACAGCTCTTTACGGTTATCAAAATGTGTCAAGACAGACGTCGTTAATGTGTTTTCTTCCTGTCTCGTTATAGAGAACCACACCATGGCGTCCCACTCGGCAGTGAGTATTCGGATTCTGGATGTGAATGACAATCCTCCTGAACTGGCTACACCGTACGAAGCCTCCATATGTGAAGATGCCAAACCAGGCCAGGTAAGTTTTTCCCGATTCAAAATTAGAATACTTTTAATATGCATTTTCACAGTCAGAATTAGATCTGTACATTTAAAAAGTCAAAATGAGATGGACAAAATGTCATGATATATGCTTGCTAAGCAACAAGTTAAAGATGAAGGTTGATGAAGTTATTGTAGCTTCACAGATTGATCCTCCATTTCATTACTGATGATGGTAATGAAGAGGCAGGAGTTAGGGCACTTGAACAAAAAAAACAGTTCTGTGCCAAAGCACTAATACATTACATTAACATCATAAAAAACATACTTGTAACAATGCCACAAAGAAACATATTACCTGTGGGTAATTCAGTCTGAAAGGCAGCACCAAAAACAGCACACAGCCCACACAATATTGAGCACACTGCATTCATTAGTGTACAAAACTCAAAGCTAATTATTGATGTGAAGCAAACTGAAGTGTACTCAGCTGTGGGTAGTATATTAGAACATCGGTGATTGATTTTTCCATTGCACACATTAATTACAATAGTACTGTAGGAGGAAGTAGATGAGCAAGCAAACAATTCATACATTAAACAAGTATCACGCAAATATTGAGGTTACATAGCTCCATTCAAATCAATTCTAACATTATATTAAACACCATGTAAGTAGAAATAGACAGAGACAATTATTAATACTCTTAATTTTCATTGGTCGCTATTCCAAGAAGCCAAAGCTTCCAACCTTAGCTTTAAGCGAGTCAGCCAGGAAGAATAGAAACAAAGACAGCTTTCCCAATTCTGACCGTTATCTTCACTGAAAATATTGTTAGACAGAAGGACAGTTTGGATCAACGTCAATGAAGGTGTCTGATATGGAGACCCAGTATCCTTTGTTGAGCTCATTTGATTTAGACTAAAGTGACTCACAGGAAGCAGCATGATCACCGGCTTCTCTCTAAATTAGTAGCTTGATCGGCTTCACACGTAGCCTTTTTAAAAAAAGTGAATCTGCATTTTTCTTGTTTTAGACATCAAGTTGTTCAGGTGTTACTTGCACCATGACGGAACATGAAATGATACAGCCATTCTATGATGTGTGATATAGCGAAGAGCACTAAATAACAGTAGCATAAACATGTATTGTCTAGAGCTATCAATCAATTCAAATATTTAATCCTGATTAATCGCATGATTGTCCATAGTTAATCGCAATCAATTGCGAATTCCTCGCACATTTTTTATCTGTTCAAAATGTACCTTAAAGCGAGATTTATCAAGTATTTAATAAGCTTATCAACATGGGAGTGGGCAAATATGCTTGCTTTATGCAACTCTATGTATATATTTATTATTGGAGATAAATTACTAACACAAAACAATGACAAATATTGTCCAGAAACCCTCACAGGTACTGCATTTAGCATAAAGAAATATGCTCAAATCATAACAAGGAAAACTCAAGTCCAACAGGCAACAACAGCTGTCAGTGTGTCAGTGTGCTGACTTGACTATGACTTGCCTCAAAACTGCATGTGATTATCATAAAGTAAGTATGTATGTAAAAGGGGAGACTTATGGGTACCCATAGAACCCATTTTCATTCACATATGTTGAGGTCAGAGGTCAAGGGACCCCTTTGAAAATGGCCATGCCAGTTTTTCCTCAAAATGTATCATACCTTTTGAGCGTTATTTAGCCTCCTTTGCAACAAGTGTATGACATGGTTGTCACCACTGGATTCCTTAGGTTTTCTTTTTCAGATGATGCCAGTATCTTCACTCTTCACAACCTCCAAAGTTGCGTTAATGCAATAAAGAAATTAGTGGGGCTAAAACAAATATGTGTTATTATCGCATTAACTTTGACAGCCCCTAGTA
The DNA here is from genome assembly GCF_015220745.1 of Sebastes umbrosus. NCBI lineage: Eukaryota > Metazoa > Chordata > Actinopteri > Perciformes > Sebastidae > Sebastes > Sebastes umbrosus. The sequence continues at coordinate 15,697,482 of NC_051269.1, forward strand.
TTGTCATTAAAATGTAAAACCATAAACTGGCAAAAGGCAGAACAGCCAGAAAGCAGAAGAGTTTTAAGAAAAAATGTCAGGAGTAACAGAAGGATACGCCTGTACATCAGTATTAAGTTAACAATGCAGTATCTGTGCCAGTGCATCGATACAACAAAGCAAAAGACCATATCACAATGTATTGTTGAATTTTCAGAGTGTAGATTCATTGTTGACCTTCAGTATCCGTTTAACTTCACGGTTTGCTCAGGTGTCATCCCGTGACCTTCATAACTTTGGTCACATTATAACGGGTGGTCGTATATCTCTCCTATGACACCTGAGCCATTTGCTGAAAGCCAAGACATGAACCTTGATTTTAAAGTATTTTAACACATATGCTGTATTTCTGTATGGATTTTTTGTCCTACTCACACTCACCATCTTTTTTCTTATCCTTCTATAACCGCCTCATTATTTCCATACTTCTGGTTTGTATCATTTTCAATTGCACACTATGATCTATCTGACACTTCATACAGAAGGCAATTTATAACTCAGCTTTCGGGCAAAGGCCCAATTTGCCAAAGAGCATCAGATAGAGTGCCAGAAACAAACTGTTTTCCAAAGAATATATTTATTTATTTGTTTTGTTTTTTTTTTCTTTCTGGATGGAGATTAAAAGTCAGTAGGATTAATATTTCACAGATTTCAATATTGGATTTCTATCTATGTCAGCGCTGTGGTTGTTTAAACTAAAAAGAATGGACTGGAGGGAATTCACATTTGAATGGATACACAGCTTGTATGATTGCCTGCCAAAAATATTTGTGCATGTGATTTTACAAGCTATTTACGAAACACCATCAATCATTAAAGAGGACCTATTATGCTTATTTTCAAAGTACTTGTATTTTGGGTTTCTACTTGAAAATGGTTACATGCTTTAATGTTCAAAAAACCCTTTACTTTTCTCATACCGGCTGTGCTGCGGCACCTCTTTTCAGTCTGCTCCGATTGGTCAGCTGGCCCACGGTTTTGATTGGTTAACCAAACCAATCCAGCTCCGCTCTAGCTTTATTTGAGGGCATGCCAAACTAGCTGTTATGTAAATGTGTTACTTGGTGACATCACCGCGTTACGCAAGAAAAGGCGGGACTTCAATCAAGGCGTTTCAGGCAGTTCAGGAGCAGCATTTCTATGAGGGAGAGTAACTCTCGCTGGCGTGGACTTTGGGCTTTGTAACTTTGCAGACCTTTGACATGCACAAATAACTATCTGCCATGCTAAAGGAAATGGGACAAAGCACAAAAGCATAATAGGTCCCCTTTAATTATTACCAATTGTTACAAAAGCTACACAGTCAAAAATATAGTTCTGCTTATGGTAGTTTTTTGTTAAACCGTGACCCACAAACAGTGATACAGCAATTAGCACAAATGAACATAAAGTTCTAAATGGCAAACAGGTGACAGAATTAAATTGCGCATCATTACCCGGCACTAATCAATCAGTGGGAGTCTGTTTGAAAAATCAAGACAAAGGGTAATACCAATCCGGTATCACCATTAAAAATGGACAAAGTCATTAGGGTGTTTTATTCTCCTTACACAGTCAACAGGCCTTGGGCTCAGTTAAACCCAATTATCATGTGCAGAGCAAAGGAATAATTAAAAAAGCAAGGCTTTAAAGTGGGGCCTCCGTGCTGGAAGCTGCATTTACATGTGTAATGAGACTCAGGCCTCCCCTCCCCTTGATCCACAGACTCTTAACCACTTATAGCCCCCCTGTGCCTCTGTAACGCTGCCCGCCTGCGCCTTTCTGGAACATTGTCTGGTCTGATCACCCTCACTCCCACCTCGCTTTCTCTCCCATCCGCGTGAGCCCACATTAACCTTCAGCTCCTAATCACACAGAGATGATTAGTCTTCCAGCAAAAAGATCATTGCTGGCTCCCAGCATTGTAAAAGACAAGGTTTTAATGCTGTCATTAGAGAGAAATGCAGCGAAATATTTCATAATTACAAACCAAAGTACATACAGGAGAATGTGACATTCAGCCTCATCGCAATCTCTAAATCTGTTTATCTGTCTACTTCTCTGTCTGTCTGTCTTTTTTCTGTATTTATGACTGTCCATTTACAATAGGCCGTCAAATGACAGGAACATTTGACAATATCTGTTCAATTTAATTTCGATTTTTGTATTCTGTTTTTTTTTGTCTCTTCTCTGTAGAGTCTCTTTTTGTATGTTGTTGTGGGGAGCTCTGTCGGAGTCCGCTGCCGAGATTGAATGAAAATGCGTTAGCCTTGGGTCAAAGGCTTTCTAATGCTCATTTTCAGCCTCAGGGGTAACCACTGGGGGTATGGGGGAAACAATTTTCTCCTCCATGTTATTTTCAGAATAATATATCAAAATAAAAACTGTTTTCCACCAGTTGTTGTCAGTCACTGCATCTTTACCTTTGAAAAAATGGAGTGAGTGGTGTGAAGAAAATGTTTTGGGTCCGTGGATTCGCTGCATCTACGCTAGTGCAGAGAGCAGGTATTTGTAGCATTTCTTCTCTGATTAATGGCAAGGATAGAGCCGTTCTATTGTTGGCCTTCCAACTCGGAGAGAGAAGTGAATGAGCAACTCACTTGAATGAATTACTCATATATCATATATATTCACTTTTTCATTGAAGCGAGACCAATAAAAGTTGAAGTAACGACAGGATAAACAGCACTGAACCAAAAAATTGCCTCGCAAACAGAAGTCAGTTTAATGCTACTGAATTCCTCTCCGTCAATAAGTGAAATTTTGATTCACAATACTCGGAGAAAAATCTGAGGTGCTGGCACTCTGCCCTCGTCTAAAACCCTTTGGTCTCTTGAGAGGTAATCGAGTTGTTTGGCAACTGTCCGATCGGAGCATTTGGCAACATCCGATATTCAAGCTAGCACTTGCACAGGTCCAGGGATTTGGAGCAAACAAGATGATGTCACACGGCCTTTATGAATCTCTGCCAATGATGAATTGATGCATAAATTCCTCTCATCATTCTGCCTCTACAACACAGAGGAGCTCTGTGCCACTTTCTGAAATATCAGCCACAAACTCACCCACACCTGCAAAGAACCTTTAATTTTGCCATTATGCCATTATGTATGAGGCAGCATGTGAACAATGCAGGGCTAACATAGCCCAATTAATTATTTGTTGTTTATTCATTCATATTTTATTAATTCATACAACTGAGTCACACAGGATTTGCACAACGTATTTAATTATAACCAACAATATCTTTGAGTAGTCCACATAGTGGTCTGTGCAATCGGCCTGTGTCTTAAATACAGGTCAGGTGTAAAAGAGACTTGAGTGTGCATTTCAAACTCAAATAAGGGTAAAGCTATGCCAAGCCAATGTACTAGCACATTGAAGGATCAGCTTCAATTAACATTTCACAGATGCTAACCATGTCAGTAATTGGTTGCATATGTCCATCATGTCTCCAGCCTTGCACAAAACCATGTTCACAAGGTATCTGCTTAGAATCAAACTAAAGAAAGTCAAGAATGTCACATAAAATCTCAACTCATTGTCTTCTTATCTGAAAGCAGGTCTGTTGATTTACAGTAGTAATGGCAAAGACATGAAGACAAAGACTACAATTGGAAATAGTACATATTTACCAGCCGCGATAGCATGTGATTGGTATTGTTTTCACCTTGTGAGTTAGTGTGGGTGAGTCATCATGGCAAAATGTGCTCCTGGAGACACCTACTGGAGCGGGAACCACCATAGAAGCGGTTTTGAGTACTTGGCCAGCTGTTTGTTTAAGCAACAAGCCATAAGAGGATCCGCATTGTGCCCAACAGCGCCCCTTAGCTGTTGTAAAATCACTGTAAATCACTGGCTTATTGCTTTTATAAAACTGTTACTACATATACCTGGAAAGGTTTGATTAAGTTAATACATAGCAACAAAAAATACAATAATTAATTTATAACAAATAGTCATTCTTCCGCCAAACATTGTAGTTCTTCAGCAAAATTTAGCAGAACGGTTGCCAAGCAACAAACAGACGCAGTGGAAAGCATGCTTAAATGTTGGGGTGATTAACATTTATCTGGATATTGTCATTAATTGTGCTATTGTTGAAGTAGTGCTCAATCATGTTATTCATTTTGAAACAATAGTTGTCTAATTGGCGCAGTGATACTATTGTGATACAGTCACAGCTGTGTAGAGTATTATATGACGGGTTGGAACGCAACTCAGCCAATCATAATCAAGGACCGTAATTGTCCGTTTTATGTTCAGATTTTGTCAACGTGATAGCATAGCATCACAGCCATGCAAGATCACAAAACTTTACAGGTCTGTAGTTGAGATCAAAATGAAGGCTGAGTTCAAAGGTGGGTGTGGTCCGAGCAAGGGCGTCGGAAGTATGGCACCACTTTACGCCCCTGTCCCGATTTGGCGTTGTGGCTAGTGTGAGCCCATGAACATAAATGTATTATATATCCTTGCTAGTGTAAAGTTAGCATAAGAACAATGTTCCCCACAGAGAGAGAGAGATTTTCTCTGGTGTTCTTTTACGTTAGAATATACAGTACATTCAGAGGTCAAATTCATTGAGTTGAAGCTGCGGGCTGTTGCCTGATATGTTGAAACACTTTGATGTCTACTGCATCCCAGGATGCACTTATTTATTCAGTAAAATAAGCTGCCAAAGGAGGAGCCCAGAGATATAAGCATCAGCCAACAGATGTTTGCGTGTAAAATGAGCCTCAATTTTGTTTCAACTCCCCAGAATGTTGTTAATCAATTTTGAAACATGGACAGGGCGACCGCTCTTGGAAATAGTCATAATTGAGTCCATTTTTCTTTCACCTGGAATAGACATCAAACACTGGTTGAACTGTCCTCCTTTGCCATATGAATATGCCGCGAACCCAGAGCCCTTTGCTCACATTATCTGGCCTCTGTGAAAAGGAGATCTGAAGTTAGAACGGGTTATTGCTGCTTTGTTCTGTGTCTAGCCTGTTTCACCTTATTTATAGGCCTGCTACTGTGGCAGAATTAATTAGAGCAAACACAACACCTGTTACTTTTCAATTGGATCAACTGTCAAATTGCTTGGCTTAAAATTCAAACTTTTCACAGAAGAGTGGTCTTTTAGTTCCATGTTGACATTGTAAATCAGCTAACACCCACTTATGAGGCATGAGTATCACTTGATTGATAGCAGGACTTGATTGTGGCTAATTATAAGTAAACAGTAATTTATTTTATACCTAAATCGTTCAATCAAGCTGTCCGTGGAACAAGGCATATACCATAACCATGTTATTTTGTTCTTTGTGTATGTGTGTGTGTGTGTGTTTGTATATATTGTGTTATAGGGACCATAAGCTGTTTTCACAGTTACGTTGTGGGGACTCGCCTCCTGTCTAGGGACCTTTCCCCACATCTGTCAGCCTGTCTGTCCATCTCACAAATTGCATCATGAACACAATCCTACATGCCTGTCCCTTTGCGGACGCACGCTACAAGGAAATGAAGACATTGCATGCACACACCCACACACACATGCTGCATAAACACAGCCTTCACTGTCACAGTCTTAATACGTTAGATCAACCCCCGGTTTACTAAGCTAATGAGGAGCGTTCCATTGTCTCCCGTTGTGTGCTGTGTTATCACCCAGTCTCGTTCATGGAGTGTCAGCTCTCTGGCTCAGGTCTAGCTTTCGGTGGAACCACAGAGAAAATCAGATTAACCTAAGCCTTTTAACTGCGGTTGGATATGATCCCATTTGAGAGTTGGCAACACAACCTATTTTGTTTGTGTTTAGAGGGAGAATGCATGTGGAGGGAGGGGGAAGGGTTGGCAGAGAAGTAAATAAAAAATGGGTGACACAGGCTAAGCAGCTTTTGCTTGGTGACAGTTCAAGCCAGGGCCATGACTCAAAATGTTAAATAGCTTCTCACCTTTTATTAACGGGGCACTCTAGGGGTCTTATGCAGGTCGATGATCAGAGATGGAGAGAGAAAGCAAAATAAGTGAAATTACAGTAGAAAGAATGAGAGAGATAAATGTCAGGGAAAAGGCACCCAGTAAACACAGATTGGATTCACTCGTCTATCATGCTATCATGTAGAACACATGTGCACAACCATGCCAAAAATACATGCTTTCTTATCAGTGAGGCACAGGTTCATATATTTCTGTCCTCTTTTTATGTGCAGTTTTTGAATAAAAGTCCTTGAGTAGAAATGCTCGAAATTCGAAACAAAGACAAAATATTGCAAAAGCTTTCTTCAGGTCAGTTCACATTTTTTCATGTCTTTGAAATGTTCTTGGATTACATAGACTGGAAGCGAGTTCTTATCTCATTAGCAATGCCTGTGTAAAGTAAGACAGAGAGAGCATCCTACTGTTTTTTTGCCTTGGGCCCTAAAAACTGTCTCGAACTGCCCGTTTGCAACACAAACAAACACAGAAATATTGAAACTTTTATGCTTGTGAAGACCCTCATTGATGTAATGTATTCCCTAGCCCATAACCTTAACCCTCACAACTACCCAACTCAACCCTTCCGCTAACCTAACTATGATATATAATTCTACCCTTGCCTTAAAGCCACGTCTTAATCCTCAAACAATCTTTTTAGATAGTGTGGACTAAAAAAGTGTGATGATTCATAATGAGCATTTTTTGCAAGTTTGCAAAAGATGACTATTTGGGCCCCAAAACAACATGACATCAGCTGCACTCCATGTGTCTAAAGTAAGGTTGTCAAAGTTTACGCGATAACACATTTGTTTTAATGCCACTAATGTTTTCAACTCATTATTGCAACTTGCGATTTTTAAGTTGTAGCGCCCTCAGTTTTAAAGCTAAAGTGGAGATATGCTAGTATGACATGGTACCAACCATGTCATGAAGGAGGGTAATAATGCACCAAATTTACACATAATTTTGGCAAGGAAAAACTGGAATGGCCATTTTCAAAGGGGTCCCTTGATCTCTGACATCAAGATATGTGAATGAAAATTGGTTCTATCGGTACCCACGAGTCTCCCTTTACAGACACGCTCACTTTATGATAATCACATGCAGTTTGGAGCAAGTCATTGTAAAGTCAGCACACTGACACACTGACACTATTTGTCATTGTTTTGTGTTGTTAATTGATTTCCAATAATATATATATATATATATATATATATATATATATATAAACAGTGTTATGTAATCCATTAAATGCAAATATAAAATTATTTTTTATTGCAAGTATAGCTACATAAACAAAGCCAACAGTGGAGCATTTTAGTGCCATACAGTTGACTATGCTCAAAACACCCAATTTCTAATTGGGCCGTTTTAAGTTGTGATGCAGTTTAACTACAGTAAGACCATTCAGCCATGTATTGGATCAGACAAAAATAATGCAAATCTTAGCTTAGTGATGTTCACAAGATTTAAATCCCCTCTTGATTTCTACCATCGTGGATTCATTCCCTGATTTGCCCATTTTCCAAATCTGCTGCACCTCACTGAATGACACGTGAACACAATCTTCGCCTCTCAGCCCATTCCTCGCCCACCTCGTGGTATTTATCTGACTGAATGCAGAGGGACAGATATCATATAGTGCCATGTGTGCAGAAAAAAAAAGGCTGTGTGGAAAGCCAAATACTAAGTATGGCCTGGGGTAACGCAGGCCTGTCAGCTCTGCCGTGCCGTCTCACAGCTGGCTGAGTCGGTCACTGCGACAGATCACCTCAGTTTGGCCACTTCACCGCCAACCTCCAACCCCTGGGAGAGTCGGTTTGAAATAGCTAAATGTTAAGCATGACTGAAACACACATCACATCATATTCACGTGAGCCAAACAATTACTCACCTCATGCACATACAAAAAGGATACTAAAACGCATACACATAAGACATACAACAGAAACGAGTAAAAGAAGAAGCAAACTAACACAGACGAAGAAAAAAAAGGCAGACAGAATCACAGTTTTGCCAGACAGTACTTCGTGAGTAGGAGAGTGAGTCATCTGTTTTACTCACCAAATGCCTCTTCCTTTTGTCTCTCAGATGTTAACACTGAATCAGACAAACCATCAGACTAGAGAGGCTATTATATTAACCATTTCTTGCAATTTCTTTTGTAGATTTGCCCTGTTCATGTCAATGTTTACGGCAAAAAGGTATATGTGCAGTAGATGGAACTTTTGACGTGTGTCGTTTGATGCAGCCCTTTTGCTGTTTCAGTGGTTCTCTGAAGCCGGATATTCCTCAAGCTTAAATTATGGTTGTCAGTGCAATCCAAAAGGTCACATAGGAGGATTTTCTGATTTGAATAAAAAAATGAAGGGAAAAACAAGTTTCGCCAGGAGAAGCAGATTTTTGTTTCTAAAACTTGACGCAGTATAACAACATGGTCCTACTTATGCCTTTTGTGACTCAATGTAAACATAATTGTTTTAAACAATCACCATGTCTGTCATTTTTCTGGAGAACACAGTTTTTATTCATATGACTACAAGATGGGAAAATGCAGTCATGAGTGGTTTTAGGCAAAACAACAAATGCTATATATTTTTCTTTGTGTCTGGTGAGTCACAGTCACAGTCTATTCTATCTAGACTCAATGGCTGGCCAATTTGACATGCTACCTACTGTGTATGCTAATGATGTAGTGTGTGATTACATGGTTTTATTACATGCTTGCTAATTAAAAATCCATCAAATTATGCATTGTAGCTACTTTAATGTGGGCACACCAATTTAGATGATCATAATCTACTGTATCAGTATATTTGCTTGCTTGCTTGGCTATTTTAGATCTTTTCTTTTGACACTGTGGCCCCAGAAAAGTATAAAAAACAGCCAACCATTCTTTCATCCTGAAATTGAATCAAGTTCAGAGCAATGCATTGGGACATTTAATGCACCACTGGACACTATGAGGATGCTTTTTACCACTGAAAATAATGGATGCGTTTGAAAACACACCTCCGAAGCTTAGTGCATTCCAGGCTTCGGGGATGAACCTCTCTCAGCCCATTTTAAGTAGTTGTGTGTTTATTTATTTATTTATTCATTACCTCCCCGCTGCCATCGTGAAATGGTTGATTTCTGCAGCGAATGGGAAAGCCACCTCCCTCTCACAACCTTAACCTTTCAGACACCTCTGGTGCATATGATATGGGATGTACTTTTGGGAAAGTCTCCCCTCCTAGCTTTCCAGAGATGCAGGAGATTTAAGGGGGTCAGGAAAGGGGACTGATAGATAGAAATCTAATTAGGTGATTGTGCTTGAGGGAGCTTCGCTCGCTGCTCGATAAACTCCCACGCGCTCGCTCTTCTCCTCTCTCGCCTCGCTCTCTATCTCTCCCTCAGCAGTTTGCGCTCACCCCGAGACGCCGCCTGAGAGTTCCCCTGCTGAGGGCACAGTCACAGGACGCAGACCATGGCTCACTTACGACATCTTCACTATTTCTTCAAAGAAATGAGTAGATTCATCCCTCAGTTGATAACAAAGCTTTTGCTTTAAGTGTCTTCTCTTGTGCTCATTATTCGTCTATACCTTCATACTAAAATAAACCTGAAAGGGCTCCAAAGAATGATGAGAAGATAGGACCAGGCCTGCTTTGGCAGCACACTCAGCTGGATTCTTCTGTGGATTCAACTCAGATCTGAAACTGTATATTAAATAGAAATGTAATCTGGACAGCATTGCACATTTCACAGAATGTATGGTGCTATTAATCAGAGCATCACTCAAAAAAGCAATAAAAGCCATCACAGTATATGAAAGTATAGCAATCTGGACCATGGGTAAGATTCGAGATGGCATGTATTGATATTGTTTTTAGGTACACAGGCAGTCATTCCTGGTTCATTTCCATGTGTTTTCTTCCCGTGTGTTTCTCGAGTGCAGATTTTGCGGCGTGCTAAGGAAGAAGCGTGTGATTTACCCTGAAATCATACCGTTGCATTTTGTAATTACAAAGTAAGCCATATTATCCCAAACAACCTCCCTGAGCTGTGGGTATGACTAAGCCTGTTCTGTGTCTGTGATGCAACGTCAGTGCTGAGGAGCTGTTTATTGTGAAGGTACAATTGTGGCCCGGAAGTGTGCTCGGCAGTAGCTTAGTCACAGTAATGCATAGCCACCGCTCAGGCTCATAATTCAGGGTTGTGTGCAGTGTTATAAAATGAATGAGGCTGTCGTGCACAGGCAGGCAACATGAGCTTAAAAAGTTACACAATAAAGCAGATGTCTTTGCCAGAAGGGTGTGAAGTATATCTATAGTACTGTTGTTTGAATAATCAATTTGCAGGTGGATGATAAATGAAGGACACATTTTTTGCTGGGAACGACAAGCATGAGAGGGAGATACTTTGGAGAAGATAAATATAAAGGACAAGGAATCAGAGGGAAAGGATGAATAGAGAGAGCAAGCTGAAGAGGCAGAGAAGTGGAGGGGAAAAGATAGACGGAAGAGTTTGGTCCAGTAAACAAACAGCTTACTGCAAGATAAAACTGGTCTTGCTTAACAACTGGGAAAAATAACATTTAGTGGGACATTTTGTTAGCAAAAGTTAATTTGGGGGTCTTTTTACAAGGTCCTATAAAGATATAAAAAAAAAAAAAAGCCAGTGGTCAATGTCATAGAGATTGCCTCTCTCAGTCTCTTTTACCTACCATTCACAATTGTTATAGTCATGTTGTATTAAGTACAATTTTTGTGATGGAAAATGGAAAAATCTCTCCATGAGCCTCTTGCTGTGTTCTGATTCCTCCTCATGCAACTTATTGAAGGGTGTTGGTGATGATTATGTAAGTTGTTTACATTCAGAGGCAATATCTTTTGTCAAGAAAGCCCTTTGTGTAGAATAAGAATAGGCAAGTGAGAACAGCTGTGTGCAGTAGGAGTAGTGCTATAGATACTTGTAAAGGCTGACAGGAGTGGGATGAACTGTCGCTGAACAAATACCCGCGCTATCAAAATGTGTATAATACAGTAAAAGAAATGGAGCTTCCATTAAGTCAGTGGCAGCTCTCAACTTTTCCTGTAAACCTGGGTAAAACAATTGTTGTGTTATTGACAAAATGACATTTGCCATCTGTGCTACGTGTCTGCTGTATTCTGTGATAGACAACACGACAGCAGTAGATACGGTACATGTACACAGCTGATGTTTGGGATAAAAAGAGGGACACACGGATAAATGCTGTGCAAACTTAAAGGAACAGTGTGCAACATGTCAGGAGGCTCTATTAGCAGAAATGGAATATAATATTCAGAACTATGTTGTCATTAGGCTATAATCATCTGAAACTAGGAATCGGTGTGTTTTTGTTACCTTCATATCTACATAGGGAGCGGGTCCTCTTCACGGAGTCGGCCATGTTGCTCCGCCAGGTTTCTACAGTAGCACAGAACGGACAAACCAAACACTGGCTCTGTAGAGAGCCTCATGTTTTTACGTTACCTAAAGGCCACCGTAGTTCTCCGACTCACTTTTGAAATTGCGGTAAGTGAGCTGCAGAGTGTCAAACCGTTGTACCGCCAGCCACCGTCTAATTTGTTGCTCCTAAAGTAGTGTTGTTATGGTAAGGATGGCTTTGCAACGGTTTTGCACTCGGCGGCTCACGTTACTACAGTCTTGGAAAGGGAGAAGTGAGTGGAGGGGTACTCAGTTGGTTACAATCTTCAGAACGGCCAGAGGCAGATTTTACCATTATAGGTAAGCAACTGCCTGGGGCCCCCAAACCAAAAGGGCTCCAAACAGCTATAGATTCATTGTGATGTTTAGATATGAAACATATTGAATTATTTTACGATTCTTACTCATTGCACCCCACATAACTCACAAAAGGCCCCCAAAACACTTAAAAAAATATGCAACTATACTGTATACTACTCACTGTGTACTTCTACTTCAAAGGAAAACATTGTAGTACATTTACCTGACAGAAATGTTATTGGTTACGTTGCAGATTAAGATCTGACTCAAAATATAACAATTAAAATATGATGCATTATTATTCATTAAACTATCCAGCATCATATTCGAGTGAAAGCTCCACCTTGAACAGACTTAAAACAAACAGTGTGTAGGGGGATCTATTTGCAGAAATGGAATATAATATTAATGAATATGTTTTCTTTAGTGTCTAATCACCTGAAAATAAGAATCGTTAAGTTTTCGTTAGCTTAGATTGAGCCTTTTATATCTACATATGGAGTGGGTCCTCTTCATGGAGCCGGCCGCCATGTTTCAACAGTAGCCCAGAACGGAAAAACCAAAGTCTGTTAACTTTTCCTGCTTGGGGTGGAGTTGATAACATTACTCGCTCCCGTCGCCGCCGCTCTCTCTCTCTCTCTTGCTTCACCACTCACTTCCCACGTACACACACACACTCTACTCTTACAACAACTGGCTCTAGAGAGGGACATACATTTTTAGCATCGGCCACTGGCACAGTGTAATCTGCAACATCACCGCTGGAGACTGCCAGATCCTACACACTGTTCCTTTAAGCACATTAAAGTACATTGTACTAATAATACCTCTCGGTCACTCTGCACTTTAAGTACAGATTTGAATGCAGGACTTAGGAAGTAGCCTACTTCTTCTACCACTGCTAATGCTAACATTCCAAGTTAGAGAGGGTGAAAAGTAAAGCTAGACGTTTTTTACCTAAGAAATAGTTTGGTACGTAACGTCCCGTAAAACTGCAAATCTTTTTTTCTTCTTTTTTACACTTTGGTTTTTGTACAGATTAAGATATGCCATATTAATTAGTGAGTTTTCAAAGTGATAGTGAACTTAAAAATATAAAATAATTTCATTAAAGAGTATGTCATAATTCATTATTTTTTACATCATTATATAGCTTTAGGAAAATCTGATCCGCTCTGTGAAAATTATTTTTACTTGGTGCTTTGTCAGGGTTGTCTGTAGGCCTTTCCCATTTCATAGTTTGTACATCCTTGATTCCTTTCCTCGACTCCTCTTCTCACGTCTTAGTCCCTCCCATGGGAGATGCGAGCGGAGGAGAAAAAGAAGAGACGCGAGGAGAGAGAACTTGAGGCAACAGGCATTTAACAAATGAGACAGCCTTGCCTCGCAGCCATCATTTTAAAGCAACATCAATTAAATATGACATGTGGCACAGCTGCATCAGCTGTCCATTGTGTTGTTATACGCTGTATTTTATGATCTTTGTCAGATGAGCATAACAGGTCTCATGACAACCTGTATGCTATATTTAGTATTACTAATTCAATTCACAATGTGACATAATTTGACAAGAATGAACGGATGTCGGATTTTTTTTTTAACACACACACATCACACATTACAGCCTTTACATATTTTATTGTGTGAAGCACTACAGATGTTTGTATTTAAAGTACTATACTGTACAAATAAAGCGTGTGATTATATGAATGATATATTATATACACATGACACATTCCTACCTATATGACAACATGAAATACAGCAAATTAGAATTTAAGTGAATGTTTTCATATAATATTTTTTGCCATCAGAAGCTGTTTGCATTTGTAAACATGTCAAGATTATAGCAGGTGAGTTGGGTGTAGCCTACAATCAATAATAAACACGTGAAATGTCATTATGGAATGCCGTTTCCTATAAACGATGAAGAGCAGAAAGTTTGATCATCTTAAATAACTACAACTAATGAACAACAAAAGGAACATTACATTACGTTACATTTATAGAGTCCTGCCATGGTTTGAGATTATTCCAGCTGTGTGTCACACCTCTTTTACGTCGCGGGTGCCGAAAAAACTAAAGGATACACCGGTGTTTCCTCGCTTATAGCTTCTCCGGCAAGCCTCTACGCTCCTCGAGATGCATTATACGGGTTGGGAGCGCTGAGATAAGTTTCCGGGTCACAAGCCAGAGGAGCGACGATCGAGGAAACGAGGAAGCACAAAATCGGGAAATGAGAAACAGCTTGAGTGTCTCTGTGTCACGTACTTGCCAAAAAGAAATTGCATATTATAATCTTAATTTCACAAATAAGAAGCCTCAACCAAAAGAGGAAAATCAACTCACTTCTTTTGTAGCATGGAAGCTTCATATTTTACACCAACAAATACTACTCACACAATTACAGGTAAGGGTGGCAATGGTTAGTCCTGCCGCCTCACAGCAAGAGGGTCGCAGGTTCAAATCTGGCTTGGGGCCCTTCTGTGTGGAGTTTGCATGTGTTAGCGTGGGTTTTCTCTGGGTTCTCTGGCTTCCTTCCAAGACAAAACATGCAGGTTAGGTTAATTGCTGACTCTAAATTGCCCGTAGGTGTGAATGTGAGCATGAATGGCTGTCTGTCTCTATGTGTCAGCCCTGTGATAGTCTGGCGACCTGTCCAGGGTGTACCCCGCCTTTGCCCAATGTCTGCTGGGATCGGCTCCAGCGCCCCCGGCGACCCTGATAAGTGGTTACAGATAATAGATGGATGAACAATTACAAGTGTTATTACCACAGTGCTTTAGGTGTGCAACATCTGTTCTTGCAACAGTAGTTGTTGAAAAATCAAGAAAAACCACGACTCCCCAAATATATTATCAAAAGAATAGATCCATTATTTAAACAACAAAAAAAAATAAAGCTTTAAAATGTTCTCAGGCAAAAAATAAAAAATGTAATTTTCTCACACAAACAGAAGAGATAGCTTTTAGTAGCTCAAGGCAAGCGAGTATCATTCAAAGTACTATATGACTGATAGACTGATTGTAGATTATAGTACTGGACACTTTTCAGTTTATACAGTTTCAAGACACTGAGATAAAAATGTGGTATAATACCACAAGGGGATTCAAGGTTAGTTTTAAAGCCTGAAGGCTTCTACCTTTCCATCAAAACATCTTTTGGCTCATCATGCCGCTGTGCTGTTGCTCTACTGTCTTACCAAACAAACTGTGTTTATACTGCACTGTATACATTGTTTTCAACTCGTATGCTTTATTTATTCAGCTACACTGAAGAGTACATTTTAGTTTTTTTTTAGTGAGAGAGTATGTAGTAAACAAAAAGGTGAGAGAAACAAAAATAATACGAAATATGTGGAATGTGGCGGCAGAGGAGGAAACAGAGCTGACGGATGCGATGTGAAAATACCATTTATCAGCTTGTGGTTTGATGCTGGCTGCAGATTCATAGGATGAGCGGAGGATGAATTGTCACCGAGAGGCCTGTGTTAAGGTGAAAGGATCTCCGGGGGCTGTTTGATGTCTGTTCCGCTCACAGTGAATCATATCTCACCTTATTGTGTCCACACAGAGTTCTCAAAATTGGATCACAGTTGAGTTTTATCTTTGAATGTGGATCACTATTATTATATAGCATTAGATAGGATGACTACACCCTCACTGAGTCTCTGTGTCTCTCTTTCTGCTCCTCTGCACATTTGCATTTAGTCTTTGCTCTTTCTTAGAGCAAATATGGCAGCCTCACAGAATAACTCGCTGCCTTTCTATTCAAAAAAGGCTTTTTAGCGAGGCATTTTATGATAGTTTTGCATTTCTAACATTAAGACATTTTTTATGTTGCTGTGTCAACTTTCTGGAGAAAGAAGTTTTTTTTATCTCTTTGTGACCGTGGTCCCTTTGAACTGCACTTTCACAGGAAGCCTTCTGAGTGTTTTGCATCCAAGTACAGTCGCTCCTCCTCACTCCCTCCCTCATGAAAGAGGCATTTTGAAATGTAAAGTGTAAAGTGCTTTTCATATTCAGTTTCTTGTTCCCATTGAGTGGATCTGAGCAGAAAATCTAACCTCTGTTTCCTTGTCTTTCTTGTGCTTTTATTTCCTTCTCTTTTCTTAGCTAATTCACACCATCAGTGTGGTGGATAGAGACGAGCCACAATCTGGACACCGCTTCTACTTCACCCTGGCGCCCGAAGCCTCCAGCAATCGACACTTCACCCTGTGGGATGTGAAAGGTGAGAGGGCAAAGGTCCTATGTTGGGGTTATTGGTGGAGAAGCATATTTGTGCTGATGGCATTATCAGCACAATATGATCTTTAGGGTATAATGGTACGAGAAGGAGTCTGTAAGGCCGGTTGTTATATTTTTTTGTGAGTGGATGTGCGCGCATTTTAAATGTGCACAGGTGCAGCAAAACTATGTTTGACTGACAAACGTTCAAGATCGTGATGAAGCTCATACAGATGAAAGAGTTTCAGATGATCTCACCATTTCCCTGAGTGATTGGCAATGTGAGCGTTTGGTGAAATGCTTGAGGGTATTCTGCAAATGAAGACCTGAAAGCAATATTAAGTTAAAAAAGACTGCAGCTCCAAAAAACTTTGGAATTATTAGTGAGTACTTTGACAATGTCATAGTTACCTCATTGAAAATTCTTCAAAATAACACAATTCCTACAGTACAATACCAGAAGATTTTGACAATCGCAAGAGGCTTTTTTAAAAGTGTATGCAAAATAATTAGGGCTGTCAATCGATTAAAATATTTAATCGCATGATTGTCCATGATTAATCGTAAATTAAATCGCATATTTTTTCTCTGTTCAAAATGTACCTTAAAGGGAGATTTGTTGTCATTCATATATCTGGAGGTCAGAGGTCAAGGGTCCCCTTTGAATATGGCCATGCCAGTTTTTCTTCGCCAAAATTTAGTTTTTAGCGTTATTTACCCTCCTTCACAACAAGATAACATGACATGGTTAGTACTAATGGATTATTTAGCTTTGGTATAGTTTCATATGATGACAGTATCTTCTCTCTAGCTTTAAAACTGAGCCTGCTACAACCTCCGAAAGATCAATTGTGTTAATGCTGTGTTAATTGCAAGCAACACCCGTTCTGGTCCTCTTAGCAGTGTAATACCATTAGAAAGTATTACTTGCCATTGCATGTCTGACACACTGTACTTTTTTTTTACAGTTTATCTAAAGAAGTTTGTGTGACACAATATACGATTCATTGCTAAGCTGAGTTTTTTTGCCCACAGTAATAGCAATTTACATTAATATGATTTCCCTTTTTTTAACACTTTAACACAATCTTTTCCTTCGTTTCCTCTTAGATAGAATACTTTTCTCAAGTGTCATCATGAAAATTGCATTCCGTAAAAACACACACGCACTGTATCTGCACAATGTAAGGAAACATTAAAATCACTGTGCTCCCCAGTGATGACCTTGCTTTGTTGGGAAGATTAGTTTTTTCCATGCTTGTCTGTGTTTTTGCAAACGTGCTTGCAGATCCCTCGTTTAGAGATGTGTACCTAAGTGAATGTGACATCTGGTTAAATCAAGATTGATCTGACACCAGGAAAATGTCAGGGGAGCAGCCCTAGCAAGGGAAATGTCACCGCGTGAAAGCGGCGAGGCCGTCTGCAGTCCAGCTCAAATGCATTTGAACGGATACACGCTAAACCCTGTGTAAAGAAAAACACATACTGTACATACATATGTGCATAGAGGGGCAGAAGTATGACAGAAGGGTCCCTGTGGCTCTTTTGTTCTCTCCTCTACACATAAATACACACACAGCACAACATCATGCAGACAATCAGTGTCTCCTTTTGTTTCATTTTTTCACCGCCACCTCTCCGTGATTGTGTGTATGTACGTTATAGGAAGAATGACACAGTATATTCATGCTTAGATTTAAAAATGTTACCTTTCGCCCCGTACACATACACACAAACACAACTGCAGACTGCATGTATTTTTGGTGAAAGACAAACAGAACCCCGCACAGACTTTTGATCCTCCCACACCTCTTTTTTTCCACTCTGGTGTCTCTTTTCATTGACACATTTGTCAACCTGTCACTTTCAATCTGTCACTTCTTCTTTTCCCCATCATGGCCTCACATGGCGTTCCGTCTCCGAGCCTTGACACACAATGATGAAAAGGCTTTTTTTCCCCCCATCTTGCTAAATTCTTTTAAGTCATTGCTAGCAACGTCTGAAGAACAAAACCCTCGTCTTTACCAAATAAACTTTGCTGTTACATGACAAACTGCCATCATGTTACCTGGAAATGTCCCACATCATGTTTAAAAAATAAATCTCAAATGATATGAAGGTGAGGGAAAAAAGAGGAAAACCTTTACTTGTGACATTCAAGGCATTTGTGAAAGTTTTTGTATTCCTTATTTTATTTATTTCAAAAACCTTTTTGCACATACACAGTTTGGCACATTTGTAAAGCGTGAACAGCAATGCTATACAACATCCGGGAGGAGTCATACTTTGCAGTACAACAGCCACGCAACGTGGCTAAAGTAATCCTAAACTGTACAATTCCTCACGTTGTTCTTTACTCCAGTGGTTCATTTTCGTGAAGGACCCCTAAATTGATACACAGTAGGTCACGGACTTCCATTCGATAAGATTTATCTTCAGTGACCTCCATCTGAAAAGATTTTGGTTGTTAGATATGATTAAGAATTATATAGTTCTCAACTACAGTTGTGGAGATAACAGTGGAGGAAGATAAATATATGATCAAAATAGTCACTCTTACTCACAGTGGGCTCACTTCTATAGTGAATATAAACAACTCACCATTTTTGGGGACCCCCTGGAGGTCCCACAAGGACCCCTAGGGATCCCTGGACCCCTGGTTGAGTACCATTTTAGGCTGTAATATAGCATATCTTTTTTTTCTTTGGCTTCGGTGGCCGTATTTGTTTTCTATTACCTTCTTACCTGTAAATGAATACATAGTATAAAGTATTTTTTATATATATTGTGACAGGAGTTCATGTTCAGGTTCAAGATTGTCCACAGAAGAAAAACATTGCCAGTGGGCAACCTCCGGGTCTGAGAAGTGAAGCCAATATGGAAATGCCTTAAACCTGCATTATTTCTAACAGCCAGCAGGGGGCGACTCCTCTGGTTGCAAAAGAAGAAGTCTATGAGAACATTATTACCTCTGTAAACATTGTAAACATGAGTTTATGGTCTCAATTGCTAGTTTCAAGTCTTCTTCAATACAGCATGAT
This sequence comes from Sebastes umbrosus, assembly GCF_015220745.1. Classification (NCBI taxonomy): domain Eukaryota; kingdom Metazoa; phylum Chordata; class Actinopteri; order Perciformes; family Sebastidae; genus Sebastes; species Sebastes umbrosus. Next base: position 15,716,488 of record NC_051269.1, read on the forward strand.
GTTCATTTAGTAAATTATGGTCCCATTTAGAGTCAAATAGACCATAAAGCAGGGTATGCTTCAGGGTGCGGCTACCTTGTGATTGACAGGTCGCTAACATGGCGTTATCCGCTCTGGGAGGTGTCCGTGTTTTTGTACATTAAACCTTTCACAGTGTATTTTCAGTTCATGATAGTTACTTATAACCTTTTTGGTCGCCTACAAATAATTTATTCCACCCTCTCGTGTCACTTCTGGTTGCAAAAAAACAAGATGGCGGCGGCCAAAATGCTGAACTCGAGGCTTCAAAACAGCATTCCACAAACCAATGGGTGACATCACAGTGACTATGTCCACTTCCTACAGTCTATGGTCATGCCAGATGTGTGGCTCTGGAGATGGCAGAATCGTTCTGTTGGTCAATCCACCTCTTTGATTCAGGCTTGAATATCCCAACAGTTATCGGATGGATTGCTATGAATGTGTACAGCAATACTCGTGGTCCCCAGAGAATGAATGCAAACGACTTTGGCGATCCCTTGACTGTTCATCTAGCGTCATCAAATTTCAAAAGAGCAATAAATTGGCTTATGACCAAATACCTGCAAAACTAATGATGTCCCCATCAGCCACAGCTGTACTTTGTGTTTAGTGTTAATTAGCAAATGTGAGCACGCTAAACTAAAATGGTGAGACTAGAAAACATACCTGCTGAACATCCGCATGTTTTCACCGTCAGTGTGAGTCAAACAATGCCAGCATCCCAATAGGGTCATCAGATGGGCAATGACAAAGTACATATTTTGCTGTAGTTTGGAGGAATTGTTTACACCTATAAGTTCATTTGGAGTTCAAGTAATAGCAAACAACAATCACTTCATTAACTACTTTGAGATAAAGGTGGACGTGGGAGGTTGTTCTGATCAATCATTATGTGTAGCCAAGTTTTTAAGTTTATTGGTTTTGATGCAAAACTACACAGGATGCCTCAGTCTATATATGTGTTTTGGAGAGAATCTTTTGTCTAAAAGCAGACAACCGTGAAGGAGAATGCTGTGTAAAAGTCAAAAGGACAAACTCAGGGGCGTAGCGTTCCCGTACATAAACAGTAATATGAAGATTGTTCTACATGTGCCAGAGGAGCTCTAGGGCGACATGGATAAAGGTGATATATGCTCTGGGAGATGGATTGCTTAGTAGCACACGTCTACCCACAAAAGCTTCGCTGACTCTATTTGTCAAAGCCTCCTCCTGTATCCTGTGTTACATTTATCTACGTCTCCCGGAGAGGGCTCATATACACACCAGTGAAGTTTAATTTCAAACAGTGGCTCTCTCTCACTCATTCTCTCTCCTGTTTTTGTTTAAAAAAAAATACAAATGATAAATGTTAATTGGATAAAAGCATAAAAGCAGTTCCCGGGTGAAATCATTCAACCCCAAAGTTAAATATGACAATCCTAACACCCTTCGTCCAGAGTCCTTGAACTATGCATTAAGGCAAATGACAGACTATGTATAACAAGGATGGCACCTTTTCTGTCTTTTTCTTTTCACTTCACCATTTCTTGAGGAAGTTATTTTCATTGTTGAATCAAATGGCAAACATCTTACATTGTCAGGTGTCAAGTCTTGAAAACAATGATTTGTCCTGACATTTTAGTAATGTCAGAGAAGTCGGCACGATCAACACTCCCGCTTTTTTTATACTTCCATCAGTGCAGTGTGAGTTCATAGGAGGAAAAACAAGTAGTAATAAAAGCACTCACTGGATGGAATTTCATCAATTCCACTGCAGCCTGGTGTAAACCAGACGTCTGTGAGCAGACAAAGAGGTTTTGTTCTTCAAATATTAAGTCGCTCATGTGTAATTGTCTGCTTTACCTTGTCTCCCTTACCCCCCCACTCTCCCTCTCGACACACTGAAACCGCCCACCCAGACAACACAGCTGGCATCCGGACCCAGCGGTCAGGCTTTAACCGCCATGAGCAGAATGTGTACTTCCTGCCTATCCTGGTGGTCGACAGCGGGCCTCCCTCTCTCAGCTCCACGGGCACCCTGACCATCCACGTCTGTGGCTGCGACCCAGGTGAGAGCTACTGTTATTATTTCTTTATTTTTTATATAATGCTTTCTTTATTGTACACATGCTCATCAACAGAGGTACAAACAGATACATAGACAATTGAAAAAAAAGGGACAAAATAGAAATAATTACATTTCATAATGCCAGAGTTTATGTTATATACATCATATTATATTTATTTAATAACTTAAAGGTCTTAATTTTTGTTTTTGTTTTTAACATTGGGTAAGATTGTGCTATATTGTTTGAATTCATTAATACAGTGCAGGAAAGTTGGCTTGGTTCCTGACCATTTTTTCTCATGAATATTTAATTTTCCAAATATGATAAATAATTGTATGATATACAGCATGTCAATATTATCTTGACTAAATTATAGTATTACATCAAACATGTTCATTTCAACATTCATCTTAAGTTTTCTTTGTAGAAAGTTGGCTACATCAATCCAGAACATTCTTGTATATACACAATGAAGAAATAGATGGGTAATACTCTCTTTTTCAAGTCCACAAAAATCACACTTATAAATCACACAATATCCAGCTTGAATCTTTCTAACACGTTTAACTGGATAAATTATGTGTAATATCTTGAAAGAAACTTTCTTAATTTTGTTATTGATACAGTAGTTTTCACAAATTTCCCAAGCTTTTTCCCACTGTATATCCTCAAATAAGGACGACCAAAAACATCTAGATGAAGGAACATAAAGGAGTGTGTTCCAAATATTTTTTTAGAGCACTTCTCTTCCAGTATATTAGTACCTCCAATATAAATATTTTCCACACAATATTCTGAATTAAAAGGTTGATCAACAGTAACAGGGTTTCATAGAAGTATAAGGACACTTTCTGGTAAGCTGCACCGTTATTAACATCACCATCACTGTCACCGTTTGCATCATCAGCAGCAGTGCTAAAAAGGTCATCTACATGCCATTGTTTTGGTCAGCAAACAGTTCTTATCTGCTTATATTTGTGGAAAACAAAATAACACAAGGCCACAAATCGGCCCTCAACGGGGATTTCAGCGGGGTGGAAATATAATATATGCATGATAACTTTTTTGTTTCTCTTGATAAAACAGTGCTTAATCCTTTTCCACTGAAGCGACTCATAACTGGTGTTGAATCTGTACAGTAAATGCTATTTTTTCTTCTTTTGCAACACAGAGGGAGCCATCCAGTCCTGCAATGCCACAGCATATGTAATGAGTGCTGCTCTCAGCCCGGGGGCTCTTATAGCACTGCTGGTCTGCATGCTCATCCTCATAGGTAAGCAGATGGATGTACTCATGCATGTATGGATGAATGAATGAGGAGATAAATGTATGGGGTATGATGGACGACTAGACCAATGGATAGGCACAATTCATTAGTATTGCTTTTCAGGGGTCATTGCTGAGTTCAACTACTCCAGCAGGACCACCACGAGCATTACGCTTAATAGTAGTATGTAAAAGGCAAGACTTAAGGGCTGCACCTAAAGCCACGACTGCATGTCGGCCACTCATAAAATCATGCAACCAAGCATGTGTCTTTTAATGGATGTTATCTATATTTCACGAATGAAATCGCACATGCAGTGGCAGAAAAAACGAAGTCGAGTGACATGAAAACAAGATCAATTTTTCATCTCTTTCATGAGCGGCTTTCCTGTTGTACATTTTGTTGCTGCTTCTCTGAGGAGAAAGCTTTTGTTTGAATAGGAGCACAGATGATGCCTGAGTTTATGAATGATATCAAGCCACTTTGATCCTCGGAACACAGACGGAGATGGAGTGAATGGGAGTGAAGTGGAGGGGGGGTTAGAGAGAGCAAACAGGCAAAAGAGCTGCCTCAGCACTTGTATACCTCTGGAACAGCAGGCTTTAAATAGACCAGGCTTTCCAGACATTCTCTGATTTTTATACACAGACACGTACACACACACGCTAACGTACACATGCACGCACACGCTCACCCTCTCAGAGCCCCGAAGAGGTTTAGTATTGTCATATCTAAAAATTTTATGAGTTCTCGTTCCCCCCCTGCTGTACGTCTTAGCATCCCACTCCTCGGTGACAGAGAAAAACGACAACGCTGTCACGGTGTTTTGTCTCCCCCCGCACAAGCCCTATACACGTTTTACGTTGTGCCGGTAGTGAGTGATGGATGATGTGACACCAGGCAGCTCCAACTCCGACTAGCATTGCTATCTATTTCTTTTAAGAGCTTCTTCTAATGAGAGTTGTTAAAACTCCGTCTCCATTAACCAAACCATCTACTGGAGTGAACTTCAAAAGCAGAGCATCATTTATTCATCGTGGTTTTAAAAGCCTCAACAAAAAAAATGTTATGTACAAATCTGAGGCAACCTCCGCCGGCTATAAAAAAAACTGTGTTTGCTGTGTATTGTGGTTTTGGCGTTCTGGGCGAGATGACATCCCCTCAAAAGGCTGTTGGAGTTGAAAACAATTCTCTGGCCTTTAAACTTGTGGAAAGCGAGATACTTTGCAGGAAAATAGAGTTTGCTGGTGCAAAGATTTATTTTCACGGCAGACTAGGTGATTTGGTTGAAAAAATACATTATGCAGAGTAACATGCTTATGCTAAAGACAAGGGCTGTCGATTAGAATATTTAATTGAGATTAATCGCATGACGGTCCATAATTAATCGTGATTAATCACAAATGTTATCTATTCAAAATGTATCTTAAAGGGAGATTTGTCAAGTTTTTAATACTCTAATCAACATGGGAGTGGGCAAATATGCTGCTTTATACAAACGTATTTATATATTTATTATTGGAAATCAATCAACAACATAAAACAATGACAAATATTGTCCAGAAACCCTCACAGGTACTGCATTTAGCATAAAAAACATGCTCAAATCATAACATGGCAAACTCGATCCAAACAGGCAACAACAGCTGTCAGTGTGTCAGTGTGCTGACTTGACTATAACTTGCCCCAAACTGCATGTGATTATCATAAAGTGGGCATGTCTGTAAAGGGGAGACTCATGGGTACCCATTTTCATTCTCATATCTTGAGGTCAGAGGTCAAGGGACCACTTTGAAAAAGACAATTTTTCCTCGCCAAAATGTTGTGTAAGTTTGGAGCGTCATTGAACCACCAATGGATTCCTTAGGTTTTCTAGTTTCATATGATGCCAGTATCTCTACTCTAGCTTTACAACTGACCTCAATACAACCTCAGAAAGATGGATTGCAAAATTTGCGTCAACGTGTTATTATCACGTCAACTTTAACAGCCCTGCTAAAGACATGTCATGATTTAACTATTTTGGTACTATTTCATGATTTGTGCCATTTCAATTCCACTTATGAATTCATGCAATGTTGTTTCCAATAGTGTCAGTGACTCTAATCGGCGCTAAGTCCATGCCACTTTGAGTGACTGATACTGATTGGTAGAAAATGGAGTGAACACGCCTCATCAAAGCACTGAAGGACAGGCTAAGTCGCAGCGCCTGGCTTCTGCCAGTCATTGTGTGGACAGAACAATCTCAAGGGCTGCAGGGTCTGGGATCAGGGTGGATGAGCAGTGTTTTCACAACTATCGCGCGGTGTGAATAACAGACGGGAGCGAGGCATGTGGCAGCAATCTTATCGACTGCACACTGCCCAACACTTTCCAGTTCCTGCTGTACCATACACACACTCACACATAGTGTGTGTCTGTCTGCCCATGCATGCTAAAGCACACATCCACCAGACAAATCACTCCTCACCTATTAACTGCAATGCAATCCGTTCTCCCAATGCTCCATTACTGTGTGTTTCTTGTCTTCTCACACACACACACACACACACACACACACATGGCACACACAGCGTCTGGCTAACCAGCCAGCCAGCACTCCCTCTCTCCAGAGGCTGGACCACCTCTATTACATCAATTGTTGGATGATGAGAAAAATGAAAACAAATTTCTGCCTAATTACCTTACAAACAAACAGTCCCTCCATCAGTTCATTTATAGGCCTGATGTGATGAATCCATTCCACTGCGGCGCAGCATCTGCATGCATCCATTCTAATTACCTCCCATCTGCTTGTGATGAACTCCTGGGTGGGGGCAACCAGCGCAGCCCAAGGGTAAATTAACCGTCTTGTCAGGAACGCTTATCGCAACATCTGTACACATGGGGGCCAGCTTTGTATGTATAGTAGGTAGCTTTATGCAGGTACATATGCTTCCTACTAAGGTAAATGCTGTACATGGTGTTGTATTAGGATTGCCTGAGGCGTGCTAATGTCTAGAACAAATAGGTTTCCAATAGCTCACAGTTTAAGCGTCTGTGACTAAAAGGCAGTGACACTCACATGTTATCAGCGGGGAAGGGTTTTTCAGAAGTGAGGTTATCTGATCGTCTTTGCTTCACATACCGTCACTCCTTCAATACTATCTACTGAAAGAGCAGCTGATCCGCACGTATGCGGGAGTTCATAACATCAAGTTTTCTACCTCCTATTACTCTCCTCATTAGTCTGAATTTAGAGTAATTGTCTTAAGGCTCGCTTAGTATGCACGGCAGTGTGCGCCGCAATTTACCACAAACCATGACTGTTTCCTCAACCCAGTGGCAATTAATTCGCCCCATTCATGGAGGAGAAGAATAAACACAATGGTTACAGACACCGCTCTCCCAATGGAGCCCGGCAAACAATGCGAGAGGAGAGCGAATGTACATTATCAGTCAGAGATACTGCATGAAGTCCCCTATTCAAGATCAGTGAGGCTCTTTAGGCTGGCACAGCTCTTTAGGCAAGGAACACACAGGGCGTTTTTCATTCAGCAAGTTATTTTTCAGGCCATTTACACCAAATGAAGACAATTACCAGGAGCGGCAACAAGTCATTTGTACAGATTATGTTTGAAAATTGATGTTTTCATGATGGGTTGCACTTTGCTATGCAAGAAGACAAAAAGAAAGAGTAGTGGAAGGCGTTGAATGGAAAGGTGAAACGTGGTGTTTTATAGTCACATCCTGTCTTCCAAGGTCACTTTGAGAGAGTGCATTTTTTTGCGGGCTTTTCACGCATACTAATATATGTGCTGCTTTCACATGTGTGAATTTTCCTGTACACAGCACGTAAGGTCATGACATTGATCTAGTTAGACTGTGAAACGATGCGGGCCTATCTCATTTTCGCAAATGTATGGATGGGTGTTCTGGCGGGTTCAGAGCATCAAACAATCCGTGCCGTCCCAGACAGCGCAGGCCCCCATTATAATTGATAGTCTTTTTATCTCTGTGGGCTTGTAGGCATTTGTTTTAGGCAACAGGCTATCTGTTCCAGAAGATGCATGGTGCCCACTGGTTAATGATCTATCTAAATGTCCCTTCACTGGCATCCCTTTAGAGTCGTTGCTCATTGTCCCTGCATGGGAAAGGGAAGGAAAAAGGATTATTTTAACTGTAGCACCATCCATAGCCGACTTGCCACAGGAAACACATCCTGCCACCAATCAAAACTCAATAATTAAGGACAATCATCTGGGTATTATCTACTTTTTTTTGGCGCAGAAATTCATTATTAATAAGCCTGATTTGTATCACCAATTGTAATGGTTTTCCAGCATGTGTGACAATTACTAAAAGGCCACTCATAGCTCTTACTAATTCAGATAATATTGTGAAGTGGGAGAGCACATTCTGGAAAGAATCACATTTATTTTGTATAGTTATCCATTATAGAGAAGGAAATTAATGAACTGAGTGCTAGCTACTGTGAATTCATGCATTCTGGTATAGCGGTTTGTAATTATGTTTGATTTAATACATTAATTTCTGCACAATTTTAGTGACATATTGTGATAATGTCAGTCATTTTATTTTGTGTCATGTTTGTATTTGAGAGTATTTACCGCGTACTGTATATCAGTCCCTGTCCACATCCCTCTTTGCTTATTAATTAGCTGATCAAAAAGATGCTTGATTGTGGTTTATCTCTCCCATACTACCCAGTGTGCATAATTCATTCATAACTGCATGTAATGTGATTTTATCATCATTGAAAACGACATTTGATGCTGCTGCAAGTTTGAGACAGATCTGGTGGAAGGTTTCATAGGGAAGGGTGCAGCGCAGCCCCGAGGAGGGCTGATGGAGTCAGGGGGTGGGTGTCTGAGCTAAGTGAGACTTGTCTAATCACAAATGTAGGCGGTAATTAAAATAACTAAGCTGAAATTAAAGCCTCATTGATTTATCTCTGCATACAGCCTTTGTTTTCCTCTCGTCTCATTAGTCTATAACGCGATCCATCTCAATTGCTTTCCCTTCTTTAATCCAGACTTAATTTTACAAGGCATTTATTTCTCTTTGTTGGTGGTTGCCTCTGGTTTTCAAAAAAAAAGACTTATCATGAAAAACTCCCCTTTTCAGTACTTGTGCTCATACATTTGGGTATCTGGAGTGCCAACCAACCCACAAGCTGTGAAATAAGACAACCCAGTCAGTTTTTCCTGGCCTGCCTAGATCAGAAAACGTGTGATTCAACAAGCCATTCAGATTTGGCTCCCCTTCCTATGTCACATGCAGACTCATTAGAATATACATTATCGCCCACAGCTTGAGAACTACCTTTGCAAATGTGCACCATATTTTTCTCAGAGCAGACTGGGTTTTTTTCCAACTGTGTCTCCCACAAAATTACATTCCCGTACAGCAGTTTTAAACAGTTTAACGTTGTAAATGGAAACAAAACAAAATGAAAATGCAACAAAACTACTTGGTTAGGTTTAGTAAATAAAAAACATCATGGTTTGGCTTAAAATGACTACAACATTGAAACCAAACCAAACCAAAATGCAACAAAACTACTTAATTAGGTTTCGGTAACAAAACTACTGGGTCAGGCTTTGAAAAAAACATCATGATTTGGCTTAAAATTACTTAAAAACAAAACGAAAACGCAACAAATGACTACGTTTCACACAGGACACGAACACCAGTCTCCTGGGGGAAAGTCCAGTGTTTGTTGGACCCATCAACCTCCCGCCTGCCAGTAGGGGGCTTTCTCGTTTGTTTTACCCGTTATTATTCAATAACGTTTTTAATTCAACGTATTTTCATTCGCTCAACATACGACGTCACCTGCTTTGGGCGTCGCTCGTTGTACTACGTCACTCACTGCGGCCATCCGCAGACTTACAAAGGTATTTGTGATACGTAAAATACAAACGTAATCTGCGACAAAAAATATGTTTCCTTCCAAACATAATTTAGAATGCAATTTAGTTGTATGGGAACGTAATTTTAAGGAAACACACTGGCCTTTTCCTGGAGGAGGTCTTAAAGTGACAGACGCTAAAATGGAGCGTTTCACACAGAGGGTGAATACAGGTATATTGAGACAGACAGTATGAGGAAAAATAAAGTGTTTTTTGAACATTAAAGCATTTAAACATGTTCTAGTAGAAACCCAAAATAAAAAAGTATGAACTTGAAAATAAGCATCATATGTCCCCTTTAAAGTAGTGATGGAACCACAAAGTCTTAGTTTCACTCGATTTGGATGAGTATTGATATACAGATTGGTCTCCATTAGGCGTTTTGAATCATATTTCAGGGCAAAGCAATCAGGATTGTGAAAAATCAATGCTCATGCATTTGAAATGTAAAACTTGATTATATATTATCTTCCCCTGCTGTGCCTTTGCCCCGAGAGGTGAAATCAAAATTACAATGGGCGTAGTTAGAAACTTTCCCACGAAAAGTACTTGGAAATCCATCATACACACATTGTACATGTCTGATGTGAAGCAAGCGCCATAGACCTCGTACGCATTTATTATATTACAGTTTTGTACCAAATGCCCTGAATCTGGGCTTGGTATGCCATTATTCTTAGCAAGGTGAAGAGGAATTCCATTTTTGAATGCAAGCTTTTTAAAACTCAGACTGCATGGCAACTCTTAATCCATGGCTAATGTGCAGCAAGAGACTTAAAGCCACATATTTCTAATCACTTGCTGTAATGACAGTTAATAAAATTCCTTAAATGGGATCCCGCATTTTATCTCATTCTATACTCTTCAGGTTGATCTGATAAATCCATATTTAACCTGCTTCTATCAAGGTTTTCTTTGTAAACTTGTTCAATTAACCTGTACCATTTGTGTGGAATTACAATATTTCTCTCTCTCTCTCTCTCTCTCCGTCTTATGTCTACTTCTCCATCAGTCCTCGTCTTGCTGATCCTGACCCTGAAACGTCACAGAAAGGGCCAGAGGATGGCGGAGGATGAAGAGGACATGAGGGATAACGTCATCAAGTACAACGACGAGGGCGGAGGAGAGCAGGACACTCAGGCATACGACATGAGCGCCCTGAGGAACCTCTATGACTTCCCAGAGGCCAAGAGCTGTGACTCTGGCCCGGACATCCGCTCACTGCCCCAGTGGATACAGGCTAACCGGGTGTGTGGTGGTAATGGTAATGGTGGTGGTGGTGGTGGTGGTGGTGGTGGTGGTACGGAGGGAGCAGCAGCAGCGGCGGCGGCGGCGGCAGACTTCTCCTTATTCAAAGGCTACATCCGGAAGAAGGTGGAGCAGGCCGACGCTGACCTGTCGGTGCCACCGTACGACTCCTTCCAGACGTACGCCTTCGAGGGCAGCAGTTCACCAGCGCTTTCACTAAGCTCCATCCACACGCTGTCCACCACCTCGGAGCAGGATTTCTCCTACCTCAGCGACTGGGGGCCACGTTTCAGGCAACTGGCGGGCTACTACGCTCCAGGAAACCCTGAGGAGGAAGGGTCCTAGCACAGCTTCTCCTCTGCAGAGACATTTAAACTCCTTCTTCTTCCTCCTCCTTCTTCTCTGCCTCCTCTTCTCACCCTCTGGCACTCAGAGCCAGCACTGTGTACTCCTTAAAGACAGAGCACCACCGCTTTTATCTCTTTGAAAGAAAAAATCCCAGTGTCAAACTTTGAACTCTAGTTTTTTTTTACACTTCGTTTTTTGTGAGATTTTTTGGATTTCGGACTTCACCAAAATTGCCATTTAGTCTGAAGGGAGGATTTTTCTCTCTCCCAAATCATAACCCTTTATTTTAAAGCTGTGAGACTGTTTACAGAGCATCAACATTACTTAGGTAGGGTTAAACTATGCCAAGGCAAACGGTCTGACAAACAGATATTTATTTAAGGAGGAAATATTTATGTATTTATTTGTTTTTATGTATTTATTTATTTATTTACACCATGATCACTATGGTAACTGCAACAGTGAACTCTGCTGAAGTGCTAAAAAAAAGTGAGGGGAGGAGGACATTATGAAAAGATTGAGAGACAACATGGAAGAAAGAAAGATGGACTGCAGTGGCAGATGTCTCTACAGAATACTGGCAAAGAGGGTGACATCTGGGTCATATAAAAATTGCATTCTGGAAAATATTTGTATTTATTTTCTATGTCCACTTTTGTAAAATAACCAACTTAAGACGTGTAGAAAGAGGGAACAGATGGAGTGAAAGAACTGCAGAAGAAAAGAGCTGCGAGTTCAGTCTGAACGGTTGAGACTGACATACTTTTGCTGTATTTTAGTGATTTATAAAAGGGTTTTTTGGAGGTTACAAACTGAGGACAATTGTGCGTTAACAATTTCTTTTCTTATCCTCTCCACAGCCAATTGTAAGGCAATAAGGCACAAACCGAAACAGTGATTTAACTCTAAACAAAATGACTGTTTCATGGAATTGGCTGGTTGCCAGCATTGTCCCACAGGGAGCCAATTTTCATTCCAGATTTGTTTTTGTGTGTGTGTGAGAGTGTGTACAATATGTTCAATTCATTTTCTATCCGTTTAATTTCGCTTTTGATATTTTATTTCCTTTGGTGACGGGAGGGAGGGGGGCGGGGAACTAGTGACAACAGGATGTCTAATTAAGAGGGAGAGGTTTAAGGGTAACACATCACAAATGGACTGGTCACATCCACCTGATATCCACAACCTGTTCAATGTTGACCTTAACTTGCAAATGTATTGAAAATTACAAAAAAAAAAGATGACAAGAAATAAATATTTAATTTTTTTGGTAAAAATCTCACTGTGTGGAATAAACTTGAAATGACTCGGTAAATGAGATCAGTTATAAAGTAAATAGAGCATCCAGGTTACTAATTATTGTTTGCCACTTGTTTGCTGAAGATGTCTCCTGAATTATGAATAATTGTGGAGCTGGCTTTGCGTTTACACCAGGGGTAGATTCAGAGAATAGTCCCAGATGGAAACAAACAGACCATATGACAGGCCACAGCCAAACAAAGGCTCTCCTCTCAGCGTGGCTCCCTCCTGGCTGCCGTCTGCCAAACTACTGTAATTGTCGTAGTCACCAGAGGATGCTGAAGTTGCTTTCATCTTTACGATCTGCTGCTAAAATGGCCAGTCAGACAGTGGGATTCACATTCACTTGCTTTTATAACTGGGTTTCAAAGACGATGTCAGCTTTTTCTTTTATCATTAGTAGGTCTACTGTATCCACTGATTGTGCGCTGAGAGCTGAGCTAAATTATCCATCACCGCTAAACAAAAAGAAGCTTTCTCCACACTTTTTTAGGGGTCTGTTATGGAGCTGAAGTGGCAGCAACTTAAAAAAAAAAAAAATACAATGTATTGCAGCTGTCACACTCCTTTGTGCTTATACAAGTATAGGAGGGATGCCACAACTAGCAGATTGGTCTTTTGCTCATTTTACAACAGTGGTGCAATCACAGTGGGATAACAAATTGGCAGGTTTCATTTATTATTATGAATAATCTGAATGATTATCTCAAAAGTGTGTGATTCACCAAGGACATGGATAAATAAAGTCTGGAGAACTGTGTAAAGTAACTAAGGTTAAAGTTCAAACTTAAATTTCACAATCGTCTTCATCAATATGCAGCAAACTCTATTATACTGCATTGACCTAATACTGCGGCAGTGCATGCATATTTGTGTATCTTTGCCAAGTAGTGATTTGTCCATCCATTATTAATCATAGCCTTTAGACCCAACAGTATTTGCTAAGTGACAAGCAAATGTCATAGTCTGGATGGATATACACAAATGTAGGTCAGCATGAGCTCCGCAGTCGCAGTCATCGTCATACTAGGGAGCGGAGAGTACATGTGTGCCTTTAAAGATGCTCTGTGCGAGACAATGTCATCCGGATGGCCACAGGTCATGTGACTAATGCTGCGAAAGCGGAGGTTAAAGAGTAAGCGCATATCCGGGGGAAGAAAGCTCCGCTGGTCACTTCAACCCTTATTTTCCCTGCAAATGAGCATTCCGGTCATCTTCTATCATTGTCAGAGGAAATGTCATTCCTTAGTGATGGTCTGCACATGTGAACATATATATATGTGTTGCCATAAATCAGAAATCCACTTCCCCCCCACAACTCCAAGGGCAACACGAGGCCCATCATTAGTTATGCAGATAGATGTTTGGTGATGGACAGTTCTCTCGGGGGACAGCAGTGTGCTGTTAAATATTCTTTTCTCTTCTCTCTGTACTTGGCTGGGTAATGACAATTGATTAAACATTGGGGGGGAAATATGAATGCGCACCGCGGAAAATATCAATCATATATAGCCTAATAGTGGAATAGCATTATTTAGTTTTCAGACACACTCAAAACAAGGCTTTCACCTTCACCAAGGTAACAACAAATCCATTTAGCTAAACTACACTGCACGCACATTTGACTTTAGCACAACAGATGCAAATGCAGCACTCCGACAAGCTGAATTAATAAAGTGAGATGACTATCATAGTTAGATAACCATTGACTCTTTAACAAAACTGCATTCAGGGGGAGAATTGTGTGTTTTACTCACACACAGCATTTTCAAGCTCAAACAAGCACTCCATTCAAAGCTTGGATAATGATGTTGACTTTTGTTGTTGTTGTCTTGGGTCTGTGAAGATCATTTAATTCATACCAAATTTAATAAAAAAAACAATAGCGCCATTTATTTGTACAGCACATTACAAACTCAGAGCTCAAAAATCAAATGAAACAAGCCTTGTGAGATAAAGCATAAAAAAAAACAAAAGGAGGACAAGATAAGAAGCGAAAGGATAAAAAGGCATCAAATAATAACACCCATCCATTTTCTAACCCACTTAGCTTGTTTGGGGTTGCAGTGGTCTTTCCCAGCATGCATTGGGTAAGATGCAGGTTACACTGTGGACAGGTTGCCGGTCTATCACAGGGCGAACACGTATAGACAGACCCACAGGCTACCAGGAGCTTCCTCATCACCAAACCTGCATGGCTTTGGACTGCAGGAAGAAACTGGAGCGTCTGGAGTAAACCCACAAAGAGAAGTGCCCGAATCAAAAACCAGTGACCCCATCAAATAAAAACACATCTACAAAAAATACGTTTGAAGCCGGTAAAATGATATTGATTCTGTTATTGCCTGAGCTCCTAAGGTAGGTTGCTTCAAATCACAGAGGCCCTGATGGAAAAAGGTTACCTCTTCTTTTAATTTTAAATGTTGGATCAGCCAGAGGGGCCCTGCTGTGCTGGAGGATCAGAGGCTGTGCATCGGCTCACAGCAGAGGGGTACAATGTCAGGGGCCGGACCTAACCAGGCTTTAAAAGGTGATCAGTAAAACGCATGTTAGAGAGAGGACTTTTTTTGCAGGCTGGTGATTCTTTTGATTTATCTTCCAATAAAGGAGTGTTACAGTAGTCTAAACAAGGAAAGAAATATCTAAAAACTCCAAAAAGTGCTATGTGTTGGTCACAGCTTTAGATGCATGAGGGACTTTTACACATTGCTAACATGCAAAAATATGCAAACCATTTGGCCTTTATTGTTACTCACACTACTCCCCTCAGCAGTATGGTGAGAAACAAACTATCACAAACATGGAGAACATTTGTGAACTTCTTTTGACATGAGCCACAATAGTTGTTTTTTGTATTATTTAACATTTTTATTTGAATCTATTAGAGGACTATGAATAAACATTAATCTCAAGGAAGAAGAAAAAAATGTTTTTTACCAGATCAGGCTGTTTTCACTAAAGTTCGTGGCCATATCTACGAAAAGTAATGCACTGTTTTTTTATTGTTATTATTTTGCCAAGATTTACAAGTGCTGATAATCCCACTCGGAATCAACAGCTTTATGCAGGATTCATCTGCTTACTGTTTTCTTCTTTTGGTTTGTTGGTCTATGTGGATGTCCTTCTAGCTATCACAACTTCCCCACATAAAAAACAGCACTCTTCAATCACTTTCAGGCCACAAGTTCCAAAAACGACCCAAAATAAGCAACAACTAGGTGAAATAAAGTGCAAATAAGTCAAAGACATCCATTTGTTTTCAACTGTTTGCTAAAATGCTATAGCCAAAAGAACTTGATAAGAAAATGTGGTTTATGGAGGCTTGCTGCTTTGTTATGGAGTCTTTTTCCTTCTTTTGGTCAAAAAAATCCTCAAAGCTGAATTTTGAAGGACATTTCATTGACAAATGTTCTTTAAAATTGTGTCCAAGCAAGTGATAAAGCACTATAGTTTGCGGTCTCAGGTTATGTAACGGATTAGAGCACCATATTGGTGATCATAGGAGGACTTTGTGTATGAACCATCCTGTTTTGTAATTGTCCTTGAAGTCTGGTTCAAGTGAGCTTCTTGCCACTTTCAATATACCCCTCACTGTACTGTTCACAGCGCTTAGAGCAAGCGATGCTGTACATGAAGATTGTACAATATGTTTAACCTCTGGAGCTGGAGTAAGTATCATTTCTTAGTGTCATTGAAATGAAAGCCGGTTACACAAGTTTATGATAATGCAAAGACTCTACAACCCTATTTTCCTGCAGCTGATCTCTTTAACAGGTGCAAATGATCCGTGCTGCCACTTTGGACCGTACCAAGTGTGATTTGTGGTAAGGATGAAGTGTTCTTTTTCTTTATATTTTTAATTTCACTTTCCTTCCAGTCCAAGTAAAATAATCATTGTGTAATAGTCTTTATATAATGTTGAAGAGTAATTGTGCAGTTAAAACTTAAATGAAAAGTGTTATGTAGTCAACTGCTTTAGTTTGTAGTTTTTGGTCTGACCCTTGTTAATGTGTCGGTGGATTTGGCCATAGGGTATTTAAAGTTGCTGTGACCTTCCTCAAGGCTTTTGTCTATTGGCTGAGGGAACCCCCTCTCTGTCTTTGTGTTTGTCTTTGTTCAGGCAATCATAGCTTTGCTCAGTGAAGGAAGCGAAGTGAAAAACCATAGCGCCGAACCAGGTCTCTAGTTTGTTACTTGTATTGTTGGCTTCCAGGATTTGCTGACCCAACAACCTCATAAAAAGCTTTTAAAATCTCTTCCCAACACAAGGGTTTGGTGACAACTACAATGAAGCCCAATCAAACCAGCAACAAACACACAAGCTCAGAGAAATTAAAGTCCTCCTCCAGACAAGTTGTATGGAAAAATGCTCTGCTAATGTGCTTAACATGGCACATTAAATCTAAATTATATAATACAAAAAATATATATGAAAAGGGGCTGGAAGCACATCTGCTCTAATCTTCCTCATTGAGAAATTCTGGATCTGGCCCCGCCCTGCCTCGCCCTGCACCACCCACCACTGCTTGTGCTAAGTTGAACCTTGTGCATCAATTTCTGGGTCTGTTTTAACCCAAACCATGATCTTTTCTGAATAGTTTTGTCATCTAAACCGAAGGAGATCTATGGCAGAAAGCCCTGAAGACTGACTTTTTCCCATGTGGAGAAGTGCACATGGGAGAAATATATAATTTTGAAACTAGTGAAATTTTGCTTGCAAATTACCGATATGTAGCTACACCTGGCTTCTCCTCTGATAACCCTTGTTTTACTGGAGTGATACAATGATGACATGGAAAGCCACATCCCGCAAGTTGACAGGATTGGTTTCTTTTGCTCAAATCCGAATCCGAAATTTAGAGACTTGTCATTGGCACACTGCAGTTCGAAGGCGGAAATGCTTTGACTGCTTATTTCACTCATAATATGTCTTGTAGCATATGAAAAACAAACACCATATGGACATGTTAACAAGGTTATAAACTTGATTTTCATTGGAGGGATCTTTCAGATTCTAATAGCTGTAGGCTACGTACTCTTAGTTGTGCAGCAGTCAATTTAAAGTGCACAGACCTGATTTAGAGGTCAGTGGTGACTCTCTATAACTCATTGCACATTGGCAGTGTAGCAGACAATTGATTTGACGCTGTCTCTGTTACTACATTTGAGTCTGCCACTACAGCATCTCTGTCACTTTAAATAAAGGAGGACATCTCACTGAGGCCTCACTATGCAATGTGGGGAACATTAGTGCTGTATCGTCTCTTGACATGTGGCTTGTGTGGGTGCTGTGAAGTGCATTGTTTCACAGCTTTAGATGCATGAGGAAAAAATATATTAAGGACTTTTTACACATTGCTAGCATGCAAAAATATGCGGCAGCAAACCATTAGGCCTTTAGTGTTATTCACACTGCTCCCCTCAGCAGTATGGTGAGAAACAAACTATCACAAACATGGAGATGATTTGTGAACGCAACGTCTTTTGACATGAGCCGTAATTGCTGGTATTTGTGTTATTTTTCATTTTGACTATGAATAAAAAACAATCTCAAGGAAAAATATATATTTTTTTACCAGATCAGGCTGGTCTCATACACAAAAAGTAATGCACTGTAATTTGTATATTTCCCACAAAATCAATTTGTATGTAATCCGCGCAATCGTGAACACGGAAAGAGCAACAAGCTCCGCGTAGGGAGGAGGTTGGGGTGGGTGTGTGGGTCCAAAAATACTGGACTTTCACCCAAGAGACCACTGTTCATGCATTGTGAAGCCAGAAATAAAATTTAATTATTGAATTATTGTCACATAACGTCCGTACTTAATTAACGCCACATCCGTATTCATTTGAACCCAAACCACGATCTTTCCCTAAACCTAACCAAGTCAATCTTTGTGTCATGTTGTGAGGGTCACTTGCCACTCAGCAGGCTGGTTGGGTTCATTATCTCTGAGGACAGGCAGCTGTGGAGCCTAATTATCCCTGATGAGGATCGGGTGGTTGAAGCTTATATCTACCCCTGCTTTCAGTGCTCAGGTGCTGACTCATTGTCTCTTTGTCAGAGATAGTGAGAGTGCTCTATCTGTATAGGGGTGTGTGAATCTGCAGAGGTACCATGTGAACCTATCTGTGGGATTTGCTCACCATTTAGCTTCTTCTCAGAGCTGGAGTCTCTTAGAGTGGGTTAGGTCTGTGTGGCCTGCCTCACTGGTTCTTTTGTTTCATTTATGTTCTAGTCAGCTGCTCGGCAGATGTGTTTGAGTTTTAGTCTTTTCAAGATATATTGAGTGTAGGGAGCTTTCCTTTTAGGCTTGTTTTCATTTGGTGTTTCCCCTCTACCTTTAAATCACTTGCGATTTTTGTGGTTAACCTTCAGGATTAACTTTTAGATTCCCCTGGTCCGCAATTGCGTCCCTCTCCCCGTTTCCCTGACACATGTAGATTTGTTGCCTAAACCTAACAAAGTTGGTTCCTGTGAAGATGGAATTTTATTTTGAAAAGACTGTATGCATGTAACGAGTGGAAATAGACACGTGTTGCTGGACATTCGTAGGAAAATGCATGAAAAATTAGAAATTACTTTTCGTGAGATATCATACAAACTGTTGTATGAGGATACCGTTGACCAAATTTAGTCACAGCTACTTTCCATTTACAGTTCCTGCAGGTCGACACAAACAACCTGTAGCCTATATGATTGGCTTGTGGGGAATTAAATGGAAGAATTGTTGACACTCTAACAAAAATGTATTGCATTGTCACAATTTCGATTCTAAATTGAAAATTGATCAAATTGAGCTTTTGATTTCAACCCTCGAAGTCAAAACTCAGATTGACGTTTCTCTTCTCTCTCTCTGGGATAAACTGCTTCTGTGACGGACCAGCTTCCTGTGACGCACTTCCCAAAATTTCCGTGAAATTATATACTGCACTGCTGCTCACTTTTCATTCTTGTTGATTTTATGTGCTAACGTTAATCCACAAATCCCTTATTTTTCTACTCTGTTACTCTACTCGTATTTAGTTCACATCATTCTCGATTTGTTAATAGTTTCCGACATTGAAGCTAATCTGAGGGTGCTGGCATCACATAGGGAGAAGCAGGGGACTCGGGCACACACCATTACTAGCTACAGGAACATTGTTATTCATGTTGGCACCAATAATGCTAGGTTGAGGCAGTTAGAGATCATAAAAGATGGTGTTGGGATGCTGGACTGCGCTAGAAAGATGGGTCGGCATCGAGTAATTGTCTCTGGTCTCTTGCCTGTGCGGGGGAATGAGGAGATGTACAGTACACTTACACTGCAATGAACCGGCTGGCTTACGTGCTACTGTATGGAGCAGGGATTAGGTTTTGTTGAAAACTGGCCTTCCTTCTGGGGCCGCCCCGAGCTGCCGAGCAGTTTTGGAGTCCACTAGCTTAGTTAATTTGTCCAGAAAGGGAAACCTCCATAGTATAGACTATCAGACTGATTGCTACAACATTGAGACTGTCTCCCCCCCCACCCCCCGGCCTTTTACTTACAAATTCCCTTTCCCCAAAAAAATATGTGAACACAAGACCTAAGGAAATCTTCGTTGTATCACCACGCCGCGGCATGTGCAGGCCACTAATCTCCAAAACTAATGACACAAGGCATCTTGTTATAATCACTACCTCATCTTCTACGAGCTCTATTAATGAAAGCTGCAGTCCTAAAACAACCTTCAAATTAGGTTTTCTAAATATCAGTTTGGTGTCTACCAAAGCCCTACTAATAAATGATTTGATTCTTCAACATGGCCTGGATATGATTGTTTTTTGTGAAACGTGGCTGAAACTAAATGTTTTCTTACCATTAAACGAAGCTTCCCCACCTGATTTCACTTATGCCCATGTTGCTAGGGCTGCTAGACAAGGTGGAGGTGCTTTAGTCTACAAATCTCTTTTTAATTTAACCTCCAAACATGATATTACATTTAACTCATTTGAGGCTCTTGTATTAAAATCATCTCCATTAACCATGAATTGCCTCGTCCAGGGCAGCAGGCTCCATCTTGTGATACTATACAGACCGCCTGGCCCTTATTCATGTTTTTTAGAAGAATTCTGAGAATTTATTTATCTGGCAATATCTGTTTGGCGTGGAGAGGAGGTCGTGTTGCTCTGACTCTATCGGTTTGGCATCGCCGGGAAGCTGCTTGACATCCATTATTTTTTCCCTGTTAAATGGGTTTTTTTTTGGTGGGGAATTTTTCCTTATCCAATGAGAGGGTCGCGCTGTAAAGTATAGAGGATGTCGTATCCTGTACAGATTGTAAAGCCCCCTGAGGCAAATTTGTGTTTTTGGGCAATACAAAAAAATTTACTTGACTTGACTTTTCGCCCCTGCCTACATGCACTTGTACAAAGAAAAAAAAAAAACAACACTTCAAAGAAAATAGGCTACAGCAGATCTTACAGATGCACTATGAGACACCATAGCCACTGCCAAAGTCGGAGATGACGGAGAAACAGAACTGGAAAATCCTCCTGCTTCCCTGCGAGTTACGTAAACAACGAACGCACCATTGAAAAAAAAAAACTACAGGTGGTAGGCTGCAGAAGATTTAGAGACTGCAGCAAACTAGGCGTGATTTATGCTTGCCCCCAACTGCGAGGGTCACGAATGTCCGCACGGTCAAAGTGACATCACACCATCGGACACGGCCCTACGTGGGGGTTCCATGCAGCAGGTTTTCACCTGTCCGAGCACATCCACATTTTTCAAACTACGCCGATGCGGATGGGCGGAGAAAGTTGAGAACTTTGAGGAGCTTTGAGAATGTCAGTTTAAATATGACCATATGGCATTATTGTGGTACATTACAAAAAGACATCACACTTGATGCCCTTGTTTTTAAAGAATAATTTGAAAGTGTAAATGAGTTGTCAGGGCATAAAACCAATGATCTGCTGATCTGTACGAATCAAGACTCCATAGTCTAATAGCGTGTTTTAAATCGAATCGTGACACCCCTAATTGCATTACATGTCGAATATAATTGACTTTGATAATAACATTTTAAATGGATGTCCTGGTCAGAGAATAATGCCCTAATAATCTCCCTATTAATACTGACATTTTAGTGTGTAAGAAACCTGTCTTCTCTCTTCACACCTTTTTCTTTCTCATTCCTGGCAAATCACAAAAAAAAACTTTGCTTGTTGAGGAGAAAAGCCGACAATCTAACTAGTGCATTTACACAGTTAAAAGGTGGTTTTATTCACTCTCATATCTCTTCTGAAGGTGCCCTTGAGACCCTATTTCTGTGGCCTTGCACTCTCTGAGGCTCTGCCAGAGCTGTTAGATGATACCTCCCTCTCTAAGAACATCACTCCACCTGAGCTGACATCAACCGTCATCACATCTACCATAAATGTTTAAAAAAAAAATGCTCTTGTCACTTAAAAGGAGCCCCCTTGAGGCATCAACCTTTATTTAAAATAAAATGAAATAAAATGCCACATTCAAAAAGCTGAAGACAATCATGTTTGATGTCATCATATGCCCCCGCAACAAAAGGCTACTTCTGTTTGCCCTTCAAGCCCCATGCAGCACGAACGAGTCTGTAGATTCTGATCCAGTGCACGCAACACCGGGTGCATACTAATATCATCTAATCCAGCCATTTAACCAGCACCTTGCAAAGACTTGGAGACAGGAGACATATTGGCCCATACCTACATGTCAAAAGTTGTTTTATTGAACATGCAGCACTTCTTCAGTGATGTTCACATTTAAAATTTATGGATGAAGTAATGGCTGTCCAGGTAGTTGATCTCTCTACTGGGAGGTGTTTCAAGCATGAGTCTCTTTTCCCACAGGGAGGTAGACAGAGTCTCTCATGCCTCAAGCCATACTGTATTAGCCTCTATGTAATGGTAGGAAGACACCAATGGAGCATACATCACTCCATGCAGAGGTGTTGCTCCCACTATCCTCCACAATTTCTTGCCCCGGTTGGATCAATTGTCCTCTAAATGGAGGTCATAATTCAGCTCAGGGTTGACAAAGTACCAAACTCGTCAAGGGCAAGGGTAGCGTTGTCTTACAATGTTTCGCAATTTTTTTCTTCTGGTCCAGTCACTCTGTAAAACATCGTTTTGTTGTTTTGGACTCAATTTCTGGAATAAGATATATCTTTTTATGTTTGAATACTAAATGGGTTTTTACACTCTCTCTCCCTCTTGATTGACTATTCAAACATTTAAAGTGGCCCTACAGACAGGAGCTACCAAACAACAATGACCAATCACTTGAATTGGCATTCAATAAACAATAACAACGCTAGATAAACTCCAGTAAATGGTAACCGAGCAGGGATAACAGGCTTGTTCTGCCAGTTTGATATGCTTGCCAGCACTTTGTTTTTCACTCTCGGGCTAAAATTGGTCGTAAAACAGCATTTGGCACAACAGATGCTGTGAAGATAAAGGAAAGGTAATGTACAGGGTATGTGGCACACTTTTGTGTTTCACATGAACGAGCATTTTGTTGTCAAAAATTTGCCACGACTTTGGTAATAGAAATGTTATCAGTGCTGTTACGATTCATTGCTATTCATGAGCCGGAGATGTTATAAGGTCATCTCAATAAAAGGGCTTGAGAATCTGAAGAGGCTGCTTCAACAATGCCATGGACTGCCTTAGCCTCACTCTTTGATTAGAAATCACATGTGCCTGCATTAATAAGAGACAACCTAATCTAGGTATGGTCATTCCAGTGGCTGAGCAATGGACATGTCGTTTAATTAGAAAAGGATCCTGTTAAATGAAAATAAATAGTAATATACTAAAGGGCGCCACAGGAGCTCAATGGTCGGCACCGTCGCCTCACTGCTGGCCGGCTAGGGCATTTCTGTGTGGAGTTGCAAGTTCTCCCTGTGTCAGTATAGAGAGAAATACCGAAGCTTTGTCACTTCAGTCGGCATATGACACCGCAGCACAGGGCACCTTTTAGCACCAGTATGAGATGCACTGGGCTTTCCATTAAAGCAGCAGTGTGTAGAATTGGAGCAAATATGATTTAACCCTCCTGTTGTCTTCAGGTCAAATTTAATCAGTTTTAAAACTTCATTATATCATAAATATGGATGTCTTTCACCTAATTGCCCCAAAATTACATGGATGGTTCCCTTATATGGTCTTTGCAAAAAAAACAATGACCACTTTCGTTGCATTATGGGTATTTTATTCAAATTTATAGCACCTGTGGTGGTGCAATGTGTTTATATTATAATATTTATAATATTCTGACTAAACTTTGACATATACGTACCAGTCCAATTTTGAGTAAAGTCCAAATTGTTCATAATTTCTGCATTTTTGTCCTATTAGGTTTAATTTAATTTAAATTTAGGTTTATTGACTATGAATTACCCCAAAAAAGTGTAAAACTTGTGGTAATGGGTTGGATGAACTTGGCCAAAAAGGTGTAATACAGAATTGGGTGATAATTTATAATTTATGCTTTAAAAACAGTCAAACCAGACTGGGTCAATTTTGACCCGGGAAAACAAAAGTTGCATGGTCAACGGGAAGACAACGGGAGGGTTAAAAAAAGTTATTTTTATAAAACGGTCACTATCATTCGCTCTCTCTCTCGTTGAAAACCAGGGTCGCGAACACCAGCCTGATTATTCTGGAGGGTTGAGACACAAAATGGTTGAGAACTACATGCGATGCTCATTCATATAACGCTAGGTCAATGGAACATAGTACTGTTGATTCATCAGTCGTTGGTAACTGGCAGCATGAGTTTGTGATCTTAGAATCTGAGGCTGAAATGTGCACAGACCTGTAACAGTGGCTTTCCGCCTGTGTGCAAGCCCCGTCTGTGGCCTAATTGTGTTTTTAAGTGTATTCACATAGACAGGCTGGTGAACCTTACATCTATATCCCTTGAGCTGTATATCTCGACTCGCGTTTAACACAGAGTGACATGTAACCTAACTGTCGCAGAGCGGGTACTGCATGTGTGTGTGTGTGTGTGTGTGTGTAGGCCTACGTGTGTTGCTGTACAAATTAAACTGTGGCGACTGGCACATTAATGGGAAACCCTGAATTTCAGAGCACCCTCACTGAAAAGTCGATCAACCCCATAGCACCAGCAATCTCCGGTGCCGCCACTGCGTTGTAGGTTTGCACCAGTCCAAACACATGCAGGTTAGGTTAAATTGGAAAATCTAACTTGGAGAGGAGTGTTGGTCTATACTGAATGTGTTAGCCCTGCGATAGACTGGTGACCTGTCTACACTCTCAGTACAAGTGGAATTGTACTTTTTAAAATTAGGAATTTATGGCAATTGGAGGAGGAAAACCTTGTGTGCATGTGGCCAGATCTTACACATTGCACATTTTAAAGAATAACACCTCATGAAAATGTGCAGGTATGTTCGTGGCCATGCCTGCATGCACTGTATACAACGCTTGCATTGCTGCTTAAAATGGTGTGCTACGCTGTTGAGGATTTTTCTTTTTTCACACCTCCTTTCTACTCACCTCTGACATTTCAAGAATGAAGGGAGGAAGCAGACATGAAGACTTAGCCTTCATACATTATTAACTGCATGGCAGCGGAGAGGAGAGGATCTGATGGAGAGAAATAACGGCAGGTCTCTAGATATCAATCCTCTTAGACGCTTTCATGTCTTTTCTCATTCAGTTGGAGTTGGAGTGGATTTCTCTGACACTATAGAGAAACAAATTGGTCTGATATGTTTATGAGTATGATCCATGAACAAAGTTAATCAAAAGATCATTTGATTTGACAAGGATGCATCTGCAAAGAGTACAATGTAATGCCTGTTTTGGGCTTATACCAGTGGGCAACGTCTGGGTCTGAAAAGTGAAGCCAATGTGGAAGTGCCTTAAACTTATACTTGCATTCTCTCTAATAGCCAGCAGGGAGCGACTCCTCTGGTTGCAAAATAAGTCTGATTGTATAGAAGTCTACGAGAAAATGAGCCTACTCCTCACTTTATTTACTACCTCAGTAAACATAGTAAACATGCGTTTATGGTCTCAAACACTAGTTTCAAGTCTTCTTCAATACAGCATGATGTTCATTTAGTAAATTATGGTCCCGTTTAGAGTCAAATAGACCATAAAGCAAGGGGATGCTTTAGGGCGTGGCTACTTTCTGATTGACAGGTCGCTACCACGGTGTTGTCCGGTCTGGGAGTTGTCTGCGTTTTTTACAGTGTGTTTTCAGTTCATAACAGTTAAGTAACATTTTGGTCACCTAAAAATATCTTATTCAGTGTTCAGTTGTAGTTAGCTCCACCCTCTTGTGTCACTTCTGGTTGCAAATAACCAAGATGACAACGGCCAAAATATCAAACTTCGAGGCTTCAAAACTGTAGTCCACAAACCAATGGGTGACTACGTCCACTTCTTATATACAGACTATGGTTTATACCGGTCCTTCCATAAAGGAAAAAAAAAAAGTCCCAAAATGCATGTGATCGAGTCTGAAAAACAGTTCACATCAAAACTAATTTAACTAAACAGAATTTCCTAATGGACATTTACTCACGTCCCATTTCCCTCATCTCTGTCATATTTATGTCAACACTTGGGAGATCTCGGGCCCGGATGTATCAGAATCAAAAGCAATCCAACACCTCACAATGGTTCCCAGAACAGAGATATAACAAATGACAGAATAATTAGATGAGATTCTTTGTTGAAGGTTGCCAAGCATTACCATGACAATAGAAATGTAATTAGTGATAACACCTAGAAAGTGGAGGCTGTCACTAGGGTTAGCGACATTCTAATTCCCTTTTTTTTTTAACACCAGCATTTAGCCAATTTGTGGTGTTGTAAGGCTCGCTGCGGCTTTGAATGAGCCTTTATAGCTTTGTCAAATGAAATAATGTGAACCGCCTATCTGGGTATTTTTGTACGCGCTGGAATTATGAGTTTATTGAAGCTGTATAATTGCATTTTATTGTTTCTTTCTTTCACCTCTCCCTTTCTCTTGTGGCTCATACCCCATCCGCCCTCAGAGGAAAGTCCCTTTTTATTTCTATTTTACTTCTGTACTGTAAATTTGATCTCCTTTCATTATGCAAATCAATTTAATTTCAGCTAAAACCTGGAGAGAGAGCCAGTGAGGGAGGCTTGACGAGAGAGGAAGATGAATTAGAAAAAGATGAAAAGGAAATACAACAAAATGCATTCAGAATGAAGCATTAGATTCTCCCTGGATCTAATTTTAATAGATTAAACCTTCCATTTTGTTTCCCGTTCGGCCCTTTTTATCCATGAAGCCTGCCAACTTGATTTAGGTTGACACCTGTTTTGCCCTAAAACAATTGCACTCCTCGCCCAATGTCGGAGGGTGAGAGACAGATGGAGCCTTAGGATAAACTGTCTCAGTGATTACCCTCTCTGTCTTGTACAGTAAGTCAACATTATAAATCTCGGCAGAGACAGTGGAGCAGTATCGGCCAACTCTAAAAGCCAATTACTTTCTCAATGACCTGGCTCATGTAATATTTACAGCGATATAGTGGGTTCTACTTACTTCAAGTCCATGAAATTGTGATGTGGAAATAATAAAATTACTATCTGACATTTTCAATATTGCAAAGGAGGCTGCTGTGTGACAAGAAATGTTTATACAGCACAAAGATGAAACTTTTTTTTTGCTTTTTACATTTTATTTCCAATGTTTTTCCTTGAGTTTATTTTCCATTTTCACAAATGGAGGATTTTCTGAAAATATTTTTCTTTTTTTGAATTTGCTTTGATGTTCATTTAATGCAGACCACACTTGATCACAGTCCAGCGTGTTTACCGCTGAAGTTTCCTCTAAATTGCCGCTCTGTTCCTCCTACACCCTTGACAAATTTAATTACTCTTGCCAAAGAGTTCAAAATCAAGCAGTTTGTTAAGTGATGTGAAGGGAACAGGCCAGACCCCATGGTGAGAAGGTTGAAGCGCCTCTCCACATGGAACCATCCGATGTGTGTGTTCAAGTGTCTGTTAGGGGCCAGATGGATGCTGGGATGTGTACAAGCTGTCTCAGCTGGCCGGTTCCTGCCCACACTAACCAAGTGCTTTCCCCAACACACACGCACACACACACATATTCAAAACAATGAATGCCATTGGCAAGGTTATTAGTCAGTCTCATGCGTCCTTACCATCACCCTCTCTTCTCTAATTTTTGATCTATTCTCTTTTTGTATGAAAAATAATGAGGACGTCTTTGCGGATACATCAAAGAGGTCCAACGTCATCATCATGACTGTGGGAGGGTTTGTGTTCTAGCTGGGTATAAGTGCACTCTTATATCTGACATTTGGCATTCAATTCAATTATTCATCTGTCTGCATCGAAGGCATCTCAATCAAACACTCCAAAATTACTATTGAATCGAATCAACCCACGACAACAAAGATTGAATATGATTGGAATAAGCTTCACAAAATGTGTGTGCACAGCAATTGTTCAAGATTGCATGAAGTCAGATTGTCTGATTAAAAGTGCTATTTTGACCTATAAATTGGCAAGTGGTTTGTCGCTGGGACGTATTGTACATGAAGGGTGTTTATGACATTCTTGGCCTCAGTTTTAGCCAAGAACAAGCGCTGCCAAGTCCTGTTTCTTGGCTTTCACTTGACAAGCTTTTCTGCTCAGGGATTATAAGTCATATTTTCAGAAGTTGCCGTTGTACTTCCTGATAGAGGCGAGAGGCTCTGTGGATCAAATGTGTATTGAATCTTCTGTCGATGCTATTCTGATCTTGTTTGACTCACTGTGTATATGCAGCCTGACAAAGCTTCAGGGTTAGCTGAAGTCTTGGATAAAAGGAGGAGTAAACAATAGTAGTTCATGCAGGGATATGGGAAAAATCAGTTCAAACTGATTACAGTACTATTTTAAAAATCATCTGTAAAACACTTCTAATCAAATTTGTATAGGGTGCTTTCACAAGCCAGCATTTAGTCTGTTTCAATCAAACTCCGGTGCAGTTCAGCCTCTGGTTTGTTTGGGCAGTTGTGAACACAGTAATCGAACTCTGGTGCGGACCAAAACAACCGGTCCGAGACCGCTTCTTGGAGTGATCTCGGACCATTCCCAAGCAAACCAAAACGCAGGCTGCCTGTGAGATTTGTTGAGATGGACACAGGTAAACAACAGGTTAACATGAGTGGGAGAGGACAGACCTGGACTTCTACAGAAGTCCGATGTTTACTTGACATTTAGGCCAAAGAGAAACCAAATGGACTATGGCTTGTGAAAGCGCTCTAAGTTTATTGTGATATAGTATTAGCTGTATCTCACTTTAATTACTCATTTGTCTCAGGATGGGAGATAAAAAGATTAAAAACGTGCCACCTACTCAGTGATAGTGTTGCTAAAATGCTGCTCAAGAAGAATGGAGGTTTGGAGGCTTACATACATGTTCAGGGGTTCATTATTATGGATTATGCATTAGATATATAATAATACAAAGGAGGATTAGTGGTTACAGCTAATAGATGGATGGATGATTATAACACTCTATTATTAGTAAAGTTATAATTGTGCCAATTAATAATCACATTGTTCCTTATCTTTAATATATGATTGATTGCAAATATACATTGCTTTTTACAACAATTGTAACCTGGCCACTGAGAAAATGCAATTAAGCACAAGGATGAACTTTCAAGCTATTCAAGCTATTAGTAACATTATCCATCAAGCTAACTGCTATCTTTAGAGCCTACATTGTTTGGCTATTCATTAAGTTTCCATCAGATAATCGCCAACTGCAGAATAAATGAAGCTGTTTTGATGTCCGTTTAATCGGCGTAGTTGGTGCTGTCGACGGAAAATGCAGTGTCAGTATAATTTCAATCAATCCATCTAATATACCATCAAAGTATGTGATCACAGAGGAGATATTGTAGTATCAATCTGTTAATGGATGATGGTATTCTATTTCCAATTCACGGAGTCTGGTGCCCTGTCAACCAATCCATGGACATATTAAGTAAACGCATTCACAAAACATGTCGTCATCCATAGCAACGGGGTCAACCCCACCACTTCTCTTAGTGTAGATGTTCATCATTTATGGGTTAAACACATTTAAAATATCTTGAGCAGATATTTTGTGTCTGAATCAGACCTATTCAAAGTTACTTTGAATTAACCAGCCCGATCGCACCAAATGGCGTATGACTGACTCAGAAATTATAATTATAATGAAGTAATTTTGCGTGCAATAACAATGCCTTTGTTGATTTTGGTGTGTCATGTGTACACCATGTAGTCTGTACTGACTGCAGTAAAGTGATGCAGGAATGAGTCCTAAAACCCGGAAATGAGTTAACATTTTAGCACTTCTGGTTCCCTTGTCTGGAGGTCAATGTTTTTTTTTAATTGGTTTTTAGTTAGATGCCTGAAAAAAGGTCTGTGGTTAACACAAGCTGAAGAGATTTTAACGTGTCTCTCTATGACATAAAATACATTAATAAATACCTCACTCAAGACCGTGGTGTAGTTTGTTTATAGCCTAACGTTTGCTATAAATATCTGGCAGTTGCATTCACACTTCTTGCTGAACAAAATGTGTAAGTATCATTAGTAAGTTTGTAACAGAGGTTATTTTCTGCAATAATCCAAAACCCAATGGAAAAATCCCATTGGCTTTTTGTCGAGGGAATCCATAGCGGTGCTAATTTCCTGGTTGGCCTACAGAAATATGTCACCCCTGAAGCACTCTATACAAAAGCATCTGCGTAAAATATGCTACGCTCTGAGGTATGTTGAATAAAATGTAAGAGACTGCTTATGGCAGGTGGGAGGGGAGGGTGATGGGTCCAACAAACACCAGAGACCAGTGTTTGATGGACCCAAAAGGTTGAGTTATTTTGAAGTTATGCTTGTGACGTTTGTGTCGTGTTTTCTGTACTTATGTTATGTTGTCAACGTACGTATTTTACTTAGTTTAAGTACTTATTTCAAGCCCAAGAATAATGTTTTTTCTAAACCAAACCAAGTGGTTTTGTTGCCTTGACATTACCATAATTGTTTCACGGTAACAATGTGACATGAAATGACACACAAAAAGCCGTTTCACAACTTCAACCCCTGGCGTATAAATTACACACGAAAAGCCTTAAATGTGTTGTCATGACACACATAAATGTCGTGCTATTTATACGCCTTCCCATGAGATCGGGTTGAATTAACAGAGGCTTGTGAATAGGCATTAACAAAAAGCTCCCAATTTTCAATGGGCTTTTTTTTTTTTTTACATAAATCATGAAAATGGCTCATAATGTCAACGTAAACAAAGTTGCCCACTCAGGATGGCTCGGTGAAGAATGATGTTGTTGCTTCTACCGCCAGTACTTGACAAAAATCTGCATAATGCCTCGGTACGATGCTGATGTCAACAAAACGATGCAGACTCCGGTGAAAACGAGGACAGCTTCAACAGCCTACTTTTCCTCATACAGCTGGCTGTGGCTGACCCAACAGGTAGACCCAAGGGCGTCATTTTCATTTCAACTTGTGGTGGAGACATTTACTTGGAGCTGTTCACTGCTGCTGCAATTACAGTCTTCACAAGAGCAGCAGTGTGTTCTTAAAGGAATATTGCAGTATTAATATATATAATAGCACTCCATATAGGCTACTGTATGACTCATTGCCACTCGACATGAAGCTCTGACATGAGCAGTGGATTGAAAAAGGGGGATGATGGCTGCAATTCCGATTTTCTCATTTTGGCAGGGAAAAATAATCAAATCTAACTGCTGTTAGATGAGAACAAGATTTGAACACCCAACTGTTAACTTGATGAACTAAGCATTGAGGCTTTTGGGGCTTTTGAGCTATGTCAGCTCTCACACAGAAAATAAAGTCCAGATGAGACCATTAGTTTGAATTACAATCATCAGGTTATCATTACATTTATTAATATATGATGTTTATTAATATCAAAGTTCAGCAACAGTCTGGACAAACATGGTATAGTCTATTTCTGTCATATGTTTGAAGAGTGGTGAGACTGTTGCAAACACTTGATAGGATAAAAGCTAGGGGGAGAAATATATTTTAGTTTTTTCTTTGTTACATTTGTTGAAATTCTCTTTGCATCCGGACAGCGAACAATAAATCAAATGCTCTGACAAGAAAAATAAAAAAAATCCAGTCTGTGGCGATGTCAGGACTGTAATAACCCCGTCCAATCATTCATTTGGCCCAAACCGGAGCCGAGTGTGAGCTGTGAGTAACTACTACTACTAACAATAGCCATGTTCTTTGTTTACGTTCATAATGATAATTTTGGGGGAGTGGCTTTGGAGGGAGGCCTAAAGGGACGGACTGTCAGTGATGCAGATTTTGCGACTTTCTCGCTAGGTTTAGGGACTTTTGGAGCTAGTGCTGCTAGCTACTTTCATTGGAAAAGAGTTAGTAACTTGTTTTTTTTGTTGGATATTCTTTTTAAAAATCTGGTGTACTCTCACTGGTTTCTCCAATGTTACCTACACAAGCTTTAATCAAACAAATGGTTTATTTGATACAATAACATACACGTACACAAATAAAGTGATGATGGATAGAGCTTCAGGAGGCTGACTTTTTTATGTTTCCACTAGAAAGACCTGTCTTTTCTGGCAAGACAAAAACTCCAGTCTTTACTGTTCCAGCCTTTCCAGGACATCAGCCTGCACTCAACACTTAAGCTTGGGTGTGTCTGAAGAGCCCTGAGAGACGCTGCTTGCCGTTCATATCACTGTCTTCTGCACAGAGATGACAGAGTATACTGGCAGCACCATGAAAATGGTATTTTAGTGAAAGGCTAAATGCCCAATCCGATGTTGGCTGTCTGGAAATGGCAGCGGTGTTTCCCCCACAGCCCTCAAACAAGATGATGCTCCGCTCTCTGGCCTAGACGGCAGCGGTGATGGGTCCTGTGGAGCTCGCTGCACTCAGCACTTGAGCTTTGGCCAGTGGAATGGAGGGTCCAAGAGCCACATCTGCCTAACCACTCATTATTTTCTGTTTCTGCAGAGAGAGTAGGAGAGTATATGGCAAGACTTTTGTCAATTTGTATTTTTATTAGTCAAGTCAATTTTATTTATGTAGCCTAAAATATAATTTTGCCTCAAGAGGCTTAAGTTGAGGTTATGCCTCATTCACACATGCAAATTCAACAGTAGCAGGAAGTCTCATTCGTCTCATAAGTCTGCAGCTTTCTGCTGTGTTTAACATTGATCAGATTTACATATGTCAGCTTTGATTGGGTATTGTTTTTGGTTTCTCGACGTTGTCGCTATACAGGCACAAAATAAAGTAGTTTATTTCCGAAGTGATCTGATATCACTGTTTTATGGGAGTTTACTATTTCTTGGCCGGGAGCAATATCTTCCTCTAGTCTATTCTGGTTGCCCAGCAACTGGCCAAGAAATAGTCCGATACATAGGGGGGCTTATATCGGCTTTTTCCAGTCTTTGTGCTAAGCTAACCTCAGCTGCTGGCTGTGGCCCTATTTTAATGGACAGACATGAGAGTGCATCGATCTTCTCATCTAGCAAATATGCACATTTCCCAACATGTTGAACCATTGCTTTAAAGCTTATTCATTTTGTGAGGCAAAATAGAAACCAGTTCTGTACTTCGGTTTCCAATGGCAATCAAAATGAACATATTTGTTTTAACATTTGCACAAAGTTTAAACTTTCTCAACTCGCCCATGTTGCACCACTCAGCCTTTGAGTCTCAAAGGATACAGGGCCATCATGTGTTTTGATATACAGTCATAATGACTGGTATCCTGTTGCTGTTGCCACGCTGTGCCTTACTATAATGACATTTTTGTACAGATACAAGAAGCTTCAGAGATACAGTTCCAGTGATTCCAGTATTTCCAGAAAGGTTTTGGACAAACCCAGTCTTTGCTTATTTGTTATGTAGACACTGAAGGAAATTTGATGCGTTATGACTCACTTACCTTACAGAACAAAAAGTTGGTGTTGTTTATTGATTTATACAAAACAAACATAACACTTTGCTTTGGCCTCATAAACTATATACAGGGCCACTATATCAAGTAAATATAGCTTGACTTGATAAATCGCAGTGGAATCTTTCAGTTCATGAGGACACAACAAACAAAATGTATATACTATCCCCATTTGTTTGCATTATTGAAGCTGTGGGAAAACATGTGATCATCATAATTAATTAAAATATTAATTATAATCTATACATTTTTAAGGCCCATGGTTCTTTTGCGCTGGATCAAAACCACCCTTGCCAGTTGTGGAAGAAGTACTCAGAACTTTGACTTAGCTAAAAGTAGTAATACCAGAGTGAAAAACACTGTTACAAGTACAAGTCCTGCATTAAATATCTTACTTGAGTAGAAGTGCAAAAAAGTTAGAAATTACCTGTGATTGGACAAAGTCCTCCGTCCTCCATTTTTTAAAGCCTTAAAACAGAGCCATGAAGAGGTGCAGAAGTCTAGTTATCTCTCAGAACACTTGAATTACATTGCCCAATGATGCAAAAAATGTTTTGCTTACTGAAGCTTTAATTTAATAAGCATGATTGACCATAGTTGATCACAAATTAATCACACATTTTTTTCAAAATGTTCTTTCAGGAGAGATTTGTCAACATGTGAGTGGGCAAATATGCTTGCTTTATGCAAATATATCTGTATATATTTATTATTGGAAATCAATGAACAACACAACAATGACAAATATCATCCAGAAACCCTCACAGCTCCTGCATTAGCATAAAAAATAACATGACAAACTGCAGCCCAACAGGCAACAACAGCTGTCAGTGTGTCAGTGTGCTGACTTGATTATGACTTGCTCCAAACTGTATGTGATTATCATAAAGTGGGCATGTGTGTAAAGGACTCGTGGACCCATTTTCATTCACATATCTTGAGGTCAGAGGTCAAGGGACCACTTTGAAAATGGTGCCAGTTTTTCCTCACCAAAATTTAACGTAAGTTTGGAGCGTTATTTAACTTATTTCCCGACAAGTTAGTATGACAAGGATGGTATGGTTGGATTTTCATATGATGCCAGTTTCTTCACTCTAGCTTTAAAATTGCATCTTAAAAATCGCAAGTTGACTTAATGCGTTCATGAAATTAGTGGGGTTATTGACGTTATCGCATTAACTTTGACAGCCCTAAAAAATGATAAAAACAAAACAATATAATAATTTATTAGTTGGTTTATATTTGTTTTAATAATCTGAATCTGTAAAGTTATTAAATAAATGCAGTGGAGTAAAAAGTACAATATTTCCCTCTGAGATGTAATGGAGACGAGGTACAAAGTAGTAGAAAAAATAAATCAGTACCTCAAAATTGTGTAGTAGTTGAGTATATGTACTTAGTTACTTTCCAGCACTGACCCTTGCTCATGGAGCTTCAACTCAGCCAGTATAAATCCAATAAGTCATTTTCAGCATACACTGATTGTGTGCGCAGTATTTGCCCTTTGCTGAGTAAGCTGGTAGTACGGGGAAGCGGATATGCCACATAATTAATTATCACTGTTTGTACATCATTAATTTTTATTAAAGCCAGCTGCAAGTGTGAGTGAGCTGATTCTCTTCATGCACTGATAAAATAGATAAACAGATCATTACGCCTCGCCAGGTCCAGAGAGAAAAAAAAAAAGTAGATGCTTGCAAAAAGGTTAAAATAAATATAATGAACTCTAATCAATGTTATGTAATGTAATGACGTCCTCTGAATAATTCAGAATTGAGACATGATGTCAGGAAACCGACCCTGTATCAGACAGAGTGGACCTCTTGGATTCTGCACAGGCAATCAATAATATGCTTGTCAAAGCGGAAGGGTTGGTTAAATTATGGACAAGTACCAATCATTACCATAAACTGCGTGGTTCATTAGCCAGAATCCTCCATATCATTTCATTAAGGTAAAATGCCCCTATTACCACATGTATCAAGTGTGGTGAGGCACGTACGTCTGGCTGGAAAGATGTATGACCTCGATCAACTCTCCGTCTCTGTCTGAGCATTATAAAATCTGCTAACTATAGCCTGTGATTTTCAGTCTAGGGCTCTGCACATATTACTTCTAATTATGGCCTGTGTAGGTGACTGACCACTTATACACTGACAATACATCACTAGTTTACTACTGTTCTCATAAACTGTGAGAGAAGACGTTGCTTTATAATGTAAATGGATTTCTTTATGGTGTGCTGATGGATCATCTGCTGCAGAGCTGGAATTCATTGCAGTATGACATCCAAGGTATAGCCAAGATTAAATTCTTTGAATAATTGCATTACAACGGCTTGTATATGAAATACTGCCAAATCCATCTTTTACCACAACAGCACCCCAGGCGTTTACCTCCGGCATTCAGTATCACCATTGTTGTATTTGTATTCGCAGAGGCCTGTAATTGCCATGATAAGTGCAAATAAGTGCAATTAACAAAGCATGGTAATTGCCTCCTGTCTCCCTCTGTTTTTCTTTCTCTCTCTCTCTCCCTTCCTTAATGATCCTCTCTCATTTTGGTAGACAGATCTGCTGCAGATTAGAATCTGGGACCAGGATGACGGCAGAAATAAATAATGGTCATTAGAGCATGTTCAACCAATGCAACACTGGGAAGTAACTTGCTAATTTCCTGCCTACGCGAATCCTCCGTGGCTCCCTGGCTCCGATGCTTTTTCTTTTTTTCTTCTTCCAATGAGATTTATAGATGAGTAAAAATAGGGTTGTGAATCTGATTTATCACAACAAAGCTCTTTGGCTGGATCTCTCTGCCACGGTGCTCACGGTCCTCTCAGGAGAGCCTCACCTGGCATACAGCCACCAGCCACTCCATCTCTCCCTCTCTGTGTTTTTATGGTGCTGTGGCGCAGAGCTAATTTCAGTCAAATTCTGAAAAGCACTCTGTTGTACTGTGAAATGGGTCTCCGTAGAGATCGTAAGGGAGGAAGTTTCTGGTTGATGGGATGTTGTTCTGTATTACAGCATTTTTTAGATTTATTGTGTTTGGCAACAAATATTCTAACCTTCCAATATTTATAATGTCAACAGACAACATTTCACATTATGCTGCTTCCCACAAGCATCGGTATAGTAATTAATATAGCATGAGCTATATGGATATTATCAGGAAGATGCTGCTGAATAATCCTATTATTAATATTTATAGTTTAGCTGAAATCTTGACTAGTATTTTATATAACTGGGATCAAGTAAGAAACAATTTTACAATTTTCCATTTTTGTAATTATAATGAGCTTTTTGGTAATATTCAGTCGTGTGTATGTAAATAGTATGAACAAAACATTAGAAAGAAACTTTCAATATATTGCAGTTCAACGCAACACTTGAACTAACTATGGCCTATACATTTTTTTTTCTCCTTATTTATTCAGGGGAGATTTTTCAGGAACACCCTGATTACATTCACACGGTTACACATTCACACCTGGAAGCTGCCAACTACAACCAGTCTGATCTGTTGGTACTGAGCAGCTCCACTGGAGCTGTTAAAGGCCTTGCTGAGGTTAAGGGCCTTGCTCAAGGGCACCTCATGGCTGGTAATGAGGGAGTGGCAAGCCCTGCTTTTTCACTTTCCCCACCCAGATTTATCCTGCCGGTCCGAGGAATTTGAACCCACGACCTTCCAAACACAAGCTTGCTTCTTTTACCTTTAAGGCCCACTCCCGGTTCCTGCCAGGCTCAAACTTCTCCAGTTTTTTTCCCAATTTTCACACCTTTTTTTTCCTTTTCGTTATCTCCACCCGTTTCTGGCACCGTACAGCCTGTATAAGCTCTACTGTTTCCACTCTGATGACAATAGATCCCCACCCAATGTCTGTGTTTCAAGGCGGAAGAGAGCTGCTCGGTTTGAGCTGCACATCGCAGCGTGCAGCGCTCAAAGTTGAGCTTTGCTGGATACAGTGAAAAGCTGTTGTGCCGTGGCGCAAGCCATTAGAAATAACGGGTTTCAGAGCGCAGTGGTGCCGTTGTCGCGTTGTG
Source organism: Sebastes umbrosus (assembly GCF_015220745.1). Taxonomy (NCBI): domain Eukaryota; kingdom Metazoa; phylum Chordata; class Actinopteri; order Perciformes; family Sebastidae; genus Sebastes; species Sebastes umbrosus. Next base: position 15,753,685 of record NC_051269.1, read on the forward strand.
TCTGAAAGTGGAAAGTAAAAGAAAGAGACTCAAGCAGGGGCAAAAAAAAATTGACTGATTGAATAAAAACTGATGAATATTAGTTTATACCAGAGATTCACGCAAGTTCACACCAGAGAGGCCAATTATTCAGTTTTCTTTCCTGAGAATTAAAAGTAAAATTAAAAGTAGGCATATCTAACATAAAAATGCTGTTGCAGTGTACTTATTATTTTGTTATTTTCATTATTTAAAAGTCACCAGAATGAAGGACAAAAAAAGTCTCTGAAGCGCAGGACCCCCCACTATGATCTTGAAATCTTCCCTATTTTTGAGGTCACACGGTTGGCAAGTACGCCCCCATATTAAATTTGACAGAGCTACTGTAATATGAAGCTTTACATTGCAGTGTTGCTATATGGGATTGCATGACATTGCACAGGTGTGCCTTTTAACAGGTAGAAAGCTATGAATGACCCAAAGTCAAAGTGTCAGAGACAGATTTGTCAACATGTTGGTGTAAACAAAACAACAGCTTCAGAAAAGATGCATGTTGACCCATCTTTCCACTGGTGCTCATTCAAACTTTAAAAAAAAGGCATTGCTTCGGTAACCCTGGCAACGCCTTGCGACATCCACTCGCCACCAATCAATTTCTTAGATAATGGTATTATCATTATTAATGTGAAAAATCTCAATAAATAATGCTGGTGATGTGCAAAAAAATCTGACACAAATACAGAATTACATAAAGAGAAAACACGGCTCATCTCACATACTGTGACATAAATGATGATTTTAATGGAGCCAGTCAGGACACATGAAAGGAGCCGGAAATATATACGGAGCCGCTATGTCGGACCCCATGAGGAGCATTTTTTAACAATCCTTACATTCACATTACTTGTGATACATTTGTAGTCCATTACTATTGCAAACAGAATACCGAAAGTGCATCTTATGCCAGAGAGTGTGTCAACAGTAAGACCATATGTGTTTAGAGCCGCGTTGCTTAAGGCCGCTACATGTCGCTCGCAGCTGTTGGCATGAGCGCGCCCGTTCGCAGTGGCATAATTACACCATGTGTGCAGGCCTGGTGAGTGTCTCTCAAAATTCGAAACGTCGCTCTTTGTGGAAGTGCCAACTGCACACACAGCTGATTGTTGGTGACTGATTGTCAGCATGAGCTGTACTCAATCCCCGCTCCTTTAAACTACAGCACCCAAAGGAAACAACACGATAAACCAACAGGAATGCCACGGTTTGCATAAAGTTTATTAGCTGTATAATGATTTATTTTTAATGACAACACATTTCCATGTCATACTGCTTTACAGAATGTAAATGTCAAATGAAATTATACTTTTTTCTGGAGCTTCCAACATTTCATCAGCACTGTGCAAAGACTAATCTTTACATCAAAGTATAAAGTCACAAATGAAAAACTATATACGCATTAGGGCTGTCAAAGTTTATGCGATAATAACGCGTTAACGCAAATTTGTTTTAACGCCACTAATTTCTTTAACACATTAATGCAACTTGTGTTTTTATGTTGTAGCAGGCTTAGTTTTGAAGCTAGAGTGAAGATACTGGCATCAAATGAAACTACAAAAACCAAAGGAATCCATTGGTGCATACCATGTCATACTAGCTTGACACCAAGAAGCTCCAAACTTCCAAAAAAGAAACTGTCATGGCCATTTTCAAAGGGGTCCCTTGACCTCTGACCTCAAGACATGGGAATGAAAATGGGTTCTATCGGTACCCACGAGTCTCCCCTTTACATACATGACCACTTTATGATAATCACATGCAGTTTGGGGCAAGTCATAGTCAAGTCAGCACACTGACACACTGACAGCTGTTGTTGCCTATTGGGCTTGAGTTTGCCATGTTATGATTTGAGCATATTTTCTATATGTTAAATGCAGTACCTGTTAGGGTTTCTGGACACTATTTGTAATTGGTGTGTTGTTCATTGATTTCCAGTAATAAATATATCCAAGTATTTGCATATAGCAGCATATTTGCCCACTCCCATTTTGATGAAAGTATTAAATACTTGACAAATCTCCCTTAACGGTACATTTTGAGCAGATGTGAGATAATTTGTTATTAACATATGGACAATCACTCGATTAATCGTGATTAAATACTTTAATCAATTGACAGCCCCAGTACGTATAGATTTGAATGGTGCATGCACATCTGCAGAGGAGATACACAGGCAGACTGATGACTTATGATCATTTGCTCCTTTGTCAGGGGAGGATACACATGTTGGAAGTGATTTTCTCAAAGGTCCTTTACTTATTACACTATCTGCCTCTGCAAGAAAATGTGAAAGCTTAGAGCGAAATAGGAAGAACAGGAGGTGTAGACAGAAGCCCTCTTCGTGATTTATGCCAGAAGAAAAAAAGAAATAGCATCAAGTAGAATTCACCACAAAATCCAGCCCTGTAAAAATGTTTATTGGAGGCCAGCAAACACTGCCAATCTCCTAATTGATGGCTTTGTTGTTCATGTTATAATTCTGTTGTTTCAAAATGAATGTGACAATGATTTACTGACGTTAAAACACATGCGGCGCCATTAATATTTAGATCTTTTAGGAACTCAGCTGTACTAGTCTTTCACACTGACTTACTGTTTAGTTCTATACACTATTTGTTGTGTGAGTAATTATATGGCTAATTTGGGACTTGAAAAGGACAAGCTGTATGTCACCGCACAACAAGCTATGTGCACAGTACTCTAGTCACATACTGACCCAAGAGAGCGCAGCAAGGATGAATGGCTGTGATAATACAACTGGTCTCCCGGCAACAAGGAGGCAGTTCCTTTTGACTAGAAAGAAGCCAGGGGATGAAAACATATTAAGTAAATTAATTGAAGACCCCCCCAAAAAAAACTGAATTGAGAGATATGTATGCAGGCCCTCGTGTGGGGAGATGCATCGAGAAAACAGGGGAGAGAAAAACTAATTTTCTCAATTATGTATCAGGCTATTGTTCCATGCACTGTTTCATATAACATCGGAAGCTTGGGACTCACTTGTACGTGGGATCTCTTCAAATTAGGCCTATTTTGTTTTCTGACAATATTATTTTGCTTATCCATTACAGTTATACAGCAAAAGCACCTTTTGAATGGCGGTTAATAACAATACAATGCTGCATAAAAGTGATTCATTTTTTTTATGTGCTCTGAATTCCACTTAAATGGATTATATTGATTTTTTGGAGGGGGCATTGCACCTAAGTAATATATTAACAAATCAAATTATTATACCAGGTTTGAGTACTCCCATTAATTATATAGGCCTATAGTACAAGTTACAGTAAATAAGAGGTCATCAATCGGTAATGAATCATATGTTTAATGTAGCCTCACCACCATGAAACGTTATACCTTGTTAAATGCACAATACAACACAATGGTCCATTATCTTTATACTGTTTCCATTATTCCCAGCAACGTTAAGCTATAAAAGATTGCCACTACTTATTTGGCATTGCAAACCTAACACAATAATACATCTAATGCAATTATTCTTGTTTTAGAGAGACACAGTCTACCTCAATTCCCTATTTACTTGAAATTAGTTTATCAATAATTAAGATTAAGAGTTGTGGCATGCTGAGTATTGGCTGTGGGCAAAATGCCCAAATGGGTCTGGCCAGGGAGTTGGGTTGTACCTCTCAAAGTAAGGTTGGCTGCTGTAGAATAAGAAAGCAATAGCTTTTCAAGGTATTAATTCAGGGTCAAGAAAGTACGACTGACTACACATTTCCTGCCTCAAAGTAATAAAAACATGTATTGTACCATTCTTAAAAGAAGAGTTCTTGGAAAAATATAAAAAATATCTTGAGTGTTTCGTAATGGCTATTTTCTCCCATTAAGATTGTAGCTTTCTCTTGGACTTTGCACAGTTGTGGCCGCATTCACAGGTAGAAAAAAAAAATGTCAATCCTTATCAGCTATTATTTGTTTGGACCTTTTGCATTACTGTTACCGACACAATGTTGATGGATTGATGGAATGTGGTTTGCAGCGGTGAAGCCGTGAGTGCTATGTTTTCCAATGGATTCTAGTGTTGCAACGAGATCGGCCCTTTTTATTCTTTCTTTTGAAAGAAAAGTGTACTTTCAAAATAAAAGTATACTTTCACAGACACATTGCGTAGTGTTTTAAGCACAGATAAATAAGCCACCCTAGTGCTTGACACAGATGTAATGATTCCAATTGTCTCTTCAATATTCCCCTTAATCACCATAACATCTTGTCAGGACTTCTCCTGCGTCGTCTTTGTTTATCAGTTGCGAGCGCACTCCTGTAACACTCCATACTTTCTCATTTTCTCCCTTGAACAGCCATCTGACATGAATCTCATTAAAGCAAAGGCAGCGCAGGACGGAGGGGCTGAAATATCAGCGGCGGGCTCTATTATTATAATTTTTCAATCACTGTGAAGATTGATATGTTGGTGGAGAGAGCTGATTCTTTCTCCCCTCCAGGTCTGACTGACTCCTTGGGCCCATGAAGAGGCTGGGTGGCCCCTCATTAAGCACATTTTGGATTACAGCTTCTGGCCGGGGCTATTTCCAACAACATGCTAGTGCATTGTAATGAGCCTCTCTGTGTGCTGCGCAAACACACTCAATCTCCCACTTTAATCAGCAAGGAGGAGGTGGGCCACTCCTCCAGCCCTCAACAGGAGCAGCGAAAGGAAAGGGGGATTTGCAAGTTCCTCCATCCTTTGATGACATATAATCTCCTTGGGAGATGAGTGTTCTGTCTCAGAGCTCTGATTGACATGTCTAGCATTATGATGCAGCGAGTTAGGAGCAAAAGCTGGGAGAAATATGACGCTGAAATGGTTCGCGGGGATGAACAGTGATCTTTCAGCTGTCTGGTCATTCTGTTGGCCGTGTAGCTGCAGATCATCTGTATGTCAAACAGCTTAGGAGGGAGATTCAGGACGTTGTGAGCAGTTCTTACGGTGTGTCATCTTCTGCACATACCGCTTAATTATATTCATGGCATTACAATTAGAGCATACTGTTGAATTTCTCTCTACATATATCTACATTAATGATTTTTTAATAAACCTTTTTGACTCTTTTGGTGGTATACCACATCCACAATCACAATCCACAAATCTAGACTAATTAAAAAAGTAGCCTTGAGGCACAGTATCTGCATGTGTTTTCTGATACCTGAACAAATTGCTGAGCAACAGCACTCTTCGCATTCAGTACTAACCAAGATGAGGCAGATATTCAGTATGCAGGTCAGGTGTCAACATGAAGCATCTTCACCGTTGACAGCCGAGTTAGAAGATATAAGTAAATGAGTGTTATTTTTAGTGTTTCACACAGGCATTTCTATAAAGAATGTACTTTTCTTATTTGTTATTGAACCATTATGGAACCAACTACCTGACTAGTTTTTTTAAAAAAAGAGCTAGAAAACGACAAGGGAGAGCAAGACTGACAATATCAAGGTCTCCAAGAACCTCTTTGTATGCATAAGTGTGTAACATTTTAGCAGAAATGGCATATAATATTCATGAATATGTTTTCATTATTGTATAATCACCTGAAACTAAGAATTGCTGTGTTTTCATTCATATCTACATAGGGAGCGGGTCCTCTACACAGAGTCTGCCATTTGGACAAACCAAACACAATGGCTCTAGAGAGAGCCTTTTGCATTTTTACGTTACCTGAAGGCCACTGTAGGTCTCCGATACGCTGCAGGTGAGCCACAGAGTGCAAAACCGTGGTACTGCCAGCCGCCGTCTGACTTCTGTTGTTCTTAAAGTAGTGCTATTATGGTAAGGATGACCTCTGACGTTACCGCAGCCTTGGAAAGGGAGGAGTGAGCGGAATTGAGTTGGTTGCAATCTGTAACTACACCACTAGATGTCGCCAAAACCTACACTATACTTTTAAAAAAATAAAAAGGTGAAATATTGAAGAATTGGGGTTTTTCAAATACACCTTGATATTGCTGTACCTGTGTCTGCTTTAGACAAAACATTCATGACGTTCTGCCATTTATTGTTACATATCTCCACTCCATCAGAAACCCACAAACACAACAATAGCAAAGACAGGTGTTATCACACAACACGTTCTCATCCCAACTCATCACATACCGCCGGTTGGTCACGCCCCTTGGTGTCACACGGGACACGAACGAACAGCTGATTGTAACCTGACACGCGGCACATGAACAGCAGCCATTTGGATGAAAGTAAAGGGTGCCTTGTGCGGTGGTATCGAACGCCAATGGCTGTGACAAAGCATTAGTATTTGTCGCCCTGGGAATGAGAATGGGCTGGATCATAAAGTCCCTAATACGAGTCCAAGTGGGGGCCGTTGTTTCATGTGCCCCCCTTCCAACCATAGAGGCTGATAAAGGCACCACATGGATCTCCTCTATGAAAGAAGTATCGTTTGTTTTTAAGAGCACTTTATTGCAGCAATTCAGTTCTTATATTTTAAAAAGGGTGAGGGAAAATCTAATTCTGCTTGGGGCCCTAAAATAGATTTGGGTGTCCCTCATGCGTAGTTCCCACAAATTAAATTCTTTCATTTATATATTATTGACCATAATCTTTAGAAAGGATAGCTGATTTACTATCGGAAAAAAATGTTGATTTAAACAGTTTGCAGGAGGAATGAGGGCAGGCTTTGCCATGAGATATAATGTAAATAGGTAGCTCTCATTTTTATGCTAATCTGGATGTCAAAAGCACTGACACCAGAAAGGATCTATGGAGATCTGCCAGCCTCTGGGCTTTCACTGTAACAGAAATATTGCTTTGAAATTCCTCTGTAAAAGAATATCTTTCTCTTTGGACTCCTAATGTCTTGAATTTTGACAGTAATCAGAAACAATGCTATTTTCCTTGACTTGCTTTGATTTAAAGGGCCGTTTTTTGGCAGACAAGAAGCAGAAAACAGTTGACTTTTGAAAAGAGCCATTGCAAAAACACCTGCTATAGGCATTTATTGTGATCGAGGACCTGTTGCTGTCTCTTGGAGGCTGAGGAAGGGAATACGGCAGCAATGACTGATGTCTGAGTCTACATAGTATGTACAGCAATAAGCAGAAATATATCCCTGCTCTCTCCGCTCTTTACTGTAAGCTCTCCCGACAGTTTATCCAAGTGGTGTAGCTGTACAGCAACGCCTTGTGTGGTAGTCTTTCATCACGCTGATACATCTGTGGTGATGCGTGATGATGTCCCCATAACTCTGGCCTTACTGGCACAATGTTTGGTGGAATAATTCATGGTATACCATAAATATGTGGCTGTTGGATATAGTGGAGGAAGAGTTATGGTAGTTTTATTAAAACAGTAAATCCAACTGCTTGCCTATGGTTGAAAAATAGTGAGGAAAAAGAGAGAGAGAGAGAACGGGAACATGCTCCTGTCCATTGCCAGTTTGCTCTTCAGTTGACGGCAGCATTTGAGTTCATTTACAGCTTGTTATGATATGCCTGAGGGGTGTAGGTTTTGTGTGTTGAGAGGAGGCCAATACAATCTGTCTTTCAAACAGGGACTGACGTGGGGAGGGGTGGAGGGAGAGCAAGCAGAAGCAGGTATGCAGTCTGCCTAACTGGTGGCTGTATTACATTCCACGCAGGCAGCACTGGTGATGGATTGACGCCAGCTGGAGAGAGGCAGTCCTGAATCAATTAAGGTGAGTTCATGAAATTGAGCAGAGTTAAAACCTGGGGGGTTGTCTTATTCTTTACGGGTAATTTGATCAAACCTGTGTTCACTTTCAAACCCCAAGACCTAATGGGCGATAATGGATTGCAATCGCATTGCTTTGTATCAACACAAAAACATGCATTCCAAAGGTTACTATTCCAACTCTGTCTGAATTTCTAGTCCATTATTTAAAGACCCTGAAAAGACCCTGATTTTTAATTGCTCAGTAATGATAATATGAATCATTAAATACGACGGAACTGAAACATAGCAAGAAAGTATAGGCATGTAGCAGTCTGTGTTCCCACTCTTCCGTTCCCTTTGCCCTCCGATCAGAAGATAACATTTTGATTGACATTTCCGAAGGTCGTTGGTTTAATTATCAGTAACTCTTCACCTTTAATACGCATCGGCGGTATTATGTACACGCTTATTTGCTCAAGACCCCAATCGGTTCGACAACATTTCTTATGCAAATTGGACGACAATTATCTTCCCCATCAATGATGGAGAAGGCAGGACTTGTTTGTTCCTAACGACATTGTTGCTGCGATATCGAGCATGTCATTAAGTCCTTCCCTGCAAGGATGCTGTCAGGGTGAACACTCTTTCATCACCTCTGTACACCTGTGCTCTATACGGAGCGCTCAACAGAACAAAGCCACTGCAATCTCGACCTTAGCCACTTCAACAAACTGAGGAGGGCATGTATTCATGCATGAACGTGTATTGTATGTACCCGTGTGCACACACATCCACATGGAGGCTGCTATCAAGTACATACTCACTCTAAAGCTGCATTCACATTACGAACGACATGGCAACAGGCTACAAGTCATTTTCAATGGAAGCCGTTGACATGAAGCTACAAACTGACACACAACACTTGTCGCTGATGTCACACTTTAATCGCCCTGTTCCGTTCCATCTATAGAAATGCCGTTAGCCATTTCCCAGTGCTATTTAACGACATAATACATCAAGGAGCGCATGAGCAACACTTAAACGGCGACTTGCTGACAATGAAGCTGGCCACGCTGCCTGATTTGTCTTTTTTGTCGTCGTATAAACATAGCTTCACTCAAAATACATGCCACTCTGAACATGGATATACTGTATATGCATAATGAAGTTATACAGGAGAAAAAAAAGGTATGAAGGTCAGTGTCTATATGAAACTGGTCACCTATCAAATGTGAGGATTGAAGAATAAAATGAATAACATTGAGAAATGATTGTGGATTTATCCAGACACATTTGCAAAGATCTGTGCCTGATTATAAGGTTTATTCCATCATAACACAATTAGAAAAAGCATAATACTAAATCACCTGTAGGGCTAATTTGTTCAATAAAAATACTTACTTAATAAAAAATGTTTGCACTGTAATTTCAGAAAATATAGCTTGATATGTTATAATGTAACTCATTAATGAGTTGCTGTTTAGCTGAGTATAGAAACATATAGAATACGTTCATGGTAGGTTGTTCATAAATCTTTCTGAAGCTTCCAGAGTATGGAGGACGAAACCTGCCAAAATAAAAAAATAATAAATAAATGACTCGATAATATGCCATTAAATGAATCAAAATAATATTCAAAATAAATGTAGGCATTAATTAATTGATTAAAATAATTGATTGGATGTGACATAAATTGATATTTCAGTTTTAATTTGCTTTGTTATTTATTTACATTTGTATTAATTCTAGGCCTGTCAAAGTTAACGCAATGACGCGTTAACACAAATTTGTTTTAACGCCAAAAGTTTCTTTAACGCATTTACACAATCGATCTTCCGGAGGTTGTAAAGGGCTCAGTTTTAAAGCTAGAGTGAAAATACTGGCATCAGATGAAATAGACTGCACCATTCCTGATTGGCATTCCTTTTTCATATCCACATCACAGCCATTTTTTCTCATGGAAAATAATAATAAAAAAAAAAACACTGTTCGGTTAGCAGTGATGGTGATATATTATATTGCCTTGATAAAATAATGATAACAATAAAATACATAGTCTGTCTCCCACAGGCTGTATATGTGGATGGCTAATTATAAATGCCAGTGTAGAAGCCTACAGAGCTTGCCAAGTTTATGAGAGTTCACTGAGCTCTCAGCAGAGCCAGAGCGACTCACATTCTGCTCTGAATATAAAATGTTAATTCATGCTGCAGGGAATCCAGAATTGGGTGAGAGAGCAGTAGTATTACCATCATCTCTCTCCCTCTCTCTCTTCATCTCCCCGTCTCTCTCCAACCCCATAACTGACTGCATGCACTCCTATCATGGTAGTTTGTGTTCATTCTTCCTGTCTGATACATTTCCTGTTTACTTGCAGGCTGCCACTGACCTGATCCACTCCCCTTCTCTCTGACCACTGGCCAGGCTGATGAACCAGAACCCCTCGAGCCCTCACAGTCCACATCCACGGAAATCCATATAATTTACTGAAGATATCCATATACTACACCAGCAAATGGCTCGACATATTGGCAGAGGAAAGAGGCTTCGAGATTCAGGCAGTGGTTGTCAAAAGTCATTAACATGCAATGGGGGAAAATATACTAATTTGGAATAAAAGCAAAAAAAATAATAGTGAAATAAACTTTTGTAAGGATTGTTATCACCACAGCGTAGTATGTATCTATTGCCTTGAGCTTCGCCACGAGCCAATGAGACATTTTACTCATTAGTGGTGTAAGTAGTACAGTATGTTTCTATTTGCAGAGTCAAATAGTGCAGAGGTATAATGTGCTTTGGGCAAAATTAGCATTTTTTCTCACTTCACAGAGCACTAAATTTGTTAATGTGAAACAGCACATTTTATGTGATCGTGCCCACACTGAAAAAAATGGAACACATTGGATTTACTCAGTTCAATAGTGGACACTGTTTGCACACAGATTGTTTGCTTTGGCAGCAACCGACACAATTGTGTTAAATCAACAAATTTAAAAGAATAAAGTAAATTAAACACACTGATCTCTTTATTCCAACACAATTTGACTTAACTGTTAACAGATCTAACTGTGTCAATATTTGTTATTCTAATATTTTCAATTACATTACATGTTTTCATAATTGTAAAAAAAAAATATTTAATGATATATTTTCATAAATTTGTCAATGTAATGTAAATATAAAAAAAACACATTTATAAATATCAATACAAAAAAATACAATTACAAATTCAGAAATCAAGTAATTTATTTTTGTCTAACACTTTTCAATTAACCCTTTCTTGATCATTCGTAACGTTACCCACTTTTTCCATTGAAAAACGATGAGACAGTTTTGTTTCAAAAACTTTATTCCACAACGTGGATGAACAGCAGGTGTCCCCACTTTAAATGTCACATATAAAATGTCAAATATTTTCAACAAGAGAAAGCACTACACTGCAGATATTCAAATCCACCAATAAAAGCCTGCATTCAAAACATTGAAATAACAGAGCAGTTCAAACAAGTTTGATGTGTGTGTGTGTGTGTGCGTGTGCGTGTGCGTATGTGTACGTGCATGTACAGTATATATATATATACAGTATATATATATATATATATATATATATATATATATGCTAGAACCTTAAAACACACTAACCATCTGCCTTCTAATGTTTTCAGTTAAAATCAATAAGTAATGACAGATTAATGTAGTGCAAATACAAGTTCTGACTTTCTATCATTTCATCATGTCACTGGACTGTTAAATGTCTCTTTGTAAAGCTCTATAAATAAAGAATACTGCAATTGTATCTTAGGCACTTGGGTGCATGAGATACCTGCAATAACATGTGCCAGAATCTGTCAGTAAAGAAGGACAATATCAGGAGAGCAAAGTGAAGATCCACTAAAGACTCTAATAGAGTCCACCATGAGTGCAGTGGAGGGAGGGGGCGATGTTGTCCATAATCCAAGATGACAAAAACGGAAAACTGCATCCTGTCCGCCTCGCCATTACACATTGGCAACAGCACACTCATCTGTTCGACACTGATCCTGGAGATGACCCATCCAAGTGTTAATTCAACCATCTTAATAGGCATGTTAAAACCAGTAATACAATTATTAAAGCCATTTAAATGGTGCTCACCACTACCACTGAGCATTTGGAGACACCGCTCAGTGTAAAACATACGTTAGTCAATGGTCATGGCTGGATGAACACAAAGTATATAATCGTTGGGATCTGGTACAAGTAGGTTTGGTTGTTAGCAAATAAGATAATGATTAACTACAATATCAAGCAGCTATGAGCACTACAACTACATAAGCAAGCATGTGATGTGTAGGTGTGTGTGAGAGGGAGGATCGAGAGGAAGCAAGATGGCTGACGTGACTACGGGAGTGGCTGCGTCACGCAGCAGTTCCTGATTGTGGACGAGACCGCAGAAGTTAAACAAAAAGGCGAGAAAAAATGGAGGACACGGTTTCCCCTGTCTGTGATACACGATGGCGTAGAGCAAAGCTGAGTTATGCTACCACGCTATCTGTGTCTATGAGGTGCGTGTGTGGGTGCACATGGAAGCGTGTAGGCGTGTGTGGGTTAGTAAAAGAGAGAGAGAGAAAAGCATTCAAAGCAAAGACACAATAGCTGTCCTTTTATCATTCAGAAACCCAACAGGTGAACTCGGGTTTGTCGGCAGGGCTCCACGACGTGGGACAACACAATCGATGCATGTTAAACACAGAAACAAGCAGCAAGCACAATAATTGAGGTAGTCTCAACACAGCATTGAGGACTCGTTGGCCTGACAAATTCACATTCACTATCTTTTATCTATCTCTGCCCAGACAAAAGCCCCATACTTGAGATCGCTTCACGTAGTGATTTAAGTGTGTTTAGTCTGTTGGTGTGTCCGGCGGAGTTTCTCCGACTTCGGGCCAGAGTATTGCTTGTCGGCGGGTTAACGGCGGACGGGCTGGCTGAGGGAAAGCAGCCAGAGTCGACTTAATAGAAAGAGAGTGGGTCGTGTCCTTCTCTTTCTTGAAGAACTGTGATGAGTGCCTTCCTTCTGCAGGCAGGATGAGACCACTGGTTGCACAGCGATCTTTCAAAGGATCCAAAAATGTTCAGTGAAACAGTCAGTTTCACTCAGCGAGGTTGAGGACTGGACCGAAGCTCTTTTAAGTTACAAAGGTTTGGTTAACCCGCCCCCCCTGTAGCAACTGATGTCGCAGTGAAAAGGCACAGTCCAGAGCGGTGAGCTCTCTTTTATATCCTTGGTGATGTTATGGGCGTGAACTTTGCTGAGTTCCTTTGGACCTCGTCCAATGGGAAACCAGGATCTGAATTCAAACCAAATCTTACACTCAGGTGAGATCTGCAAGATCTGGTTGGGTTTTGGATTCGTTCCATTTTTCAGGCTTTTGTTCCTACATGTAGGCCTCGCTGTGTTCACACACATGGTACTAATAATAATACACATAATACACATAATAATACAATTAAATATATATTTTTTTTAACATTTCTTTCCCCCCAAGAGAAATCAGGATATCTCCCACCAATGTAAATCCAGGATAGCCCATCTAAATTATCATCAACCACCTTAAAAAGGAGTTAAAAATTCAATAAAATCACTTAATATAACTAATCCTTACCTACTACTAGCTAATACTATGAAGACTTTGGAGCATCACTCGAAGCAAAGCAGAAGTCAATCATCAAGGATCAAAAATATCAAATCTTAACATTTGAAAAAGATGTATAATCTGCTGTTACCTAAAATAAAACTCTAATTTTTCTTCACACATCTCCGATTGATTGTACCTGATGAAGCTGTTGGCCTCTACCTTTCCTAACAGGGCTCAGGTGTAACAGAGCTAATCTGTGTCCCTCTGGAGAGAAAGCATTAGTGTAAAGGTATTTGCACAACAAATCTGTATTTTGCATATTTTTTAAGTCATCCGATAAACGTTACACACTGAGTGCAATGCGTTTTATTCGTTGCCAAAATTCGCAATACAAGACAAATCTGAATTAATTGCGGGGTTTCAATGGATAAAGCTAGTCCCAAACAGGGCTAGTGAATGAATGACATTAGCAAGAAGCTATCGTTTAGCTGCCTGGAGCACTATCACTACTGTCTAATCTTTCGTACATCCTTTGTTTTGCGATCGTCTCCAATTCCAAGCTGTTCTGCAATCACCTCCCACAATCTATCTTTAAATTCTGCATGTCTGTATTATTTTATTTCTTTATCGTAAAGTGCTTTGTGCTGGGAGACTAAGTCAGTAAATGTTTATCATGGCATTTTGGACGATCATGTCTGAACGGACGGTGGCTTCAAACAACCATCTTTTGACTTTTGACGGATGCGAAAAAACGCCGAAAATCGGACCTGCTCCAAAAACTTTAATGACGGAACAAAGTTTCAGAGTCAGTGTGTAAAAGTGACACAACATGAGGTTGTATTTATTTTTAAACAATACTATGATTTCAGACGAAACCAGACTTGGTGTGCAAAGGCCTTAAGACTGTTCCATAAACTCCCAATAGCACATTTTTTGCACACATTTCGTCAAGTTGCGTACTGGCAGATAAGATAAGTTACTCGATAACAACTTAGTGAAAATAATGCATCTTAAGAGACCATCTCTAACTTTTTACTGAGTTTTAATTAACTTCATTGTGTAGAGAGCTCTTGAGGTCCTTGACAAATTCTCTGACATGAAATGGAAAATTGCGCACGGTCCTATAGGCTGTTGTTGAGCCTGTTCCCTTTACATTTTGAACAAAACATAACTTATTTCTTTCCTCTCAACATGATTGAGACCAGTAGACTTTACATCCCTCAAGGTTAAAGGAATTCTACAAGATTCAAATATGTTTGAATATATGAAAGAGAAATATAATATAAATTGAAAGATCCACCTTCTCCCCTTTTTTCAGTTCATTCTCCTACACTATGCAATCAAATCTGTGTTACAGGAACATTGGTAAAAAATTGTCATCATACCAAGTTGAAGCCAGTACTTGATTAACCCTTGTAAACTATAGGATTACAAGAGAACTCTTCCCTCTCATCCCTCCATACACACACATACTCACACATACTGTATGTGACATGTGAGTGTAAAGGATTCAAATCAATCCCTCTGAAAAATTGCAACCCTCTAAACGTCAGTAAAGTGAATTTCATGGTTAACTGTCTGCCAATCTCACACCTCTTCCTCCTTCACGCAGCTTTCAAGAGTGATTGATCGGATTCAAGTCATCCATCCTGGGACTATGTATGCCTTTTTGTGGGTTACATTAATCTTTGTTGCAATTACTGTGTACAGGGCAAGGTCATAAATGTAATCGGACGTGCACGTAAACAATCAAACTACATCCTTATGTCATGGTTTTACCTATGCCTCGACTATAACAAGAACGATTATTACAAGTGTTGCTGATAAATCTATGCATGTTTCCATGAGTACCCTTTTTCCCCCGTGTGCATCAATGTATCTGCAAAACCCACATGTGTGTATTTGTCTAAATATACATGACTGTAGTATAGAAGTGGTATAGGGAAAATGATGTGCTGCTGCTGAACAAAGATGAGATATGTTCATAGTTTATATCATTATGGCAGGTAGGAAGACTTCAGTATGAACCCTATCCATAATGCCCAAAAGAGCTGCACTAATAGTGCAAGGAAGGAAGTGGTTAAGTATCCTAAATATCTTGTATGACCATAGGACAGGAATACAACAAGGGATAATCTCTTTGGCATTCTTCTCCTTTGCTCAGTAGCTGATTCCAGCCCAGTCGCCAGGAAAAAAATGTTGGCCTTGTACATTTCTACAAACAATGGATACATGGATGTTCTTGCATTCAGTCAGGGCAAGGGACGTTGCACAACGCGCAGAGCAAGTGACATAGTATATCGAGTGACCGTTATTGAAAGTTACGTGATATAATAGCAACTATAAGAAGCAAGCAAGTCCACATACTGTAGGGCGGGAGGAGTAGTGGATGGGTCAAACAAACACAGGACTTTCACCCAGGTGGCCGCCGCTGTTTGTGTCCCATGTTAAACCAAAAGTAAATGTTGACTTTACACTTTTTATGCAAAGTTGTTTTTCCGTTACGTTGTGTAAGAAAGTCTGCTAAGGGCGGTTGTTGTTTATTTGCGTTAGTAGTATGTTGGTACATTATTATTTTAACACAAACCATGATGGTTTTTCTAACCATAACCAAGTCGTTTTATTGCCTAAATCTAAACAATCGTTTCACAACATTTCACTGGGCATTTGCATGCATGATACAAGGTTGATATGAAACATATTTTTATATATATAATGTATATATATGATACGAGGCTGTTATGAAACATATTTATAGATATAAATATATAAATATCTATATCTATAAATATATATATTTTTTTTTTGGTTTCACAAACGTCCACATTCAACATATGTGTTTGCAGAAACATACAATGCCAACACTTTTTCTGACGACGGGGTTGCTGATTCTCTGCCCATTGCATCTGTGTTTTTTTGCTGTACTCATCTACAATCTTCTCTAACTCATGTTGCTTTAATTCCCTTTTTGCTATATTCCATCTGCTTTCTCGCTCTCCTCTCTCCATCCCTCCCTCTTTCTCTGTTGCTCTCTCTTGAACTCCCTTCGTCCTCTGTTGTCAACCTTCCCCTGAGACAGTGTTGTCACTTCTCTTTAGTCTGGCTACTCACTGAGGCTGCGCAGCTGTAATAGTTTTAGATTCCAGCTAAACCTTTGGCTAACTGGCTGCGTTCAGAGATGGAGGGGTGAGAACAACAGGGACAAGTGGAGAAAGAAGGAGAGGTGTGTGTTTGAAGGATGCAGCCACACAGGCAATTAATGACTTTGAGGACAAACCTCCGTCTTCAGTCTCTGACCCTGGGTTATGCATTTTCTTCCTCGTCGCCCCTTTCAACTTATTTTCCTCCACTTGTTTTGTATTTTAAGCAGTTCCTACAGGGACATAGATGCTTTTGTGGAGTTTTTCTTTTTTTCCTTTATCCTTTTTTTTTCTTGTCTTATCAAAGAAATGCATTAAGGGCACAATGGTGTTTCCTGCCCTCTCCCTCTCCTCTCCCTTCACACAATATTTCCTGTGACAGTGTGGGCCCTTTACAATGTTGCTTTTGGACATGGTGACTGATGAAACAGCCAAGTCTGAATCACTGGCTTCGGGCTTCAGGCTGTGGGTGGTGAGCTGTAAAAGGTTACCATGTCAGAGGCATTACAATACAAAAAAAGATTCCTCTTAATATGAGTATATTCACAATGTTTGTGCCCCTCACATGGCAATGCAAATCCATCAGCAATCATATTTAATGAGATTTTGATTTAAAATGACGGAATCTCTCGGAGCTGTATTTTTCCACACAGTATTGTTTGGGGGAATCAGAGTGATTTGTGCACTGATAGGTTGTCTGTTGAACTGTGCACCGCTGAATTTTAAAGATTGTTTTGTAGAATTATACTCTGCAAATTGAATCACTGAGGCATTAATGTTTGACCTATATGGATGGCAAAGGAGTGATATAATTCAAATAGATTAAAGGGACTGTTTGTAAGAATCAGACATTGGTTCTAACAGCGACACCTGTGGCCGTTAAGTCAACTAAAGTCAGCGTCCTGTTGCTCGCGCTCGCCCATGTGCACACGCTAACTGAATGTGAGCGAGCAGCCGTCAAAACAGTGAGGCGACACACGTCAGCTAAAACCACAATATCACTCTATATTTCACCTGTTTGGCATTAATGTTAGCTGACCAGACGAAGGTCTGTCCATGAATCACTGCTGATCCTAGTGTTGGCTTTTCCTACTTCAGCCTCCCGGCCGCAGCCGGAGGGAACAGGGGAGACACCGGCACCCGGTCGGAGACGATAACGTTTCTCTCTGCGAAGCCCCGTCACTTCATAAGACATGGGAAACCTCTGTTGGTCTGGAGGAGCTATTTCTGCACAAACGTCCACTGTACATTTACTAGATATTCTCAGAGCTAAACTAACTCTTCTGCAGTGTGTAGTGTTCGCGCATGCACTTTGTAGAGGTGGAGCGAGAGAGCGAGAACGCGTGCGGTGTGAGTGAAGGCAAGCAGGCAGAGGAGCAGAGTACAGCAGAGACTCCAGCCCTGGAGACCAAATTTACGGTCTCCCCCGCGTCCTCCGACCGCGGCCAACACTGTTTTGCAAGACGAGCTTCACTAGATAGAGCTTTGTAGTTTTGGTGCTTCCGTGTAGTTTGTGTTGGAGTCTTGTCTGAACAGCGTAGCCACACAGGAGCGCGCATGCGGCACCGACCCGGATTGATTTATACGTATAAGAAGTTACAAAGAATCCCTTTAAAGCTAGGATTAGTAATCTTGAGAAACCAGCAAGAGTATGGTAGATTTTTTAAATTATCCAATCGAAAAACCCAGCCCAGTGTTACCAACTCTTTTCCAATGAAAGTAGCTAGCAGCACTAGCTCCAAAAGTTCCTAAATCTAGCAAGAATGTCGCCAACTTGTCAACACTGACAGTCCGTCCCTTCAGGCCTCCCTCCAAAGCCACTCCCCAAAATTAACAGAACATTTTATAATTAACTTAAATATGGTTACTGTTAGTACTCACAGCTATCAAGCTATCATCTTGTTGTGGTTTTAGCTGTCCCTTTAACAGTCCCTTTAAGAGTCTTCATTTATTATTGTCATGACACCCTTTATAGCAAAAAAAAAATTCTTTAAAACATAGTATGCTGCACCCTTTACCAGTATCTAAAATCATTGCTTATTTGTTTGCTACTACAGTGAAACTGAAGGCAGCAGTTTTCCCCAACTCTCAGTTTTTCAAGTGGTCAATCCCGGCTGCCTGAAGAGCATAGTACTTCTACTCATGCTGTTACCGACTCACTCAACTCAAATATACTGACGTAGCTAAAACAATCCTTAAAACATGGTTACAAAAATAAAAACGTAGATGAATGATCAAAGTCATACTGTATGCTGTTTGTGGATGTGTTTATTGGCTGTATGATGATGAAATGTTTGCTTACTGACTCAAAATGATGTTATTCATTTTTCCCAACTAGTAGGTTCACACTATTTTGTACAGTAAGTACAAGAGGCATTACAAAATATTCAATAGTCTCTCAAGTTAAAGGAACAGTGTGTAGCATTTAGGGAGATCTATTGGCAGAAATTAATATAAGATTAATAAGTATGTTTTCTTCAGTGTGTAATCACCTGAAAATGAGAATAGTTGTTTTCCTTACTTTAGAATGAGCCGTTCATATCTACATCAAAGCAGGTCCTCTTCACGGAGCCGGCCGCTACGTTTCTACAGTAGCAAACAATGGACAAACCAAATACTGTCTGTTGATAGGGACATTCGTGTTTTCGCGTCACCCACCGTAGATCTACATTCTTGGCATTCTGGTGAGGATTCAGTTGGTTGCAATCTGTAACCTTACCGTGGGATGTTGCCAAATCCTACATATTCCACCTTTAGAGAAACCCTTTCTCATATACTTTTTGTATTACTAGTTTCAAAGCAAACAGAAAAAAGTATATTAAAACATTATCACGCGTGAGATAATTTGAGAAACCAAATTACCTGTAACACTATTATCAAATCATATCTATTCAGTATCTCTGTGTAAAAACACCCAACCCAGTAACATTATCACATAATCATATCGTAGACAAGAGTCTCTGGGCAACTTAATGAATGCTGACCCAAAGAGAGTTCTGTTAGAATTACATTTCATTGAATTGAAAGCCTTAAATTAAAAGCACCCAGGGTGAAACCTAACTCATTTCCCACCATGGATGTTTGGTAGAGTTTTCATTTGTCCCCTAATTGTTGGAAGACACCTTCTTTGTATACCAGGAGTATATTTTATTAAACTGATGGCTCTTTCTTTACAGTGTCCATCAACCGATAATTGGTTAGTGATTCAAAACTGCACGTATTCTCATGTGAAACAGAAGACAAAAATAAGTTGGCTTTTAATTCAAATATAAGACAGTTTATCAGCTGTTTGGTTTGAGCTGATACAGTCATTCTCCTGAGGCAAAATTATTTTGACCTCCAGTAAATTATTTTAACACTTGGTTGAGGTTTTGCAAAAGGCATTTTCACATTGGATCCACTCTGTGGTGCATGTCATTCATTAAACCCAGCAAAGCTGTACTGAAAAGTCAGCCAATTTTACCCTGCAGATGTAAAAATAGGAAGAAGGGAGGTGATTTTTTATTTCAGACAAGACGAATCTTTGCTTCATAATCCCCTGTGCTCCTGGAAAGGTTTGAGACCTTGCTAAGCCTGTAATCTCTGCCTCCCACAACTTCACAAAAGTCAATATGAAAGACCAATTACCAGTATAAATACTGCACATTTCCTGTCTTGGAGATACTATAAATAAAAAAATGGTAAGTGTGTATGTGAATGGGCAGGGAATGGGGATTTCCAAAAATGGAGAGGAATCTGTCAACTCAGATGTCCAAAAATGTCTGCACTATGTGAAGACCTACAGTAAGTATTAAGCTCATAAAGGCTGGCCCACACTAAAATATGTGTTTCAGATCTTAACAGATGATTAAAATGTGAGAGACCTCACACATAACAACATGTTATGTTACATTTAACAGCACAACACACACTAACAGATTCCATTCATGGAACAACAAGAGTCCCGACTCTCAAAACCAAAAGTCTCTCGATCAAACGTGACTTTAGTCTAAACAAACATGGCGGCGATTTGCAGAAAGAATTAGCAATGTTAGTTTTTGCACTACTTTGTACTAAAAATTCAGGTAGAAAAAAGAAAAAAAAACATGGATGAAGTCATGAAAACATGCTAAATAAACAACTCAACTAGTTGGTCCTCAATTTCTGAAGTCCATCTTCGTCATCTTACTACTTTATGCTTTGCGTTTTGCATTAGCTCATGCATTAGCCCTGCGGCCGCCATGACTGAGGTTGTTGTCCTTCCTTCTTCAATAGGCTTGGTTCCCAAATGGCTATCGTTCTTTCCCACGTGGTTGCATTATCGGCTCTCTAACAGGATATCCGATCTTAAAAATTGAACATGTTTAATATTTGTGATTTGAAATTGGTGCGACCAGGATGGACTTCTAAACAGATCAGGGGATGTAAAAAAACACTCTTAACATACCTCACACCACGGGAATATCTGGCAATATAATCTTTAGAACCATCAAGAAAACTGGGGCTTTACTGACCATTACCAGATGGGGGAATCGTGCCCAAAATCGGCTAGATTATCGCGAGGTGCGTGCCCGGCATAAGGCATGATTTGTTTTATAGGTCTGACGACAGATAAGCCTCTGGGAGCAGGAGGGCTATATTTCTGGGGTTCCAGTGTAGCGAACGAGATTGGAGTTGGAGTTGAGAGACAACGTTTTTTCAAAAGTAGCCAATTTACAAGCTAATTTTAAACCAATAAAAAGCAAAACCATCGTCACTGTTTACCTGCATTGAACCAAAGCCTGCACAAACGTGATTCGTCAATACTACTCGGACTACAAACTGAAACCAGAACGCTTCTGATGCCAAAATCTTGTCCCGTTGCCTACAGATACTAAATGTAGAAAGGTTTATAGAGATTAGGTATGCAATGTGGGTACATTCTTATTGAAAGTGTAATCCTAACAGCAGTATTAATTCTCATCTTTCCTTATCTTGTCAAAATCAGATCCGATCATCTCCCCATGAACCTCTTACAGGTTGTCATTTTTATCTGCCTGCATTTACTTTGTCTCTATGGGCACACCAACTCTGTCCGTTTAATTAAGTAATGTTAGCCTCAGAACCCAACCGGGCGCCTTCATTAAACTCTCTCCATTATGCAATTTCTGCATCACTTAATGTACTACAAGAGCTCCTTCAGCTCTAGGCTAGATGGTTGCTTTCTACAAGAGTTGTGTGCAGAGAAGAGGGGGGTGGACCCCCAGAGGTAAAATCAAATCAATACCTTCAGGCAAGAGCTAACAAGGTCTATCTAGTGTTGTGCTCTGCTTCTAAGTAATGTCGGGGGACAAACGTGCAGATTCTAACAGTTAGCCTATGTCTAATGGAATAGTATTCTCCCTCTCAGTGTGTGCGTGTGTGTGTGTGTGTGTGTGTGTGAGGTGATGACTTGATCTGCTTTACACGTCCCAAAGACAAAGAGCCCACCAATGTAGCCATTAATTGTAAATGTTCACTATAAAAGACTCTAAAAAGCTCGCCCATCACGGTATCACCCACGAAGGGCATTTCAATCTATTTTCAAACAAGATTCAAGAATACTGCCAATTTGTACATCTTTTTTTTACAGTTTTTGTTATCAAGCAACTTCCCTTTCAGCAGCTAACCTTCACCTGTGCAGCCTCTTCAACCTATTCCATTCTAAATGAATCAACAAGTGTTACAAAACAAACTTATTTTTAAACTTATTGCAAGACTTTGCACTATGCAACGGCAAAGATTTTAATTTAAAGTCCTCAAAAAAGAGAGTGCAGCACACTTGTCAAACAATATGAAAACTTGCTTTATCTGTATATGGCTGCAAGGAGTGTTTAAGCTGTTAATGAAAACCAAACCCTTTAAAGCCCAGACACACCAACCTGACATCAAAGAACTAGCGGCGATGAAGGAGGCCTGTTGAGTTGCCTCACGTCGCCTTTGTCTTAGCCAAAAAGTTGCACTCCAACACACCGCAAAGACTACAACCAACGGCCAACTACCACATACGTTCTGCGCCTGCGTGAGATGACATAACAGCAGGTCGCGGTAGTCTGTATGTCTTTCAAAGAGGGAAACCGCCCAGAAAAGTCGGCCGGAAAAACTCCTTCACGGGCAGACTAGAGCCGACGATACTGGACACACCGAAAAAACTTGGCAGATGGAAGCTCATTGACGGCCCCAAACTGTCCGACGAAAGCAAGATGACCTTCCACCAGCTCAAGCTATCCTTTGACCGCATTGATGGAAACACATGAACACTGTTGATTCACTGGCCTTGGTGATTCTATTAGTGTGTGAGCAAACTCAAATCGAACTCTTGTTAGCTTGGTTAGCATGCCCTGATTGAAGAGTACAGCGATTGCTTGTGCTCTTTAATTGGCGTGGCTTGTGTTCATGTCATTGCTGATAAGAGCAGAAAAGGTGTTGTTTGTCCACTTCAGAGAGGTACCAGTCACCTCTCTGTTGCCCAATTATGTGGCTTTGCTCCAGTCCCTTACAGTTTAGTGAAAAGAGAGAAAATTACAGAGCTCTTTCAAACACGCTGCTTGGATGAAAAAAGATTTAATGGCCTGCTTTGAAAATCAGGAGGCATTGAAGTTCAAATCAAAATTTTGATTGTTGTTTTCCAGATGTTTCCTTTTTTACTATATTATGACGTAGATTGTTAAAATAGTGTTCAGTGAGGTTTAAATGCTACATACATAAAATGGCTGTCTATATATATACTTCTTTTGTGATTTGCATACACGTGTTATATGATGTCAAACTCTGTGCAGCACATTCTTCTATCATCCATTTTAATTAGTGGCTGTTTCAGGGTCTTTCCAGTGGTTGCTGTTATTTAAGTCATTCTGCGTTCCACAGCAACAACTCCTCTACTCTCCTACTTAATTGCTTTGTTTAACAACGTGGCAATCAATCATACCATTCACTAGCTACCTGTCATACTGTCCAGCCGTGAAATAGATGAGGGACACCGTTCCATCTTTTCTTTCAACCGAAGCACTTTTCCCCTGCCTCAACTATTTTTTACAGTCAGTGAAGACGAGAAAATGTGGGGATTTTTCATAATGTGGTGATTTTATAATCTGTCAATCTTCATTTTGTACTTTTCAACTGTTCACTCTCAATTAGATTCATAGTAGATTGAAAATTACTGAATAGTCAATGAGTCCATTCGCTACAAAACATACGCATATGCAGATTAAACTAAATCAGTATTCACAACACGTTCTCATCCCAATTCGTCACATACAGCCGCTTTGTCATGCCCCTTGGCGTCACTTTATTTTTGGCATCAAAACTACTAGTTACCTTTGGCGGCACTTTAAATTTAGGCAACAAAACAACTTAGTTAGGTTTTGTTAATAACTACACGATTGGACTTAAACCTACTACGTTTGTAAAGTGAAACTGAAACTGAATATTGTGTAAACAGGACACGAATGAACAGCTGATTGTAACGTGAAAGTTGACACATGGGACATGAACAGCGGTCTCCTGGATGAAAGCCTTGTGTTTGTTGGACCCATCCACCAAACGTCCCGCCCTTATTGTGTATTTTTGCTGTTTAAACTACGTCAACTCCAGGCCCACTTTCTCAAACCATCTTGCGTCGGATGGGTTTACATTGCAGTTAATGGAAAGCCTGGTGCATCTCATGCTGGTGCTAAAGGGTGCCTTGTGCAGCGGTATCTCACACCGACGGCCATGTCAAAGCCTAGGTATTTGACCCCCGGATAATGAGAACGGGCTAGTATTCACTGAACGATGTAAAAAATAGTAATCTTTTATACATTAGTCAATGACACATGAGTCAATTTTTCAAAAAAAGGGGAATGCTCTCTTTTTGGCTGTATCAATTAAGGTAACTTGCATTATCAGTTCAGTCCAATAAAGGTGAGTTCCTTTAGATAATCCCGATAGTATACAGTACCTGAAAGGGCACGAGAAGGATGTGTTTCAGGGCAGGTTTTTGGGAACTTTATCATTTGATTAATGGAGCATTGATATGCATAGCGTATGAAATGAAAGGCTCGGAAATTGCTTTCCTATCTTGATGGGCTGATAATGTGAATGGGATGGGGGACTTGCCTAGCTCAGTCAACAGCACCTGTCATTACACCTTTGGTCCCTATCAGCCCAGTGATCTGTCTTCTGCCGATCTGCTTCAGAGAGGTAATCTCACAAAGCAATTAGGACTTCCTCCTTCTCCCCACTGTATTTAAATGGCAAATTATAATGTACCCCTCCTCTCCAGCTGTGGTAGAAGCACTGGCTGCAGTTGGATGTTTGCGCAAGATGTTCAAAGACTGGAGAGTAGCCATGGCTCATTAGTTTGGGAATTTTGCAGGGTAGAGTACCCCTGCATGAAACACCATCCTGCCACACACTTTACTGACCTCGTACTGGAGCATCTTGTCTTGTAAATTCACCAAACATTCTAGGTAAGTCTATGTAATGCCTTAATGATTCATTGTGACACAGTATGGTAAAGTATGGTTTTAAGACCCATCATTATAGATGGGGATTTAAGAGAAATCACACCACCGATTATGTGGATATTTAGTCTTGATCAAGATGAATGTCAGAGACAGAACAGATTGCATTTGAGGGTACAAGCAGTGGTTAGTGTAAGCTCCTGTAATGACTTTAAGAAAGGCGGTCTTCACAAAAAAATGACAAAATTGATAGTTGTTCAAACATTTGAAAAAACTTACATATTTCAGACCTCTTGTGGCCATGTGAATAATGATTATCGGTCAGGAACAAAGGTGGAAGGAGCATGGTGTTGTTATACTATTGAAAAAAAATCGTAAGTGATCTACAATGTCATGAAGTTTGGAGGATTTGCTGTCTTTTTTAAAATGGGTAATGCAATATGCTACAATGAAAGACTGATTACTTTTGGTGGTTAAAATGGTTACATCCTCACATTTGCTTTGCTAAATAGCTACCATTAGGAACCACATTGGCAATATAAGTTATTATATTAACAGCAAATTATATGATCAATCATACACAAACAAAGCGTCATAGAGGGTTACAGAAATGTCATCACAGTAGAGGAACTCCTGTCTTGTTTATGGTGGAAAGGCACTGTTTTGTTAAGTTTATTTTTGAAGAAAATAACCCCCTTGTCACCTACTCCCTCTGTGCTGGCACCTGCAAAATCCAACCAAAACTAAGTGAAATGGATGCAGGTGGAGCAGAAACGCTACCATAACTACTGGCTCTCAGCATCTGTATCTTTATCGCCCCAGCTACTGGTGGTGCTGCCCAGCCAAAGCCCCAGCAATGTGAGCTGTACTGCTGCTTTTTATCAATAGTGGACTGAGGTGGCACATAAAAGCATGATTATACCCTTCCAACATGCAATACGATACACAGTAAATGGCATTTTTAAAGTGAAAACACATATTGGGTTGTCTAAGGTTAGTCTAAAAAGCTTGTCTAAAATCTGAAAGATGAAAGAAGGAGCTGAAGTGTGATGCTTTGGAAATATCAGCGGTGATTTTGCGAGCTGAGTGAAAAAGAGAGTTATTTTGTTGTTGTTGATTGTGTGTCGTCTCAACTCTAATAACACTATTAATCCTAGAGGAAGGCACCTGAATGCCTGCAGATTGTTTTGCTGAAGTACATTAATTTCAATCCACTTTATCCAATTATCTTACATTGACACGCCAAGGATAACCAATTGCAAACTGTGGAGAAGTAATCAGAGAGGGAGTTATCTGTGTTCAACTGTATAGGCATACAGCTAAGGAGAGAGAGGCTTTTTTTTGTGATAATTAATTTTGCTGTGGGTCTAACAGGCTCGGCTTGCCCACTGATCCTGTGAAGCAACGCATTGAAGTTTGGATGTACTGGTTTGTCCTAACCAATAAGTAGTGAGTGACATATACGTCCCGCCATTGTCATTTTCAGGCGACACAGATCTACAGTAGCAGATGCTAGGAGCAATTCATATTATAGGAGTTGTTTTTTGCTGTAAGTCAAATAATAAACTGTATAGCTGCATCAAGGTTGTCCACCAATCGGAAGGTCGGTGGTTCGATCCCCGGCTGCTCCGGGTCACATGTCGATGTGTCCTTGAGCAAGACACTTAACCCCAAATTGCTCCCAAAGGCATAGCCATCGGTGTGTGAATGAGTATTTAGATTAGATCCTGATGGGCAAAGTTGGCACCTTAGTAGCCTCTGCCATCAGTGTATGAATGGGTGAATACTGACATGTAGTGTAAAGTGCTTTGAGTGGTCGGAAGACTAGAAAAGCGCTATATAAATGCAAGTCCATTTACCGTCAATGGTTTTTGCCATTATCGTCATTGATGTTGCTAGCTATTTGGAAAGATGACATCTCCACCTTGCATACAAAGCTTTGATTGGCCAATTGCTTTGGCAACTGGAGGAAACAGCCCCATTTTAATCGCTGAAGAAATGTGGGCAATTCAGAGGTGTTGAATCAGGCTATACAGTTAATCAGAATGGACCCACCAAACTCTCCCAGTACTGGCTGTATGTCTGTATATGAAAAAAATACCCTAAAGCAGCTTCTCAGGGTCAGTGTCAGGGTCAGTGTCAGGCCTCTTCTGGCACTGCTGCTCCCACTGTGGTTTGTAGGGATGTCACAAGAACTACAAGATATTTAGGTACCAACTCGGTACCAAAATTAAAAAAAATGTGACGGTACTCATTTTCTTCGGTACCGGATCTAATAGGGTCAGTATACGCTTATAAGTGTTCTCATCTGCTGTGAAACGAAGGAAGAGGAAAAACGCCGTAACAGCACGGAAAAAAACAACAACACAAGACATGACAGATGGCAGCTGCTTCTGCGCTACCTCCACCTAAACTCGTTGAGAAAACAAATAGCAAGAGTCGGGTATGGAAGTACTTGGCGTTCGAGGCGGATTTACAAGGAGTAAAAAAGTATGCGGTGCAGTAACGGTGCCGTCGTACTTTTCTTTCCAAAGGAGGAAATACTTCCAATTTAGCAAAGCACCTCAAAGACAGACATCCAGACAATATTGTTTATTTTAAATACTTGAAGGCTACATGCCACAGTTCTGTTTTGAAATGATAATAGACATTTATTTTGATTTATTACTTAAAGACTACATGCCTCTGTTTTTTGTTATGTTCAAATGTTTTAATAAAGAAGTGTGTGTTGAATTACACAGGATTTATTTATTTTTTTACCGTGGCATCGAATTGGTATCAAGAATCGTGTAAATTCACTGGTACTAGTATCAACTACTAAATTTCTGGTACCGTCACATCCATAGTGGTTTGTAGCTTCCCCAGCCATAGCATGACAACACAAACCAAGAGATGGGGAGCGTGCAACTTTCCAGTCTTACTTCGTAAAGCCTCTCTGTGGAAGATCTGACCTGTCGTCAGACTCTAGCATTATGTCATTTGCCAGCCTGTGCCGCTCCCTGATGGCTCTCTGCTTGCCTGTTCTGTCCTTAACCCACAACATTATGTTTTATACTGGGGATGTTGTTGAGGGGTTGGGACCTGTTAAAGTATAAGACCCCTATTCTGAGAATAACCAGACTGGCAAGCTATCTGAGATATTCCTCTTAGGTCTTTCTCCTCAGTGGGAATATTGATGTTGTGGTGTCTTTGTCACTGCTCAACAAGTTTGGCCCCCTTATCAGCAAAGTGCAATGAGTCTGCTCCACATTCATGGACAGCTGACTATCGTAGATCCACTATATCCCCACCCCCTTACCGTCTATGTCCTAGATTCTTCACATGCTCATGTGTGAAGGTGGCTAAGCATGATTAGCTGACGCATGTGTTCCAACCAGAGTATCTTTCAGCTTTGTGTCTCTCTTGCTGGTGAGTGTCGATTTGCTTCACTCCCTCACTCTCCTCTTGGCCAGCTAGAATATGTGTCGTTTAGATTTTGCCTGAACAATATTGTGTTGCTGCTGTTCTATCCTCCTCGTTAGCAAGCGTGTCTCGGAGCTCATGCAGTGTTATCACTTTTGTCATTGTTGAATGCCAGTTCTGGAGCCATCCTGATTGGCATTTCTTTTCCACTTGTGTTAACAAGAAGAGTTACTTGTGTCACTGGCATGCTTTGTTCAGATGTAGTTCTGCAGACAAGAAACCCAACCGACTTGATGTTAGTTGTCTTTTCTTTGAAAACAGCTACAAAGGTGTCACAGTTGTAGGATGAGAAGGTCGTGGTCGCCAAATTGGTAAGGATTTGCTACTCAGTAAAAATAAGTGGATGAGGTTTGCTTTAGTCATTTTGTCACTAAACCTAAAAGGCAGGCCAGTATTAGCGCTTCATCTTGAGGAAGAGATGTAATAATGCAGACTATTATCCTCTCTGTATGAGTATGAGAAGTTCAAATTAAGTGGTGAAGCATCTGTTAATATTGCCTGGCCATTTGTACCAGGTCAGGTCTCAATACGGCTCATTTTCTTTTCTTAAATCTGAAATATTATAATTCAGAATAAACAATTTGCTTGACAAAGACATTACATTATAAAGTACCATAATGAGCTCAGTTACATTGTTAATCTGTTTATGCTGTGAGTCTCAAGGGAATATAAATGATACTTGCAGTGTTAATTCCCTAATGAGCCAATCTTAAATTGATAGCGGACAGTAAAAGTCTGGCTGAGATAATGGAGGGGATGTTTGAAGTAAGTGTAAGAGAGTGCTCATTTAATGATGCAGATCTTTTGGAGGGGTGGGGGGTGTCAGCGCTATTGGAGGCTACGGGCAGAGAGGATATGGCCACACCACAGGTGTTGTTAGTGTGGTTAGTCATACATGTGAGAATCGACATCTGATAGGGCCACTATAACAAGCAGAGTCTCACAGGGATCTATTCCAGGACCACTCCTATTCCTTATCAGTGACCTGGCTGCGGCATCATCCCTCATATCCCCAGTACTTTTAGCCAATGATACTAATTTATTTCTTCCTTATGGCTAAAGCTAACTCTGATTTAGGAAGAATTTCCAAAAGAAATTTATAAAAAAAAATTATCTCTCAATGTTAAAAAGAGAAACAATTTCATCATATTCACATAAAAAAAATGTATATCTTAAATCTAATTATTGTCTCTCCTTTTGAAATTACCCAATTACCCAGATCTCATCCATGTGTTTCCTTAGAGACCTGATTGATGAAACTCTCAGCTGGAAGAGTCATATTTGGTTTGTTTGCAACAAAATGTCTAAATCTATTGGCATCATTGGACAAATAGGTTTGGCTCATCAGAAGTGTTTATTACTCTTACCTCATATACTGCAATCTTATTTGGGGAGCTACTTATTTCACTCACCTCTCTAAGCTTTATATATTACAAAAAAAGTTTTGCAGAATTGCCACGTTTAGCAGCAGGGCAGACCACTCAGCCACTCTCGTCAATCACTTAAATAGTACATTTTTAACATAAATATATATATCAAACTTGTAATTACATACATCAAATTTTGCATAGGCCTGCTTTACTGCCTTGTGAAGTATTTTTACAGCCTAACTGTGATGTATAATACGAGACATGCCAAATGGTTTGCTACTTCCAATGTTTCGTACTGGGCTCTGTCATATCTCCATTAAATATAAGGGGGCTCAGCTACGGAACTGTTATACATTCAAATTGCATTTCAGTCTACCTAACTCAATAATTTCAAATATAGACTTAGGTCCTGTCTGATGAACCAAACTATTCACTATACTGACTCATACATAAACACACACACACACACTCTCATAAAATTATTGTTTTTATTTTATGTTTTTGCTTGGTTGATTTAAGTTGCTTCCTTTATGTTCGCTTTTAGATTCTATGTTGCTTGTTTGTTTACTTGTGTTGATTACGTGACTTGTATATTTGCTTATGATTCTTATTGTGGTGATATTCCTTCTATAAGCCTCTAGAAGTTTTTAATTCACACATTCTGCACAACTATGTTGTTATGGCTT
This sequence comes from Sebastes umbrosus, assembly GCF_015220745.1. Taxonomy (NCBI): domain Eukaryota; kingdom Metazoa; phylum Chordata; class Actinopteri; order Perciformes; family Sebastidae; genus Sebastes; species Sebastes umbrosus. The sequence goes on from NC_051269.1 coordinate 15,784,080, forward strand.
TGCTGCTTTGTTTTATTGTGCAACAAATAAATCACACTGTTGTGATTGTTAGTGGTTTACATCCGTGCAACCAGCCGGTTCCGATGTAATCCTTTTTTTTTTTTTAAATAAAAGAATAATCTCAGAAGAGGTTAAAAAGTACAAACTCAGGGTTGGTCTAGATTGCAGCATGTAGCTTTGGTTCTCATTACAAGCACATTGTTTTTCAGTGTCATGGCAGCAGGAACAGCTACACCTCCTATACTCCCTACCACCTAAAACCTGGATGACATCATTTGTCAATGCCTACCAAAATCATTAACAAATCACTGTTGCAAAAATAAAATGTTTTTTGTTTTTCTGATCCAACACCACTATTTAAAAGGTTTGATTAGGTAAAGGCTTAGGTTAGAGCTATAGAAATATTGTAGTTTGGGTTTACGTTGTTAAAGGAACAGTTTGTAACATTTCAGGGGGATGTATTGGCAAAAATGGAATATAATATTCATATCTGTTTTCATTAGTGTATAATCACCTGAAACTAAGAATCGTGTTTTCATATCTACATAGGGAGCGGGTCCTCTTCACACAGTCCGCCATGTTGCTACGCCATGTTTCTACAGTAGCCCAGAACGGACAAACCACTGGCTCTAAAGAGGGCTTTTCACATTTTTACGTTATCTGAAGGCCACAGTAGTTCTCTGACACGCTTGGGAAACTGAGGTAACGTGAGCTGCAGAGTACAAAACCGTGCTACCACCAGCCACTGTCTGTTTTCTGTTGCTCTTAAAGTAGTGTTATTATAGTAAGGAAAGCCTCTGAGCGAGGCTATACGGTGTTACCACAGTTTTGCACTTGGCGGCTCACATTACCGCAGTTTTGAAAATAGAGGAGTGAGCGGATGGGTATTTCCTTGGTTGCAATCTGCAACCACACCACTAGATGCCGCCAAATCCCACACACTGTACCTTTAAGAATAGGGAACAATCCAAGTAATAGTTAAAATAAATCTGTGTTGATTGTTTGTAAGAAACACTATACAATCTGTGGTCGCACTTGTCAAATTTAGACATTTTTTGAACCATCCAACCACCCTATCCTCATCCCACTGCAGACTTTTTGGCTCTGTCACAGCGTCACACTATTTAATCCTTTGCTCCCAATGGACAAGAGTCCTAATTGTTATGGCCACTAGAGGACTTTGTCACATGAACGTATTGTAAACAGTCTCGCTAATACATTGTCACTGAAGACTGATGGATGCACTAGTAAGTTTTAATGGCCTCATAGTTTTGAATGTTGGTAGCTCATCTCAAATAGCTGACAAGTACATTTGTAAATAGTATTGTGCTACTGTGGAGTGGAGTGATGACAGCCTATAGAGCACATTGGAAGGCTTCACGTATGTTCGCAGAGCCAGGGTTATGATGTGCAGTATATAGAGATGAATCTAGTGCCACTCTCCATTCAGTTGGATAAATCTTTAAACATGACTCCCGGGTGGAAGCTTAATCTGCAGGCAATTGAGAAGAGTGACTTTTCTGCTTGGCTGATTAGGCCACAGCCTGCCGGCCCCAGTGTCTTGTCAGCTTCTGAGTGCCGAGTGTCTTGTTTATAAATAAAGATATCTGTGGATATCATTTCATCCAAGCTTTTGACATTGACACTGACGTCAAAGTCATTCCTTTTGGCAAGCCTGTACCAACGGGGGGAAAAAAGTGTTTTCATTGGGACAGAACGCACACGAGCGTGGCCATGCATCCCTGAAATCTGTTTACCGAGCCGCTTGAGCTGACCTCTGTAAAAATGCTCACTGGTCGGTCAGGACCGTCTGTGTCATAACTAAGGCTGTTAATTCTCAATCGGCTTGTTTTTCCTTTTATCTAATGAATGAGCCTGTCTTAATTATGTAATTGTCATTTTCCGCTTTACACAGGGGGTAGGAAGTGTAGCGTCAGAGGATAATGTAATCGAATAATAGGTCTGCAAGCCTGGGTGAGAACATTAGCTATAAATTCAATAATGCAAGATCTGTGCTTGGACAATTGGATTTTGATTGGCATAATTGGCAATTACCATTCACCGGCATGTAACGCGGCCCATTGTTTAGTGTATGATTCATTTGTTTGTCAGCACAAACAAGACACTGTGAAACAGAACAGTGCCAAACTTCTGATTGGTCCTCAGTCACCAAGAATGTCTACATGCTGAATGTGTTTGATGTGATTAGCATTATGATAAGTTGTTTACCTTTGTTGTCCAACAAAACCTGAAAATGGAATTTAATATGTTAGTTGTGAGGAAATATATCACACAGAGATTATATTTCACTGTGTGTTAGTCCATTGCTCAAATATGAGAGGCAGCAATTTCCTCATTTAACTGCTGTATATCTAGAACTGTCTTACATCGTGTTAGTAATAATGTTGATATTTAAAGGCCCCACTGCTTGCCAAATTTACAGATCCAAAACAGGTTTGAACTGCTACTATTGACAAGAGACAAGAGAGTCTGATGTCTTTAACCCTCATCCTATTTAACATACAAGGACTATCAACTGGGGTCACTGGGTACCCCAAGAATAAACTACTAAAACAACCATCATAACAAAATATTAACTAATTTCTTCCTAAAACATTATTAGTTATGTAATTAATGTCATATGAAGTTAATTTGCACATTTTGTGAAATGCTATCCTAGACCCAGTCGGCCGCTATGCTTGACCCAGTCGGCCGCTATGCTTGACCCAATCGGCCGCTATGCTTGACCCAGTCGGCCGCTATGCTTGACCCAGTCGGCCGCTATGCTTCACCCAGTCGGCCGCTAATAGAGCCTGTCGGCCGTTATACTCAACCCATCTGAACCTAGATTTATTTCAGCATTCAGCATCTGGCCCAGCAGGCTCCATTGTTTCCTCAGAGTTGTTTGGTAGCATGTCACTGGAGAAAAATTAAATCGATGATATGTAACACATTGTCCTTGTGTGGGACATATGCTTGAATACAAAAAGCACCATCACCTGTCAAAATGCCACATTTAAGAGAGACTACATAACTTTTGAGTAATAGCGGCCACTGAAGCCACAAATGCTATAACAGTGTCACAAATAGAGAGTCCTCAAGTCAGCAAAGTGACTCAGAGATGTCAGGTATGGAGCAACATTTATCTAAAGCTTGCTAACATTATCCATCATAAGCTACTGGTCATATCAGACCAAGTAAGGCTGCATTTGGAAAACCCTTCATTGCATTGAGTTGCGCAGTGGTGCAATTTATTGTTTATGAATTTAACTTTTCATTTGTATAAGGTAAACGGTATTATTCTTTCAAAATGACAAACTCACGCTAAGTTGCAGTCCGCTCAAAATTCAGTTGTAACAAGGCATGATTGCACAAGTGTTCATACATGAGGGATGTTTGCATTACAAGGTTAAAATTCTATAAAGCATAATGTATATTAATATATAAATTTGTTTGAATAATTACTAGTATTCAACAAAAATCAAAGCCACAGTGAAGAGCGATTGAAGCATCAAATACCTGAAAAATAGCCATGAAATTGAAATGTCACATTGATGGGGTTTTTTTGTCCCTGATCTCTTAGCTATCATTATATCTCTAAAGAAATGACATTCAAGTTGGCTTTTCCCTCGAGTGCGGGTGCTTTGTTGAATAGGGAAAATAATGAAGGCAGAAAGTTATTTGAGTTCCTCAACCTTGCCTGTCTTGCTGCCATCAAACCATTTATCTTCCTCTTTTTGTTGTTCAGCGCTCATTAGTCTTGATTTAATTTTCTTTCTCCGTGCCCACTCGCACAAAGCATCCAATTAGGTGTCAGCCATAGTTCCTCTCGCTTTTAACTCTCTGAACTGGAGCAGGCTGTTGGTGATAGTTTGTTGTGTGAACTGGGACACTAACTGTGTTTTTATATGTTCCTGGGGTCATGTCTTCATGTGACATGTTTGTGTTCTTTCTGTCACGTCAGACAGTGTCCACTATAGTGTCAGTCAATCACTGTCTGATGGTGACTGTGTCAGATTTACTATCCTCCTTCTAAATGTGTACAACATATTGTCCACATACTTGCCAACCCTCCCGATTTTCCCGGGAGACTACCGTTTTTCATTGTCCTCTCCCTGTTTCCTCTTGGGGTTACAATTCTACCGTATTTCTCCCGATTATTGGCAAATGTTCAGACTTTTTTTCCTTTTCATTATCACAACCTGTTTTTGGCACTGTACAGCCTGTATAAGCCCTACTGTTTCCACGCCGAACAACAATACAGCTACACCTAATGTTGTTTACTGACAGAAAAGAGCTGCTCGCGGCACAAGTCGGTTTGATCTGCGCTCGTTGCACATCCCAATGCGCAGTGCCCGAAGTTGGACTTTGTTCCACGCAGTGAAAAGCCATCATGGTGCGGTGCAAGCTATTGGAAATAACGGGTTTCAGAGCGCAGTGGTGCCGTTGTCGTGTTGTGTCTGAAAGGACATTCAGTGAGTGAGAGAAAGAGAGAGAAATGGAGAGTACTTAAAGAAAGAAATACTCAAGTAGGGGCAAAAAATTAATGAATGAATAATTAAAAATTGATCAATATTAATATGCTAGAGATTCACAATTTGCGTTAAGTTCTTGCCATCGGGGAAAAATCTTCTATATTCTTCCTTGAGAATTAAAAGTAAAATTAAAAGTATTTAAGATTAAAAATGCTGTTTCAGTGTACTTATTATTTTGCAATTTTCATTCTTTAAAAATCTCTGAAACATTTTTTTCTGGGGTAAAACCCCCAGACTCTCTGATTTTGAAGTCCTCCTTGAGGTCTCAAATTTGGCAAGTATGATTGTCCATACCATATGTGCCTGCTGCAATCTCATGGCAAAGAAAATCTGCAGTATCATAAACTGCACTTGTTGTGAGAATGTGTGTGCTAAATAAAACACATTTCTAATCTATGGTATAGCATATTAAATAGAACAAACTGATCTGTCTTGACAAAATCTATTAGTGCTTCCACTGTATTGCTTAGTCAGCCACAAATGAAAATAAATTTGAAAAAAAATCACAGTTGAATGGAGAAAGCACTGAGTAGGGAAATATTTTTAAATACACTGCTTCAGTTCAACCCTTGCAATCAAAGTAAGTTGGAAACATGTTTAATATGTAATCTGCCAGCCAGATCTGCCATGACATACAGCTGTGACTGTATTTTTACGATTGCCTTCACTTCATAGAGCAGAATTCTTAATGCAAGAGACAATCTGCCTTGCCAAAATCTTACCTTTGACCACAAAATGATTAGCTTAATTACAAACTTAAAATCACATGCACAGTTTTCTAAGTACAGCTATATTAGTAGTGTTAAATCCTAAGTAAATAGACATCACTGTATGTCACTTAACCAATTTAACACATGATTGCAAACATGTTGTGTTACTTTAAAAGCATTGTCCAGATGAGTGTCATAATTACCAATCACTTCAGCACTCCAAAAAGCTGTTAGAAAATCTGCATGTCAGCTTCTGACAACACAAAAGAGGGCCAGTGCCCTAGTATTGAACGTCTATGTTTGTCTTTATTACAATATTTGTTTACTTTATATATGGTAATTCAACTTAGGGGGCCCATATTGTAAAATGGGAGATTTTCATGTCTTTTTTGTATTATAGTGTAGGTTTAAGTGCTATATAAATACTGTGAGTATCAAAACGCTCAATCCATGGAGAAATACACAGTCTGTATTCAGAAACTGTGCCTTTGAAACAAGCTGTCAGGATTTTGTGATTTTGTGATGTCACAAATGTACAATATATATAGTTTTAAACCGTAAACATTCTAAATCTGGCCTAGTTTATTTCCTGTTGCAGTGTATGTGAATGACATCAGCTCACAGGAAGTAAACATGAACCCAAGCTGTTGCCTAGCAATGCAATTCCGTTAAAATGAGCTAAAACGGGGCGTTTCAGACAGAGGGTAAATAGAAGTATATACAGGCTGACAGTATGAGGAAAATAATGTTTTTTTGGTTTTTTTTTACATCTAAGCATGTAAACACGTTCTAGTAAAAACACAAAATACAAGTATGAACCTGAAAGTGAACATAATATGGGACCTTTAAAAGGGTAAAATCCCACTGGCATATTTTTTCCTTAAGTATGTGTACAATATAGTTGACACTTACAGTTATAGCTATAGTACAGTTTATTTTATACTATATTTAGTAAAATCACAAGAAATACTTACTCAATATTATCTCAGATACTGTTGTTTTTTTTTCTCATTGCTATTTATAAAATATTGATGTGATGAATTTGCCATTATATAGTATCTATTTTGAAATTGTTTGACAGCACATTGATCATTTTATCTCAACGTAACCATGGATAAATGCACCATACATAGTACAAACTTCTGATGCTCTCATAAACTTGATGCGTGATACATTACCACATGAGAGATTTGTTTTAATTTTGTCCCTATAAACTGCTGTGTCAAAGCAATGAAAGTACTGTAAATACTGGATCATCAGAGCTTAACAATAGTGAGTTCAGCAGGATATTTACTATCAACTAACTACTACATAATTGTTAATGTACTTAGTCCCCAACATTAACCAGCCATTATATGAGTTATTTCCATCCCTATTTCAAACAGTGCAGCTGTTCATGTTGAACTTGGCTGCAGGTCACCTATTACCCAAGAGTCTCTGTCCAACTCATCTACATGTGCAAGCTACACAAAAGATACTATCTGGAGAGGAAATGAAAGTCATTCTCACCTCTTACTAGCATTTTGAATAACGAGAATGGGACATCATCATTCATAATGACACTGATCATCTATAACGGTTTCAGATATGATAAAAAACCCAAGCTCATGTAGAAATGCCCTCTTTTCCAATTCTGATTTCTATGGATCTACTGGCTTTAACCTTGAACAGTGGCAGATAATAGGTTTGTCATTGGATAGCTTCCTCCTTCCCACATAAAGAACCTTTTAAAAGAGATATATCGCTGGCGTCCAACTGATGAAGTCTGCAGTGTTTTAGGATTATATCTCAATTTATTCTCATTTACTTTCCTGCGGGGCTCTAATTTGAATGACCCTGACAGGATCATTAAAGCAGAGGTTATCAACTCTGCCTGAAGATGATATGCATCCTTAAGCACTGAGCATTGGTCACCTTCTTCACTTTCACAGTCACCTGGTAACTCTTTCCTTCACATCGGCAGTGGGGCCCAGATACCCTCACTGGTTTGAAATGTTGGACTCCTGAATCCACATACGATCAAAGGAAAATATGAATGTGTAAATGTCTGGTGCTTCATTTAATCTACAGTGTCAAACTGAAAAAGTTTGTATGTATGTGAGCAATTGTTTGAATGTCTTTACTTTACACACCAAATATGGAAACTTACAAACACATTATGGGAGAACGTCCCAGGAAAAATGAGAGTATCCGTCGTTTCAGCAAATGCAATAACGACATTATTTTTCTCTCCGAGTAAGTGCGCTGGGAGTGTGGTGATGTAGTTTAAAGAGCGAAAAGACACAACACACAACAAACACAAGGCTTTCATCCAGGAGAACACTGTTCGTGTCAACGTTATAATTTTAAGCCCAACTCCTAAAACTAACTATAGTGTTTTTGTTGCCTAATCCTAAAGTGATGCCACGGGTAACTATAGTGGTTTTGATGCCAAAAATAAAGTGACGCCAAGGGGCGTGACAAAGCTGCCGTATGTGACGAGTTAGGATGAGAATGTGTGGTTTGGAGTTATGATTTAACCATGAGAGTCTGATTCAAGCCATAGAAGTTCTCTGTGAGTCACGTAACATTGTCAATGGGGAAACATTCGTAAGACTATGAACAATATGAGGAAATCAATAATATATGTATGTAGAGAATACAAAATTACCATATTTGTGGATTGAAAATAGTCTTTTCCTATTGTTGCAACTATTACAATTTGTAAAACAGACTTTTTCCCCAATGGTGAGTACTGTAAATAAAGACTGTTGGCTGTTAGCGAAGTCAACAAAACACTAATCACATCAATATATTCTAACAGAAAAAGATATTTGGCAAGACAATTTGTTTCAGAAATGATTATTATTATAAAATAAGACTGTTGCATAGAAATATTACAAAACTGATATGATTTAGAAGGGCATAAGCACAGACAGACATGGAGATCAGGGATATCAGTCCAATTTCCTTTTAATTCTTCAATATCCACTTCACTCTTCTGATCACAGTTCAGAGGAGTGTATGTGCAGACATTCATATTTGTAATTCAGCAAAACCTAAGTCTTTGGTTCTGTGAGTAAGTTGACGGTTACTCGGATGTAGACTGTGGTTATAAGCCTGCGTGTTACCATTTTATAAGGGCACCGCATGGATGTATAAAGAGAACAGGATACTAAATGTATCGCACTAGCGTTTCCTTTAACTCCGCCTCCCAGCCCTCAGTCTTGGGCTCATTCACATGACCGGTGGAAGGGAAATAACTCTGGATTCGGCTAATGGTGCATTTTACAACTTCCAGGACCTAATGATTTATTGAATAAGGGCTAATCAAGTGATGGGAGTTGATTTAACTGAAAAAAATGTATCCTCGGATTTACAAACATCTCTTTCCAAATGTAAGTCTATGGGAAAAAGTATTGTTGGGCCCAATGTCATCACGTGACGGACATGGAAGTTGTCCACCGTTTGGCCACTACAAAAATGTGCTTCAAAGCCCTGCGTTCCTCCTGGGGGCTTGGCACTCTGTCACTGCACCCTGTGCTTAGCGCCGCCCAAGACAATTGTGATTGGTTTAAAGATATACAAACAAGGGAGAGCGTTTTTTTCCCCTGTAGCAGAATGATAATGCGTGCAACCAGACCATTCTCCAGCGCTGCCACTGCGCTGTGGAGATAAGTCTGGCTATGTGAGACTAGTTGAGGGTTCTTCAATACTGCTTCCCTCATGGGACATGCTGCCGCGGCTGATTGCACTGTAGAATAGCAGTAGCAAAAAACAAATAGCAAAAAATCAAGCTTGTCTCGTCTTCTCTTAATTTCAAAACCACACAACAAGGTGCAGTATGTATTTGAGGGCGGATAACACCAGGTTGGGTTGTGCAAAGGCAGCTTCTTCTCTTTTTTTTTTGAAGGCATCCACTTCTTATTTGTTCTTACCACCTGAAAGTGACGTCATTGACATTCAATCATGTTGTGCTTTCTGAAATGCCACTCTGTTTTCCAGTTTGTACATTGTATTTGGCAACACACGCCTACCATAGCACCCCAGAGCTTCTGCAGAGAAATTACTTTGACCGAAAGGTGCCCACATCACTTGTGAGATGTTTATATGTTTATGAACATGCAAACTATGACTAAAAAAACTATGTTTTTTTTTCTTTTCTTTTACTGCACATAATATGAGGAGCGGATTCACATTACAAAGCTTACGAATTGCAAATTACAGGCTGTGTGGGTTGAAAAATTGGTTATGTCAAGATCTGAATTTCCGTGATAACTTCCATTATTCAAGAAAAGGCTAATACAGAGAACTACAGACAACACTGAATAAAAACTTGCCAAAGATTTTGACTTGTAGAATAATGACATTTATTCTGGCACAAAGGCTGGATGCTCTGGTTATTGTGTTATAAGTTAATTGCAGACTTTGGTGTGTCTACTTTTTAACAGTGCTTGTACACTCTCTACTGCCTTGCCTTTTTCTTTTCTTTGCTGTTATCGCTTTTCTTAATTTTCTCTTAAATGAATTCACACGTGCAAAATACACAAAGTAACCAAATTAATAATTCAGAAGAAAGCAGTTCTCTATTGATTGGAGAGTAAAACAATATGTATACAATATACAACAATATATGCTGTATATATTGTTGTATATACTATATTGTGACGTTTTAATTTGGTCTATTGTTGTATTGCACTAGTCGTATTTATGTTCTATGTTCTAATGTCTTGTATAACCTTTCCTTCTGTCGCTGCCTCTTGGCCAGGTTGTCATTGTAAATGAGAATTGGTTCTGAATTGACTTATCTGGTAAAATAAATAAAACTTGTAAAAGTTTCTAATGCAAAGTGTTTTTGTGGAATATTCCCAGACGTGTCTCTCTTTTGTTGCCTGAAAGGTTGAAAGCATCAGTGATTGAATTTGTGTCTACTGATATGATTAACGTGCTGTATTAAACATACAGAGTGAAATGAATCAGGAGTAAACACGTCTTACACACTGGCATATAAATTACCATTTATATGCAAACCCCACTTGTGTCCGTACAGATTTAATTCTGATAGCCGAGGGAACAACAGAAAAAGCAGTGAAATGTGACTGTCTTTCTTTTTTCCTCATTTATTTCAGTGTTGTGCACCGTGTCATCATTACAGTACTTCTGTTGTGTGATCAGAACATTCACGAAACATTTCAATGGCATATGCAAATGAATCTAATTCAGCTCCAGCAGATCCTTTTCCATCTTTTCTCAATCTGCCATATTGATTGACAGCCATATATTAATGCCTTTTCATTCGTTCCTTTGGATCAAAATGAAATGCTCTCTGTTGAATTCCACGCTTGCTAACCACATGAGAGCCACTTGAATTAAAACCAGAAGGTTGGCTCTGAGTTTTCTCGATGTAGGGGATCTTGATGGGGTTACTTGGGTCAATTTCAATCAGTACAAGTCTTACAGTGGTTGAGTCCTTTGCATTAGCGTCCAACATCTGTATTTGTTCTCTCTCTTTTGCTCCACATTTAACTTTTTCTCTATGAAAGTAGGTCTTGAAATGTGAGTTTATAGCTGCTCAGTATAGAAAACTCTTCTACTCAACCTCATTACATTGCTCGTACATCACGTTGACAGTGAATTCATGATTAAAGAGTAAGGTATATGGTGATTAATCTACTTTTAATTACTCAATCATCCTTGTCTGAAGAGTAGTTTGAGGTCAGAATTCTCTAACCTTGACTAAAGGTGACTGATCTTCGCAGTTTTAAATATGAAGGTGGAATTGAATCATAGAATAAAGGCAGATACTTGCAGAAATGCAGCATATTTCAGAACCAATGTTTTGATTTCACTCTATTGAGGTTTTCACGATAATTTATTTCATCATTTCATCATTTCTTCTAATGTTACATATTATGAAGTTAAAGGGATACATTTGTTTAATTTTATACGCTGGCATGTGGATTGATTTACTATTATCTTAAACAATAATTAATCATTATCAAAGGTTGTTTATTAATTTGTACTAAGGATTTGTTTATTTTTCCATTTATAAATATTCCAAATATCAATCTGTCTGTGCAAGTTCTGTATTTAGAGTTAAAACAAATGGAAAAGTTGCCTGAAAGTTGATGCACTCAGTCTTTATTTCCTTCATGTTAAAGTTGATTTTCGAACTTCCCACTTACATATTGTCACAGTTAACTAGTTTGCATTGTTTTTTTCTTTTTTTGACGAGGCTTATTCAAAAGTGGCCTTCTCATTGATCCCAAGCTCTTGCTTTGTTGGTAAAATTGCCACATTAGCCATACAGTATTTCACAGCATTTGTTTTAATCAATTAGACAAACAACTTTAAAAGAGAAGAGACTTATAAATCAATTTAAAGTTTAAAAGGGTATTCCTAAATCCTAAATTCACTAGGCACTATAGTGACAAGTATTACCTATTAAAGGGACTATTTGTAACTTTCAGAAATGCTTGTTAACAGCGACACCTGTGGCCGTGAAATCAATGAAAGTCAGCGTCGGGCTCGCTCTAAATATACCTGAACGAGCATCGCTCAAAACAGTGAGGCGACACACGTCAGCTAAAACCACAATATCACTCTATATTTCAGCTGCTTGGCAGTAATGTTAGCTGACCAGACAAAGGTTTCTCCATGAACATGATTTAGATCTGATCCTAGTGTTGGCTTTTCCTGCCTCAGCGCAGGCTGAGGCAGCGGGGCTCTGCAGCGTGTCTCCCTGCTCTATCCGTCCGCAGCCGGAGTGAACAGGGAGACACCGGCACCCGGTCGGTAATGAGACGATAACGTTTCTCTCTACAGAGCTCCTTCACTTCACAAGACACGGGAAACCTCTGATGGTCTGGAGGAGCTGCAGCATTTATTTCTGCCCAAACGTCCACTCTACATTCACTAGATATTCTCAGAGCTAAACTAACTCTTCTGCACTGTGGATTGAGCGCGCGTTCACGTCTAGAGGTGGAGCAAGCTGAGCGAGAACGCGCGCTCTGTCTGAGTGAAGGCAAGCAGGCAGAGAAGGAGAGACTTCAGCCACACGCGAACGCGCATATGCGAGCACGCATGTGTCCCGACCCGGTACATTTATACGCTTAAAAAGTTACAAACTGTAGCAACTCCCTCTCTGAATTCACTCTCACCTTCATTAACGGCATTTCTGTCCTCAGCCCACACCATTTTGGATCAGTTCCAGTAGTTTTAGGTCCCTTTAAAGCTTTTTTGGCATCATTGGGCAAAAATTACATAATAACCTTTCAGCATATTGCAATTCAAGTGTTTTGAGAGAAAACTAGACTTCTGCACCTCCTCATGGCTCTGTTTTCAGGCTTTAAAAAATCTAGTCATTTGGAGCACCGGAGGACACAGGGGGGCACATGAATGTTTTCAGACTACTTGTCTCATGCACTACTGTCAGGGTATAGTGACCGTTTTTTATAAAAATATTTTTTTTTATTTGCTCCAATCTTGCCTAATTCAGCTTTAACACTGGTACAAATAAATAACGGCCAACTGCATTCAACCCACCAAAAGGCAAATTCTGTCAAAGTGTTTATAGTGCCAGTGATCTCAAACTGCCTCCACAGAGTAAATCACTGCAGAAAACTCAAACTTTCACATTTAACAAGCAAATACAAGAGAGAAGAAATGTGTAATGTCCAGTATTTTAGATAACTAGTCATCTGTGCCCATGCAGGTCTGGTGTGTCAAACTAAATGAGACCAGACAAACTTCTTTCAAGTTCATTTAAGTTCATTCTGACACTGATGAAGGTGCAAGGCTGACAGACTTGTCTGGTCTCTTCCCCCAAGTGATTCATTACCATCTGTAAAATAATATATATCACTTGAGATAAGCCTTCAACTCTTTGCTAGTTTGAGGCTATCCATCTCTACTTCATATGCCGCATTGTAGGGTCAATTTAGATCCAACTGAGCTTTAATCCAATGGTACAGACACAACTGTCACTCTAACACCTTACTTCAGCGAGTGAGTGAACTCTGGCGAATGGAGCACAACATTTTTTCCAAATATACTATGAGTGATGTCACTCTCTATTACTGTCAGCGTCGATTTTGATCACTGAAAATAAGTTGGATGTGGAGCAGGTGCGTGAAACTTTGCATAAATAGAGCCAGGGTGAGCGTTTTTTTAAACAAGCGACACGTCGCTTAGCCTGTACGCTAACGCATGGAGCAGGTTAGCACAACTCCATTTGGAAAAACTGAAACAATCTAATGTTTGCTCGTTTGCATCACGTCCAGTTAGGAAGAGGTTTAACTCTCACAACAGAGAATATTAAACATGTTTAAGATGGACAACAAGTCCTCCATATCGGTGTGTTCTGATAAGGATTGTTCATTTAAAGCAACTAAAACTGTTTGGGAAAAATTTGGGAAAGATCGTGGTTTTGGTTGGAGACAAGATGCAAAACATGGTATCAAACTGAGACGACCTACTTCCCAAGATATTTTGCAGTTCTTTAACAACATCACACCTCCTCTGAGAGAGTCATTATTTGCAAGTCCTCAACAGGTTTCTTGTCAGGAAAATACATATAATAACATATCATTTTAATTGTAAGTGAATGACGGTGAAGTAGTTTTTCTGGTGAAGACCGTCTCCACATGAAGGTTTGTAGATCATTCATCCCCCCCCCCCCCCCACTCTACTGTAAATGTCTCGCTTTTAATGGAAAGGCTTTAGGATATTACCAGAGTCAGGCTAATGTTATCTACCTATCTGTGTGTGCATACTTTTCTGTGGCAGTGCATAAGTAGATGTTACTCTGATACCATCTGACAATATAAAGAAGAAAACCTCACTCCCCTCTAGTCCATGACATTGAGTCATTACTGACATTACCTCTCTCAGCTCGGGCCTGCTCACCATCATCCATTCTTTGGTGTGCATTGTACACAGATGAAGGTCTGAGTAACCCTGATATAAAGTACAAGGCCTTCTTTCTGAGGAGGCAAATGATAATAAAATGACACATAGCACTTGCATCTTCTATTATTTATCATGATTGATAACATACATGGATGAACATGCACAAAATGTCTTAGGCACTTACTTAATCAGGTTAGTTTGTGACCATAATGCTGTTTTTCAAAAACGAATGGCTTGATTGGGGAAGTGAATATGAAAGCAATTTCCATGCCAGTGATTAGGAAATTAAATCAATTAATGATGACTGATCGACTGCCGTTTGTTTGTTTGTTTATAGATGTCACAAATTATGTGAGTATTGTGCAAACCAATGTGTGCCGCTTTGTTCTGTGTAGCCTACTGCTGATCCCACTGAGAATGAATAACCCGGATGGTTGTGGTTCAGAGGTAAAGCAGGGCATCTACCAATCGGAAGGTCGGTGGTTCCCCGGCTCCTCCAGTCCACATGTCAAAGTGTCCTTGGGCAAGATACCGAACCCCAAATTGCTCCCGAGATTTGCTCCTGTGCCATCGGTGTGTGAATGAGTATTTAGATTAGATCCTGATGGGCAGGTTGGCACCTTACATGGCAGCCTCTGCCATCAGTGTATGAATGTGTGTGTGAATGGGTGAATGCTGGCATGTAGTGTAAAGCGCTTTGAGTGGTCAGAAGACTAGAAAGGCAAAATGCAAGTCCATTTACCATTATCGTTTACCATCCATTTGCAGCTTTCAGCTCAATACTTTGGTTTGTGGATCTTTGCTGTATGGTTAGTCTGACTCCCCGGATGTAGACTGTCGGTAGAAGGCTGCATTCACACAAGATCAGGCAGTGCGACCAAAACGCTAGTTTTTCCATTCTTCCATGGTGGTAGTGTGTTTGGGCTGCGTCTGCGGTGGTCGCAGGCGGTGCCGAAAGAAAACGGCAGCGGCCTGTGGTGAAAAAGTAGAAACAGAATCAACTTTTGCAGAAACGCAACCCAACGTCACGGTGCGGTCGTCAGTCACGTAGAGCTGTAACAACCCAGCCATAAGGGAACAAAAGACCTTAATCGTCGCAGGTAGTGGGCCGTTAGAGTGACTTGCCCAGACCTTCGCACAACCCTGCTGAGACACGCCGCAACACGTGATCTTGTGTGAATGCAGCCTAAGTCACTCGCAAAGTATCACATGTCTATCTATTTTGCAAGGGAACCGTCGCTGCATCATGTGCTTAGGGCCGCCCAAGACGATTGTGATTAGTTTGAGTGTTTTTCCCCCTAAACCAGAATATAATTGATGCAGTTAAACCTTTCTTTACTGCTGACATAGCACCGTGGAGATATAGGTCTGGCTATGTGAGACTACTGTATGGTTGAATCACAATGACCCAGAGGTGTGATTCTATTCAAAATCACATCAACCTGCTTTGAAACTTGAAATCATTTATCATGTACTTTATTTAAGAGCTTATCATTGATCATGTCTCCTTCCAGATGTTATCTTAACTATACTGACCATCCATTTTGCAAGTCTACATGCGCACATACAGCACCTTATCCATCATGGTCTCACATATACACCAACAAACTTTCTATTTCTATATCAAAAGTCGAAAAAACACATGGAAGACTAGGAAAACAGAAATAACCAACCTTACATAAACTCCCAGTGAGCACTGAATTCATCTGTTGATTTTTCCTATTTTCTTTAAATGATTTATGTTTTGGGTGGTAACTCAAATATTGAGTACATAAGGCTTTTATAATTGTAAATAAGCAAGTGTCCCCTGGACATAATGAACAAACATTCTTCTGAGGGATCCAAGTGTATTGAAAAGATGGAGTAATAGTCTTTTCTTTGTAAGAAAATTCTTCCTGTATTACCAGAGAACATATGGATCTATGGTAGAGAAGTGGACTAACCTACAGGACTGGTTTGAGAGGTCTCTATTGATGTTTTGATATGTTTTAATATAATTTTGTTTTGCCATGATTTGCTTTTGGATTAGGGTTCTGTGAGGATAAGACAAAAATCAAGTGATACACACAATGAGGGGGAGTAGAAATGGAGTGGGTGATTTCCTGAATAAAGACAACATCTTATTTATATATATATTTAAAGTCATTGTTTCAATAGTGGTGTGCACCCTGTACAACAACAATTCACACCTGCAGGCAAGGCTCAATTACAGGACATTAGACTGGTAATATATTGTAATGAATATATATAGTCTCGGCCCCAATCTTATGATTACGAATGCCATTAAGGCAACTAGTTTTTATATATTAAATGAATGGGTTTAATGATCCTCCTAAGCTTTAAAAGAGTACAGCATCACATTTGAGATTCTCTCAGATGTCTCTCCAAGCTGTCTCTCAGCTCTCCTAATTAGATAGGTGTTTGTGTGCTGGAGGTATTGCCAATTACCACAGTGACAAAGCACAAACATTAATGGGAGATTGGCTGCAACCAGACAGCAGTGTCTGGAGCTGCAAGCCCAAATAAAAACTCCTGTAGACAGGTCATAAAGCCAAAGGTGAAATCCAATTAATTACTCTATATCTGTGAGGATAACGACACTGAACAAGAATTACAATACATGTGTGGATCTTAATGAATGTGACTGTAATTAACCTGTAAAGTCTCTCCCCAAATCTGCCCCTAATTAAAGCAAGAGATAAACTGTCTCTCAAATCAGCCCTCCTCAATCAACACATGCCCAGGAAGCTGTGTTTACCTGATAATGGCATAGAGACTGTGGTTTAACTTCAGTAATTAAGATATCATCTTGAAAGCATGGCCCCGGGCTACACTGTTAGATTACCATATACAAACCTCACAATGCCCCTGTGGAATAAAGTCCACACTGGGTAAGTGGATGAAGTGCTTGTTAGGGTACCATCTACCATTGTTTTTTCATATTGGATGGCTGTGATCAGGTAAATTAGATACCAGCACATTGCACAACTCATTTACAGAAACTTTTTGAAATAAGTTCTTTACTTACCTAACGCTTACTTCACTTGTTGTGTAACGGTTGTGGAGGAATGAGCGTGGTGCTGGGATTTTGTGCGGTCTGGTGAGTGTGACAGATAGCTTATGAAGGAAATTTCCTGGAACACAAACACTGGACAGAATATGGGACAGATGTAACCTTCTGATGTGCAGGCCACTTTTCTGGATTGTCCTGTTTGCATTTCCGGCAATGTGTTGGCATGCTTTCTATAGACTCACAGTAAAAAAAAGAAAAAATACCACAGAATTTACAAATGTTCTATATTCATTAATATATAGATTTATATACATTGCTTAGAGAAGTCCAGTTAATATTTATGAGCATCCTGAACGCAGATAAAGGAAGTAAAAATGACATAATGGCACATGACCTGCAATATAAAAATACTGACTTTGGGTCAATGTTTTGTTCACTCTGTTATTGGAATACCTTGCATGGCAGCTGGATTCTGGCGATATCACAAGATCATGCGAGAATCACAGGATCACAAGATCATACAAAAATCCATCTCGTCAGGCTTCAAGTAATGCGTTTGTGTCTGGATCACAGTCGTTCAGACCAATCAGCATCCTGAGAGCAGCTACTTGCATCTATGGGCGTGGTTTATATAATTGATATATACATCTATCTTTTGAGTGGGCGGTTGTGTATGAATGTCACTGTGAATGTCCTTTAAAGCATTTTATATATGTATGTGCGTGTATATATATGTATGTGCGTGTATATATAGATATATATATATATCTATATATAAATAAATAATTCCATTAAAAAAAAAATTGGCACTACAGTGGAAGAAAATATATACAGTAAGCTCATAATGGATAATGGCAGTGCCATATAAGGTTAGATCATAATAATTAAAATAGTATAACATTCTACAACATACAATATATTCAATGGAAAAAAAAGGTTTTTAAAACACTGTCCAGGAAAAATAAAGAAGATATTTCATAAACTTCATCAAACACACTGATGCAACGAAACAAGAAATCGTAAAAGAATCCAAATTAGTGAAAAAAAAAGACCGTGACAAACAGAGAAAGAGACTTATAGTGTCTCATTTTCTCCAGTCTTTGCATGTGAATGGATCCATGCGGGTCATTGGTCTTGTTTCCTCCTGGCTCGCCTGTCGAGTTGGATATATGTAAACTGGCCTGGCCTGCGGCAGCCTTTAAAAGATATCAGTTTGTTGGAGAGTGAGGGGAGGCGGGGGTGCAGTCCCCGCTGAGCGAGCAGTTGTGTGGGGAGTGAGGAAAAGGGTGGGAGTGTGGCGAGGTATTACGTCCCTCAGATTGAGCATAGTCCCTCAGGTTCAAGTTCCAGCGTTATGCGTTTTTGTTGACTCATGTGGACCTTTTGCAGTTGCTATGCCCCAGATGGGGACATGTGATGTGTATCTGTATGTGTATATGTATGTGTGCACTACGGAACAATGTATATGTTTGTACATGACTCAACCTTCAGCCACAGCAGCAGCAGCTTCAGCATAAAGAACAGTGTGTAACTATAGTTTTCTCTATCGTAAGACAGAGACAGAAGCTGTGTGGGTATAATTACACAAAACTAAAGTTTGTTCCAACAAATAAGTCAGAATGCAGAGCCCATAGAGCTGGAGAGTTATTACATTTAGCCAAATTGGACAGTGATGTGACAATATGACTCAGGGATTATACAAGGTAAATTGTCACAGGCGTTAGACTGGAAGCTTAATGTTGAGTTTTGATCTTTTTTTAAGTGTGAATTAACATTAAATTGTGGTCGGATCACAAAGGGAGAACCACAGGATTAAAACAATATCGTGGAAATTTGCTCTGAGCAAAATGATGGACTTTTTGGAGATGTATTTTAATCTGCACTGTTTCAACACTACACAACATGATGTTATTATTTTCTATTCATATTCTCTTTACAGCTGCACCAGAACTGCAAAACAATAAAAGTCACCTGGAGGTCATATTTTATACTGTGACCTTTGCCCTCCCTATAATAGTGTGATGTATAGTTACAGTATGTACTAGGTGTGTGTGTGTGTGTGTAAATATGCTGTACCTGAACCTTTAAACCCTTCCAGCTTAAGTGTTGCTCTCTCTCAGCCTGCTTGCTTCACTCTTCTAATTAGAGTTGCCAACCCTGACAGAAATCCTGCCACAATCCGCCTGCTCATAAATGGCACTCGCCGGTTTGTCATCCCTATTTCAGCAAAGTGTGAAAAACTGGAGAAGTGACACATTCTCACCATCTCACTTCATGTCGTCCCCTTCCTCTCTCTTCCCCCTCCTGCAGTAGCTGTGTGTGATTAGCTGTGAAGAAGAGAAGATATTAAGGTGTCCATGACTGATTTTGCAGGTGGTGATATGAAACAAAACCTCTGCCCTGACATGAAGGCTTTAATTACGTAGTTTGCAAATGCACAATACATTTTGCAAAGTTTGTTCTCATGAAGGTATTGGGATTTAGATAATCACTTGTCTTTGTATTTTCTGCCAAGCTGACAGATTGCGATAACTTTTCAAGTTGCTCATACAAACAATGGTGCATTTCAACACCCCTGCAGTTATATCGGCAATTTCTATATTCTTTCATCTTTTATTATATGAATAGGTTGCCTGAGGAAACAAGTGGCTCTGAATAAAGAACTAAGGCCATGCTGAGAGAGTGAACAAAGGGGAATCATTCTTTGGCTTTTCCCATCCGGCGCGACTGTACCATCAGCAATGTTCAGAACTACCTCAGCAGCGGTGTCATGGCAACTGCACAAACCTCACTAGACATTTTCAAAATCACCAGTGAGAGGAACAAAAGCAAAAGTAGACAAATCGAAAGGATCATGTATACCCATACAACCGTCTATATTGGGGATGTCTATTCATGAATGAGGAGCTTACAGATGCTCTAAAGGACACACACATTGACTAAAATCACACACTCAAAAATATATGTAAATACATCTGAATATCTCAGTGCAAGTATCATTTCCGAGCAGAGGTGAATAGGAATGAGAGCTTTTATTTAACTCTTGTATTGTTGGTCTTTTTTACGGAATATTTTCTGTATTTTCAGACCATCTCAGAACTATTTTGAAACAAAGTCGTTGAAGGAAGTCACAAAGAAGGTATGCTGACCTCTTTGTTTAAAGGTTTTGGTTCTACTGTATAATGTTAAGAAATAATTATATCACCAGTATGTTAGTTAGTTAATATCCAGAAGCCCTGAGAGGCAAGTGAAAAAAAAAAAAAAACCTCCTCCTGTGTTTATGACTTAAGAAAAGGTGAAAATCGTTCAAAGTTCCTTTTTTTTCATCTGTGAAAACAGGAGAAAAAAATGGTGGTAGTTTTTTTTTGTCAGGATCATTTTATCAGTGTTTGTTGTTGTAATACTCGTTTCGATCACAAAATGCTAAATAGGACTAAAAGCATTCATGATTTCTTCCAGGTGAGTTTTAATTTCTCCATGCACTCTAGGGTATATATATTGTGTGTTAGCAAGTTATGTCACATTGCATTCGTGTCTTTGTTTTGGCTACAAATGTATTTTAATCTGTGCTAATCTACTGTAAGTGAAAACATGAATTAATACATTTATTTATTTATTTATCTGTTTCACAGATGAAAAAAAAAAAATTCACCTGTTCTAAGTCATAAATACAGGAGAGAAAACAATTAAGGCCTCGATCAGACTTAGAAAATGGATCACTACAATTATTTTTTCTCACTTGTCTCTCAGGGCTTCTGTATTCATGAATACAATGACTCCCTGTACATATAACCCTGTGATGTACTGTAATTTATATTTAAGTATGTTCTGCAAAATAAACATTTCCAAATTCCAAATACTCTTGATCATTTTGTCGAATGGCACATTAGATTATGGTCCAAACAGGCCAGTACTATTTAGAAGTTTTGTAAAACCCACATATATAGAAACATACACAGTATTTCTAACTAACTCTGTTATTTGCAGTTTTATTTCAGACTCAAGGCATCCCAGATAACTAAGCCCCCTTCACTTAGTGGTAAGTTATACTGGGCCTCCTACACTCGTGACCCCCAACTGACCTCGGAAATTTCTAATGGCAAGCCAGCTGGCAATTGAGACTATGAGAAATGATATCAGGGTACACATAAAACACTGTGGTGAATAGCTACGATGAA
Organism: Sebastes umbrosus; assembly: GCF_015220745.1. Classification (NCBI taxonomy): domain Eukaryota; kingdom Metazoa; phylum Chordata; class Actinopteri; order Perciformes; family Sebastidae; genus Sebastes; species Sebastes umbrosus. Next base: position 15,805,405 of record NC_051269.1, read on the forward strand.
AAGCTATAAAATATGCCCACATATCCTTGATGATCGAATGTGAAAACCTGAGAATGTAGAGTTGTCCGCTGTTTTCATTCCTCTTGTGCAACTAGCTGACAATCTACATTACACAGAACCTCTTCCCCGCTCTGTATCTCCTTTTTTCTGTCTCTCTACTGCAGAACGTTTCTGTTAGAGAGATGTGGCTAAGATGACCTTTACCCACTTTCCCTACAGAACACAAGTAAACAACTTTGCACATGTGAAGGCGAGGCTTTCAATTCGCTAAGGAATTGTAGGTCTCTTGTTGAAGAATAGGCTTTTGCCAAGGGAGAACAATATCCTGCAGTTATCAAAGTTCTCAGAAAACTCGCTTTTTTATACTCAATACAGTCCAAAATGCTTTTTTTCATATGGGAAAACTGCCAAGGCCTCTGCCTCAGCTGTTAATGCCCCTTGTTCACATTGCAGAGTACCATTAGAGTGGATACATAGACGTCCATTCTCACAGGTCATGTTTTTACCATTTTACAGTTTAGCTATTTTGGTTGAATTCCTCATGCGTCTGTTATGAACTCTGTTCATTGAAAATCTCCCCATTGCCGTGGAATAGATCTGATAAAATAACTTTGTAGGTTGATTTAATCATGTTTTATAATGTTGGTGCATTTTCCATCAAATAAAAACAAACTATAAGACATGAACTTGATTTGTTTTCTTCTTTTTCTTTAATTCACAGCAGAGGTATGCTTAGATGCCCAGACTCTTTACACCAGTTTCCTGACTCTCTTTTTTTTTTTATAATTTCAATGTGCAAAATTTAGCACAAATGGTCCCGCTCCCATTTTCAGGTACAGATACAACAGATGAGGTAATGTTTGCGGATTATTTTTTTCAGGCCATTCTGAAACGATGCTGTCAAACAGTAACTAAGTCTGATATACATAATATGAAATGGTCATTGTCTCCTTCTTATTAAAATAACATAAAGCAATCACAGACACTGCAATTAGATCATTAGCACAACAGAGTAAACCATAATTTACAACGCTAACTAACAGCCTCTTAGGTGATTAACACTTACAGTATGTTGCAATGATGCTCACATGGAAATGTTGCTCAAGTGAGGAGACATGTTTGCAAACATATGTTAACGGTTTAATGATCTATATGTCTGGTAATAAGCATTGAAGCATACTTAGGTGGCTGTACACTGAGAGCATGTGATTCAGACTGACGTTGCATGTTGTATTAAGGAAAGGATTTTGTGTTTAAGTCTGGAATTTAGCATGGTGGTTTGACTCTTTGTATTAAAGAGTTTTGATTATCAAAACTGTTGTGAAATATGAATCAAAGCAATCCTAAAATACTGTAAATATGAGCCAGAATAAAAGCTTGCTCAGTGTCTCAATGAATGATTACAGCCTGCTGGGATCACATTAACAAACAAGCCAGGTGGACGCTGGGTGGGCATTTGGGTGTGAATGCATACAGAGAGCTACAGCAACAGGTTTAGCAGCAGCAAAGAGAGTCTGCCAGCTTTAATAGACCACCCAGTTAGTGATGGCAACTCACAACTCAGTCCGCTGACGAATTAGCTGCTGCAGAGCACAGCACCACTGTCAGTTATCTGGCTATGGTAGTTCGTCAAACTTAACCAATATTTATTGGGTTTTATTATTCTGTCTATGAAAAATATAAAAAGAGAAGTACATTTTTTGCATGTTCTCCCCGTGTTAGCGTGGGTTTCCTCCCACAGTCCAAAGACATGCAGGTTAGGTTAAAGGTTGACTCTAAATTGCCCATAGGTGTGAATATGAGCATGAGTGGTTGTCGGTCTCTACTATAATGCATAAATTTGGCAGTTTGCGGGTCAGGTTCGGGTGGTTGAGTAACGCATATTTTTACATGTTGGGTGGGCGGATTAGCTCTCATAACAGACCAGTGGGTGCGACTGAACCGCACATCATTAATGACCAGACGGGAGGAATCAAACTAACTGCAAAGCTGCATTCTTAAACATTCAACCTGTGTTTTTCATCAGATAATGATAAGATACAATTTTATGTGAAATAAATTTGACTTAAATTACAGAAATGTTCTATATAATCTGATGACTAAAACAGGACTTAGATTAAATAAAATAAATAGCTGAGAAAAGTAAGAGAGAAAACATTTTGACTAAAATCAAATGACTTTTCAGTGACTAGAAACTGGACTAAAACATTTTGAGTTGTCGTCGACCAAAACTAGACCAAAACTATGACAGATAAAAATGACTTAAAATGATTGAAACTAATAAGCATGTTCCTCTTAAGACTAAGACTAAATCTAAAATTGCTACCAAAATTAACAGTGATCGGCTCCAGCATCCCTGAAACCCTGAATAGGATAAGCAGTTACAAATAATGGATGGATGGATGTTTGCCATGACAAATATCATCAGTTCAACTAAGAAAATAAATGCACTTTGTTTCACAGATAGTGGAATCCAGTACATGCTTGGTGCTCACATTTTTTCACACTATGCAGAACAAATACAATCGTCTATCACCTGTCTTTTATCATCTATGTTTGTCTTGGTCATCTGTGTTTTTTTGGTTGTCTTGGTGTCTATAATTCTGACATACATCTCAAATGCAATAGGTGTATAATTCCAGAGAGTTAACTCTATCATGAGGTTGGTGTTGACATTTGTACCACAAGTCTTTGCCAACTTACCTCACAGGGGAGTTTGGCGGGCAAAGCAGAGCTCTGACAGGGAAAAGGGCTACTCTGAATTAACACAAGCCAGCGTTTGTAACTGAGGTGCTCTTTGAGTATCGAAGATGGTGCCAATGTTGGGACCCTTGGGGGGGGTTGGCTTCAGAGTGTGATACAAGCAGAGTGAGAGGGTAATGATACTACAGTATGTTGTCGGTTTAATAGCTTGTCACTGTGACACCTACTCTGTCTCCCTGTTTCCTCTCATAGTCTCGGCCCCAGTGAATGTTATGTGGAATTCAGTGATTATTTACTTGCCCGCCATCTGTCATTATTGAGTTTCCTGCTTCAGTGCATCACGGGATCCGGTACACCCACCTGTACCCCATTTCTCATTAGCCTTTTTGTGTATGGCAAACTGCATACTAATAGCTTATAGTATGTACTGAACACTATTATTCATGTTGTACAGTACTACGTTTGTGGGTATTAAATAATTATATTTCTTGGGTTGGCTGCATGAAGGTGTTTGCACATATCTGTTCCATTGTTTAATGTATGAATCACTTAATTGGTTGCAGCTGAAATCTAGAAGGCAATTTCACTGGGTTCAGTTTATTTTCAAATGTGTTTATTTTAATTGTCCTTCCTATTTGAAACAGTTTTTGGTTCCATGTAGATTTTCATATTCACTCAGAAATATGCAACATCCCTTTTTCTTTGTCCCAAAAATTTTCAAAGACGTTGGACGCAGGTCATTCCAATACAAAGCCTCATCAGATTGGAAGAATCTTCCTCTTTTTCTGAGATCTATTACCTCTTTCCGCTGCTTCAGGACATCTTTATTATCTCATTTTAAAACAACCTGTTCATGATTTTAATTTGTGTGTGCTTATGATCCTCAGTTTATTTGTGCTACATATAAACTGAGGACAAACTTTTGCAATTGTTCTTTATGCTGATGTAATTGATTTAAATATGGTCATTGTATAAAATTTTTCTTGTACAACAGCTGAGGGCTGGGGGTCTGGGTGGGAGATGGTGAGCAAGCTGTCTGTATCTGTGTATTTGCAGTGTATGTTTGTTATGTAATTCTGTTTTGTCTGTATGTGTTTTTGTATTTGTGTCTATAGGACCCTCTCGAAAATGAGATGCTACATCTCAAGGGGCCATCCTATCCTTTCAATAAATTATTAAATATAAGTTACTATAAAAAAAATCAGTGTACCATTTTTAACTGTCAAGGATTAATACAAGACGTGCATTGATCAAAATCAATATGCTACTTTGGAAATCTACAGCCAATTTAAAATGGCAGCAAAGATTTCCTGGAGTTGTCTCACCCCCATCCTTTAATTGATTGTTTTTCAGATGTGAGCTGTGATTTCTTCCCTAGCCATTATTTATTAGTGGGACCATAGAGTCCATTAACACACTATAAAACTGTGTTGAAGTTTTTGACAAAATCCTGAGTGGCTCAATGCATGGGCCTCTTTTATGTAGCATAACAGCTTTATATTGGACCAAATTATGCAAAACAATAAAATCATCTGAAATTATGCAGACAACACCAAAATGTACAAAGCTCATACATTTCCTTTGCAAGTGCATTGAACAAAGCAATAGTTTCAAGGGTCTAAAAATCCCTTTTTTAATTTCTTACCCCCAGTCTGAAATGACCAATTCCCTATTCAATCGTTGTTGTCGCAATCTTCCACAGTTGGCCTGGGTTGAAGTCAGTCATGTGTCTCCTCTTAAACACATGGAGTCACCAGCTGCTTCTTTCCACCTGCCAGCAAGGAGCATGCACACATTCACATTATCTGCTCCAGATCCCACCAACCTCTGCACACACACAGAAAATTAAACTTTATGAATCATTAGTGCAGCACCAAGAACAATTCTAATAAAACAACATGCCTATTTGGAAAGTCTATTGATGAATGGCTGGCACCAAATGTAATACATTATAGTCCAAATGTTTGAGTATGTGAGATACACTTACACATTTAATTATATTTGATTGATCTGTTCAGTTGAGTTTTTTTTTTTTTTTTTGTATGTGTGGGTCTATGGGAAAAGTGTTTGATTTAAGAGACAATATTAATAACACTTTATGAGCACATCGAGCTGTAACTTTTTGTGAAACAATACAAAGCAAACCTTTACAGAGAATTACAGCATCAAATGGAGCTGCACTCAACAATTATTTTCATAATCACTTAATCTATTGAACATGTTCTTGAGTAATAGATTAATCACTTTTATCTTTTGTCAAATATTAGAAAATATAGTCCAAAAAAAAACAAAGAAATTCGGTAATTGTAGAAACTAAGAAAACCAGCATTGACAAAGCATGGAACCAGAAAATGTTGGCATTTTTTTGATAAATAAACTATCAAAATATTTGTTGATTAATTTGTTGATGATCAACTATAGATTAGTCGATTAATCAACTAATTCTCACAGCTCTAGAATTAAATACAACACCAGCCAGATCCAGCCATAAAACAAAACAAAACCATTCAGACCAATAATAACATATCCTAACTAATTGACACTTTCTCCAAAGAGTCCAATTTGGGTAATAAATGCAATGCTTATAATTTGTCTATCCTCTCACAATTCATCTTTTTGCATCTGTCGCTGACATCATAAGAAGCTTACGAGAGGCAATAGAGAAAGATAGAGAAAACAATCAACATACACCTTAGCTTAGTCTCTTTGTAAGCACAGGTTGTGTGTGCAATTCTAATTCCAAGTCATGCAAATCAATCAGTCAGCATAAAGTACCCAGTACATGCTGGTATAGACTTCCAGCCACTATCATGAAAGGAAAAGTCAAAATTATATATATTTTTTTCCTCTATGAAAAAAAAAACTTTCCATAATGAAATGGATATTGTTACATATTTGGCTCACACACAAAAGACTACTGACCAATACATGTAGTATACTTGTGAAGGAAAATTGTCATTATCTAAAGAGAGTGCAGCAATTTTAAGTGTTTTCCCTGTTTGTTCATGAAGGCTAAATTCTGACACTTTGATGTCCCTTCAGCTGAACCAGAGCTCTGCAAAAGTGCAGGATTTGAGAATTTAATTGTACTGAGCTGAGAACTGCCGCATGCTTACAATATTATAATCAAAATCCAAATATATGAATAAGGCAGCACCACAACCAAAATGAAAAATCTTGCTATCAGCTGATCATTAATTGACAGGTATTTTACAGTAAGGCTATAGAGGACTAGAACAAAAGTAAAGAAAACAACAAAACCTAAGTCTATGTTTTCAAAATCTGTTTCATCTTCATCCTTTGCTCATGAGAGGCCAAAAGAGTGAACTTGCTGGACTCATTTGGGATGCGGGTCTACAATTCTGTGTGTGTGTGTGTGTGCGAGAGAGAGTGAGTGTTTCATGAGAGGCTTTATAAAGCACTGACACTGTCCTGGCGTGATATGGAATTCCATTTCAACTTTTTCCATGAGCCACTGCTTCAGGGGTTGTGGAGAAGAGAAAAGTGTTGCTGTGGCAATTGTCCTATACCCCTGCCATTTTGACACAATCTGTGTCCGCCTCAATGGCACCAGTTCCTTTTTTTTGCGTAACAATGTGGTGTGCTTCAGTTTGGGCAGTATAATTAAGGAAGAGACAATATAAGTGGCTGAATTTCCCACATTGGATATTTGACATACTGTAGCAGCTAGAAATCTATACTAATTGGAGACTTCCAAAAAGTTCCTCCACTGCAGCATCATCTGACAAATACCCACACTTCACCTACTGTTTAGTTTCCCATCGGGCCTTACAATACATATCAAAGCTTTTTGAAAGAACTTGACAAAAGCAGTTTGAATATTGGCAGTAGTGTGTGGCTTCTACAAAAAGAAAAATCATATTTCTTTTATTTTCCTCAGCATGTGTCATCACATGGTTTTTCCAGCACACACAAGTCTCAGCATGCCAAGCGCAGGAACAAGACGTATGATGAAATCTTGAATGGAGAAGGGAAAAACAGAAGACAGCTAACTAAAATATTACATCTTTGCATTTGTAGCTCATGAAAAGACTGAATTGTAAAATCATACACTAACACTTTGTCTATGATATTACAAAAAAACAAAATATTAACAATCATACTGTTTCCCCAGATAGAGCATGTAAACGCCAAGCCAGCAAACTGCAGGGTCACAGTGTTACTGTAATTAGATGTACAGACGGGGGTCACATGAAATACAATAATTTTCTATGTATGGAGCGGAGATAAAGACATGCCATGTTAAAATAAAACAGCCATCTGTGATAATGTCTGAAGAAATGCGGAACCCATTAGACATGTCTTAACGGTGTAAATAAAAGCTCAACAAATTGCAAATAAGATTGTTGGAGAATCTTGCTGCAAAGGGCACTTCATTATTTTTGTCTTGCTTGACAACTGTTCATTGTTGCTCCCAGCCTAGTGAAGGTTACCTGCGATATCGCCTAGAAAACTTGGACTGCCGTGACGACACAAATTTAGAGGCAATCAATCAACCTTTGTCTTACAACACAAAGCCTGTCTTGAGGGTTATGGAAATCTAATAATGATGCCGTCCTTGCAGAGAGTGCTTTCTTTCCTCAGCAGATACGTAAATAAAGAAATGTTTTTCTCCCCACAAAACATCAACTCTATTCCGTGTAAATGCCATATCAGCCAGGAGCTTCTGATTACTGATTCACTCTGCATGCGCATTCGTGACAAGTATACAACTGACACAACTTTCTTGCTAGATTTCCCCTGCTGTCTCCTACAATTTCACATCCAACTATTTTTTTGTGTTAGCAGTTCAGCATTAAACGCCAATTGTTTGTAAATTCAAAAGAGTGGTGAATTAATAGTGATAAATGGGCACTCGGTCTGCTACTCTGTTTAAATCACAGAGGCCTAATAATTAAGACAGTAAATCAGACACATTGAAATCATGGCCACATTTTAAATTGACCTTTTCAGTCATAAATAATGAATATTAGCAATTTACAAAAATGTATTGCCCATTTTTCACCTACTGAAGAATTATACTTGCACTTTGGTACTTATTTTGTAGTGTACTTACTAAAACTGTCTAATTCAAGTCAAGTTAGGTTTTTATAAATAGCCAATAATCACAGGTTCTAACTCACACAGGCTCCGCCCTCTACTGGACTCTATAAGTAATACTCTCCTCCACAAGCATGCAAGTATCATGGGCTGCCGCTGCTAACAATTTGGGTGTGTTGGCTGTTTCGCTTCCGTCTTCCGAGCCTAACGCCCCCAACCCACCGTCTCAGACTGACATTTTAGGTGGCAACATCGGCCAAATGAATAATCTGTTTCAGGGAGTTACAACAACCACGGGCCATGTGATGTCTAGAACCACTGTAGGCTGTCTCCATGTGCGGCTCGGACTCACCGTGCTCCTGAGGAAGGACTGGGATAATCTCCTGGGAGCTCCAATCACCACGGAAGGGCTCTTCGGATCGATTTCATCTGTTACTCAGCGCTTTAAACGTCTGGATGAAGAGAAATCACAGCTCAGCCGCCACGTACCACTCGCTCACCCGCAGAGGAAAATTGAGAAGAAAAATAACAACGCAACATTGAGGAGGAGGGAGCATTGGCGGGATAGAGCACACATGTCTCTAGCTGCCTGCACTTCTTGGACTGCCTCGAAAGAGGGACCCCAGCACCGTCCTTCCTCGTGGCAAAGGTGAATGGGTGCAACAGAAAGCTCCTGATTGGAGCGGATTGACAGCACATAAATTACTCTGTATGGGAGGGAGTGTCCCGACGTGTGGGAACGTCCCGACGTGAGGGCCATCTTCCCTGTTAGAGAGAGCGAGGCAGGAACAATTGTCTGTCATTATGGTAGCCCCAGGTCGTTGCTCGGCGCCGTGGTATGCAGAAATGACTCAGATGATAGCAGCACAGCCCTGGACCCAGTTCTGGGGGGCTCTGTCTCAGGAGGCAGGTACAATAGGTGTGTTGCCCAGTCTGAGCCATCCTCTCCAGGCTTGGCTCCTGAGAGGAACAGGCTGAGGAGGGCTGGACTGTGTCTACAGGTTGTGCAGACCAGCCCGGCGGCAGGAGCAAGATCCACCATTGCCTGTTACAAGGGCCCTCTACCAAGGAGGCCCTGGTTGAAGAGGGTGTAGGATCGCAGACAGTGGTGTGTGCTGCTTTATATACTCTGGGGTCCGCATGTATTCTGGAAGGCACATTCTGGCCACCTACACTTACGCAAATTTTCAGTTGCCGAATGCCAAGGCCTATTGAAAGAGGCCGGGAAACGGTTTTGAGCTCTGGGGTATGACACATATGCAGTGGAACTGGAGCTCAATTTTGGCAAGCACATGAGTTGTACCTCGAAGATATGACGGGTTGATGACCCGTAACGTCTCCTCTTTTCACTCAAATGCGTGCTTGTGATTGGAGGAGCAACAACAACAACAACATGCTAAAAAAACGTCACAGAGCTGTGTTAAGTGATAAACCTCTGTGGGTTCATCACTATGGGCAGCAATTCATTTCACATTATCATTTGATCCATTGTTTATGTAAAAGTGTTGATAACTGCAGCTTTAATATTACATGTCATAGTTTCAAGCAACATAATTAACATAACTAAACGTATCTTTAGCATAATTTTAAATTAGCGTAAAATAAGCCTAAAAAGCTTAACATGGTTTTGTCCTACAACACGATTCAAACTGATCACTTAAGCAATTTACAATACAGAACTCTCCACATTAAAGATACATGGGAAAATTGTTAGCAAAATAACCATACTCATAGATTATCTTATTAATTCTAGCCTCTGGGAAAGGAAATGTTCAAATTAAACCTCTGCACAGCTTTGCTAGGGACCCCCTGGGCGTCCTTGAAAGACCATCAAGAAAGCTAAAGTTCTTCTGGGATGTAGGCTACTGTTCATGCATGCAACGGCTGTATTTATTTTTATTCATTTTGTTCCCAGTGGTGCTTATATACAGTATGAGCTATACGGAATTGGAGGCACAACAAGAAACAATGCCAAATGCTATCTTCATACAGAGACCAAATGAATGCCTATCCAAACATGATTACTGGACCCACACATCAATTTGGAACAACATGCTGTATTTGGCTGGCACACATGAAATTCTAATTGTTTAGGAACCAAACAAATTTGTACGCTTGTCCATGAAACACAGTGATATTTTGTCATTTGGCTAACCTATCAAGCTGCAGTGGTAGTGTCATGGCATGACAGAAGCTTGGCATGATCTACAGCTTGGCATGTGTGCACAGGGAATAAGTTATGTGTGCATGTGCGTGTGCGTGTGCGCGTGCGCGTGCGCGTGCACGTGCGTGTCTGTAATGACTGTTTCAAAAACCTAATGAGTAGTAATTCATGTGTGGTGGCTCAGAATTGCCACATCTCCACCTGTGTTGGGGTAACTCCACAAGAAACTCCTCTGAGACATTGTTTTTTACTATCATCGCCCAAGACAAAATCTATTGAACCAAGTGGCTATTAGAAATGGATTTCACTACGAAGAGCGCATTTGCAGGATGAGAGTCTTTTTTGGGGGGATTTGAATCAAAATGGAAATGAGGAGTGATGACCTTCGATAGCCTGCCTGAATCAACCAAAACAAGCTCAATTTGAGGTATTGTAGCCATGGAAGAAATCTCATCTCAACAGCAGTTTCTGTGTGGTCCAGTGTATAATTCAAACTGAGATGAAAGTGAGCTGTTTACATTTTTCACATGTAAATGATGCACCCTTGTCTTTGTGTCTCGGTAACACCATTTCTCACTGGGAAACGGGAAGTCTGTGGAATACATTCAGAAGTTCATTCCAATTAATAATGTTGGATATGTTATATGCTAGAAGGCAGGTAAACGAGAACATCATTTCTACACTATTCATTCTTTGGCCCTTGACACCTTGCATCACAAGACACAGGGTAGGTTGGTCAAACTCATTTTAAGTTTATTTGACTGAATTTTCTGAGTCACAAAGGCAACATGACTAATGTATTGAATTAATAAATATGGAAATGACAAAGGGAACTTCAACCTTCTTTTCAATGGTTTTAAATGTTAGTACAAAATAATTGGAAATTGCCAGTGGTCAAAGAACTCAGCTGTAGCAATGATAAAAGAGTAACATGTTTACAAAGGTTCTGTGCATTAATCCAGTTTCAGTGGAAACTCATTCACTGAAATACCCTTGACTCTGGACTGTAGAGAAAAAATGTTCACAAACTGTACTTCTAAAGAAAACTTAAAATATGCTTGCATAAAATAGTAATTTCTGTGTTCTACATCTCTGGTTACATTGGCACTAGCTACACAGTGACTGGTAGTGAATTAAAGACAATTTCTTAGCTTCTGTTTTCATTGAGTGACAGATTGAAATAATGACCCTCTAAACATACCTACAATACTGGAAAAGTTTGATTAACTTTTTTTTACTATCTGCTGTTTTTAAGGACAGAAGTAACATCTTAATGGAAAACACGTGTCTTCGTTGTGCATTCAGGTGTGCAACATACAGTAAACACCATCTCATGTCACAGTGAGAGGAGCAACTTTTGGCTCTCTATATCTTTCTATCAGGGAATTAGTAATGACTAAGTTATACTGTACATTTAACTTGTGAAGTAGTATTTATTTATAGAGGTATACCTGGCCAATGGTCTTTGTAATGACAACACCAACACTTTGTTGTGACAAACAGGGAAAAGCACATTTTAAAGGTCAGGAAAATAACAACATGTAGTAAAGATGCCAGCACCAGTCTTTGCATTGCCATTAGAATACAGCCCTATATTTCATGAGTTTGTGCAATATGTCTAGTGCATGTGTGTGTTGGCAAATGACAGGACCTATACATTGCACATACCAGTATTTGGGATGGGGTGAAGGCCAACATGCAATTTTTTCACTGTTTGTTTGTTTTTTTATCCATACGTGTCTGCCTCATGTTATTTCTATAGTGTCACTGTGAGTCTAGAATTAACCTGACAGGAAGGATGTGAGTGATAAGTTTCACATACTTAACCTCATGTAATGTTTCCCCTATTGCTTGGATTTAGTTCAAATTTGCACAAATAGTGCCCTTATATCTGCCCTACACATCAATTACAAAACTAAAATCAAGGTGGTGCAGTAAAGCAGAATATGGTATAGTATGTTGAAATATTTCCCCAAAAAAAGTCATAGTATAATATGTGGAAAAATTTCATGGAAAAAAGTCATAGTATAGTATGTTGAAAAATGTCACCAAATAAACTCATAGCATATTAAATCGAAAAATTTTACCCAAAAAAGTAATGTGGAAAAATTTCATGAAAAAGTCATAGTATAGTATGTTGAAAAATGTCCCCAAAAAGTCCTAGTATAGTATGTTGAAAATTGTCATGTAAAAAAGTTATAGTATAGTATGTCCAAAAATGTCACCAAAAAAAGTCATAGCATAGTATGTCCAAAAATTTCATCAAAAAAAGGCATTGTATAGGACATGGAAAAATGTCAACAAATAATTTCATAGTATAGTATGTTGAAAAATGTCATGGAAAAAAGTCATAGCATAGTGTGTCGGAAAATTTCACCAAAAAATGTCATGTGGAAAAATTTCATGAAAAAATTCATAGTATGGTATGTTGAAAAGTTTAACCAAAAAAAGTCATAGTATAGCATATGGAAAAATTTCACCAAAAGACGTCATAGTATAGTATTTTGAAAGATTTCACCAAAAAAGTCATAGTATAGTATGTTGAAAATTTCCATGAAAAAAACTCATAGAATAGTGTGTCAAAAAATTTCACCAGAAAAAGTCATTGTATAGTATGTTGAAAAATCTACCCAAAAAATGTCATATTATAGTATGTCGAAAAATTTCACTGAAAAAAGACATAGTATAGAACTTGGAAAAATTTCACTAAAAAATGTCATAGCATAGTATGTCGAAAGATTTTACCAAATAAAGTAATGTGGAAAAATTTACCAAAAAAAGTCATAGTATAGTATGTCAGAAAATGTATGAAAAAGTCATAGTATAGTATGTTGAAACATTTCCTGAAAAAAAGTCATAGTGTAGTATGTGGAAAAATTTCACCCAAAAATTTCATAATATAGTATGTGGAAAAATTTCACCAAAAAAGTCATGTGGAAAAATAAATGAAAAAAGTCATAGTATAGTATGTCGAAAACTTTCATTAAAAAAAAAGTCATAGTGTAGTATGTCGAAAAATTCATGAAAAAAAAGTCATAGTATAAAATGTCCAAATTATTTAAATATGTATATGTATATTATTATTCCTTCATGGTGTACCATATAATGACATGTTTATGGCATACTATACTATGACATGTGTTATGACACTATTTTATTGGCATACTATACTATGATATTTTTATGACATTTTTATGGCATACTATATTATGATATTTTTATGACATTTTTAAAGCATACTATACTATGACATAATTTATAACATAATATATTATTATGTTTTATGGTATACTATACTATGACATATTATTGTTTTTTGTTAAACTATACTATGATATTTTTTATGCATATCCAGGTAGTTAAGAGGTTTCGACACATACTATGTTTTTCCCCAAATTCAATTCTACACCATCTATTATCAATAAAAAATTCTAAAATGCCAGATAAATATCTTTAAAAATCAAATAAAGAAAATATAAAACAATAATCAATGTATCGAGACAATGTCTTTTCTTTACTGGTGTTTCCTTACTCTGTGAGTTTGTCCAGCATGGATTCTTGTCTCGGAGGTGGCTGAGCTGCTTCTGATGAGCCTCCCTTTGGTTCTACAGCTGCTCCACCAGCGTTTTCTGGAGGATGGAGACACAAAAAAAAAAACATTACAGACACACATTTATTCAAATATAAAAATCATGCCATTTGACTGTTGCAATTTCCAGTTGTGTATAGGCAGTAGCGTTTTTAAGGTCCAATTCTCCTCACCTTGACGTCCTGGTCTAATTTCAGTCTGCTGCTCCTTCCCCAACACCTTGCATCGTTTGTCTGAGAAACAACAAAGAAGACAAATGAGCTCCTTAAACGGGCTGTAATTTCAGCTTTAGGTAGCCTATTCTGAAGTTCTGGACATCAAGGACAATGATATTCTCTGGTAGTATAAATCACACTGAATGATGTCTGAATGTCCATGTCTATTACAGACCATATCATATAGTTTCCTGAATTTTCAAGAAGTTCATAATAAAGCTAAAGAGGTCACTGAATTTAAAATATGTTGTAAGCTTTCAATATTCAACACAACATTAAACACAATGCAGCTCAAAATGAGAAAAAATAGCCCTATACCTCAGAGCTTCAACACAAAGAAGATATTGTCTCAGTTGGTCTGCATAACATTCCTCCTCTTTCCATTTGTAATCCATTGAGGCTGCCTGTCTACAAGTGTGTTACAAATACATTCCCCTGTCTTAACATGCAAAACAAATGACAGTTAAAGTAAAAATCATACAAGCTGCATTTTATCGGTTGTATTGCCCTTCAAAGGTATTTCAAAAGGTAAAAAGGACTGAGTGGGCTATAATCTGTCAAATACAACCCTCACAAATTAAATCAAATCATTTCAAGACTAGGGATGTCACGGTACCAGAAATCAAGTAGTCGATACCAATACCAGAGAATTTACACGATTCTCGATACCAATTCGATACCACGGTCAATTTTTTTTTTTTTTTAAATAAATCCCATGTAATTCAATACGCATTCCTTTATTAAAACATTCGAACATTACAAAAAACAGAAGCATGTAGCCTTTAAGTAATAAATAAAAGAAATGTCTATTGACATTGCAAAACATAACAGTGGCATGTAGCCTTCAAGTATTAAAACAAACACTATTGTCTGGATGTCTGTCTTTGAGGTGCTTTGCTAAATTGGAAGTATTTCCTCCTTTGGAAAGAAAAGTACGACGGAACCATTACTGCACCGCATACTGTTTTTTGCGAATCTATTAGTCTATACGAGTTGAGGCGGAGGTAGCGCTGCAGCAGCTGCCATCTTTCACGTCTCGTGTTGTTGTTTTTTTCCGTGCTGTTACGGCGTTCTTCTTCTTCCTTCATTTCACAACAGATGAGAACACTTATAAGCGTATACTGCCCCCATTAGATCCGGAAGAATCGCATCTCCGGTACCTCCGCTCCGGTACCAAATGACCATTACAGGCATCTTTTGGTACCTTCATTTTGTTAATTGATGCTAAACTGTGTTGTTAATACCACAGAATAATATATAAATATCTGGCTGAACAACATAACAACTGGGTACACACTCTCAGGGATGCCTTTAATGTATAATCAATGAATTACTCTTGTAAGTTAAGAATCCTGCTGATTAAGAATTTAATCGTGTGAAATCATAGTCTTTGCCACCCTCTCCCTAAATATGGTTGTATAAATGAGAACAGCCCATTCCCAGTCTGTCTGACTCCCTGCCAGTGCTGTATGCCCTTTACACTGCATCAATTAGTGAGTACATTTTATGGGCCATTTAAACTTGGCTCAAGCAGTTAAGATTATCAATGGTGGAGCTAACAGTATTTGCCCTAAAGAGAAGGCCCTCCCATCGGGATAAGCCCGCTGCCCTTCCTACATAGAAGCGGATTGAAATTCAATTGTGGAGTGACATTCCCTTTATGACAGAGTGATCTCGGTATTCACAACTAGGCTGAGATGCCCTCCTGTTTAAATAAGGGCATTTTGTTAATTGTGAAGCAGAAAAAAAGCAGATTGGCATTTGTCTGCTGAGAAGGAGGGCATAATCAGGCGGATCGGAGGCTGAGGAGTGGAGACAAGGACCATTATGCTCTTCCAGTGCAGACACTTCAGAGGAAATGATAACCGGAGCTCAGAGTGACAGTAATATCACACACTCCCCTGCACGAGGAGACGCATTCCTTCGCTGACGAGGGCATGAAGTGAAAAAAAATATCTTTGAATTTAAAAACTTCCATTTGAAGGCAAATTGATGGCCACTCTGAGAGTCGCCGGCTACTCCACTTCACCCCCTCCAACGATATTAACAGACGGTAATTAATCAAAGTTTTACTTTTTCTAATTGAACCCAACTTTCGATTTGCCGGAAATGAGAACCCCTGACATTGGGTTGTGATGATTTCACATTATGCCAAAGACAATTATGTGCATGTCAAGAATGTTGTATTACCACTCCTAATAACACCATGTCCTCTTTCAGAGCCACTGCGGTCATCTTCCATTACAAAAATACTCTCCAGACAGAAGAAGTGTGGGCGGCGGAGATAGCAGGTTGGTCAGTGCTTTGGCTGCCTTCGCCAGTCCCACAGCATTCAAAAAGGAGCGTTGAGTATCTGGTCAACATAAGTCTGGAGGATGATATATTGGCTCCGTTTGCAAAATCATTAGCAGTAAAAGTTGGTACTCAGTACAGTGTGCTCATTTGAAATTTGGTATTAGCTTTTAAAAAAAACAATACCTCCTTTTTCATATATTGATAATATTCTACAGTAAATAAGTACACTTTACAACATACTAGCTTACTGTATTTAAACTGCATTCTTTTTCTCAATTTGGTAAGACAAAACATCAAAAGAAATTGCTGACTCAATTGTGTCAGATTGTGCAAATAAAACAAGACAGAAACAAAATAGTGGAAAGAAAGTAGTCAAGTTTCACAATACTAAAAAAAGAAATCAATAGCAATATAAGCTTCTAGCTTGCAATTTTAAGAGAAAGATGGAAATCACAGTGTAGATTTTTCTCACTTGCACAAAATTGCATCTGCCTTTACAAATAATATAAAGCTATATAATCTGATTAAGGTACTGTTTGCCTTTCCGTAGCTCCGGGCATTTTGGACACTGGAGGGGCTGTATGTGTCCTTACATCTGGCTGTCTTTTCTGACACACTGCTGACAGTAAAAGGTGTTTCTGCAGCCATCAATAAAACCTGAGGATGCGTCACCCAGCCTGTGCGTAAGCTGTGGACACCTGATAGGACAGCAACTGTCTAGTCGTACATCCAGTCAAGCGAGTGAGGTATCCACTGTTCATGAAAATGATGTTGGACCAGGCTTAGCTGAATACTTATAGAAAGGTCAACATGACTTGAAATATGAAATACCATGCTGTATAATATGTTGCAAGAAGAAACTCATTTAAAGTTGTTCAAATATTTACAACTCGTGGACTATTTAAAAGAGAACAAGGTCTATTTGACGTCTAGATTGTTTAGAAACCTCACTGAGACATTGAAATGCCGGACACCTGACGTAACAGTTAGAAACAAATGCAGTGCCCACGCAAAACATGCTTGCAGCTTTCTCGAGACATACTCATATGACTCATACAAACAACGCCTCACGTTACACTTCACACTGCACTTTCTTTGGTTTCTCGGCAATTAACTTGCTATGACATAGTTGCGTGAACTACAGTCTGGTTCACGGGGAAAAAAAACACCCAAGGCCGTCATAAAAAACAATGAAATACACTTATTAATTGTTGAATAGGTTTGTTGGTGGCTTGCTTCGACATAACGACTGCGGTTACAAAGTAGAGCATGGACTTAATTAGCGGAGGTATTTTTGCTGGCAATAACTTTATAAATTAGAATGGCAAATTTCCACAATTTGAGTCGTTATTGACCTTGATCCTATCAAATACTGAAGCAGATTATCTCTCTCAGTACCTGATACACTTTACCAAGCTGTCATGTTTCTGTGTAGGTGCACAGCTATGCAGTAATATAAGCACACTTCCAAGAAGGATTCAAGACGGGAGCAGGCCTTCTTAAATTTATAATGCAATCAAAAGTGAAAATCCTAAAACAGTATTGGATAAAACAAAGCATGTTTAGTGATGGTGGTTACAAATCAGAAAAAAGATGTGTTACAATAAAGGAGATGTAGGCCAAAGGTCTTGTTATAATACATTTGTACAGAAACAGGAAGTGGATTTACAAAAGCATGTAACTGTAAGATGAGTTACATTGCCCCTCATGGAACATTAAAGATCACCAGTAAAATAACAACATTATGTCTCCCAAATGCAATATAACAATTATACAGAATGTTGTATCAGCAATACACCAACCTCTGACATCTATAGCTGACTCAGCACTTAACTGCAGAACAGCAAAATCTAATTTAATATCTCCAACTACAGTTACAACATCTCTAGAATAAGGAAGCACCTACAGATTATAATCCGACAAGAACGTTCAATGTTCAACAATGTTCAACTGAAACTAAGTGCCAGTGGCAGAATGCAGTAATTAATATAGTAAACATGAACATAGAGTATACAAGAGAAAATAAAGAACATCATCATTAGCCCAATAATCACTTGTATATACTGGAATTCTGCATTGGCAACACAGACGCGTCACATAAAAAGTCATTAATATGTCAAATTACATAATAGTAGCTATGATAAACAACAAATAATCAGGTAACAAAAGGTATTAGGAGGGTAAATAAAAGATCCATGTGATATTTACTTGGTCACAGATCTGAAAAAAGGCTATAGATAATGTCAATTAAATTGCAACTACTATGGAGCTGTGCAGGGAAGGCCGGTTGCTTCTAGCAACAGAATATCCAACTCAACCCAGCTGCAGATGAGCGATATAGGCTTCGTCCAAAATCGCATACTATGCACTACATACTCGAGATGTATACTCGTTCAACATACTTTTGTGTAAATAAACAGTAGTGTGTATCTTTTCAGACACACTCAGCAGTAATTTACGTTGTCACTTCCTGAGACCTTCCTTGGAGACGTGTAACCACGGTAACCCGTTCCAACCTCGTGACCAAAACGGCGGTTTGTGAGGATCAAAGTCAGAATTATTTAAAAAAATATATATTACGCCTAGCAAAGTGAAATTTTATACTTACACTTAAATTGAAGCGTTATTGATGTTACAGAGCTGATCGTCAACGTCTGTTATGAACGGTATCGTCGCTACCGCATTGCATTGTGGGATATTGATGCCGCCATAGTGTCCAGCGTTGCATACTGTAATAATTTACCAGAAATAGTATGCAGTTTGCATACTATAGGTTTCATACTAAGGTTTCGGACTCACTAACAAATCTCACATAATGTTTTAAGGAATTTTGGTCCTTCTTTACCACATTTGCTTTCCACTTTCGATTCGTTCAGCTTGCTATCGGGATATAAAATCAATTGGACAAAATCAGCATTGATGCATTTAAATTCAGTTATTTCTCAAACTCCCATGCCCTCCCATATACCAACAGTTAAGTGTTTCAGATATCTTGGTGTTGATATTTTCCCCTCTATATCTTCCATTGCACTACGAAACTTTCAAAATATATACAATTGCTTAGAGAAGGATTTCAAACGCTGGGCAAATCTCCCAAATTCACTCCAAGCCCGAATAGCAATAGTTAAAATGGATGTACTCCCTCGTGTTAATTTTTATTCTTCTATGATACCTCTTGCTCCTCCTATTGGGTTTTGGGAAAAACTTCATACGTCAATCTCCAAATTCATATGGAAAGGAAAGAGGCCTCGTTTAAAATTCACAACTCTCCAACGAGACAGGACACAGGGAGGGCTGGGTCTACCAAACTTTAAGGTGTACTTTTGGTCCTTTGTGTTACGTCCTCTCTCTACATGGCTCAACCCAAGTTCTTCAGCCTCTTGGAGACCAATTGAGGAAAATTTATCGTCGCCTCATAGACTACAAGACCTAGTGTATTCCAACATACCATTGAAAAAAGCCAAATTACATTTAGGTCCTATAATTTCATTTCTACTTGTAACCTACCGTACTGTAATGAAGCAGACGCATGCAGATCTTAAATGGCACAATCATTCACCAATTTTCAATAATTTCTTCTTTCCGGCAACATACCTTTCTCATTTCCACAATGGAAGACCAGGGGAGTAAATATATTAAAGGACCTGTATGGTGATAGTGGCTTACGAGCCTTTAACGATGTACGCGCTGAATATGATCTCCCGGGCTCATCGTTTTTTTTCTACTTGCAGTTGAGGTCAGCCATGCGGACATATGGTGTACCATGGGGATTAACGCTCCTTACACACCCTCTTCATAAAATATTGGCTTCAGTGGGATTAACACGAGGGATGGTCTCTAAACTTTACACATTTATTTCTGTACCATGTAAACATTTATCAGTAGAAGCTGCATGGCGTAGGGACTTAACCGATATAAATGACGAAGAGGTTGCCTGGGACACGGTGTGGAAAAATTTGTGTGGTACATCTAAAAATCCAGATCATCAATTAATACACTATAAATTTGCCCACAGGATGTACCTCACCCCTAGAAAGCGTCACTCTATGAAGATCATTACATCTCCCAACTGCGATCTATGTCCATCTGGTGCTCTGGGTTCATTCTTGCATATGTACTGGAAATGCCACGCTGTGTCTCAATTCTGGAAGCAAATATCTCTCACCTTAAGTGACATTCTTGAAGTTAGGATACCACTCTCACCTATTTTATTTTTATTAACTGATGACTCCTCTTTAAATCTGTCTTTGCAACAGAAACGTATTTTATGGGCTGGTCTTACTGCAGCCAAGAAAATGCTGGCCTTAAGATGGCAACCACCGCACTCTTTGACTAGACAACAGTGGGCTAACTCGATGTTAGAAATTATCTTGATGGAGGGGTCCGTGGCCCGAATGCACGGGGCCAGCGGTAAGACCCTCGGAGCGTGGGAGGATAATCTAGTTAAAGATAAAACATAGCGTGATCGACAGTAACTTTGACTTTGTTTTTTTTTTTTGTTGTTTTTTTTTTTTTTTTTTGTTTTGGGGGAAAGAGATCAGGGGTGGGGGGGTATTTAGGGGTCACCTTGGGAAGGGAGGGGGGACATAGGGTTGTGCATTAGACCTGGAATGAGGGCTTTTGTATATGTACCTGTGTATGGGGGGAGGGGGATGTATAAAAGGGATAAAATGAATGATATGTAACATCTTTCTCTATACCTTTTCAATAAAAAAGAATTGATCACAAAAAAAAGGAATTTTGGACGCTACCTAATACTTTCTAAAGTAAACTCTTTGCTCAATATTACACTCAGTAAATCCTCATAAGTCGATCTAAGCTAACTTTTCAGCTAAGCTACATTA
Organism: Sebastes umbrosus; assembly: GCF_015220745.1. NCBI lineage: Eukaryota > Metazoa > Chordata > Actinopteri > Perciformes > Sebastidae > Sebastes > Sebastes umbrosus. The sequence goes on from NC_051269.1 coordinate 15,826,276, forward strand.
ACATGCATAATGTAACAAATATGAAACAATTACGATCTGACAGTGAAACAAATTTTGAAATCCATCAAAAAAACAGAATTTATTTTTGATTTTGATGTCTTTTTTTTCAGGCTGTTTTTTGTTTGACATACTTCTCTCCATAGTGACTAATAAAATTATTTGTCTGGTTAGAGGCTTAGCATCAACTATCACTGTGATAGCTGATGTGTAGCCTAGTGTTGCTGTGTTGCCTTGCGGTCAGTGATGTATGAAAGTAGTACTCCAAACAGCGAAGATCAAACACTCACTCAAAATGTGTATAGAAAACCCTTATTTCTTATGATTCCTGCAGCATAATACCCTTCTTCATTCCCCATTCCTCAGTGTGTTCCAAACAGTGAAATGTTTGATCTCTGCCTGTTTCAAATCATGTTCAGTAACTGAAAAAAAGATATCCGCAAGTAAAGAAATTGAGGTGCAAAACGTTCTGTAGATAGAGATGACATCATGTATGCTAAATACCCATGTGTTTAAGGTCTATAGCCTCCTAAAAAAGTAATAGCCGGAGTTCCTTTTATATTCATTTCTGCTTAACGTGGTTCCCCTGTGTAACTGAATTAGGGGTTTGCACCATTTGGTAGCTGTAGTGTGTGTCATGTCCTGTCTTGGTCCCTTGTGTCCACGACAACAGAGCTTGCTCTCTGTGCAAGCAAGGAGCTCAACATAATGGGAACCTGATGAAGACACTATTCCTCCCTGTTAACAGGAGACAACTCCAACAACACCATACAGTATGTGTAATATAATAATATAATGTACAATGTATATTTCAGGTTATTATCATACCTTTTGTGATGTATGTAAGGAAATTCATCATATAGTGAAAATTCCTTCAAGATAACCTTGACAGGAACACCAAAAAGTTTCAGGATTTTTTTCTTGTATTCGTTGCACTGCCCATGCATGCAGAAGATTTTTTTGCCAGTTTCTTAAGGCCACTGTGAACTAGACACATTATCGATTGAGTGTTATTGATCCAAGGTCTGAGGCAGAGTCATTGTGTCCAATGTTGCCATGTCTGCCAGGCATAGAACCTAGTATTCAGTTTCTGTGTGTGTATGTTTGATAAAGCTGTATCTTTTGAAGTACAAAAAAAAAAAGTTTGGAGCGGATTGGCCTTGGGAGAGGTGAGCGCTCCCCTAGAAGGGTTCTAGTTTGTTATTAAACCAATGAATGAATAATAATAGACTTTATATGTTTTTCATAGTTTTTTCGTTTGTTTGTATTTGTTGTTGTTGTTCTGTAATAATGGTGGTTTCCTGAGTTCAAGGTTTGCTAGTATTATCATAGTATTCTTGGTAAGGCAGTGACTGATATGTATGGAATAAGCATATTTTCCAGTTGATAGATGGCCATAATTGCAGGTGGTGGTACCGCAACATGCAGTGATTACAAATACCAATTTTCAGCTTATAGGCCTTAATATTACAGTGACTTTACAGCATTGAATGAAGCTAGGAATCACAAACAATACCAATTGTGTTAGGCAGCAATGCTGCGAGCAAAGAGATGTGGGTGTTCATATGAGCCTGTGTTATATACATTTCGTCCAAACACAATATGGTATTGGAAACATATGAAAACAATAGCATGAGGAAGCTTCCAGGGTTCTACCACAAGAAATTGGACTGTTATTGCTATGTGACCTATGCCGCCCAGTCAAGATGCACTCATCCACTACACATTGGATGTTTTCAGCTCAGCAGTCCCCTAGCATAGACAGGAATGATCAATAAGGCCCTCTTTTACTGCTTCACTTCACAACTGTCTAGTTCTGCAGCCCTGGAATAGTTTGACATGCACAGACATTGAGGTAAACAAACTTAGAATGGCAAAGGTGAGTTTAAAGGGCCTAACAGGATGCTAATTTATAAAAAAAAAAAAAAATGTTTTTAACTTTGAGTCTTCCTACTCCTCCTCTTCCTCCTTTTTCATTTGTTATTGTCTCTCTGGGGTGCACACATTTTTCAGCTTTACCACCAGACTACTTAGGTTTCTCCTCTCTCCATGTCAACACTTATATCTCCTCTTCATAAAAAAGACAGCAGGGAGGATAATTCCTCGGCACCCTGCTTCACCCCATTCCTTTGGACACTTCCCCTGTGAGAAGATGTAAGCTACCACCTTGTTTGAAAATTTGTAAAAGGGGATTTTTTCAGTTTTTACCTTACAGGGCTCACAACCTGAGGCTTTGGTTGTTTTTGACAGACAAATATGATTACAGGTTACAACTAGGATTGGGGGGAAAAAATCAAATCACATCTCCATTCTTACCCTCTATGATTCTGAATTGATTCACAAATGCCAAAAATTATGTAAAAGTTGGCAGAACAAAATAAGCGGAGCTCAACAGCACAGTTCAGCACCCGGACAATCTTCAAAAAAGACAAGCGTTTGGGAGCATCTTGGATAGAATAACTTAATAATTAGCTTCGCATATACTTCACAAATACTTCACAAAAGTGTGGAAACTTTGTACCCCACCACCCAGAAGCTAGCTAACATTAGACAAGAGAAGCACCAAACTCCAGCACTCACAAACGAGACCAACTCACACTGCAGCACTTAACAAAACTACCAGTCAACTGTGGACGGGTGAAGAAAACAGAGTGTTTTAGTCTGAGGGTGAAGAGGGGTGCTGCAGCACAGCCGGTATGAGAAAAATAAAATGTGTTTTGAACATTAAAGCATGAAAACATTTTCTAGTAGAAACCCAAAATACAAATATGAACCTGAAAATAAGAATAATAGGTCCTCTTTAATGGGGAATTGTTTGTGCTGCACAAACTTGGAACATTTTACAACACACTTTAAAACTTTAAAACACAATTGTACCTATAGGTCAATTTAAAACGATCACAAACTATTCCGCTCTTGAATGTAACTGTAGCTGTTAACTGTGTTCTGTTATTGACTGGTTGTTTGTTTTCTCGTTAATTACTTTTTTGTGTGTATTTATTCTGTTTTAATTGTACTCTCGACATTGAAAATGAGGGCCTGCCCTCAATGATTCCTCGAGATGTAAATAAAGGTTGAATTAATGAATTACAGCAGAGCGTCAGTGTGTCTATTTTCAAAACATATTAAGGCCAATGTCTAAGTAGTGCAACATACCTACTATACCCATTAAGTAAAATGTTTTTATACACAGGGTGTAAATGCAAGCTCTACAGTTTCTAGACGGCTACTGTACAAGATATCCTGCCAGAAAGTTACGATCATCCATTTAAAAGCACATCAAAACTGCAAGCAGACCTACAATTTCAAAATGGGTCTCAATGTCAGCTCTTTCCCTGAACATGCTGCTCTTGCCAACCAAGATCCTTCTGCTTTGGGCTTGGGCAGAGTGAAATCATTAGGCTCGATTCCAAATGAAGTCGCATTGAGTCATTGGTGTAAAAGTCAAAGATGGTTTGTAAGTGTTTTGTTGTTGTTGTTTTTGGCTTGCTCAGTCCTAAGTCATCCAATTGTTAACTCAAATCTGAACACTAGTCCTCACCTCTGTGTAACTCTAACACTAAATGGATGCAAGTACAGAAGAAATTAGCATCTCAAGAATTTAGGATAAGTCTGAGGAATGAAACAACATGAACATTATTTTTTAGCAATGACAAGCTACTGTGTGTTAACCCATTTGTTCCCACCACTGAAATGTTTAATTTCCTTTGGTGGAAGTGTTCTCTGGGTTTTCCTTAGCAGAAATTAGTTGACATTTTTTAAATCAGTCAAATCGTTAAGCTGAAAAGTGAGTTTTTCTTATCATACTATATTTAGTATTTGGGCACATTGGACTGTTTTTGCAATAGACACCATTATATTTAGCAGTCCCATATGCCCAAAGACTAAATATAGTATGATAGGAACATGGCTGTATCAGAAAAGCACATTCAAGTATTTGGTATCTATGAACAAGTTGAATTATCCAAGATATACAATATAAAAAATGTTTCATAGGGAAAACAAACACAATGTTATCATTTTTTCTATTTTTTAAAAAATCCTGACTGTGACTATTAACAAGAGTGTGATTTTTCATGTGATCTAAAAATGTCAAAGTTGTACTTGTATGCCCGTACAAAATGTCAAGTCTTTTGATCAATCAGAACACATGTTGTGGCATTTTCCTTATCATACTAAATACAGTCTTTGGGGACACAGACTTTCCACTCTGCAATGGCATAAGATATTCAGATGTCACGGTAAAGAGTTTGTGCTCATTAAAACTGGTTTGAACAACATAATCCACATCACTTATCGTAGTCTAGGGCTTGCATTTAAGAGCTCTATGGGACATGATTTAAATCCTGGCCAAAATCGCCCGCAGCCATAATTTCCACTGTGTTTCTAATTGACATAATTATCAGTTATTTAGTCATGCTTGGACGATCTAATTGATGTCAGACACACAGAGTGCTGTCTTTCTTTTTCTTTAGCGTCTGCTCAATTGGTCCTTTATTCATCCCTTTTCATTTATATTTTCTAAATGGTATGTCTCCCTTTCAACAACAAGCTGAAGAGCGTGGTCAGAGTTGTGTTTATCATATACATTCATTAAAGGACAAATTGATGAATCACACACTTCTGTGCCTATTTTTGCAAATGCAGTTTGTGGCGACTGCTTGTGATGTACCCTAGGACTGTTGGCATCTGTGATTAGCATAAATTATACTGAATACCATAGCATCAATGTGTCCGGGAGTTGTTACTCTAAACATCCATGGTGTCAGTGTCTTGCTGTCACACTATCATCCAACAGTCTTTTTGACATATTCTAAATACGGGGAAACACCAACACGACATAAAAGAGCTAGCGGCGACGAAGGCCGCCTGTTGCGTTGCCTCACGTTGCCTTTGTCTTGGCCAAAAAGTTGCACTCGAACACACCACAAAGACTACAGCCAACGACCAACTACCACGTACGTTCTGCGCATGCGTGAGATGACCGAGGACGACGAATATACAAGCTGTTGTTATATGTACATGAAATAAAGCAGTGTTTGCCATTTTCACACCATTCTCACTAACCACTTAGCTTCATTCCAGATGGCCATGTCGTTGTGAAAATATCCGTGTATTGGAATGATCAGATGAGATGTGTGGGGTTTGAAAAATAGGAGGTGCCTTCTGTGCGTGCCGTCTTGACTTTACTCATTGGCTTGCTTTCCTCACTTCCGTTTCTCTTCTCGTGCACTGATTTGTTTAAGCTGAACAGCCAATCAGAGTGATTTCTTTCAACTACGGGCACCGCCGACGATTCATGCTGAATCGTCCAAAAAAACATTCGGGCAGATTAGAGCCGACGGTGCGGTCCTGACACACTAAGCCGACCGACGGCTTAGTGTGTCAGGACCTTATGGGTGACAGTTGTAGCTAATTTGGTTGTGAATACAATACAGTTGAGGCTCGTCTAGAGTGGAAGGCCCCAGATTTGGTGCACAGCTGTAGTTAGTTTGATGCTCCAGCTGTAGGCATTCTCTATAAATGGGAAAAGCTGATTATGTGTATGTATGCAAAGAATAAAGATGAAGGACCATTCTTTCAAGAGCCACATCTGCCATTTGTTTCAGTGAATTCCTCTATTGGATTTTGTTTTTAATTCATCTTTTACTTCCAGCTCATGTTGACCTTTTGTAAATGGTTCTATATTTATTGCATGTTCTGCTCACTGTCAGAATAATTAGTGCCAGTGATCAATGAATAATAGGTCATTTATCCAAATCTACAGTATATACTGCTAGCAGCTATGACCAGATGTGTTTTTCTGCTAAAGGACCCTTTATCATAACTGCATATTACTGTGTATGTGTCATTGTCTAATTACATAGCTCCTGCTGTCAGCTACTGCACCGATGGTGCTGCGCAATCTTTCATCCATGGATTCACACAGAACAAATTTAATATGATTTCCATATTGTCTGATTTCTATCTCAGAATTTGAAGAGTGGAACGAAAGGCACATTCGCACGAGCCAGTTCATCTGTTTGAACAATCTACAGGCCCCCTCTTGAATCCTATCTCTCAATGCATGCTAAACAGGCTTCTAGATTATCACTTTAATCCAATATTGTGCATGTTTCCCATGTTAAGTTGTGGGACACACGGAATAGCAATATCAGATCATGAATTGGTAGTGTATAATAGGAGCAGTAGTCTGTAGGGGAACATAGCCATTTGTTTAGGAATAGTGCAGGCAGCCCCGGGGTACGGAACAAATATGTGTTTGAAGCTTTTGTGCGACACGATTGAACTGTGGTGTTGTGGGTTATGATGGGAACACACAAGAGCGGAAACCGTGAAGGTTAGAGCAATAGGCTTCCTCTCAAAAGTAACTGCAAAAGTGTTTTCATGTTCAAACCTTGCAAAAAGGTAGGATACAGATGCTGCCTCTTCTGCTTTGTCCTTGTGGTAAAAACACCAAGAAACTAACAGCTACTCATGAGCTTTTTTTTTTTTTTGCTGCCTGTAAATTAAGTCTCACAATCAGTGCTCATAATTCCCACAAAAAACAAACCTTGTTCTGACCTTATCACATTTTCGATCCAGTATAGATATTTCCTGACGGAAGGCCACCAAAAATGCCTACTTTGCCACTGACAAATGCTGGTATAATTCACATAGGAAAGCGTTATTTCCATCTGAATAGATAGGGGGAGGCTTTCTGGAAGGCTGAGTGCGCATATTTGTCAGTGTGGAAATTAAGGGTTTGATGGGAGGGGAGTTCGGTTTGTTGTGCCTGCCCGGTTTGTGTGTGTGCGTTGTGTACTTCCACGCAATAGAGTGCTATACACCATGTTTGATCATGCATTTCATAATCATTAGGTGAGGCCCTGGCAGTGGCATCTCATAGGAGCACCGCAGTTGTTTATCTGCTTGTGCTACTGCAGACAGCTGTAAATAAATGAAGAAGGAGTAACTCCTGAGGGAGTACAGGGACACGCACACTGGGATTTGCTGACTAGTTTTGTCATGGTAGACTTAGTTATGCATTTTTTTTTTTCCTTTTTCTTTTGTCCTTTTCTTTAGTCCATGTTTCGTTTAACCATTCATCATGCCAAAACTTGAATTCCTGTCATGGTAATAGAGTTTTCCCTGATTAATCTTTCACCCATTTTACTCTGCAGCCGGTACTGCAGCGGCACTCTACTTATTTAATTTGAGAAACAATCTGAAAGAAAAACTCCGGATAATAAATGTTTCCTCCTCTGGGACACTGGTTGGTACAGGCGACATCCATCTTTGTGCAACTGCAACCCCCTCTACCTACCAGTGCTGTTTACACGTGTGTATGTGCATACATGGTGTCAAATTAAGTCACTGCTCTTTCAAGCATAGGGGGTCGGCGCTTATGCTACACATTTGAATAATATAATGTATTTGTGCACATCCATGCTACATGTAATGGTTGTAAAGTAAAAAAGGTGACCACCGAAAGAGGTCACAAAAATGAACATGATACACTGTATAAAAGGCTACACTGAACATATTCTGCTGTATGGATAGAGACATCCGAGCTACATCTGCATCTGCACACAGACATTCTTCCTCACAATTAGCCGCGAGGAGGTGGAGCTGATGAGGATGTCTCTGGTACAGAAAGGCATATTCAGTTTTAGCTCCCACATTACAGTTAAGCTTTGCATACTCCTAATCCTTATTGTCTACAATTAATGAGTTTCTCTCTTATTGAGAAACATGCAAATGGAGATTTCTGGTTTGGAGACTGCAATTATGGAAGAAGCTAAGGGATACGAGACCCTAATTATGTGCTATCATTATTGCCATGGCTACTGCTACAGTTGACTTAGTATGCAAGGGTGGAACGAGGGGTATAACATATTATGCAATCCGGAGGCTGTATGTGATACAATGACTGAAATATTAAAAAGGGAAAAAAAAAATATCAGAAAAACAGTTTTTTTTCTTTTCCATTTACATGATGATGTACAGTATAGCATATGAAATCAACAACGTAATGTGTTATACAAGAACCTGTGCTTGGCTTAGAATTTTTTGAATTGTTCAGCAAGTTGTCCTCAGAGAAGAGGAAAGGACACAAGGTCAAAGTCAGTCAGAAAAAATGGTTGAATCAAGCAAAACAAGTGCAATGACGAAACTGATTTGGTGTCATTCCGCCTTGCATATTGCAACTCGGCACAAAGCACAATGTCCCATTGTCATGGAAATTTGGCACTATTGCATTCACCTCCCAAAACACAAACAAAACCCATGTGCACAAGCCTGCCATTGTAGACGCCGCCATACGCCCGCGCTCGCATAGGTTCATTGCGTTCCACGTTAACAAACTCACTTTTGTCGGCTTGAGCATTGAATTTAATCTGCTTTGATTTTGCAGCAGACAGAACACGCAAGCCGTATTGTGTGTGAGTGCCATCGTCTCAAAAGAGCTTAGTGGGCAGAACTGCTTTTTGACGGGGGATAAAACAGACAGAATCGATGCAATACTTCTAAACTAGCATGGAGTGTGTTTGCATTCCCTGTATCTCTTGTCACTCTCGCTGGATTCAAATAAAAAGATGATGTCTATCACAGAGCAGAAGCCCCACCACAGCATCTTCGGCTGTGCCAGCTTTGTGTACGGGCCCTAACTCCCAGTCAGATTCATACGCAGTAAGACTGCTCAGATGTATGATTTGCGGAGCGATGTAGCCGACTCGCTGTGCACTTTTAACTTCAATGTCATCCACCAGTAGATTTCCCTCAGGGCTTAACTGATTTGCAAATGGCGCAGTTCGCCCCTTTTGTGCTGCTCACAATGTGCCTTTGAAAAATAGAGAAAAAAATAATAACTTCTATTCCCTTTTATCCCGCATTGTGCCACTCAGTGCACCTGGGGAAGTGTAGCACTTGCATGATAAGAGGAATATTGAAAGAGAAGCCGCCTGAATTCAATATTTCAATATTTCCCTCTCCCTTCTCTTCAGCGTTGCAGATTTAGAGCACGCTCTAAAGTGTTTTGCCTGATGTTTTCAGTCACACATATACTTTGACTCATGCGGAAGATGCTATTTTGCATTTTGACTTACAGATGACTGTTAGAAGTACAGCTCATTATAATCCTGAATGAATAAACACTCATCTATCAATTATTCATCCTTTTATATTGATCTCGTGAAGTGATTAATCCGACTAAGGCCTAAACCCCATCTCAAGAATATCATAGCATATTAATCACAGGTATAAACCACAGCACTCCCATGGCGTTGTCTTGGCGACACAGGCTGTGAGGTTGACAGGGGGTAGGCCCTTGGAGGTATATTCTGTAATACTGGTGAAAAATGATTAGACCCATTGCTTGCATATTACAAGAGGGTCATAACGTCCATATCAAACTGGAATACTTGACCTCTGACCCCTTCCTTGTGTTGAAGGGCCCTGGGTATGTGGCACATCCTTTCAAATGTGCCACTGCTCCACAGGATTCCCTGCCTACAATCTAGCTCACACACCCTCAGCCACTGCTGCCAGGCACAGCGTAGGATTGCAGGGGCAGTTCTTTCCCAAAGAGGCCTGTGGTGAGCTAAGCCGAGTCGCACAGCCAGAGCCAAAGGATTCTGGGTAGTTGAAAGCAGCTTTTTCCGTCACAGCTACCTTCAAAGACCAGGAAGCCATCCAGAACACAGGGACATAGGATCAAAGGACCAGAGAGCTCTCGCTAATTAGTAGGTGGGAATCCTTTTTAAATGCACCACAAACTATTGTCTGCCACTGACACATTAGCGATAGCAAAGGTTGAGCAAAAGAGGAAACAAGAGGATGTGGCAGGCGGAGGGAGGAAAAAGGAGGGAGGGAGAGAAGGACGAGATGAGAGAAGGGACGCGCAGTCCCATTGTGTAAAAGTGAATGTTCTGTGTGTGCGTCGCTTTGTCCCGAAGTGAATGGCATGCGTAGGTGTACGCTAATGTAAGCCGAGAATGCAAAGTCACAGCACCCGTTTCTCCTCAGTTACAATCTCCCGTAAGGCGGCGGCGCCCCTCCCTCTCAGTGTCTCTCTTCGGGCGCCGCATCTGCTCCCGTCTCATGGTCGTGATAGAAAACCATTGAATCATCATAGCTTACAGAAAATAATTCTTCACACCCTGGGTTTTACTTTTATTGTTTTGGTTCATATTCCCACAGGTTTTGATATGAGACTCTGGACAGGCAGTTCAACTGACACCAGTGCTGTTTAAAGGAACAGTGGGTTCGGGTGGTCTAATGGCAGAAATGGAATATAATATTCAGAACTATGTTTTCATGAGTTTATAATCACCTAAAACTAAGGATCGTTTTGTTTTCGTTAGCTTAGAATGAGCCCTTCATATCTACATAAGGAGCGTGTCCTCTTCAGAGAGTCCGCCATGCTACTACGCCATGTTCTACAGTAGCCCAGAACGGACAAACCAAACACAGGCTCTAGAGAGAGACCTTTCACGTTTTCACGATACCTGAAGGCCACCGTAGTTCTCCGACACATTTGTGAAACTGCGGCAACGTGAGCCGCAGAGTGCAAAACTGTGGTACCGCCAGCCTCCGTCTGACTTCCGTAGTCTTATTATGGTAAGGATGGCCTCTGAGCGAGTTAAACGGCGTTACCACGGTTTCGCACTCGGCAGCTCACGTTACCGCAGGAAAGGGAGGAGTGAAAGGAATGGTACTCAGTTGGTTTCAATCTGCAATCACACCATTAGGTATCGCCAAATCCTACACACTGTACCTTTAAAGTGGTATGTAACACACATTTATATAAACTGTCGACTAATGTACAAATCTCGTTAACCTGCTGCAATTACTTAAATTGCTCACTGGACAGTTACAAATGATAACATTTAACATTGATTTTGGTTTTCACTTCTACAAAGATCTATTTAGATTAATAGGTTACGTGCATGTGTGTAGCCCACTAACAGACTTCGCTTTTGGTTTACTCCGAAGAGGCTCCTGCTTAGCACCTGAACGAAGATCAATCCACTGCCCAATCAGGGAGTAGCATGCACCACAAATGAGCGCAAAGCCCTCCTTTCACTCGTCTGCCTCAAATCACTGAACCGAGAACAACGGACGAGCCAGGCATGCAGCTGGACGACTACGCACACACTCATAGAGCTGGAGTTTTATCCAGGTAACTTTGATTCCTATTTTGTATGTGCTGCACCCTCTAACAGGCTTTAGGGATGAGGTGTTCTCCTAGCTGGGCCTATATAATATATGCAATGACATATTCAAACCCAGCCCGTGATTGGGTGGAAATGGTGATCAAACCCATCCGTGGCCTGCTGTCCTACTACACACCCCTGTGCCAAAGAGCAAAAAGGCAGCGCTGAGCCAGATGGTGCTCTCACTAAAGGGGCACTGCACTGAGTGAGCCACAGCTAAGGTGCAGGAGGAAGACCACAGACAGATGTTTCTACTGTGACACTGAAAGCTACGTATAAAGCTGGTGAGGCAGCGCCCCTTGTGGTGTGTGTGCTCCAAAGGACTGTGATTCACAGCCTCATACACCTTCTGAATTGCGCCATGCAGCCAAAAAAGCAAGCCTGTGTTAGAGCTGCAACGATTAGTCGACTAATCGTTTAGTCAATCGACAGCAAAATAATCACTAGCTATTTTGATAATCGAGTCACTGCTTAGGTAGTTTTTCATGCAAAAATGGCAGAAAATGTTGTTTTCAGCCTCTCAAATCAGATTTCCTGCTTTCCACTGTTATATCTTTGGGTTTTGGACTGATAAAACAAGACATTTTAAGATATCACCTTGGACTTTGAGAAACTGGGATCACTATCTTCTGATATTTTATACCAAATGATTAGTTGATTAATCTATAAAATAATCAGCAGATTAATCGAAAATGAAAATAATCATTAGTTGCTCCCTTAGCCTGTGGGTCGAGAGGCCCTTGTTCCACGACTTATGGCACACGAAAAAAATGTCAAATAAAAAGACAGAGGTCAAGACGAAATGTCTACAACATACAAGCAAGAGGTCACCTTCTCATACTCCTCCTCAGACTCAGTTTCAGAGCGAGTCTGACAGTTTGTTCTAATTTCCCTTCGCAGACTAGTGGTTTCCTCTCCCTCCCATCTCAGATGCCTCGGTTACGACCAGACTGGCAGTGCAGTGGTGAGCGTTTGTCAGCACAGACTTTTTTTTTGCCCCACGAGGTGTCGATATGCTGCACCTGACAGGCCACTGGCTCTGCGCAGTTTGCCTGCCTTGTTAAGTCTGACACTGACAAGAAGCGACTGGGTGAGAACTTGACACACAGAGGAAGAAATCCACGGCTACAGCAAATATTTGATGATGTGATTTTCGCTGGATTGGAGATGGAAGCTGATGTTGACATTTGCGTAACATCTGCACAGTCTGGTCGTCGGAGTCTGTCTCTCTCCCTAGTCCTCTCTCCTCTCTCTCTCTATCTCTCTCTACATATGTCCACAGTCGTAACGCTACCTGGTAAAATCTCTGTTTTTGTAGTAGTGTGAAGTTAGGACACTCTTTTGTTTAAAAGGAATTTTATTCCAGTTTGAGGGTTAAAATGCAGCACTGTTTGTGTGAAAGGAAGAATCTTGTAGAAAAATCTAATCAGCTGACAGCAGATAATAAGTGGTTTTGTTATGATTTATTTATGTGGTTTTCATGTTCATGTATACAGTGAAATACTTAATAGAATATTCAACATTGTCCAATTACATACATGCACATGTACATGCATGCATAAACACACACACACACACACATATATATATACACGTACTGTATACACATACATACATACATACTGAACCGAGTTCTTCCCCGAAGAATCACACAGAAGCACAACTCCAAGTCTTGTTTTAACGATAGTTGAGCTCACAAGTCTCTTGGAGACAGGTCACCCAGCAAGAAGAAAACACAAAGAGAACAAGTAATCGACCTTATAAATCCTATAGTCGACCTGACCAAAATGACTAATTAGTCGACAAATTGACTAAAAGGGGCAGATCCAATACATACATACATGCACATACATCTACAAAACATAAAACAAATATATATATATGAAAATAAATTAAACAAGTAATTAGAAATAAATGGTAATAATAATATTAATACAATTTTAAAAAAAACAACAACTTACAAATACATTGCTTTAAAGTGTTGAAGTGCCAGGTAAATGCCAGGTAAATGCCAGGTACATGTCATCTGGCATCTTCATAAGCTTGCCACTGCTGATTGTCAGTATACACAGCTTTACATACCATACGCATGCCGGCCTAAAGCATACATAATGTATCACATGTCTCCTCATGTTGAGATAAGAATAATAAAAAAATAATAAATAAAGTCAACTTCCCATGGAGCATTTGTGCACAAACAACAATGTGTCTAAGAATCATGCAGAAAGTATAAACATTTAAATGCCAACAGGGAACATATAACTGAATGTTTTATTCATCATATCTTTTTTAGAAAACCTCTAACAGACTTTAAACCAACTATCTCTGTACAAGAGATATAAGGTGTCACAGAGGGGACAAAGTATGAAACCAGTAAGATGTTTAAAAAAGGAATTGAATGCTAAATCAGTCCCTGTAGTGAGATGCACAAACACACTACAATATGCGTTCGACAGAATGAAGGGAAGGCAGAAAAGAGAGAAAGAAAGGGAAAAACATTAAAACGGAGCTCTGTAGGTTCTTCCTCAGAGTCTGGGGTGGTGCCAGTGGGGCCATGAGAACACAGTAATGACTTTAATGAAGAGGACTTGTTCTTAATTGAGATTAGATTTCTGTTTTATCTAGCTGCCACATCAAGGATCCTTTAGTTCCAGTCTGAATGGCGTCTCATTGTGCTCCATTACGTGGTTGATCGACCATGTTAATTTAAACTGCATGCCATCAGTTAGCTGGTATAATTCTCACAGACTACAGTGCTGCACCCGTTTGGTGTTAAGTGTTAAGTGTCAGGACGCAGAGAAAATACGTACTTTTTATTTCTTTCACATTTAGAGGTCAGCCAGAGTCGCTGTATGTTTGCAAGGTGTAGATATATGTTTACATTTCCTTTCCTGTTGTGTGGTACGTTGTGATAGTTGTAAACATCGTTACACATTTGGATCAGGCTCATGTTTCACATGGTCAGGCATGTCACATGTTTGACCATGTGACCAAGCCTGGCAGACTGTATGTCTGACAGCTTGAGTGTACTCCGCCCCCACCTCCTGCATGGCAGGGTAGCAGAAAGTGCCTTTTAGTGCAATTACATGGGTTTCTACACATCAATTAGCAATCCAATTAAGTCTTGATGTGATGAATAGCGGTGAATGGGAGTGGAGGAGCTACTGATCTCGCTAATAATGATCTCGCCGATTACGCTGATCAGTCAGTGGCTAAGAAGACAGACACGCCAAGGTCATCAATTAACACACAGAGGGAGCGGTGGGAGGACAGAGAGAGAGTGGCTGGTACACAATGTTATCATATGCAAAATAATAGCTGTGTAAAATTTATAAGTGGTTTGTATTTTCTACACGATACCAATCCTAATGCATATGTTTTCATGGTGAAAAGCAAGCTGCAGTGTTTTAACTGAATAGTTTTGATGAAGGAACAACTTATCCATGACGGATAAATTAATATTATGTTTTTTTGAGTTGATTAAATTAAAATTAATGTACTTATTTCAGCTTCTTAGTCCAAATGTGTTCCACAGTTCATTTGTCATTTACTTGCAGTTGGCAAACTCTGTGTGCATTTAGAAACAGATTTGATTTGTTAGATTATGTTTGTGTTTTTGCTCATTTCGCACAGAAGTATGTATTGATTAATTGATGATATCCTCACTAAGACAAAACAATGGGAAAAAATATATATTGCATTTTTTATGTCCATGGGGCATTTGTAACGATCAATTTCTTTTTTTGTTTTTTGTTTTTTTTAACAGACCTTACATGTTTTTTGATAAAGACCTGTAACCAAACAGTTGAGGAGGACGCTTCATGGTAAAAGAAAAATGCAAACCATGTACTGTTATCATGCAGTAATAGGTTAATACTTGTTATACCAACATACAACAATTGCCTTGGGATTAGTAGTATTGCCAGAACTAGTATTATTTCCATGTATTTATTCTAGATATTTACCATATTTACAGCAAGATGGTTTGAACACACACAAGATTTTTTTTTTATCAAATATATAACCGAATAACATTAAATATATGATATTAACAACAGTGAATGTTGATACGTTTTTTTATTTTATAAAAAATGTTGATTTATTATCTTAGCATTACTACTTTTTTTTAGACAGTAAAAACCGACAGTAAAAAAACATACTTAAATTATTTCTGCCTCTATACAGTGGAATAGCATTAAATGCACCATATTAACATCGATGAATAATCAATTGTTGATTAATTTAGTAGAAAATAGTACATTTTACATCATTATCTTTACTACCTTTACCATAAAAGGACAACTGAACCGGTTGGTAGAGCATGTTTATAGAAAATTATTTGACCCTTATTAGACTTTTTTATTTTAGTATCAAATTACACAATTCTGTTCAGTAAGACCTCTGAGACGATGATATGTTGAAAGAATATGCCTACCTTTGAAAATTAGACCAGCATACTCATGTCTGACTTTTTTGTCGTTAACTTCCTATAACGAGGCGGACTGAAAAGGCATGCTATTTAAAGACACAGAGACATCTGGTGGATTGTTTTAGCATAACATACCTAAACCGAGTGGTAGAGATGGCTCAATACGGTTAAGTTCAACACATTTTTCAATAAGATATAGTGACTCAAAATGCTTTACCAGATGGTCGAGCAGAACATTAAAGGGATAGTCTCACGGCCAATTGGCTCTGCATGGTTCAATATTAGCATCTTACCGCATGTCGCTATACATCACACTTGACAGTTGATCAAGAATTTATCCAGAGAAGTTGCACTGCAATTTTCCATCCTTGACAGTCCATCATTTAACACACGATATCTGCCTGCTTTCAGCGTTCTACAAATTACAAAGTCATAAGCTAAAAGGACAAAAACATTTGGATTCATGTCCTGTTGAGCTGTTTCAACCTTTTCCCCTTCTGCCACCTTTAGAGTACTGAGCACCTTGCTAATATTTGAAGGTTCACGCATACTTGGTTACTCTGGGCCACTGGTTAATTCTATTTGGGTCAGTGACTTTAATGAATTAGATTTCATTCCTTTTTGCACGCTCTCCCCCTCCCACTTTGTCAAGCTCTGATTAGATATTTTAAGACTTGAGCAATGCACTCCCTACAAAGTGAGGTTGTGGGAATCAAATTACTCTAAAGGAAGGGCAACAGAGATACAGTATGTGGTGTTTGCTAGGGAAGTAAAACATCAGTCATCAGCATGTAAACTGTTTTCAAAAGGAGCTTCCTTTAGATTTCAAAGGATTTGTTAAAGATATCAGGCTGAAAATGCAGAAGAAAACACTTGACTGTTATGACTTGAATTAGAAACTGTGCACTTAAAGAGCTCTAGAGCAACACTTTATATTTCTGTGAATGGTAAATAGACTTGCATTTCTATAGCGCTTTTCTAGTCTTCCGACCACTCAAAGCGCTTTACACTACATGTCGGCATTCACCCATTCATACACACATGGCAGACGTTGCCTTGCAAGGTGCCAACTTTCTATCTAATCTAAATACTCATTCACACACTGATGGCTCAGCCTTCGGGAGCAATTTGGGGTTCAGTGTCTCGCTGAAGGACACTTCAACATGTGACCGGAGCAGCCGGAGATCAAACCACCGACCTTCCGATTGGTGGACGACCTGCTCTACCCTCTGAGCCACAGCTGCTGAACCTGTAGGCAGATCTGGGAAAAGACACTAGAGCTCTGTGATGTTGTGACAAGTTGCCATGTTACATATCTTTAAACTTTTGCTCATATTAAATTTGACATCTCATGGTTAAATTATAAAACAATATTAATTAAATGAAGCACACAGGGACGGAGTGGCTGGAGCCTATACCAGCATACAATTGCCAGTCTAATATTCATGCATTATACATTATAAATATTGAGATCTCAGTGCCTCAGTATATGAAGGGTGGAGGTAACACATACTAATTGATAAAAATGGAGGTGACGAAGATGCATGTGAATTGAGAAATGGAGCCGTAAAAAATGGATGTGAAATGAAAAATGGAGTGATAAATTATCAAGTGATTTGATTAATTTATAGCTGATTTGACTAAAACAGTTGTGATACGATGGAAACTGAGCCGCTATTCATAATTTCCACCGACACAAAATTGCCATTTATCGTCTCATGAAACTGACCTCAAGGGTGCAAGTGACAAAAAATAACTGAAGGAAAAGGGAAATGATGAAAATGTATGTGAATTGAAAAATAGAGCGACTGTAAATTGATTTGATGAACTTGATTGACATTTTATTTGGAACAGTGTTGCTCTGATAATCAACTGTCGGCAATTCATCATTCATAACACCCAACTGAAGTGTATAATTTACAGCTCGCAATTTGGCTCTGTTTTCATCAAATCGCGACTGTTTTAGTCAAATTGGATTTAAATTAATCAAAACATCTGATACTTTATCAATCCATTTTTTTATTTCTTATCCATTTTTATGGGTCCATTTTTCAATTCACATGCATTTTCATCACCTCCGTTTTTATCAATTAAGTCCATCAGTTCATCATACCTGTCTGCATAAATGTGTCTCTGTCATATCCGGTTGCTTTTATCTGTCTATGTTTAATTTGTATCTTTGTAAGGTGTCCTTGGGTGTCCTGAAAGGCGCCACCAAATAAAATGCATTATTATTATTATTATTTTGGCAAAAAAAAAATCTCTTTGCCCTCCACCATTTTTTGAATGTCTTCAAAGTAACACTTTACAAATCAAACCTTTCAATTTCAGTGTTGTTTCTACTCAGCAAAACAACATTTATTTCTACTGATGTTTCTGTCAAGTGGGTAAGTGCACCTCACTAGGTTCAAAGAAGTTAAGGAATTGAGACTAGTAAACAAATCATATACCAAATAATAAAAAATAAATGGGCCCTTTGATACCAAACAAATGTTTTGTCCATTGTCTTAAAGGGTGTCTGTGTTGGTGATGACTTTAAATGTTGGCTGTCATCTTAAAACTTGGTTATACTCGGACGTGCACACGGAAAACTGCAGACACCACGGACGAGTAGCAGTTCTGTTTATACCACAGACGGTTCAGAAAGGAGTCAGTTTCCTGTATTTGTGTCACATAGGTTTCGCCACTGCCCCGCCCTTTTAGGACACTAGCAGCATGTCCTGAGTCTATTAACTCCAATGGGAGAAGTGAACGTGAACATAGATTATCACTGATTCTTTTGCCCCATAATCACCAAAGTAAATATTGGACCCATTTTTCACAAGCCATATTATCATCCGAACATTCTGACACTAAAATGGCATTTTCAGACAGATAAATCAGGTGAAAATTAACTTTGTTCGAGACCTTTCTCTGTCTCAGCAACACACTCTAACGAGATCCGGCAACTAACGTTCGCTAATGCCCTAGCTAACTCATTTCCGTGATGCTAAATATGGTTGTTAGCTGTGTGAATATCTGATGTTAGCAAAAGAAAATATAAATACATTATGCAAATATAACCCAATCCACTTTCATTCATCCACACTACGTTCACAACACTTCCAAACAAGGTGGGAGGATGGGGGAAAGGCGAACACGCCATCCCCACGCCCACGTATAGTGGCCAGGAAGTGTATACCATTTCAAACCACTTGCAGAGCTTAATGCATCATCTTTGTTAGAAAGCACCTTTGTTTATAGTGTCCGCTTGGAGAACGCGTTCCACACATGTGCAGAGCAGATCGCTACGATACCACTTGTAGCGTAGTGGCCACGAGGACAAACAGGGACAGGTCCATGTGGTCACAACAAATTGGCGTTACGCAGATATCCGCACAGAGCTTATGTGTACACCCTCTGATGAAAAAATATACGTCACGCGGACCCTTTTGTACTCGTGGACGCGGAAAGTATAACTTTGGCTTTACTGTTAAGCCTCTCCCACAATGACTGCCTGGTCTGGTTGTCTTCTGGTCCCGAACTAAAGATGGAATAACAACTACAACTTAACCCCTGATGAGTAATAAAATATATTACAGATAAAACACAATCTACGTGAAAATAAAGGTAAAAATAAAACACTCAGTGAAGTAAAAATAAAAATGTGTTTCACCTTTTTTCATCAAACAGATGGTTATTAGTTAGTTCACTAAGGCCATCTCTAGCAAACTTCAAAAAAGTTTCTGTAAATCATTAGACAGCATCACATTTCTTTTTCTTCCTTATTAACCTACAAAGTAGAGCAGCTTCAGTCTTATTAATGTTCAGTGAGGTAACCACATTTCACTGTTAGACGATGATGTGTAATTTCAACATGAAACTTTCCTCCTCACGCACATTGCCTAGCAACATCAGTCTCTGTAAGCTTGCTGCATTTTCCGTCATTTAGAAGTAAATCTAAATGCATATTAGTGACACACCTGTCACTGTGACTTGTTAGAGTAGATTGTTTATCAAACTTCTTCTTCTTCCTGTGCACTAATTCTGAACCCCATAGATGTGCTGTGAACTCAACTTAAAGAGGAACACCACCCAAATTAAGAATTACAATATGTTATTTACCTGGCCGAGGAAAGTTCAATCAGTATTAGTGAACATGAGCTACTCTCTCTCTCAAAGCCAGAAACCAGAGAAGTAAGTCTCAAAACGTGTGATGTCATCAAGTATAAAGTCTGGAGCTGCTCCATAGACAATGAATGGGAGACAGATTTTGTATTTTACTTTTTTATTCCCTCTGCTCTCAGTGTCATCTATAACATCTCTCCCATTCATTTGAACTTAACCTGATCGAGCCATCATTCATTTGTCTATGGAGCAGCTCCAAACTTTATACCCTATGACATCACAGGTTTGAGTATTAGCAGTCAAATTTTGGAAGATAATTGGATAACACTTTTTTACAGGTTCGCAAATTCCGTGGTAATTAGGTGATAATTAGCAAGTAACCTATTTGAAATTTCTTTTGGAATAACTGCCAAATTACCCCAATAATTACATTAAAATGTATTAAAAATTACTTTATTATAAACATTATTTAATAATTATACTCTGCTATTTTCCAATAGCTGATCATTTATTTAATACATTTCCAGGAAAAGAATAGAAAGTTAATCAATATGCTTTATTTCCATGTCTGCTGATAAATAGATAATATTTAGCAAATAACTTCTTTGAAATTTCTTAAAAAACTCCCTGAATCATGACATTAGCTACCAGGTTACATTTGTGTAGACAATAAGTCTCACAATGGTGAGATTTGTGTCTGATCAGAAGTGTCTTCTATTAGTTTTGGTTTTACACCTCCGATGAAGAGCAGCACACAGCCACTTCTCAACTGTAGGGGCCCTATTTTAACGATTATATGCTATTTTAGCATATAATTATTAAATAATGTTTGTAATAAAGTAATTTTTGATCAATTTTGAGGTAAATATTGGGGTAATTTGGCAGTAATTCCAAAGAAATTTCAAATAGGTTACTTGCTAATTTTCACCTAATTACCATGAAAGTGTTACTTTTACATCTAGCTTCTTCATAATGGCAGAACTTGTACAATAAACACTGATCTTTGTCTCCTTGAGTCAAGTCAAGTGATGCACAAAATCGAAATGATCAAAACAAGATTAATAGAATAGCAACTGCAATTCATAAAATGGGAACGAGAGGGATTGAACGACTCAGGGCTTTAATAAGCACTTCCCGATGGAGACAAGATAAGACTAATGCTGTAGAGAGTGGTATACCTCTATCACAGCTGTTGCCCTTGACCACAGACAGCTCATCACTATGAATAAACTGCTACGTCTATTCAAACATTTCAACAACATCCTTGGCACAGGTATCATCACGCACCACCTCAATGAATCGTAAGAGCAATACATCTTTGAAGTAGGCCAACATTTTAGATTCAGCATTCAGCATTTATTTTTCTCAAGAACATTCAACACAACAAACTCTCTCAACCTCTATAGATGTGCAACATCGACTCATCCGCCCTCAGTAACCTTTAGCCTGTAGATCTGCACTTGCCTTTCTTGCAGCTTGTGGTTGCCTTCTTTGCAGAATCTCCTTAGCAGAAATATTATGGAAACTTAAAGAGCGGCTGAGATGTGTACTCAAGAAGCTCGCAGAGAGAGATGGGAAACGATATGCAACAAAGGTCCCCATCTGGACAAAGGGAAGTTGAGGTTCATGGTTCATGGCGCCTTAACTCCATAGAAATCAACATTAGATTTGAACCCCAGTCACAGCTGGTTTAGTCCACAGTTTCGTTATGGGTCAAAATATGCATTTCAATAGGAATTCTATCACTTCTATTGCCTTTGCAGCCGTAAAGATAGTATCTTTATCCAAACTCAAATGTGGTATCATCCCAGGTTTAGAGTTGAGAGTGTGCTTTGTACCAAAGAAGCCCAGTGGCACATAGGTGAGAAGCAGCTGGGTTGGTGGTACAGTGTTACATGGGGGTGCACATTGTGCGGTGGGGTAGGCCATCCATCAGGGAGACTGCAGCTCCCAAAGGCGGTCTATTCGAGTACGCCGCCTTGCCCCACTACTGCACACACACCCTTAGCTTGCTCTCGTTATAAACAGACGCTCATGCACATTCACAGAGACCAAAGTGCATACATACATACATACATACAGACATGGAAAGAATAATAGAAGTACCGCATAGAAATTGACGTCAAAGCTAAAGTAACTAAACCACAATGAGATGCCTTGCCTCTGGCTGCCATCATATTGTCATTTAAGCCAGTTTTGAAAGAAACAGGCACCTCTGTTAGTTCTCAAAACAACGTGTTTTGGGGACTGAATGATGCGCCTGCCATTTAGGTGCTGCTTATTTAGCATTTTTGGATCACAAGAAGCAAAGACAGACAATTAATAGAATAGTTGCCATAATCCACAATCACAAAAATGAACACTCAACAGAAAATAACACTGTTCATTCACAGAGAAGAATAGAGATTGTAGGGATGCACGATTATGGCCAAAATGATAATCACGATTATTTTGATCAATATTGAGATCACAATTATTCATAAACTTAGGAACAAAATATTTGTATTGCAATTTCACATTTAAATAAACAGAGCACTACTTTCACTGCCACGTTGTGCTTCATTCCAACCATCAAAAATTCTAAATGATATCCTTTTACTTTATTACTCTCATCTACAGTGCTTATTTGCATAAAAACACATAATTCAAATGATTAGGAAATACATTTTTTTTTTTTTATTTGCTTTGATTTAAAAAAGATATTGGCATTAGTAGTTCTAATTATATTAGCTAGTGTTAGGACGTTAAACAGGTCGTAATTCCCTCTCTTCCCTCTCTACATTTTACAAGATTACATTTGAACGCCTCATGATATGGTTAGAATTTACCATCGCCTGATACAAATTTTTACTGAGTAGAGCTTAAACGCACCATAACGTGCTCCGTGCTGTCGGCAGACGAGCCGGTCATTGTGATTACTCTGGGCAGCATGCATGGGAACGAATCACAATACAATAAGTGTCTGATTAAGTTTGTTGTTCCAAATAAAGGTTGTTCCTCCACAGCTTATTTTGGACTTGCAGTTGCAACAAATTGCAGTTTTATGTCTCTTCACGTTGAAGAACTTCCACACCACCCACACGTTCTGTGTGTGTGTGTGTGTGTGTGTGTGTGTGTGTGACGTTACTGAGAGTGCCGCTGTGTGCTGACGTGAAACCACCATGTGGCGGCAGCACATGTGCGTCTGACCGGCAAAAAACTTGCATATATGAATATGAGACTTCAATCGGCTGCTGATTGACGATGCATCTCTAGCTGTTAGTTTAGGAAGCACTTGATTTATGCAGCAGAGTTTACTATGAGTGGAGCACGCATTATAAACGCAAATATCGCAGTTGATCATGTTCAATTAATTATGGGAAGCCAAAATCGTGATCCCTCGATTGATCCCTTGATTAATTGTGCAGCCCTAAAAGATTGTGAGTTATACAAAAGTTGTATTTAAGACAGGACTGCTTTGGAAGCTTCTTGCACCAAGGCCAATGGCCAAAATAGACTTAACTAAATATATAGAGCTCAATAAATACCTCTAAAAAAATAAGTAAAACATGACTGCCATGAATTATTTTCCCTTCATCCAGAGAGCCAGTAGCCTATCTTCAACCCACAATGTACGCTGCCAGCTGTTAAACACCAGCATTCGCTCTGCTCTCTCATTATTTTCTTGCGTTGCGAGATGAAAACACCCCCATTCACATACGTGTTGTCAGGGGCACCAGCATTACGAAGCCTTTCATGGCCTTCCAAATCACCAGTGTGAGGTAGATTTCCACCTCCTCCACTGCTTTTAACCTGAAGGCCTTCCATCCTGACGAATAGACCAATACCACCTCACTACAAATATACTTCAGGATTTGTATGGCAGCCTTTCACACTCGGACTGAGGCTGTCAAAACTGTTACTGAAGGCAAATAGTATGATATGTATATTGTTAAGTGTTTGGGTTATTTTATCCAGCCCTTGCATACGCATGCACATAAAGACACACAACACCCGTCTCTGCAGGTCCCTTTGGGGCCACTTACACCAGTCTGGGCTGGAATGTGAGCATGTGTGCATCCGAGTTGTGAATAAAGCTGACCTGCTCCTATATACAGTACACGCATGATATTTGATTTATAGGTTGATTTCCTCTTTATCGCTATTCTTTTCACATCCCTCATAAATATTTATTTGAATCATGCACTACCGTTGTCAACCATTCATAGGTTAAATATATTTGGTTTTCTTCTTAATGAAATAAATATAGACCTGGACCTTGTGCTCTGAAGGCTAATTGACAATGTAGAGAGACACATATATGCATTTATTTTTTTTTCTTCATATCAATTCTTTTCTTAGAAATAATGCCTATCATCATTCTGTCGCATGCTCCCGTGAAACAGCATTTAAATGTGGCTGATTTTCTGCTGCTTACATGTGCAGTGAATCAACCCGAACCAGCCAGCCGTGAAACATTTCAATAATCTCAAAAAGTGAATCCTCCCACATGAAGCACATTTGCATATCATGAGAGAGGGTCTATAATATTGTCAAACCAGATTTAAGAGAGGGAGAGCGGCTTAAAGTGGGTACATGGTGTCTATGTGCATTAGATCGGATACAAGATTGGAGGAAAGCAGGTATTATCCAGTCATAAAGCACTCAAAGGGGCTCCATTTCTATGATCCATCTTTGATATCTGTACACAGTCCTGTGATATAAGAAAACACAGCCCGCTGTCATGTGGCACGCAGAAAAGGCCGAGGCAAAGGATCTCATGAATATCTACTTTATTAAGTGATTATGCATATTCCATTATTCATCAGATGAATTATTGAAATGAGGTGATCTATGTTCTTCACTGTATAGCTCCAACACCTTCACCATAAAGGTGTGCTCTCTATGTCAGTTTTAATTGCTGAAGGACGTCGATGGTAGAAGACCGAGTACATAAAGAATTATATGTATCGTAGATATTGATGTGACAGCTTCCACGAGAAAATGTCTTCAATGTGTGTGCGAGACAATTCACATTTGCATTTGGTGTCATTTCTATGGTATGAGGTGACACCAATAACTTTTTTTATAAATATTTAAAGCTACAAGAGACTACAAATTATACAGATTAAAAGAATATTGTACATTTCCGTCAGGTACAGGTGTTAGAGCTGCCTTTTTATTTTCAGGCACTGTTCTCTCACCAAGACAGACTCATTATTACTTTATCTGCATGCTACAATTATTTTACTATGTTGTGTGATTTTAGCAAGGTGTGAGATTATGTGCCATATTTCTTTGGCTCCAACATAGTTCTGTTTCCGGCACCACTGCATGCCATGGCTTAGCTGTGTGCTTCTCAAACATTGTATTAACATTTGCCACAGTTTAAATAATATAACACAGATCATTGGATTACCTACCAACCTATAGTCACAACTGTCATATTTGACCGTTTGCTTACAGTAGGCCTACCATTCCCTTAGTTACTGTTCCTACAAACTTTCTGTTCAGGACATACAATAGGCCTATGCAGTTTACAATGATAACAGTGGAAGATCAAAATTCTCTTCTCTCTCTTAGTCTTTGATTTCAGACAGAGAAAGAAAATGTCTTGCCAGCGACCGTCGTTTGTCGAGGACAATGGATGGGACACAAAACAAGGCTTTCAACCAGGACACTGAGGTTTGCATCCTGTGTGAAACCAACAAAGTGTAGTTGCCTTTGTGTTCACAAGTGTTAACTTTCGCTTTCACTTTTGAAACGTAGTTTTTTTAGACCAAAACACAATGTTTTTTGCTAAACCTAACTAAGTGGTTTTGTTGCCTTAACCTAAAGAAGTTGTAGTTTTGTTGCCTAAACCTAAAGAAGCTTTTTTGTTTGTGTTCAAAACGTAACGCTTCATTCAGTTTTACGTGAGAACTTGTTGCTTTTATGTTTCGCTTTCACTTTTACAACGTAGTAGGCCCCTAATGACCCACATCTATGGTGCTTATAGTGACCGATAATGCTTATTTAATGGCCTGATAACAGTTGAATCAGGTGGAAATGACAACTGTTGTTGGCAGGGTTTATAAGCTATAGATAGATTGATAATTAAGCTAACATTAGCTCAGTGAGTTGGTTAAAAATGCTATCTTCGACTTTTATCACTGTTACTAGCCCTATGTTTGACACATGGAGAAATTCAAAGCTTGACAGGCCTGCTGTTCTTACGGTTGCTAAGTTGCGATTGACAATTTCTGTTTGAGGGACGTGTTTAGCGAAAGGTCAACTATGTTGCGGCTAGACTACTGCACTATTGAGAGATTGCGGGTAACTTATTTGTGAGTCTTCTTAGACAGGAAAAAGACAGTTATGAACTTTGAACACAATAAGCAAAAGTTGAGTCATTCATTGGCAAGCGAATCAATGGTAAACATTCTGCACATAAGTGATATATAATTATTGTTGCAGTGTTTTCTCATTAATTATTTGTGTGGCAAATGAAGCAGATGGAGAAACAGTCAGTGGTGTTATAGGCTATTTGACTTCAGCAGAGAGTTGAACTTGTCTTGTGTTATTACTGTTCATATTGAAACAGTCTCTCAAAGAAAAGAGAGGAGGATGTTGATGATGATGATAATGATAACAATAACGATGTCCACCCACATCCTGACAGGTGGCATTCGGCAGTGTCACAACACCATCAACAGCATATTGGTTTTCTAATATTCTGTTTGCATTATTTCCTGTCTGTATTTTTTTAAAAGCATATGACCCTTGAGCTGACAGCTCTACTTTTCCAAGCCAAAATGCAATTGTTTCTCAAAAGCCATACAAAAAGTTGTGACTTTATTAATTAACTTTAAATGAATGTAATATATTTTTGTAACTTACTATAACATGTTATATATACATATAAAAATGGTCTGAATTTAGATTGCTTCCTTTAACTTTAAAGATAATTTTATATATTTTCTGATATTCTTCTGTTAGTATCAGGTGTTTCCCATTTGCTCAGTCTTTATCTGTCTTTCCCCGCTATAATATCTGTCTTTTCCTTCTTGTCTTTTTACCATTCTCTTCATTTCTTCCGTTTCTCCTCACCTTATGCTCTCAAACCCTTCAGAATTCACAAACCATATCATTAAGTCATTTTCTAAGAATTCCTCTTCTCTTCTCCCTTTGTCAGAGTTTGATCATTTATACTGTCCATTAAAATAATAATAATGATAATAATTAACTAGGACTGTCAAAGTTAATGTGATAATAACATGCAAATTCATTTTAACGCCACTAATTTCTTTAACACATTAACGCATTATGCGATTCTTAGGTTGTAGCGGGCTCAGTTTTAAAGTTAGTGAAGAAACTGGTATCATATGAAACTAGAAAACCTTGTGAATCCATAGGTACCATATAATACTAGCTTGTCACCAAGGAGGTTAAAAAACGCTCCAAATGTATGCAACATTTTGGCAAGGAAAAACTGGCAGGGCCATTTTCAAAGGGGCCGTCTGACCTCAAGATATGTGAATGTAAATGGGTTCTATGGGTACCCACGAGTCTCCCCTTTACAGACATGCCCACTTTATGATAATCACATGCAGTTTTGGGGCAAGTCATAGTCAAGTCAGCACACTGACACACTGACAGCTGTTGTTGCCTGTTGGGCTGCAGTTTGCCATGTTATGATATGAGCATATTTTTTATACTAAATGCAGTACCTGTGAGGGTTTCTGGACAATATTTGTCATTGTTTTGTGTTGTTAACTGATTTCCAATAATACATATCTACATACATTTGCATAAGGCAGCATATTTGCCCACTCCCATGTTGATAAGAGTATTAAATACTTGACGAAGAAACATTTTCCCTTTAAGGTACATTTTAAACAGATAAAAATGTGCGATTAATCACGATTAACTATGGACAATCATGTGATTAGTCCTGATTAAATATTTTAATCAATTGACAGCCCTATAATAAACACAGTTGCAATTTCTTATACCTTACATGAACCTAATCAACAATATATTGTCAGACTGCAGTTTCTTATATGCATGTTTTCACAGGCTTAATACAAGACAGACATTAATGATCCTTATTAGCAGCATGTTGGCTCTGCGTGTTTATAAATGTCAATGAACTCAATTCACCACAATAAATTATGCTCCAAGTAGAAATATAATGGTGCCCTGAACTGCCTGTGTTCACACACATACAGCATTTATGCAGATGGCCTCCCTTTCTCTTTCTTTCATTCTCTCACAATCTTCTGAATATTTTCAAAGTCCCTTGAAAAACCCGCTGGTTGTATCACATTGCCATTATCATTTTTATTTTCCAGTCATTTGTTCTAAGATGGAGAGTCTCCTCTTTCTTCACATGGCGCCTTTTCAGTGGATCAAAACATGCTGTTGTGTGTGAGTGTGTGTGTTGGAAGTGTCAGACATATCTTTAATATAATCACAAAGCCATTCTGCTTGGCAGATTTCTTCTCTTCTCTCTCACAGCATAATTCAAGAGAGTACTGAGGTGTAATTACCAAAGGATCCCCAATAAGTATCATAGGACAGATGTCAAGGAACATCAAAAGCTTGAATTGGCCATTAAATGAAACACGCTCAATATTTTTATATTTATAGAAGCACATCACGGCTTCCCTGCATGCTCTACGGTGTCTGATGTTGCTTTTCTGCCAAATAAATGAGTTACTGAGAGGAATCAGTGTTGTACATTATGTGTGTTGACATGATGTGATATCAGGCTGCTCTTGACTGTCTCTGCTCATTCTCAGAAACGTCTTCTCATTGAATTCTGGATGGTCTTTCTCTCAGTCTCCCTTCATTTCTGCCACTATCTCTCTCCTGATTCTCTCACAAACTCCTTAATATTTTATCAAATGGCCTGGAGGGTCTTCTCTTTGCATCTCAGGCATTAAGTATCTCTGAGTCATTTGTCCGTCTCTGAGATGGAGCCTCGTCTTTCAGATAGTGCTTTCGGCCTTTAATTTCTTGCGTAAAAATATGAAGTAGACTAAGTGCTGCTAAACAATTCCATCATTACTGAATGTTTACAGAATCATTTAAGTTTCAAGGTTAAGACGCTGTGTGTGTAGAATTTCTTATTAGCATATTTTATACTGATAGCTCAAATTCTTGTTTGTAGAAAAATCAGCCATATAGCGCAGTCTGTGTATTGCTTGCTATCAGCCGTACATAGGTCAAATGCCTTGTCTTGTCTATATGATATACACTATAAACTAAATGGTTTGAGTAATCTCTAGACTGCCAGGGCATGCATTTTGCATTTTTACGGCTGCATTTATTTTATTCTCTCCGTGTCTCAGGTTGATGGTAACTACTTGTCTATGGTTAGGGAAAGATTGTGGTTACAGTTTTAAAAAAAGCAAACGTTAATTGCACATCTGTGGTGGCTGGGCGTGTTCCACAACCTTATTTTCCACCTGGCTACATAAAGGGCAAACTACTTTCCACAATGGCACTGGATGTTGGCATTGGTCGTAAATCGTGAAATGCACTATTATCCATTATCAATGTAATGCAGAGGGATACTGGGCTGTTGCAGCCGTGTCAAGGTTGGATTTGTCACAAAAGCTTTGTTGACCAGGGAGAATATTACCATAGGGATAACATGACAAGAAAGTTATTGAGCAGTAAAGAGACTGCTTAAAAGTTCTTAAATTACTACAGGTATAAATTTATGGAGTGTCTATTTTCATCCAGGTGAGAATAGTTACACGCAGCTATTAGGCTATTTACACCCGCTAATAGTAATAGTAATATAAAGAGTGACAAAGTACATGCAAGGAGTAGCGTTGGATGAATGGGTGAAATTCTGGACTTTTTTCACTTAATTTACTATTATTTTCTGTTTTTTAAATTATTATTTTCAGGCGCATTTTGGTTATGCACAAAAATTACTTAGTTAGGTTTAGGAACAAAAACTACTTAGTTAGGTTTAGGAACAAAAACTACTTAGTTAGGTTTAGGCAACAAAACTACTTAATTAGGTTTACGCACCTAAACTACTTAATTAGGTTTAGGCACCAAAACTACTTGGTTAGGTTTAAGAAAAATATACATAAAGTACACATACAGTATCTAATGTGTGCCCGGGTTGGGTGCAAATAGTATTGTTGGCTACTGACACTTGGGTGCTAATAGCATCTGCCATAAAGTTATGTGTGCATTAGAAATTCCAACTGCATACAGTTCACTGAGTACACTGAAGTACCTATACACTCCAGGGCTTCAGTTCTCCTTCACTTCAATATCACTTTTGTTTTCAAACTTACAAACCTGTTCAAATTGTACAACTTTGCAAGGCATCTCAGTAGTCCCCTGTCAAAGTGGCAACATCAGCGGGTGTCTCTGGTGAGAACTGAGCAACTGTGCCAAAATAACACACCATGAAAGGCATGGCGGACTCAAGAAACCGTCACAATGGGCTGGTGCAGAGGACTCCCGCTCGCTTTAACATGCATTTCCCCTGTCAAATTACTCTTGTAAGGAGGCCCAATGATGGAGCTCATCACATCACAAAGGGAGAGAAACCAGATAGCAGAATTCCCAATCCTCAGTTTAGCAGAGATTTGAAATAACAATCCCCATCAGGGCCAGGCCGATGTCGGTTAACTTCCCCATTCACCGAACAATGGCACAGAACCGACCCTCCCGAAGTATTGTACAGCATCAAGGGACACAGCTCAATGGAATCAGCCAGGGGGATCTCTCACTTCTTAAGCTTTTCAGTAATGTGATCCCCCCGCTATCTACATTACCACATGGGATCCAGCAGCCAGGTAGGATCCGAGGCAACGGGGTTTCAGACGGATAATTGATTCCCGTTTTTTAGCAAGCGGATTGGGGATGTTGGAGAGCAGCGAAAGGGCCCTTTTCAAAGCTGCGGCTTTTAGGCTGTAAGGCTACATTATACCTGACTCAAGGAGAATCTGATCTGTTATTCTTGTACAGCGCTCTGAGGTGTTAGAGTGCATGAATAAGCTATGGGCTACAAGAGTTCTCTGGTTGCCATCAGACAGTTAGACAGACATTCGGTGAAAGGAGGCGGGTGGGGGGGCAGAAAATGGATGTGTGCAATTTTATCTTTTCTCACTTAGAGGATTTGTTTCCAGGGGCCCGGACTATCTCTCTCGCTGGACATATCAATTAGAGGGCGCAGTGTTGTCTGTTAAAAATGGGAAAGAAAATAAGAAACCATTTAGGAACATTGTATCCGACATAAATGTCAAAAACAAAAAAAGGAGCAGTCACAAACAAAGAATGTTCCGTGCCTTATCACAGACACAATATATATATTCTCCAGGCGCCAGGCGTTTGGACATCCGGAGACTGGGTCTCTAGCCAAATGGAGTTCATTCTGCCAGCCTCCCGCGAGTGAAAGAAAGAGAAATGCCACCCAGGATAGATGAATGACAGATGAGTCATTTCCATTTATGAGGTTGAGAATGCTCACACTGATCTGCTGTCATGCCTCTATACGTGATTGAAATGTGTTTGTGTGTATGAGTTTGCGTGAGAGAGGCGAACGAGTGAAAAGAAAGAAAAGGGTGAGGATGATTATGTTTTTTTCTTCTCCTGGTTGTATCATTCTTCAAGCCATCACATTTTCCATTGAAGGGTACACATTATTTCAGCCAGCGTCACCGTTATTTCACCCTGCTTACAAATGGCAGGTGTTTCTCCAGAAAAGAGCATTGGTACTGTAGTCCATCCCCTTCCAGATGTACGACTGCTTCGCTCCTTTCACAAATGTAAAGAAAGGAGAGGAAGTGCGCCCATGTAACATCAAGTTGGATTAAAACATAACCAGCTGAGATGTACAACATTTCCAGGCACATCCAGTTACAGGTGCTCCTGCATAACTTAACATTTACATCTATGCCAGCGGATAGTACATCCACTGCATATACCCACTGAATATTCACATGGTGGAAGCAGATGTTGAAAAAGAAAAGGGAGAGTTGTATTCTTTCATTGATGTAAACTTTGTGCCACTGTACAACCTAACATTCAAAAAACAGGAGTTTGTACCGGATGTTACAATAACCAGATGGAAAGCACTGCACATAAAATCAATTATAGCTCAAATGATCCGAACCAGCAAAAAAAACTTGTTGCTGCATTTAGCACCAGTATATCTTTCATGCTAACTGCCAGTTAACTACCATTTATACAAAAGAAATTTCCTACGAAAAGTATTGCACTGTAATTCGTATATTCCACAAAATCTATTTGTGTGTAATCCATCTAATTGTGAACCAAGAAATATAAAAAGCGGCAAATGCTGCGTCATGAGGAGGTCAGGGTTGGTTAAAAACACCAGACTTTTGCCCAGGAGACCGTTGTCCATAGCTCACATGAAACCATGAAGTCAACGTTGATTGATTTGTCACGTAACTTCCGTACTTAAGTTACGCCACTTCCGGAGTTCCTTTAACTCAAACCACAATCTTTTCCTAAACCTAACTAAGTCGTTTTTGTCACATAACTTCCGTACATAAGTTACGCCACTTCTTGAGTTCCTTTAACTCAAACCACAATCTTTTCCTAAACTTAACTAAGTAGTTTTTTTAACATAACTTCCATACAAAAGTTACGTCACTTCTGGTGTTATTTTCACCCAAACCATGATTTTTTCCTAAACCTAACTAAGTACTTTTGTTGCCTAAACCCATACAACTCGATCTTTTCCTAAACCTAACCAAGTTGTTTCCTTAGAAGACAGATGTTTATTTTGAAAAGACTGAGGATACATTGGTACTGTAGACTTAAGACTTGAAGTTGTTGACCACTAGTGGTGCTATGGAGAAATGTTATGGTGAGAGGATCCTCGTTTTGTGTGAATCCAATGCCCCTCTCTCATTTGCATGAGGAGACAGATGCACTGCATGTGAAAGCAGGTGATTCCTCACACTTGGCTGTCGATGGCTTCACGCTATTCCACTGATTGTGACGGTAATCCGCAGAGAAAGCAGTGCGCAATACCCCCCAAAAATTGGTCTTTGAAATGTTTTATGAAGAAAGAAATGGATTCAACATGTGTGTTAAGCCTCAGGAATATAAAAACAATGCACTTTGGTGATAAACACTGAATGTAACCAACTGTGTTTGGTACCACAGCATTCCTTTCAGCAACAAAATGTGGGACTTGAGATTTGACTTGGATTTGACTGCTGTGAGACAACTTACATGAGATTTGACTCAGGGCATTCATCATGATACGCATTTTAAGCTTTTCGCGTGTCACTTCACACCACGGGGTTAACGTTGTGAAGTGGCTTTTCGTGTGTCATTTAACACCTAATGGTTACGGTTATGTTTAGGCAACAAAATTACGGTAATGGTTAGGTTTACGCAACAAAAAACGTAGGTTTAGGAAAAACATCATGGTTGGGCTTAAAATAACAACAAGTAAATTCAATACGTAAGCAACGAACGTCACTAACGTAACTTCAAAATAAGCATATTAACACGGATGGGTTTACATTGCAGTCAGTACAGACTAAATGGCATGAAATGACACGTCAAAAGCAAGAACCGCGTTCTGATAGCACGCAAAATGACATAAGAAATTGGCCTGTCATTCATATGCCATTTGGTGAGACCAGGCTAGATGTGTTCAGGCACAGTATTGACTTGTAGGTCACCGACGTATTGGCAACGCTCCAAGTCCAATACGCAATCACTGTAGTTACGTTCCTAAAACAGAAAAGGAAACAGACTCGGAGCATAAAAGCATGCATTGGGTTGCATTTACGCACATACAGCTTGAGTGAAACGCGAGCCGTTATGCAGCCTGTGTAGACGTGTTACTCTGAAAGCCTTGAGACTAAACTCTTCCCCAACAGACTTAAAAATAACTCAGGTAATTCCTGTTTAAATGTTACTAGAGCAAAACCCAATGAACAAGTTAAACTAAGTAGTACTCTATTATTTCTTCCCAATTCTCACAAAATGTTACCCCAGCACTAATGGCAAAGGCAGGTAATTAATTATCTATTTGTTTCACACTGTTTGAGTAAAGTCAATGCTCCCACTCTGGTGAGCTACCTCTTAAAGTACCCGGCAGACGCCTCTCTCTCTCCTCGCTAATGTTGTCGCCGTACTCACAGTACACTGCAGTACTTACAGCAGGTTAATTACACACTAGCCTCACAGTCTCTCAAAGCTGAAAATGTTGCTATTACATGCAGTGCCATTGTTGAACTCTCCCCATTATGCATTCTGTATTTATAATGCACTCCTGTGGGAATCTACACACTTAATTGGCAGACTGTTGCACAGAACCAGTTGCATGCCTCTCAGTCACCTGTTATCACAATGCCTACATCTGCAGAGAGAGAGAGCAGCATGTGAATATTTCAAAGTAGGATCACGATGATAGCTGCAGAACATTTTGCAAGCACTTCAGTTTCTCCATCAGCCAGGGCAGCTGCTGTTAGCCTGCCATCAGTTTTGCAGCTCTACCTGCTAAATGCGTTTCAATCTGCCATTTCTCAGCAGAGCCAGAGAGACGTGTAACAAGTCATGTGTCTCTCCCAAATGGAGCGAGCAACAACTGCGGGAAGGGAGAGAGGGAATTGCTGAGAGGAAAATGTCTGAGCTGTTTGTTAATTGGAGAGAACATTTAGCAGACTCCTTCGCAAACATATGACAACCCCACCTGTTCGGATGCCAGTCTCCTTGGCTGACAGTACTCTCTGAGAGTTTGGCTGCTGTCTTGACAGGAGAGAAACTTGAAACACTTGCCTTGTCAAAAAAACACATCACAACCTCTCAAAATGTAAAACCAGCAAATCAAGCATACAGTATACTGTGTGTGTTTTCTTTGAAAAGGTTTTTTCCCATTTTTTCTTTTCATCATTTTCCACTAAGCCAACCCGTTAAAGTGATAGTCCGGGCGTTTTGAAGCGGGTTTGTATGAGGTACTTATCCATAGCAGGTGTATTACTTACAGGAGATGACAGTCGGCGTGCCCCACTGATAATAAGCAGTGAAAAATATTGTTAGTAACCTGAATCTAAATAAAAACAATATCCTTTAAAGGTGCAGTGTGTAGAATCTGGCGGCATCTAGCGGTGAGGTTGCAGATTGCAACCAATTGTAACCTCTCCCATATGCCAAGCATGTAGAACTACGGTGTCTGACATGAGAAAACAAATGGCCCTATCTAGAGCCTGTTGAGTTGCGTAGGTCATTTGGAGCAGAACCAGCGCGTAGAGTGTTAGTGCTTTTCCTTTTGCACTTTTGCTGTGCCGAGTCAAACCATACAGCGCTGATTTGTGTTTCCATTACCGGTTTTAGCGCGCCGAGTTGTGCCGAGCTGTGCCGAGTTGTGCCTAGCTGCGTTAAAAACTGACTTTATCCAGAGTCGGGCGAAGTTGCGCCAGACCCGCCTCCAAAAAAAACCTGAGCAAACCAGGTATTCCTTTAAGTCCAGATGAGCAATTGATTTTGCTTCATGGTACTTGAGAATAGGAGTGTTATAGTTTTATTGTGATTACTCTCTGATTGCTTTGTGGTACGTATGATATGGATTTACTTTCACCACTTTTTGTTATTTCAGATGTGCTTTCTTTACGGGTGAAAAATACTCAAGAGGCACATATAGTATCCAGGACACACACTGGCAAGGGGCTAGCCATAGCACACACGCCAAGCTCCACAAATACACACAGAAAACAGATACTTGTGGTGCAGTTAACCTGCTGAAACTTGACTATGTCTACAAACTCCACCAGTTTCTTCACAAGCACAAAGTACAAAACAATAAAAAAGGTAATATCCATGTACTCAACACATTTCCCTAAAAATATACACACTTCACAAACAGGTTCGTGATCAATGCAAAAGTGCATGTGTGAGCCACAGACAACATCACACTATCACACAAGCAGTAGCCTCAGCTGTGTCGTGCAGATTGCGACATATGGTGCACACCATCTGAAAATCATGTACTCTAAACTACAGTACTCTGCATTGCCAAATATAGGCTGCAGAATGTAGGCTAGTAATATGTATGCTCAACCCCAAGAGGCTCTTGAATACCCACAACCTCCTCTTTCCCTGTTTTCACAAGAGCACTGAAAGTAAAGCGTAATAAGCTCGCCAAGGCATATACCTACATGACTTTTTTTTTTCTGTTCTTCTTAACATTTGGAGCTGAAGAATCGGACTCCATACAACAGTCTTCAGAGAACTTAACGATCGTGCCATCTGGAGGCAGGGAAGTGTTGTAGCCACTGATATCGATCATCTTTTTTTACACTTTACTCTCGCAGATGGTAAAAAAAAAAAACACCATCTGGGTGCAGGTGTTGGTGCTTTGATGAAATGAAAAGCAGGCACAACAAAATGGTTGTAAAAATATTTGTCCTGACACTTCTAAAAGTTTGCTTTAATTAGGAGCTTTTAATGTGGGAGTCTTTTAAGAGTTAAAGAATCTGCTGTGTGTGTGTGTGGCCATTTATGCACACAAACACACACACACATGTATGTAACCCCCAGGGCTTAAAAGTTTCAGATGAAATTCATAACTTCAATTTCAGCTGCTGAACTACATTTTGCCTTCGGATACAAACTGCATCGCATTGCACAGTAAATACCAATACATACGAGATACTGATGTGAGTCTTGTTTGTGCATTTTATTTCATGGTTGTCATCTCACATGAATAACTTTAGTGTTGCAACATGGGAATTTTTAGTTTTTTTACAGAGAAGCACAAAGTCATGGAAAAGGCACCTTTTGAACTTGGACACCATAACAATGCTGCCACCAAGTGGCCAACCATCATTATTACATCAATTTATTGGTCTTCTTGATTTTATCATCATCATCATCATCATCATCATCATCATCATCATCATCATCATCCTCATTATAGTAATACCACCATTAGGCCACCTCTTCTCCTTTTGTTACTCCCAGAACCAGCTGTTGAATTACTCATAACGTAGGTCTGCCATAATGTGCTTGTGCTAAATGGGTCAGAGAGATACGTGTGCCTCGGAAATGGTCTATTTGCATTACAGCTGCAGGTGTATTTGTGTCCTTCTAGTGGTAAAGTAAATAATCATGACATTTTAATATTAGAGGGTCAGAATTTGACTTCAACAATATGTCAGTGTGGCCACTAGATGTCGCTGCCCACCATTAACTCACTCAACCCATGGCAGTAGTATAAGGTACACCTGCATCTTCAGTACAGTAAACAGACACAACTGATAAAGTATATGGAGACAGACTCAAAATCAGCTTTGTTGTTGTCCTCCACACTGCAATCACCAAATCAACGACAAAGTCTGTGAGAGAACATACAGGTGTTTACTGCATAAATATCTGCATTTAGACTCACAAGGTGACTGGAGCCCTGTTCATACAGTCAGTGGTTATTATTTCATCATGTAATCCTGAGAAAGTTTGTTCGCTCACTTCATTTATTTAATTTGATTGTAAGAACAAAGTGTGTAAAAAAAAACGTTAACCAAAGATGTCTTGGTCGTAGTTCATTCTCTGCCACAACCACCAATGGATATTATTGAGGGAGGTTATGGCTTCTGTGCAGGCCATGGTGAATGTGAAACTTTTATTTATATTATGCAGTTTTTATATTTATTTATCTATTTATTTATCTATTTATTTATTTATTTATTTATTCATTAAAAAAAAAAAAAATCGTACTTGACGGAGATGCGTGAGATGTTTTTTTTTATTACTATTTCTTTTATATTATTGATCCTATTGTGATTTTTGATTATTGATTGTTCTAAAGTGAGATTCCCTGGCAACATTAACCTGTTTTCACTATCCATTTATACATACTGATCAGTAATCTTTTTTTTTATAATATCCATTAGTGGGTTCGTATAGTTTTTAGCAACATATTCTTGATTTTTTGGGGTTTTTTTTATATTCCTTCTTGATTCATGTTTGGAAACATACAATGTTTATTTTACAATAGGAAGAGCTCATTGACCTGTAGGATGCTTGGAGGTGCTGCTTGCATCTTCTGATTGGTGGATGTTGTGCAAAAAATTGAGCAAATGCAGGAGCAAAGAATTGGTTGTATGATAAAAAATAATAATTTATTGAATAATGACAATTATCCATTTAAAAATGCCCATACCGACAATTAAGCTGTAAATGTTGAGCTTTTTGCAGTTTATTAGAGTATATGCCACATCTTGTTTGTTGGGGCTGAGCTGTTGTTGGAACACACACACACACACAAAAAAACAAGGGAAAACACACTGTCAATTGTATTAAATGGTTCCATCTCCAGCCCACTGTACTTCCACTTGCTTTGTTTTGTCTCCAACAGGCCACTATGTGGTGACTGTAATTAAGCCTGGAGCCAGAGAGAGAGAGAGAGAGAGACAGAAAGAGAGAGCACATTGGCTAGCCTAGATCCATCTGGCCCTCACCTGGAGAGTATAACGTGCCCCGAAGCTGCAGCCTATCAGAGTAAAGAGGTTAAGAAGAGTGTTAGAGGCCTACAGCTAAACCAAGTTAAATGTACACTCTGTTTCTGGAAGCAAATCAGAGTCATTCATTCATTTTTCTCTGCTGTGACTTTCATTGAAATACATCAAAATGCTGTTTCTCTGCGTCTGTTCAGCAAAATGTACACTCAGATATTTGTCGGTATGTGTGTGCATTTTTCTTCCATTCATGTTTTATTATTTATCTATATAACTGTCCTTTCACCTACTCGTTTTGAACTGATCACCACTGACAATATACTAATTCCAGTTTTCAGTTTTTCCACATTTTCTGAACTCCTGATGAACTTCTGATGACACACCCTGGGCCTTGTAAGATGTTGGCATGCGTGTGTTTCCTCAAGGCCGAAGTCCAAAAGACTTTGATAGAAAATGATTTTTTTCTGGCTCTATGTTGTGAATAGCTCTCTCTTTTTTGTTGAGAACTTTAATTCCAGTTAACACTGTGTAATGATGTAATACCATGACAACACTCTCCCAGCAGTTCTAATGTTCAGGATGTAACAACACAATGAGTACAATGTGTGCGTAAACATTATTGAAAAGCAGTATTCGAGTGTTAAGCTATACATGCACACAAATAAATACAATCGAAGCAACAGCAACAATGTTTTCACATCATACAACAGTGAAGGAAGATCACAATAACACACATACAGTACAATGAGAACCAATGTGATGTACCGTGGCTGCAGAAGATGTTGTGTTAAATTATATAATTTAATTAATGCTTTGCAATCAGCGATACATTTGACATCCTTTGATTTTTTTTTTTATTTACTTTTATACTTAATACTTATATACTTACTTTATATCTATAATCTTTATGTGACCAGAAGAACCAATTAATATTTAAGGAGACATACTATTTATTGCCTTTATATCATCTTGTAACTTGGTTGTCAGGGTTCACAAGTTTGATTAGTGAAGGAACAACCTGTGTATTGATAAATGCCTTGGGCATTAAAAGGTCAAAGCACCGACTCCTCCGAGAAATATGGTTCACTCATATCAATACAACAGTCAAAATTATTAGTATTAATTATTACAAAATTAGAGTTTCTTGTAAAAAAAAAAAAAAAAAAGAAAAAGAAAAAGAAAAATTAACTAAACTAAACTAAGAAATAAAGAAAATTACATGTATTAATTAATTAAAAAAGTCAAAAATATCTTGATCAATAAGTCAATAGTGTGTTATTATTAAAGTATGTGTTTTAATCATGCAGTTGCATAATTTGTTCAGGCTGAACTACAAGTGAATGTTGTTGTCTGCTTCCCCTGTTTTGTATACTAGTTTCTCTGAAGTCATGAAGAACACAAAGTATGACACAGAAAGAATAAATAAATAAATAAATAAATAAATAAATAAATAAATAAATAAGTAAATAAATAAATTTAAAAATTTAAAAAAAGAACTCTGCAGTTTAATCAATGTGGTTCTGAAATGTTGGTACCCACTTGAGAAAAGACTGTGCCATGGCTGGCAACATGTGGGCTCTGCTTTAACACACTATGGAAAATATTCCAGTGTGGCCTACACAGGACAAGAGCAGCAAAATAGCACAGTCACAGCCATGAGACCATAGCTGAACCACAAGGGTGCGTGATGTTGGGTCCTTTGATGCCAGGCTTGTTTACATGACATAATGATGCCCGCGCTGTCAGTTTAAAGCATTTCAATACTCTCCATTGCCTCACAGAAGACACTCATCAGAGATGCACAGATGGTCTGTTTGGTAGTGGAAATGTGGCTCATTATCATGGGTAAAATGATATGAATTGAGAATTTAGCCTTGTTTATTGTGATGATGTGTGTTCTGGGGGGGGAAAAAAAATACATAAATTGAGACCATGCAAGGGAAAGACAGAAAAGAAGGAGAAAGGCAATAACAGGAACAGAAATTTTAAAAAAGTTCATCATGGGATCTAAGGTCTTGTGTGGTGTGTGAAGGCCCCATTTGGAGCCTAACTGCTGAGAGCTGTGTTTACTATAGGTGGAACAATTTGTCAAACAATGGCACAACAAGTGAAATTTTAGGGAGATGTGCCAGTGTGTGGCTTCGCTCTCTTTCTCCCAGCCTCTCTTGTTCTTTTAATGTATTCATCTGCAGTATATATGTGTACGTTCGCAAATGTGTGTTTGTTTGTGCATGCAAACATGCATATCATGTGTTCCTCTTGCGGTCGCGAAGAAACATCTTCGATGGGAATGTTTTAAACCAAGTTCTATCATTGTGTGTGAGTGTGTCAGCATCTGTCCATATATATTCAGTCCACTCCGTATTGCCGATACATCTGTACATGGATAGAAAAACTGGAATGAAAGCGCTTTATGGATAAACTGACTAACAACATGTCTAGTGTTGAGATCATGATTTATTTTGACTGCAATATTTCGACACGCAGTTTTGTAGTTAAATATCCTGACAAACCATAATTGCAGTTTTCAATGAGGCAGTTGTGCAATAGGAACATTGTTTTAGAAGACAGAACTTATAATATGGTGCACTGTATGACATGTAATGGACTATGAATGCCATATTTTGCAACATGGGTGGTCTGTGTGGGACTCAAACCTCTGTCTCTGGGACTGCTTTACCCACTGAGCTACATGTTGATTCCAGAGCAGTACACTATGTGCATTATGTCCCTGAGTTCACTGTGCTCCCAGGTTGTCCTGAAACACTTTGCAGACTCTTACATAAAATATACATAATGTGTTTTTTTTATATTATGGAATGAATTATTTTCCGATCAGTGTGTTTTTCAGGAACAGACCAACCAAAGCATGCCAAATCCTCTTCTGACCATAGGTCACTATTTTGCAAACTGACCCGTTGTACAGCTGAGGCGATCGCTAGGGAGATGTAAATGTTTATGGTGGCCAGGCAGGTGATATCTAATTAGCTAACACCCCAATGAGTTTAGACCAGAAGAAGAGCTCTGGTATCACAGGTCATGTTTTTGGCCTGTGGCATGGGAGGGGCTGAATTTGACCCCAGAGTCCAGTTCCAACATGGACTTTCACCCCCAGACCCTGAGGGAGGAAAATAGATGCAGAAAAGTGGGGGAAATAAATTATCTTGTAGTCAGAGTTGTTTTTGTTTTTTTTCAAATATATTTTGCGGATTTAAAATGTGTTTCTGTAACCAATCCAGGGAGAGAATTATTGCTCTCCCCTGTTTCTTTGTTTGTTTCCTTATGTGTGCATGCATTAGCAAATGGTTGTATGCTTGTATGAAAGCCGTCATAGCTAATCTTAGATGTTTGGTTCTTTGGTGATGCTGATGTACATAGGTGTGCCTCTAGATTTGTTAATGCAGTGGTTCTAGATTGCAGCAGGGTAAATTATACAGTTGCAGTTAAAGAAAAGGAGGAAAGGGGTGGTGAGGAGGTGGAGGAGGTTTTGTAGAATGAGTAACCACATGATAATCAGGAAGAAGAGGATAAAAGAGCATCATGTGTAGAAAAAAAGAGAAGCATCTGCAAAAGAACAAAAGTAATATCTGAGAAAGTTGAGTGGAGAGTTTAAACAAGTTGGCCATTCAATAAATATTGTACGTTCGAGCTACATTCCATTTATATTTATATTTTTATAATCCAAATTAGACGTGATGGAGCGTGACATTATCAAAACTGATATCGACTCGCCCTTTTTTCTGCAGAAATAACCAAACAAACCAAGCTTTTGTCTCTGGTATCAAAAGATTCGAGAAAAGCCTTTCGCATGAAAAATGTGTTACTTGTTTGTCACGCTCTTGCCTATCTGACACTCTCTGTTCTGTTGAGTCTCAATCTCCGAACACGCTGCCAGACCTTTTTCCCAAATGGGGAAACAAATAACAAAACGCAGCAGAAAAAGCCTTGTTCTCCTCCAATGTGCAATGCGTCTGCTTACCTCATGGGAGGCAGAAACAAAGAACTATGACTCACAATTCACCACCCCGGCTTCCTTTCAACTGTCACCCCATTTAGTCTCCAAGCAGAGCTCTGATGGTTAAATGTTGGACAAGAGTCCAAGCTTTTTGACAGTTCTGTGTTGGTTGTGGTTTCTCTCTTTCTCCTTTCTCTCTCTCTCTCTCACTGTGGCCTCGCTGCTTCTTAAGTTCCTGCAGATTAAAGGATCGGAAGGAGAGGAACACACACTGCGCCAAG
Organism: Sebastes umbrosus; assembly: GCF_015220745.1. NCBI lineage: Eukaryota > Metazoa > Chordata > Actinopteri > Perciformes > Sebastidae > Sebastes > Sebastes umbrosus. The sequence continues at coordinate 15,868,674 of NC_051269.1, forward strand.
TGTGTATGCATTTTTTGTGGTTTTCCTCTTTACTCTGGTGCTATTTTTACATGTTTGATTATGCCATCATGCAGTCAGAATCAATGACAGAATAAGAGGCGTGAGTGCAGATGACTGAAAACGTTGGCAGCAGTTCAGTGTCATCTAGATTGACTGTCATGCGGGGCAGATGCCATTTTAGAGGGTGGAGGGTGAATAAGTCAGTTTCAGTGACTGTAAAAATTCTTAATAAAGTTCGGAGTATGTACATGTGCGTGCTTAAGATTTATTGGCAATGGAAAATGTGGAAAGAATCAGAAGTCAACACACTGAGTCATTTTTTATAGTTCCTCATTCCCAGTGAGTCACACACGATTGAACTTTCACTTTTATCATTATTATGAAAACAAAGCAACTTATTGATTTGCACATTAAAGGACTAGTGTGTAGGATTTCGGGGGATCTATAAGCAGAAAGGGAATATAATATTCATGACTGTGTTTTCATTAGTGTATCATCACCTGAAACTAAGAAACGTTGTGTTTTCGTTAGCTTAGAATGAGCCCTTCATATCTCCATAGGGAGCGGGTCCTCTTCACATAGTTCACCATGTTGCTCCGCCATGTTTCTACAGTAGCACGGCCAAACACTGGCTCTAGAGAGAGCCTTTTGCTTTTTTCCGTTACCTGAAGGCCAACGTAGTTCTCCCACACGGTTGTGAAACTGCGGTAACGTGAGCCATAGAGTGTAAAACCGTGGTACCACCAGCCGCTGTCTGACTTCCACTGTGTTATTATGGTAAGGATGGCTTCTGAGCAAGGCGAACGGCGTTATCACGGTTTGGCACTCGGCAGCTCACGTTACTGCAAGCTTTAAGGGGAGGAGTGAGCGGTTGGTTGCAATCTGTAACCACACCACTAGATGCTGCCAAATCCTACACGCTGTTCCTTTAAAAGATAAAACACATTATGCTTGAAAGCGATCTGAGTCTTTATACGCCGCCCTAACTACCGTGTGATCAGTTTTAGCAAAACCATGTGCACCCATGCCATTTATGTTGGTCATGATACGACTTCAGACAGCTTCTTTGCCAGCCATACAAAAATGTATGCATTTTGCAGGCGGCAGCAGTCATGGTGGCATGACATCCAAAGCCACGTCGCTGCATCACTGTGGTGGTTTCTCAATTCCTTGATCTGTGCCCATCTGCGTATCTGATGGCTTGCCTGCAGTCTGTCTCTGTCATTTGTTCCAGCATGTCCCCGTGAAGTCTCTGTTACTCTCTGGGAACGTGGACCACAAGAACCCCCTGGGGGGATTGTAGTCCTTAACGCTGTTGTGAGTACATTTTAGGTAGTTGGGGGTCAAAGAGAGCAAGAGAGACGAGAAGAGTGGCATAGACCGAAACAGAACTGAATGGTAGAGACAGGGGGAGACGCAGGGGGAGGTAGGAGAAGCATTTTAGTGGAAACATGTTTTTAGTATGAGCCTGAAATCCTTCTGAACAATCAGTAATTGGAAAAATATGAGGGGGAAATGGTGGATTTAACAATAAGAGCCTTTTTGTTCTTCTGTCACAAATGCAGCTCCTTCACTTCCTGATGCCCACGTTTGTCTCCTTTTAGGAAGAAAATGCAAACACTGCATTGACTGTGTTCCCATTTTATGCTAAGTACTGTGGTGCTTTATATATAGCTCAGCTCAGTTGCTTTGTCACAGCTACTAAGCGTCGGTGATGTTTAGCTGAATCTGTAAAACCGGTTATGAAAAAAACTCGTTATATGAGGATTTTGAATGTAATTTAACTTTACAAAATGTCTTGTTTAAGTAGCTGAAATTGGTATTCTCCTTTTAATAAAAGTCACTTTTTATATGGCTTGTGTGTCCCTTACAAATACTCACAAATACTACATGCACAGCATTACACAGCTGCAGCGTCATATCTTTGTTTTAATGTGGGGTTATTTTGAAAAACATAAAACTTTTCTGTTATGCAGCTCAGATGACTTAAACGCCGGGTTTGTTTAAGACTTTCTGTAAGTGCTGGTTATGCCAGTCTATAAACATGACATGTCATGACCTCTCCTTCTTCTCGTCTCGTTTTTCACTACACATACATTGGATTATTTTGGCCAAAGCTACAGAAGCAGTTTTACTCCAGCTTGTGCTTCTTTTATATACCCCAAACAATTGGACTAGACTCCTGCAAGGCTTCTGACACATTATATCATTCAGTCCCTGCCACTTATCCCACAGAAACCTTTCTGCAACAGCCGTCAGACGGATTTACGCAGCAGGGATCATTAAATGTGCAACCAAAGAGACACTTACGAGGTTGTAAAGCCACCTCATTGTAAGTGTTTGCCCTAATCGCTTCCAAATGGCCAGGGCTCATCTGACTATGATTTTCACATCAATTTATTACATGTAAACAAAGGCCCAGGCCAGCGGAGCGTGAAACCCCAATGTCTTTGTGTGACGTGGTGCTCCGTCAGTCCTTGATGAAAAAGGAGCCACAGAAACAGCAGAAGGCAGGTGTGAGACAGTGAATTATCGGGTCAGCTTAAGTGAAGTTGCTACAAGATTCAAATCAAGAAAGTTTTTACTTAAAGGATTGTAAGGACAGTTGTACAATGTATAGGAGTGTGTACGTGGGGAGGTTAGTGCATGCTTATGATTTGAATTTAGATGTGTTAGAAATTAAATGCACCTCATGGAGTTTTTGACCATTAGCTTTTGCATTTTGTGTTCTACTAGAAAGCGTAATAGCAAGAAACATAGCAATGCACCAAAAAGCAAAAGGTAGGAAAGAAGAAGGCTGCAATCTATGAAACATGGGAGCAAGTACCAAAATATTTTTTTTAAACTTTTCATGAGGAAAGAAATGCATTTAACACATTTGTAAACCCAATGCATTTTGGTGAGAGGCGCTGAAGGTAAACATAATTGTGTGTTTGCAAGAAACTCCACGAGATGTATTTAAGGAGAGCCAAATATGTTATTTTAATCTTGCATTAATAGATTTTTGAGCACTTGGGGACAGTACAACAAGCTGTAAACTAAACATTGAATGTATTACCCATAGACTGTATATAAAGATGGACAACATGACAGCTCCCCTAAAGTGAAGCCAAAACATCTCAATCGCCCCCTGGTGGCTGGCTGCAGTATAGGTCACAAATCCTACCCCTCAATGTTAGCAGATGGGACATGGGCCAAATTAAAAAGTCAAACTACATGTCAAGTAGATTTTTCCCAAAGATTTCTGCCATTTTAGGTATAGTTCTTATCACGCTGGTGTATGATCAAGTGTTCATTTTTCAGATAAGTTTGGTTTGAATTAGTTATTTGATGCTAAAAAAAGAGGGTGCAACGTCATGATTGACAGCTTGGATTGACAGCTGCTCTGAGTGAAGTAGTCGCAGCCGGAGGCTCGGGAAATGTACGAGAAAGGAGATGTAACTTTAACTTTCCATAACCGTCATGAGTCTGACAGAACATGTGTCAATTTGATCATAAATATAGATAAAGAAATATTGTGGTTAGTTGTTGTGTCTTTCTAGTCAAACAGCTACCGTGGCGCTAACGTAGCAGTTAGGTGGCTCACGCTAACATGCTGCGGCCGTACTCGACTTGTGATTGGCTCAGGCGGGTGTGTGGGTGGGACCACAATACCGCGGCTCCAGCGCCCCACGATCACTACTGCACAGACTCTGGCTCCAAATGATATCAAAATCTCAAGATGGTAGACCCCGTATCGTATCCAGAATATTTTGGCTTCACTTTTGTATAGGTGTCCATCTATATATACAATCTATGGCATAAAGTTATGGTGAATGTGTTAGCAAACAATTGCCTATTTTCACATCCAGAAGACATGGAACAATATGAGTATTCATTTGAAATCATTTTTCTTGTCACATGGCATAAGTCCAATATTAACTCTTCTTTTAGCTTTAGTTTGGTCTCCACCAACTCCTCAGAAACTCATCTTGCTTTTCAGCACTTAAATGCTCCACTATAGCTGTCTGTTATTTTGGTGCAGCAGGCAGCATACAATGGGTTTTATCAGAGCTTTTTCACTGAAAACAGCTGCCTATGTGGCTTGACACAGAGCAGTGAGACTGAACCAAAACAGTAAAGCTGTGGGTCGTAAAACCAAAACAATGAGCTGAAAGTTGCTATAAAGCTCCATTGAGCTGAGGGGAACTTTGGGTGTTTGGGTGGTAATTTCAACCACACTATACAAATTCATTAAGTCGTGAATAAATGCAAGTCAAGCAATTAAAATGGCATTCAGACTCTTGGTGTATACACTGATGCTGATTTTAAACACACCCCTCCTTCCTTCTTCATTGGCCGCTCACACACATATACACACACATGATTTGCCTGCGTCTCCAGTTGCAGTGCAGCAGGTCAGATATCAGAGTGCAGGTGACAGGGTTAAACCTGCAGCTCCTTCAACCCCGGCTCCTCCCTCCTCCTCTCCACCCTGCGTGCCTGGAGGCAAAGAGGGCGGCTCGGGGCCGACTCATGCCATGCCAGAGATTCACACCGGCAATTTGAGCTGTCAGTGTGCTCATGAATCACCTGGCTAAGGCATCATTACTCTGGAAGATTTATTGGAAACACATAGGCCAAATTTTCATACTAAAGCAGCAAGTGGAAGAGAGCCGGAGGGGTTGAGGTGGTAGGTGGAGAATTTGTGGGAAAAAGAAAGGGGTTAGAAAATGGGGTGTTGACGAGTATGGAGCTATAGAGCTGGTTGGAGGGCTTGACAATGTTGTGGTGGTACGGGTGACAAGATCATCATCTGAGTTGCTCTAACACCAGATTCATATTTTAACCCCATTTTCTCTCCATATTGTCCCAACCAGTCTAGGGATTGAAGCCAGCGATTTTGGTTCCATTTGTGTTTCTCTAACCTTCAGGCTACATCGACTGTGGTTTCAGATTTTATCTTTCATATTGGCTGCGGGATAAGTTTTGAAAAGGCACATCATAGTCTTATCTGCTTTTCACAACCAAACAAATAGTAGGATGATTCATAGGATCGTTTTAAATGCAATGCACAAAAACGGAACTAAAAATAAAGCAAGCGTATTTCAAAGCGGTAAGAGAAGCAGGTGATAAAACAGGGCAACGCCAACACAAATGCACAGCTCTTCCACAGAAGTAGGAGTGACAGTGTCCCAACCTCAGAACTAGTCTGAGCAGCTCCTGATCTTTCCCATGAGAATCCTTATTAAGGTGGCGTGTTAATGAGTTGTATACAATTCTCAAATGTCTAAGTTCCTGAAAATCGTATTTCAAGTACCTGTCAAGCATCTGACGGCGCCACCTCTTGACGTCCTGACTCCGTCTCACACATTTAATTAACTTCCCTCACTTAAACCTGTGACACTCTTGTTTACTGCCACCAACAGTCACTCCAAGTCAAGTAAGCCTGTAGATTGATTCATTTCAGTGACACAATCTTGGATCTTTTCCAGTTTGCATAATTTGCATTGCTTTGGTTTGTGTATTCTTGGATGTTATGCTTAGGGATACCATGACAGGTGTGCATGCTTTGGCTGTTGCAAAGACTGAACACGTGACTTTGTGTTCTTTTATTAGCAGGATTCAAAAGATGTGTAACCCTTCCTGGAGGTGTATGTCATAGATTTAGAAGGTAAAACAATAAAGGACCCTTGCGTTTATCTTTTATTATCACTAGTGCAGTGCCCGTTCGGAGCGTGTGCCGGTTTCGGAGTGTGTGCCCATCAAGAACGGGCCAATTGCTTGGCCCCTAGAAGTTCTGCTTGCAGCATTGTCGAGAACCGCAGTATGGCTGCTTGTACCCGCCAAGTGTGAAGTTGATTGGATAAACCGTTTTTCGAGGTATGTGAAGGAAAGTCATACATACAAATACACAGATGGAGATTCCTTCCTTTGTAGTTAGATGATGCTGCTACTAGGGATGTCACGATACCAGAAATCTAGTAGTCGATACCAATACCACTGAATTTCCCCGATTCTCGATACCAAATTCGATACCACGGTAAAAAATTTAATAAAATAAATAAATCCCATGTAATGTGTATATGTGTCTATATATATCCTCAGATTGCAAGCAGTGGTTTAAATTCCCTGACATGGTGACATTTCACTGGGTATAGGCTACCAGAGGTCGGACCAAGTCATTGTTTTGCAAGTCACAAGTAAGTCTCAAGTCTGTGATTCAAGTCCCAAGTCAAGTCCCAACTCAGGTCTCAAGTCCTAAACAAGCCATATGCGCTCTTCACCAAAAGTAACGTCTTTTTAACAACAGAGTAACTGGATCCAACTGGTGCTCAGTAACATAACGTTAGTTCTTCATGGTTTTCTCCTGAAACTTTATTGGATGCTGTTGGATTGGTTCAAACAAAGTGGAACTGAGGAGTTAAGTGTAAGATAATCAAATGCAAGAATAACATTCACTGGAAATGAAGAGTCCAGAGTTCAATAAATTAAAAGAACACCACTTTTCAGAGATTTAGCAATAAGCAACAAAAGATAGAAATTCAGTTTGTTCAGTTCAGTTCAGTTTTTTCCCGCACGAGTGAATCCTCTTCTCGAACATAAAGGATCTCTGCATCTCTGGATCTCGCTGCTGCATGGCTGTTGTGTGTGTGTGTGTGTGTGTGTGTGTGTGTGTGTGTGTGTGTGTGTGTCAAACTTCGACACAGAGAGCAGAGAACAGAAGCAGTCGAATTTGGCGCTTGGCGGGTGTTAATTTCACACCCTACAGGCATCGTATGGTACGTTCGGTACGGTGGAAAACGAGTACCATCACGTTTTTCAAATTTTGGCATCGTCTTGGTACCAAAGTATCGGTTCTCCTGACATCCCTAGCTGCTACAGCTCTACCTATTGGCCAAAGTGCAAGAAATTTGTCATGGTTACTTAGACATCATATCTCCACATCTACCAAATGTTCAGGAGATAAGACATTTTTTGTAATATAAGTTACCCTAATTTGGTGACGATTGCTCAAGATTTGTGGGAGGAGTAGCAAAGAAGTTTGGACACAATTCAAAATAAAGGAAAATCAATCTAGACGCAAATGGGTGTGGCTTATAGGGATAAATTCATCTAGACCCACAGAATCAATGAAGAAAAGAATTTTGTTTCTGGCCAAATTGCACCACGTTCGACACTGCACTCCCTTGAATCCCCAGCAATACACCTAGGCCAATACGCCAAGTGTGATGTAGATTGGATGAACTGGACTCAAGATATGCGAAGGACATACAGACAGACAGAGATTCCTTGCTTTATAGTTAGATTATCAATAAGCAAAACATTTCGAAACATGTAGCAACACACACATAGTTGAATGCTATACCCATCACATTTTTCAATAGCTTACTAAGACGCTGTTGAGCTTCTTATCTGGAATATTGTTCAAATATAGATGAGTAAAAGTGTTACTGAACTGTCAAGAAGACATTCATACTACAGTTAATGCACATTACGTATGTATGTTGACAAAATTGTTAATCTATTGTGAGTAACTTGAACTTGAAAACCAAAACTCAGGAAGAAAGCAAGTTATAAACCAGCCAGTAAGACCAGTACAACAAACACACACATACACACAGTATGCACAATAGCCTTTGGTGAATGTACTTAGCAGTATGACATTTAATAAAGATAGAGAGAGACAGGCCTGTCTGGTCTCTCTGTCTGGCAACATTGGTCTCTCATTATTTATGAGGAGGCTGTGGGGTCTGACCCCTGTGGCTTTTTTGAATCGAATTAGACACATGTTGGGCCCTAAAGACCGGAGAGACCCCCAAGATGAAGATTTGCAAAGGCTTCATGACCCTGGTCAACCTTAGACCTTACACAGAAAGATGATGTTGCATGGCGTAAAGCATAGATGGATCAAGAGAGAGAGAAAAAGAGAGAATGACAAGGAATAAACTCATGAGGGGAAGGATAAATATAAAAAGCATGTGAGGTGGAAAGACAGATAGAGGGAGATACAATAAGTGGAAAATAAGAGATAGCATTGCACTCTGAGGGGTGGTTTACTGAAGCATCAGTGAGGGTGTCATGGCAGACCCCTGGCATCTTAACCTCAGGCCTTTACTCTGTCGGTTAGTCTGTAGCTCACCGGTCTGACAGAAGCAGCAAGTCCTCCATTCTACTGGTACACACACCCCATTAGCCAAGGGCTTCATGTTCTCTGTGGGAAACAAGGGCAGCTCCGTGACACTTTGTCTCTACAACCCAACAATTCATGCCCTCGAGTAGCTTAACTCTGCATGTTTTATGTATCATAGTAATGCAAGCTTATCAGCATAATGTATTGAAGAGGCCACTTACTTGTTGTTACTTGTTGTCTTAGATTGATGCGTGATGGGTTTTCCTCATAATTATCCAAGTGTACAGGAAAATAGTTACACATTCGTAGCCGCAATGCAAAAATAATTTAATAATTTACCAATGTTTTAACATGACTTCTTCTTCAGGGCATTGAGAGCCAACAAACAACTCCACAGGTATGAAATGAACAGGTGTGTTCAATTATGGGAAGGAGTGCCCTCAATCACATCAACAAATTACGGGAGCAGCACATAGCTACCTAAATCATTAGGGCATTTAAAAACCACATTAGAAAAAGAGTTTGATAAAATAACTTAGTCATCAAAAAAGTCTAAATATCAGAGAAGCTAAGCATCTAGGGTGTAGCCTTATAAAGACACACTGCTTCAGGAAAAGAAACAGCTCATAATTATCCAACAGATCCTTCACCGTCTCACTTGGCAACTCTTCTTCATCTTTAGCTTGCGTTACCTGTGGTGTCCCCCAAGGTTCAATACCGGATCCCCATCTTTTCTTCATTTAACATGATTTTATTTTCCTACCACTTGCTTCCGGTTTGTTGGAGAACTGTCTTTAGGACTTGTACCACTTTAAGATTGTGTCAGAAAGTCCAACCTTTTTTACCAGTCTGTCTGGTAGTATGGTATTTCAATTGTGTCAAAAGGCGGCATTAAAAGTTATATTTTGATAATTGTGGCCATTGAGTCATGAAAAATTTGCACTGGCCACCTCCATTGTAGGGATTTCACATTCATTGGCTTAGTTAGCTAGAAAGTTGTCCCACTACTTCCAAATTTCCCAAATGTCTACAATGGAGGTTGCAAGTCCAAAACTAGCATAGTAAGAATGGCAACAATTATGAGAAAAAGATCCAGGTTTAAAAATACCGGACTTCCCCTTCAAGATGAAGAGAACGTAAGGTTGTGTGTATTTTATATACACGCTTTTTATGAAAATAAGAACCAGAGCATGACAGAATACCGCAAGTAAAGTAGCTTACGCATACGCAGCGGTCATACTCACTATACACAAAAATAGTAATTTTATTTTCCGTTTTTCAAGCAGTCTTTGTGAGATGCTTGTGAGGATATTATACTGTACAAAAATTCCCAGTTTTTTCAGTCTTGACGGGGATATTTTGTAACATTTGTAAGCCAGGCTGTTCTCTGTGAGTCACCACAAACTCAGCAGTTACTGAGTGGGTCTTTGCTCATTCACATTTTCCTTAATTTTTCACCCATTCAAAGCATGTCAGTATTAATAATGTTTTCAAGACTAATGACTAAATCCATGCGTGAAAATCTTAAAATGGCATGACTTTGTCATCGTAAGATCCTCTCTTTTTTGACATTTCCACATATTCCATGTCAGACATCAGAGAGACTTGGAGAAGGAGGGAGAGATTAGGCATGCCAGAGACAGAGTGACATTTCAAAGCTGGCCTGCAGTGATCTGCTGGTAGATTCATCAGTGTCAACACCATGAAGCACTCATCAAAGCGTCGAGAAAAAAAACAGAGGCTCACTAGTCATGTCAACACACTGATATGTCATCTATTTAAAAAGACTATTTTTAGTTTAAAACATCATCCTCTTGTAATAATCGTCCCTCTGGGTCACCTCATGTTTCGTGCCTTAAATCTTTAATCTTAATATTACATTTTTAATATTTAAATTTTGAATAAAAATGAGATTTTCATGATAATATTATGTGCTCTACATAAGCTGTAATTTATTGTACAATTTATTCATCTCATTATTTAAATGCACAGGTGTTTTTATGTGTTGAAACATTACCGCCACATGTTTTTTTTTAACTGCGGAAAAATTCTATAAAATATAAACAGACAACACATCAAATCATGTCAGAAAACAATTTGCTAATGATTAATTAGGCAAATTATAATATATCCTGTACAAGCAGCAAATAGTCTGGTCCATCTGTTCAGGGCAGATGTGGTATCTGTAACAGCAGCTTGGACATTGATTCACACTGTTTCTGTCAGGCGTCATGTGATTTACAGTTAAACGGCGATAATAAAATTAACTAATCACCACATTCTCATCTGTGCTGTTGGCCCTCGCTGACAGCGGTGCTGCGATGGAAATGCCTCTCTGCCTGCAGGGCTGAATGTTGACCTTGTCAAAGAAAAGACTGAAAGGTGTGAGACAGATGATTTATGGCGTGTGCAGTATTTTATTGTTTCACAACTCACTGTGCTATCTCTCACCTGAATCTACCAGTTGCTGCAGAGGGTTTTAAGTGTTCGTTGAAGTATTAATTTGGGTTTGTTTGATCTGTAACAGGCTGAGAAAAAACACTAAAGATGCCACAGATGAGGAATTTCTGTTCCCTTTGTTGCCTGTGTGACTCACCTGAGTTTTTGAACACAGATGAGTCAACCATAACAATCATCAATAGCATACAATTTCAGAAAGAAATATGTTTACAGCTTGTGACCGAGCTGAGGAGTTAGAGAACCCAGGTGAGCTTGTAAATAAAGACAGATGTGGATTTCCGTCTATGATTGGCAGATTTATTGGCACAGGGTGAAAACAACAAAACAAAACTTTAATAACATTAATTCAAATCCTATCAAGAGACTGACACCAGTTATCTCTAGGTTAAAAAACAACGGATGGACCTCATGGCATTGGACCAGCAGAAGGGAAGGCCAGAATCCTCTATACAATTGTGTGCAACCACCAAAACATTTCACACACAGTAAAAAAAAACATTTCACACACAAACAAAGCTGCATGGCTAAAAGTGATTATGGTGATTAAGTTCACTTTGAATGTATTTATTGGTAAGGATTCTGTCGTGCATGTACCGAACACCTCTAGCGCCTTAAGGTCTTTGCACACCAAGTAAGTATTTTTCGTATGCATCCAATTGAATACGTCATCCGATAAAAATACGCACAGAAACCTTGCACACAGAGTCCGATTTGTTTTATTATTCTTTGTTGCGAAAATTCGCAATACGAGAGAAAACTGATTTAATTACGTGGGTGCCGTGCGATGGATAGCGCTAGCCTCAAATAGGGCTAATAAATTAATGAAATTAACAAGAAGTTATCGTTTAGCTTTCTAGAGCACATTCATTACTGTCTAATCTTTTGTACATCCTTTATTTTGCGACCATCCCCGATTCTAAGTTGTTCTGCAAACAACTGCCACAATCTATCTTCAAATTCAGCATCTCTGTATTCTTTTATTTCTTTATTGTAAAGTGCTTTGTGCTGAGGGACGAAGTGAATCAGTTTATCAAACACCATTTAAGATGATGATGTTTGCACAGACGGTGGCTTTGAGGGGTCAAATAATCCTCTTTTGGCTTTTGACCGATGCGAAAAAATTAAAACTTTAATGATGGACGAATGTTTAAACGTAATTGCCACAATGTGAGGTCGTATTTATTTTTAAACATGCGACAATTTCGGACGAAAAATATGGACTTGGTGTGCTTCAGTGTGATCGTTCAGAACAGGTACAAACAACATACCTTTGCCTTTACTGTAAACATAGTTATCAAGAAAGAGTATGAATATATGGCTGAAATGCCAAAACTATTGTTTGCACACACAAAAGAAAATAACAAAGACTCTTTATGGTATTACCTCAGGCCCGTTCTCCCACTCTCAAGGTACACTGCCATTTCTGCAATTGGCAAAAATTGTACAAAAATAAGCTGATGGCAGTTCCTTTCAAGACATTGCCAACAAGCAACGGGACAAAGAGCAAAATACATAGACCAAAACGGAATGATGAAAGGTAAAAAAAAAAATACAAAAAATAAAACAGCCCTTTAAGTACTGGCAAGGAGCCTTTATTAACGATTGTTAAAGCATTGGATCAAAGGACTGAGTGTGGAATAAAACTTGCTGGCAGAACCTCTCAGTTCACATTTTATTTATTTTGGTTCAGAAACATCATCAGGTCCCCCTTTCAGGCTACTGACAAACAACGATGGTGATTGACTGAAACAACAGCAGTTAAAAAATGCTTTTGTTTTCTTTGCAAAGTGCATGGCAGAGTTATGGTATTTATACTTGAGTAATAAATTAATCTCTGATAAAAGGGAAGTCATGCATGCAGCAGGTTACCGACTGTCCCTTTTAACTGCTCTCCCTCAGTTTGATGCCGGTCTAGTTTTGACATGTTGCAATGTTTTGTGCTGTCTCTCTCTCTCTCTCTCTCTCTCTCTCTCTCTCTCTCTGTAGTGAAGAATGTGACTCCTGCCGCTGAATCCAGGGCCGGTTAATTGCTGTGAGTGAATAAGTCATAGATGGCAGCAGCAGGCCCTTGGGGCGTAGATCGTTTTCATCCTTCCTCAGCCTCACCGCCCTACTCAGGTTTTGGCTTTTCACCAGCCCAGCTCATTTTCAGTGGGAATCGTCTGGCATATCTTACCACTGTACTCCGTCAACAGCTGTTACACTAACCTGCCATCCTTGTTAATAAAAATGAAAACGTACATTATGCATGCATGTTAAATTTCCTTCAACTCTATTTTTTTTAGGATTTCAGTCAAAGCCTTTATTTGATTTTAAGCGACTGAGAACAATAGTGTATGGCACCACAGGTGGCACATTTGTTTCCTTTCAGACTCTTTGGAGAGACACTGAATTCATTACTCGCAGAACATTTCAAATCAAAAGCACACAGAATGATTTCTTCCGGTTAAGAGTTTATTTATACGCCTCAAGTATACAACTGTCTCGCCCCTGTGTAACAACATCATCCATCATTATATTTCACCGGTGTGCTTGTTGAATGGAGTATGTCCCAAGTTGCTCTTTGTTATATGCTCCTTCATGTAAATAAATTGAGACTAGTGTTCATTGTAGTAGACTTTACTGGAAAGTTGTGTACAAAACAGGGCTGTGTATTGGCAAGAATCTGGTGATACGTATCCCGATACAGAGGTTACGATTCAATATATTGCGATATATTGTGATACCGTAAGCAAGGCGATATATTTCAAATTTTTTGAATCTAATTTTAAGAAATCTGTCATAGTATAAAGAACACACCACCATATGCATACAATTTGAGTAAAAAAAAGTTGACTTTTTTATGCAATCACAACAGTTGGATCTGCATTTGCATTTATTACAGTCCCTGTAACATCCAACATCATAGCTCTACTTTGAGAGGGTGCATCTCTTTGCAATTTAAATAGAGTATTGACTGAGTTAATTGTTGCATGTAAACTTTTAATTAAAAATCAATATTGTGTTTTTGAGAATCCATGCAGTATCACAAAACATAATATTGCAATATTCAATATTTTCTATATTTTCTTACACCCCTAGTACAAAAGCATTTGAGAAAAGTATTTCACGCGGCACAGAATGAGCACAAAAATAGATTCTGTCCTTTCATTCTTATATTTAAAAAAAAAAAAAACTTGTTTTTCCACCTTCCTCTCGTGATTTTCCTGACACTTTGTTAGCTAATCATTGACCAGTAAACTGTGTGTTTACCTACAACACATATCTCCAAATTTAAATGGTCACCACTAACCCCTCAGCCAGTAAATCAGCGCTGTCTGCTCGGTGAGTCATGCACTGTTCTTCCTGGGACGCCTCGGGGCCGTGCTGCCAATCACTCAGATAGATAAGGAGGCTCAGGCTGATGGGATTCTCACAGAGATCCAACTTATGGCAAATATCTCCTGACTACACAGAGCATCCGCATCGTCAACCTGTCAATCAACTCTTCTGCAGCACCCTAGCCAGTCACGCGATGGCCTACAGCACAGCCTGAACTCATGACGGCGACCCAGACTTATGTATTTGTTGATTCATTTACGGTATTTTTTTTACTTTCGATAATTCATCTGTAGTGTTTTGGTAGATTTTCTGCCGTCGCAGGAATTGCGAAATCACAAGGAAACACAATCAATAAAAAGAAATACTATGTATATTTCTCATAATACATAACACCACATGTTCTACAAAGAGCTATCTGCACCTCCAGGGAATGAGCCCGGCATCTATACTCTGGATGTTAGTCACACAGGTGTTCAACAGGTCATTTAGTCGTAATTTAAGCAATGTTTGGAGTGGTTAGGTCTTTGTTAACCCTACACTCTCCCGCCCCGGGGCTTTTTCCTCTGTGATGCCTATTATGTTGTTTATGGTAAACAAAAGCTGAAAGGGATTGTATTGAGCCGCGGTGCGTTCGTTTGAAAATGCTGATTAGATATGACATAAAAAAGAAGAAGACAAAAGAACGGTTCCATGAGAGCATTTCCAAAGAAAAAGAAATGCATAATTTTTAAAGTCTTTATTCGTTTTTCTCCCTCTGATTAAAACAAAATGGGTGAACCCTTGGTTTCTACCCCCACTTCACTACCAGTTTTGGACAGATATGACTGCCGCAAGAGCAAACTTAAAACAGTGACAATCCAAAACTGTGTATAGGAGCCTATTGTTTTCTTGCACAGTGCAGTCTTTCTTGTGCATTGCTTTTTTTAATTTTCAAATTATGTATTTAAATTTCAAAGCAATCCTTACCAGATGAGTATTCGCTCATGAGAGGCCATGCATGAAGACAAAGAAAGTGGCTGATTTCAATTGTGTTCTGTCATCTCTTGTTTAGTTTGCTTTGCTCGTGGATGGAGGTTTGGGGGCGGGGTGGATGGGGGGGGCATTGTGCACGAAGTTAGCATAACATAAAAGGCAGATATATTTTTTTCTCCCCAGCATGCACGTCACCCCCATAAGTCCAAAGTGTTACAGAGGGATGCACATAATCAATCTCATATCCGCTCACAGTGTCGCAGCTGCTGAACAAGCAGATGATGGGAGGGACTTGGAGGGTGTAGTTTTTATTGTGTTTCTACTGCGCATAAATCCCCTTACTATGTGGCCTAATGACAGAGCAGGTTCTGCAGGTGAAGCCCTCGGGGAGGAGAGGAGGAGAATGGGAGCAAGACTGAGCTGAATACATCAATAGGGCGCCATAAAATAAACTTCATCCACAGAAGCACACAAGGTGAGTGATATTGTTTTCTACATTCAAAAATCAACGATCATTAAGACTTTTTTTTTTTTTTAAATCACCTGCATGACATATTAAAGTCATGATAATACAGTAACCATTCAGTTTACAGCATCAGATATAAATAGTTTGTAATTTGTAACACACCACCATAATTAAAACATTACATTGTGTTTTGTTATATCCACCTGAAGCACTACATACATAATAATTAGCACAGAGCTTCAGGCCAGGGTAATGCCGGCACGTTCCCTGTGTGATTTTGCCTCTGAGCTCTAAGAGAAAGTATTAGGTAAGAAGAGCCATTAAGTTACCACTAGTGGTGCTATAAGACCTGGTGAAAGCAGGTCCCTTAGGCAGGGGACACTTTGACTTCTCCTCTTTGGCCTGACGCATTTCCTCAGAAAGGGAAAACAATTCTACATGTTTAGAAGAGTTTTCCTGCGGCAGGTTGTTACTGGAATGCAGGTCGGTCTCTACGCGGCCTATTGTATTAAAGACTTCTGTCCCAACCCCCCATCTAACACACACACACACACACACACACACACGCACACACAGGTGAGTCAAAATATCAGTGGCTGGCCAGGTCCTGTGTAATTAAAGGAGATGGTGATCTTTGTGACCTCACCACACCCGACACTTAGTTTGGCATGTTGTCTGCATATAGCAGCCCTGCCCAACCATGTATACATGACAATAGAGAGGGTCACAAAGCCAGCGGAGAGGGCCTGTGCGTGTGTGTGTGTGTGTGTTTGAGTATTAGTGTGTGAAAGAAAGAAAAGAAACACCAGCTTTGGTTGTTGCTTCATTAAGTTTTAGGCAATTCTTGTTAGATGCCTTAATAAAAAGGAATTATTTTCATAGTAGCTATGCTGTTATTCTTAACATTTTACTCCTGAAATCCTCTTATAAATGTAAACCAGAAGCCACTTTATCTCATTTATTCTCCTTAACTAATCCTCCCTGTTTTGATCGGCTTGCAAAGTTGAGGCTAAATTACACAAAAGCGATGATGGATGTTTGTTGACAGACACTTTCTGGTTTCCGAGCGAGAGATTTAGAGAACACTTTGTTTTGTTGTCAGCAGAGCTCAGGAGGATGAGAGCTTTGTGGCGGTTGCTAACACCAGAGGGCTCTCTTTCTCTCTAATTTTATTAGCTCATGGGCAACACTGCAGAAACACATCTGAATAATCACAGACTTGGACTAAATTCATGTACAAATTATAAAGTAATTTACACTAACCTGGCTCTAAATTGACGTACTAAAGAATGAAAGTAAATTCAAAGTGATGAGAGAAAGAAATTAAAGTAAAACTTTATGATTGGTAATCAGAAATAAGTATATATTGTTCATATATTTCAATGATTACCTTTTGTTTATATATATTTTTTATGGTTAGTGATTCAATTCCCAGCTTCTCCCAACACAAATGTGTCCTTGAACAGGACACTGAACCCCAAAACACATCAACTTGTATATTAGCTCCACTGTTCTCAGAGTAGAAATGTGTGTGAAGTGGGATAAAAGTACTTTTTAAATGCAGTGCTATTCAAGTGCATTTTCACATTTCATTTTTTTCAGTCAATACTGAGTGAAGGGATGGATTATTTCCCATAAAGACATCCAAGTAGTGTATCATATGTTGCCCTAAAAGGGGCAGAGAACTAATCGGCAGGAAGAAGGGGACACTGACTGTAGCTTCGTGGTTTGCTCAGAGCGTTTCCCGAGAAACCCTGTGGATAAGTGTTAATTGATGAAACGTTATAATGAATCGGGGCAGATCTTTGCCCCTGGTGAACCCGATCATACTTAGATTAGTGGCGCTGCATATATCAAAGCAAACCGCTTGAAGCAATCGAGCCAAGCCATTTTTGATAAATGCCGTGAGTGTCTTAATGTTCACATGATGCAAGGCAGGCGTTCCTGCAGCAGCGCCGGGCTCATTGTGCACTTCAAAGTTTCTCCTCTGTACCTTTGATTTGCTGTCACTGTAAACTCTGTTGAGTCCAAAAACATTATTATTTTTTTTTTTAAATAGAGGACATTTATTTTTGTAATGAACACATTATTAGATACTGTCATTTTCCTCAAGATGACAGACCGGTTCCAGGTAATCTCTGAGCTATATGTCACTGTAGCCACAGGCTAATGCAAATGTGTAGCTTTTCATGGAGCCTTAACACAGGCAATGTTATAGCCTATAATTATTTTCAACTTGCAAGTGGAGATATGAGTTTGGACAGAACCTGCATGTAAATTATGTTTAAGAGGATCTGCTTCACAACTGTGCTGCTGACATCCTGCACTTTGCAGGTTTATGCCGCAAAAGACTTAATAACTATCGTAAACCCTGGAACTGTCATGACTTTGTTTTGGTTTGTTCAAGGCTGCACGTTTACAACTTCTTGAAATTAATCTTCTTTGTGCCGACAGGAATGTTGTATCTGCTCTGCTTCGTTTAACACCAAACAATACTTAGCTTAACTCACCAACAACAGCGAGAGATCCATGCAACAGAGGGAAAAGTCAACTAATCGGTTCACTGTTTGTTGCTCCACGGAGAATAACAAGGAGCGCAGGCAGAGATTCCTTCATGCAGCCAGCCAGCCAGCCAGCCAGCATGAGCTCTGTGCCCCCCCCCGGGCTCTCTGCCACAGTGCTGGGGCAGGTTACACACTTTGCCTGTTTGTAATTCCCAGTGACTGCGCTGGCGCTCGGGGCCAGACCCATAACCCCGAACGCAGCCTTCACAAACAGGCCCCGAGAACACAGGAAAAACCCACAAGCTCCAGTTTTCAGGTTCTGTCTCTCACTTTGCCTCCCCTCTGTCTCTGCCTCCCTCTTGCTCTCCCTTCATATATCACTGCTGTGCTCCGCTGCTGTAAAATGACCCGTGGTTCAACCTTTTTCTGTCCACCGGCCAGTTTTCACATCACTTCCCACTGCTTTTGTTTATCAACAACACAATGTCACGTAGTTCATTCATTGCGATGCCGCTAACCCTGCAGACCAGACTGTTTATTTGGTGTTGAGCTAAATTTAGTACACCTGGGAGTGTTTCTGTGATGCCGTCCGTAGTCGAAATCTGTAGTTCTTGAGTTTTCTTGAAAACTTTCTAAAACTCAGACTAAATAGACTTGATGTCAGGAGAGCACAAATCCTCCGAAGGTGTTTTTAGAAATCACCTTCATATCATTTTACATTACACACCGTGGTATTATGTTATGGCTCTGATATAATTAATGCCTTTTGTGATGGAAAGTGTGGAATGTATGTCCTCTAGGCAGTCTGCTTGTCAAGGGACATGGATTTCTCTTTCTTTTTCTGTCCCTCTCTCTGTCTTTCTGTCTCTCTCTCTCTCTCTCTGTGTGTGTGCACCACGGTTGACCCCCTGCAGACCTCAGGGCGAGTATTTGACTCTGCATCGCATGAGAACACCGCAGCTCTTCCACCCTGATTAAAGCCACTGCCAGAGTGAGTCAGAGCCAGACTTACTGTGTGTGCCTACACCCTGCCTCTCTGCCCTGAAAACTCCTCTTTCTTTCTTTCTTTCAAGAAACATCTAAAAGGGGTTAAGATATACTATCAGCCTGGGCTGCCTAGTCAGGTTCACTTAGCAGGAACGCGAGGAACTGTACTCGTAGTGGTTCCACGAGGAACTCAGGGACACCTGAGGCAGCAGAGAGGAATTCTTAATGTCACAAATGAATATGCAAATATCACCGAATGTCATAACACATGCCTTAGTCATGCTCTGATCCGAGAGCAGCCAGGATGCCAGGCGAGCTGTATCGCTGCACCAGTGACGCCTGTAGAGCAGAAGCTTTAGCATGAACAAGTGAGAGATGGGAGCTTTCAGCCAGAACCGTGCAAGTTTAGGATTTGCAAATGTCATGTCAGATATGGAGAGTGAAAATGTTTTATACATTCAGGAAGTAAGAAAGTAGGGATGCACCGATCTGACTTTTTCAGTCCCGATAGCGATACCTGGGCTTTGGGTATCGGCTGATACCGAATACCGATCCGATACCAGCGTTTAATTAATAAGCTGTATGCCTCACTGTGTGGAAGTGACTGGGATCATTCTTTTATGTGTAAGGCAACATCAGGCTTGGCTTAAACATTGCTCCCCTAACTTTGTAAAACAAAATGTAACAAATAAATATAATTTTTGTACATTGTTATTTATCAAAAATGTAAATAATAAATCGCGCACCAGCAACTTGGCAAAAAAAATCTTCAAAATTAACAGGAATTACAATTTAAGTATAAACCTTCTTAATTCAGCAACAAATTGGTCAAAACTTAAACAGGTATTAAAATTCCACTGTATAATGTATATATCCGTCCATCCATTATCTGGAGCCGATCCCAGCTGACTATAATGTATATAATATATGTAGAATTGAATTGAATAGATCAGCCCCATTGTCACAGATATCCGATCCAGCTATTTGAGTCAGTATCGCCAGTCCGGTATCGTATCGGGGCATCCCTTGAAGAAAGAAAGCAAAAAAATGGTTTGGCAAAAGAAAAAGTATAAGAGACAAAGCAAGGAAAAGACAGAAACCTGGTCTAACATATTCTCCCCCTCTAGTAGAAACACTTTCACCCATGTCACGAGCCTCTGGCAGAACAGATTCATCATCATCACCATCAGTGTATCCCCTCTGGACCTCTCCGTCCCATTTCCCATCACCCTGAAAACTAACCCTTCTTATTCCAATTCCTTCGTGGTAACAACTTTCAACTCAAGATGTAAAACAAGCATCATTTATTGATTGGAGAGGCGTAATGTGCCAGATTGCGTAACACTGACAGGTCTGAGCACTGCGTTCAGGGGACACACCTGCGGTAACTCTCCGTTTGAGGTTTCCTGACAGCAACGCAGCTCAGGATGACTAACACGACTAGCTCTCAATGTGCTTGATGCGTAATTACTGGATTTAATATTGAACTTTTAAATGCAGTCTATGGAAAATCAGTTGAGTCAGTTGGCGCGCTACCATTTCCATTTAACTGCCAAGAAGCAATATGTGATTAAGGTCATTACTGTTGTGATTACTGTTAATAAAGATATATTTGCAGGTCTGTGACAGGACGCACGCCAGTTTCCTGCATGGTCAGACGGTACATAGACTACACACCCATCCACACCCTAAACTATGAACTTCTTCCTGTTGGCACAGAACATCAGCATGAGATGTAAATCATTAGGTGCAGAATCGAATATGGACGTAAATCCGAAAGTACAAGAAGTTTTATTCATGTAAAGTTACAGAGTAACACAGTAAGAGATTTTGAGAAGCTCTAAAATTCATTATATGTTGTACTTGAGGATGGTTGGTAAGAGTGGGAATAATGGACCAACATGCAGGCATTGATTTTCCAGAAAAACTAAATGTATTCAGACCGACTACAAAAAGGAGAACCATAAACCATTTCATTAGGTTTATCACTTAGATACTCGGCACTTAGCAGATAATTAATGAGAAACAACTTTCCGGTACACAAAACACCGGCTTTCCTCCATTTTCCTGGAGAGTGAGACCAACCAGTTTGCTGTCATCCATGACCTTTTATACCTTTTAGTCACCTGCTGCCTGCAGCCAATCAAGAAAGATCTGTGGAATTAGTGCCACTTTAACCTTTGACACAGGTCGCATCAATCTCCCCTCATATGGAGTCAATTGGTAGCCAAATGACAAAAGATATGAATCGCCCTCTCAAGAGGCATAAGCAAAACATCGATACTGTTAGTGAGGTAAATAAACAAGTAAACAATCCCTTCTTTGGAACTGACTTACAGCAGGAAAAATGACCCACAAAGACATTTTAAAGGGATGAGCACTCCTTCTTGTTAAAGGGTCAGGCAGGTCAGGGAATTAAAGTCCCCCTACATTAAACTTGTGTGAGCAGAAAGACTAAACACAAGTGAACAAGCATTTCTCAAACATCCGACCTGATCTCATGGGAAGGCGTAAATAGCACAACATTTTAAGGACATTCCTCATGTCATGATAACGCATTTTAGGCTTTCCGCGTGTCATTAGACGCCACGGGGTTAGCGTTGTGAAACGGCTTTTCGTGTGTCATTTAATGCCGCAGTTAGGTTAAGACAATGCAACCAATTAATTAGGTTTAGGAAAAATATGATTGGGCTTAAAATAAATATGTTAACCAAGTAAAATACGCACTTAAACAACGTAACATAAGTACGAAAAAATACTTTTTTGTTACACAAACACTGGCCTCGAGCACTGGTCTCCTGGCTGAAAGTAGGGATGCTCCGATCCAACTTTTTCTGTCCCGATACGGATACCAATACCTGGGCTTTTGGTACTTTGTAATTAATAAATACATAGATATACATTTATTTAATTGTTCTATATTATTAAAATAGTAAATTGTACACCAGTAACTTCAAAGTAATCTCCAAAATTTACAGAAATTACAATTCAAGTGTAAACCTTTTTGATTCAGCTACAAATTTGTCAAAACTTAAACTGGAATTAAAATTACAGTTTGTAATGTATATAGTATATAAACATAGAATTGAATTGAATAGATCGGCCCCATTGTCACCCGATCCAGCTATTTGAGTCAGTATCGGCCCGATATCCGATCCAGCACCGGTGCATCTCTAGCTGAAAGTTCTGTGTTTGTTGGACCCATCCACCTTCCCTCAAACCCGCCATAAGCAGACATTCTCACATTTTATTCTACATCACTAGCTCTGAGTGTAGCATATTCACACAGATGCTTTTACATTGCAGTCAGTACAAACTACATGGTGTGAAATAACATGCCAAAAGCAACAATGGTGTTCTGTGTCATTCATACTACGCCATTTGTTGAGACCCGGCTACAAACATCACAAGTTCGCGGCTCATAGAAATGTTGAACAAATGATTGTGAGGAATGTGCACCTTCCTCTCAGCATACATTATATATTGGGAGTGGAGAACATAGGTTCCGTGACATTGTATATTTTTCACACTTGATTTTATGACGTTTCGTATCCGACTCTCGAATGTCAAATGTTCCACTAGAAGAAAAATTTGTTGATCGTCTTGCGACCGGCTCGTTCCGTTTAGGCCGTCATACCTCAGAATGTCATCACCTTTACAAAGAAAGGTCGCTGTGGTCGTTCCCGTCAGTCGCGGCAGCAGATTTCCCAAAATCCTGTCACGTCCCGAGCTGGCAATTTGTAAGAGCGTCTTGTGGGAACATCCGAGGGTTAATGTACAAAACAGGAAAGTTACGTGGGCATGTTTTCATTCTGTCTATGTTGCAATGTGCGCAGTTGCAGTGACAAGCACATGGATCCGTCCATACACAACCACACATGCACACACACACAACGTGAGTTGCACACAAACTCTCACATGTGGATGGAAGTAATTAGAGTAGAACAAAGCTGAAAAATTAAAGTGGGGAGGAAATGTCGAAAACACGACTTTGGTTAAATGACCTCATAAACACCCAAACCTCTCTCGCCCTCACTCTCTCTACAGCTCTTCGTCTGTCACTATTTTACAATCATTTCAGTTGGTTTTTCCTCCGTTTTGTTGTGAGATGTAAATGAAGGACATCAAAAGACTCGCCCTCCCTCCCTTCTTGTATCCCCCCTCTCTCTCTCTCTCTCTCCCACTGTCAGTCCTGCTTGGCTGCTTACTCTCTTCATCTGGTCCTCATATGGGCTTCATTCCCCCCTACTGCAATCCAGCCCAAAACTATTTCCTCTTTCAATTTCCAGGGGAAGTTGTTAAATGGTTTCTCAACCAAACAAGCCCTTTTTTTTCTCTCTCTCTCTTTCTCTCTCTCTCTCTCTCTCTCTCTCTCCCTCTTTTCTTTCTCAGCTACTTTTCGTACGGCGACTCACACAGGGCCCACAATCAGCCCTGTGTTGTTTAGTACGCAATAATGAACTACCGAGCAATAAAGCTGGGGGAGAGGAAATAAACATTTCCACGCTGAAATGACAACAAATATGGTGAAACTTCCCATTAAGAATGCATACATACATTTAAAAAGGGATGTTAACACGAAAATAGATTCATAACTATTAAGTAGCTGCATGGAGCATCCTATGTTACACACACACACACACACAGCCTCTTTGTCCCGAGTACACAGTCAGTCAGGCGGGAAGGCGAGCTATAGCCACAGGGCCAGAGAAGCATGCTCATCTGAAGGACGAACGCTAACCGGGCAGACTTTCCCCATCTCCCTCCTTTCCACCCTGCTCTCCGCCCGCTCTGTGCCCTCTAACCTCGCTACCAGTACAGAGAACAGAGAAAGAGGGGATCTATAAATCCAACAATCCCCCCCCCACACCCTCCTCCGCCACACTCCTCCCCCCGTTCGTCGGTGGAGAAGGCGAGGCGAGGCTGGAGGTGGTGTGTAGCAGGTCTTCAGAGTAAGCTGTGATGACAGGTGTCACTGAGTCTCATGGGCGGACCTGTGACGAGTGTCCTGCTCACTTACAATCCTCACTTTGGCGCTTTTCACAAGTCACGAACTGATGAGTGCCAAAAGAGGTGGTACGAGGATTCATTCGCCCGATTTGTGTTCCCCTTACGCTGGTGTGTGTGTGTGTGTATCAGACACGCGCAGATGGGAGCACATGCATGCCCCATGATGCAAAGCGTCAAAATACGGGTGTGCACGAATCCACACACACATACAGTATGCACACACACACACACTCTCCCTCAAGCCTGGCACCACACACACGCCGGCTGCCAAGCCAGCTTAGTGTAGTCCAGGAGAGCGGCTCTGTCTCAGGGCAGGGACACTGCAAAACAAAGCCCGTAGCTCCACAATGCAGTGGGTAAACGCAATGCGCCGGAGGAGCGGAGAGAAGAAACTCACAGGCACGTCTCTCTTGTTTAACATGATGTACAAAAAGGCTCTGCCGGGTGCAGAGAGGTTGTTCACACTCCTTAAAGTCTCGGCCCGATGATAAATGACGAGCAAACAACTTCAATTAGGGCAGTTTGTGTTTCTAAAATGCACTCTATAGTCTCGTGTTGGCTTTTCAGAAAGGCGTACAATCGGCTCCGTGAACCACATTAATTGTAAAAAAACAGCATTGGCTTGTTGTTGCCACCGCTTCAAGTAGACATCGCTTGTTAAGTCGGTTTGTGTAATTGTCATGTGAGATCACAGGGTTTTCATGCTTTTTTTCACACTTAGCATGTGATGCAGGACGGAGGGGATGGAGGAAGGCGGAACAAATTGGGAAACAACAATAATCTCATACCCAAATTAATCAAAAAAGATTACTGAAGAGAATGGCGCTGGATGGGCAAAGTATTTATGTTCAAGATAACTATCAAACAGCAAGGTGGTCACTTTCTCAGCTGCTGAGGGCCGACCTCTGCATTTTTTTCCTCCCTGTGCCTCCACTGATGTGATCACAGCAGGACACGGCGGCCAATACAGCCTAGGAGGAGCTGACCATTCATCAGATCATGGCAATTACTGCATTTCCATTTCACTGGGACCCCAGCGGGGATACACACACTCATGAAGACCCTCTTTTGTACCCGGAACAGGGGCTGCCCTGCCTTCTTTTATCCCGCAGCCTCAGTTCGAGGAGGTTAATGAGCGCAGGCCCGGTACGTCTGTCCTCCAGGAGGGCGGTTCCCATTCATCCAGCGGTCCCTTCTGTGAAATCCAATGCATTTTACCGAAGGCCCAGCCTACAGTCAGTCGGTATACACACACCACTCCTCCCTTTGCTTTCTCTCGCCCCTCTGTGTTTCGCTCTCCCCGCTGAGGCACACAAACTGCCACAGCCCAGTTCCACCTTTTCACACTGCGCCGGGCTCAAAGGGAGGCTGGCGGCTGGGGGGATAGAGTAGAAAAGAGCTGTGTTTGTTTAAACATGTCTTTAAAAAGCGAGGGGGGGGGGACTTGTTAAATGCAGGCCAGTATGGCACCGCTGCACACACCAGGACATGAAGGAGCGGAGCTGCAGTGCTGAGGCTGCTGCTGAAGGCCTTTTAGGTATCACTGCCACTCGGGCGCTTCGTAAAGCCACGTTAAATGCCACCAAAGCTCTTTAACAACACTACTGTGTGCGTGTGCGTGTGTGTGTGTGTGTGTGCGTGCGTGTGTGTGTGTGTGTGTGTGTGTGTGTCCAAATGGTGAGTTGCATGTGCAATGATTTTCTTCTATTATTTTTATTTTTATTTATTCATTTATTTATTATTATCTTTTTTTTTTTATTTGATGCCATGAAAACAACTCAATAAAATACATTCAGTGATCTATATGTTGTTTGATATATGTTTTGGGGGGATTTATGAATATTGTATCTGTTTTTTTTTTGCTCTTTTTGTTTGTTATTTTGCTTTTCTTTTTTTTTTTGGTCTGTTTTTTTATTAAGACTTGATGTGAAATATGTTTTACGCAGCTTGTTTCTGTGGTTGTCTTGGGGCTTATTTCAGTTGCATATCAAAAAAGGCCTCACTTATTATTTTTTTATTAATTTATTAACTCATTTGATAATCAAATGCATGTTTTTCTCAGTGCCTCTGATGACTTATGAAGTGAAGTGAAGTGAACCCAGTACTTTATGGCCTTTTACATCTCAATCTCTGTTACATTTCCTTGCGATTTTCCAAGAATAACTGACTGTGAGTTAATACAGCCAGTGACATTTTCACCATTCACTGAATGCAATTAATTTATGGCTCTCCAAAATGCCAACCGAGTATTTACCACCGTGTTTTACGTAACGCCCATGCAATAAATTCTAATTTCGCCCATTTTTGCTCCAGAAATTCTGCAATGACACAAATAGTTTTTTTCAGTGTATCCCATTATGGTCCATGTGTTTTTCTAACCAAATAAAAATGCCAAAAATGCCTAACTATGTTTGACAGATTCACTGAAGATATTCATGCAGATTACATTTGCTTTCACTTAAAAAAAAATCCCCCTCTTTGTGTTGATGCAGCCTATGAGAGTAAACATGTGTTTAGTTATTTTGCATGTCTAATAACGGAAGGTTTTCACGGTTGACTTTGTGCAGCACTGCAGGAAGACGCAGCCCCGTCCCGTTTGTCACGCCTGGACTCTGTCACAGACTTGTCACTGCTTTGATCTCCGACCGCTAGAGCGCCTTATAGGAACCTCACGAATTAGGTTAATTTGCACTAATAATGAGGGTATTTGATGTCTTAATGAGGACTGTTGACGTAGACCTCGAGTGTTCATTGTCTCAAAATAATTAATGATGGGCCTGGCTGATATGCGTCACATATGACTGTATAAAAGAAGACATAACTGCCAAGCTAGGATTTTCCTGTAATAGATTAATGTGCTTATGGATCTTATTAGTGAGTTTATAGTGACCCCTTTAAGTTTTATTTTTTTATTATTTTTGCTATGAAAGACAAATAAAAATAACTTTTGTAATACATCTCTAAAAATAAGATTAGTATTTATTTAAGAATAGACCTTTTTTGTGTGAAAAATGTAATTAAATTATTATTCCTTTAATATTAACAGACCATTTTTAGTGTGAAATTCCACTCTAATCTATAGTGTGTCAGTAAGTAATTTTGCCTGTACACTGTCTCCTGCGCTAACCATCTCCACGCACGCTCAGGACGCTCAAGAGAGGACATTTGCATTTATGCAGATTAAATTAATCTGTTGATCTCCATGTCTGTCTAATGAAGGCGGCACCGTGGTGTGTGTGGATATGAATGTCTGTATGCATGAGGAGGACGGGTTAATTAGGGAAACTGCGCCTGGGCTTCCCTAAAAGGTCACACTTTGCCAAAGGCTTGAATACATTCTCTGCTCTTGACATGCCACAAAGTGACAAGTGCAATGACAGATTTTTTTTTTTTTTTTTTTTAGAGAGAGAGAGAGAGATGGTGAAAGAGGTCCAGGGCTTGGTTAATTTTATATAATTTGTGTTCCAATTGTCCCTCTCATTAATACATAGCCCCATGGAGAGTTCAACTTAAGTCATTACTTTAATTCATTCGGGCCTATTGTGTGCATTGTTCCACTCATTTGGACAATAAAGCCATAATCTGCCTCAGATTTCTTTAAAATAATAACACATGTATATGTCTTCTAATTGTGAATATTTTCATCAACACAGAACGTTGTCTCAAACATGACAAGTGTTGAAAACAACATCCCTTTTTTTTCCCAGAGAGCACTGAACTTATCACAAGACTCAAACATGGGTGTGAAAACATTTTTCCTTGCTTCGTATTTTCTTTGGCTGTCACTTCCCACTCCGGCTGCGTTGTCTGATGGTTATTGCTTCCTTGTCTCATCAGATTATTCAAAAACAACCCACCTGACCTGACAGCCGCGGCCACCGGCTGATATTCACGCACAAATATTTGTGCGGCTTCCTTTCAACAGAAGGAAAAGGGATGGAAGCTCACATTGACTCAACAAAACGAGATAATGAATAGAACATGGTAGCTGTTATATGAGCCCTCTAAAATATGTGTAAGGTCTGGATTAGGAGTGTTTTATTGTCCTCTAGCGAACCCATCTCTCTCGCAGGATTAGAACCATCAGCCCGCAGTGGAAGGAATGATCACCATCTTTTCTCTTTCATAATCTCTCTATCAAGCTATCTTTCAGACCACAACATTGCTTTTTGATCCCTCCCAACCATGCTGTAACATTCTCAGAAAGATGTAAAACATCTTTCATGGTTTAATGTTTACGGCCACATGATTGCCTCTAAAGACCTGTGACAGAGACATCGGCTGCTAAAAATAATCAGTTCTGGTCTCACGCTGGAAGAACTAGAGCCATTTTGGTTTGAGATAATGCTTCTTTGTTGACAAGTGATCTAATACTGATGTCAGTCGGGGCTTACAGTAAATGCCTGTAATAATTTCTCATTTTATCATGGTCTGTCAAGCCTAATCACATGTTTAGAAAAATAGATTTCACATAAAGAAATGGTATAATTAACACACCTACTTGCATGTCAGCACTTGTTTTTTGTTGTTTTTGTTTGTTTGCTTGAATGTAAAATTCAAACTTGGTCCAAGAAACACGCTGCAACAACTTTAAACACAGAGTTCACTGATTAGATAATATTTTGAGTGCAGTCAACCATGAGGTGTGATGAGATATATCGATTTCTGTTGAATATAATATCCCATTAATCAAAGTTTTGACAGCAGAAGACACTCAACTTGATTACAGTAATAAAATACAAATCCTAACTTGTTGGAAATGCTATTTATTTATTTAAATCTCATGTAGTATATATTTTGCAGGAGCGATAATGATCAGATGATGCTCTGCTCATTGTGAACATGTGTGTGTATCTGCAGATGGACACATTGAGATGTTCACATAAATCACGATGAGTAATAAGTTCGGCTTCACAAAAAGTCCCCAACACGGAGACTGCATAAAGTTTTCATTTAAAGAGGTCAAGAAGGAAACATGGGCGACACATTTTTGCTTTGGTTTTTTTTTGTAGATAATTAAGAACATGTCGCAGCCGACAAGAAAGTATTCAGTGTTTTAGTGACAGACAAACACACATAAGTGAATAATTCCATAACAATACAAAAGCTTGGCATTGCTGTAAAACTACTCTCCTATTGTGAAGCTCATATAAGTTGGTAAATAGCATGTGGTGAAAATTAGAGGCACTGTACAGAACCAGTACCGGCTAAACCACACAAGTGTCTCACTGTTTCCCCTGCCATCTCTCTCTTTCTATCTGTCCTTCATTTCCCCACAAGACAAATTTGCACAAAACCTTCAAAGCTTGCGTCTGCTAAACACCCTCTAGGTCAGTGGTTCCCAACCTGAGAAGATCACAGGGGGTGTGCTAGGATTTGTCTAATCTTGCACATGTATAACTAAAATCGTAACAACACATTTACCGGATAATTTAGACAAAAGTCTGTATATACAAATATTTAAAAAGAGTATTGCTACTTAGTAGCCACATTGTGTTTAAACCTGGTATTTGTGCACAGTTTCAGATAAAGATTCAGCCCGTTCTCATTCCCAGCTTTCCATTAACTAGAATGTAAACCCGTCAGCGGCACCAGTAAATGCTCAGGGAAAGTGCTGTGATGACATAGTTTAAAGAGCAAAAGAGACACACTAAGGGCGGGCGGGAGTGGTGGTGGATGGGTCCATAAAACACAGGGCTTTCATCCAGGGGACCGAATTTCGTGTCCCATGCGTTAAGTTTGACTTTACAATCAGCTGTGCGTTTGTGTCCCCTTTTCACGCCGAGTCACATTTTCACTGTACAAGCGTAGTCATTTTAAGCCCAACCATGTTGTTTTTTTTCCTAAACCTAACTAAGTAGTTTTGTTGCCTAAACCTAAGCAAGTGTTTACTGTGACAAAAAGTGACGCTGAGGGGTGTTTAAAGATCAGGCTACATTAATATTACTAGTATTATACTATTTGTGGAATTACATTCCAGTGGTGACTGCGTAGAATTGTTTCCAACTCCAGTGATCCAAATATTAACAATAAATCCAGAGCATTATAAAGTCAAAATTTATTGAAAAAAGATAGATGTAATCATTTACAAAATTCACAATAGGTTTTTATCTAAAATAAATTCTGCTCCAATTCATATTTGTTGGTGTTTAGCCTTTCAAAAACAGCATTGTAACGCAGTGATCTAGCAGCAATCTAAACAGCACCATGAATTACATACTTTACCACAATAACACAAAATCTATTTTGGCTTTAACGCTATTATAGTAAACAAAAAAAGATCAAATGTATCTGCATCTGCTTGGCGAATCCGTTAAGACATCCTCACCTAATTTACGTCGCAGAAACTTATGATTTATATTATATTCATTAAAGAAAGTTTATTTAATAAAAAATGCTAATAAAGCTCATTTAACACACTGAATCACCTCATTCAAATTGAGGATTTTGTTGGAGGATTTGTAATTTGTAATTGCAATGGTTTCTAAGGGTGATGACGTTAGAAAATAGGGAGGGCTTCAAGGAAAATAGATTGGGAAACGCTGCTCCACCGCAACTGATTGTTGCCTTTTTCATAGTGCACATCAAACAAACAGATTGTAATCAGTCATGTGTTCCATGGATGAAAACAAACAGGCCAGAGACAGAGGACTCAGAGGAGTTGCAACCATCCTGCTGGGAGGGAGAGTTTGGCTTTCAAAGGTTTGGCGTGGGAGTGCAGTAATTCACAGGCCTGACAGGACAAATGTTATTCTAATATACCTAAATGTATAAGATATATGTATAAGTATAGATACAGACAGATAAAGCACCACGTTTTTGCCAGTAAGTTAATAATGTTGTTACAGTCTTGCACTTTAGATCAGAGATGACATCAGGAGTGGATCACGATCGACCTCAGTGTTGATTTGAGGATGAATTTCTATCAATCACCTCCTGGATAAATAAGTCAGGCTTTCTAAACACACTTGTAATCATTCTTAAAGAATTGCTTTGGCATATTATCTGCTCCAACCGAGCTTTGCATCTAAAAGTACCCGAGATAGTAGCGTGTGGGCTGGTATTAACAGATTTCATACCAGCTATTGTGATGCACCGTGAATCTGGATGAGGCCAAATCCCTCTCCGGGCCGACCTAACCAAACCACAGTGTCTCACTTTGTTTGAATAATATAAAAAGAGAAGTTTGTGCTGACACTGGAAATGACACAAAACAAACAAGAGCAGTGTAAGTGACACAAAGGATCCAAAAGATAAACATGTATGACTGAATAAATGGATTACATGTTCCCCTTGACAAAGTAGCTTTCTGCACCTCTGGGATTTCGGAGTTTGCCAAGTGTTGACTGCCACGCCCGGTCGAGTGAATAGATTTGGAGGAGAGGGGGCGTGCTGACGGATCCGTGCAGCTTTACGGGGCAGAGTCAGTTTCCGACTCTACAGTCGTCATCAGATTCAATTTTTTAAGTCTATACACAAAATGTGACAGCATGAACGCTCAAAACAACTGTTTTGGCACACTAGTTGTTGGTGTTCGTTTTATTTGACCAAGAAAATAAAAGGGATTTCCCCAGTGATTGGATTAGAGACAAAGACAACATTAAAAATTATAATTCCTTATGCTGCTGAAATAGCTAAAACATAACACAGTTTCTTGATTTAAGCAGTGTAAATTAGCCCTACTGAGGTGGTAAAGCGGAGACATTAGTTATATGGGAGTCTGTCAGTGTTGGCAGCCTACACTAGAGATGATGAGAGCAGGGCACGCTGCAGCATGCCTCTGTTACACATACATTATTTAAAGCACTGTGGGAATTTGACACAGGAGCCAACCTACTGCAGTGCTCGCTCTTTGTAGTTGGGTTCAGCTTTTGAGTTCCAAAAATTTTTCGCAAAGTAAATCTGAAGATGAAACTACAGAGAGTGCAGAGCCGGTCGTGCTTTTTCTGCAACAACCATGAAAAAATTGTTCTTTATAATGTGAGCGGAGAAACAAATTGTCTTAAACTCATCAAACTAAAGCAACACACACCTCCGCGTGCACGCTCAGTCTGCTAGATGATGCCCCCCCCCGCCGCCGCCCTCCCCACTGTCCCTTTGAAGTGTGGACCTGGCAGTAAATTCTTGGGCTCTTTTATGCTCATTCCCATTTCGATTAGTGGGGTTAACAAGCCGCTGCAGCTCAGGCTAATGAGACTGTACCACGGAGAGGGGTCATCAGAGGTGGGGTGGGGGGGGCTGAGGATGGATGACTCAGTCCCCTACTGAGGAGTTAAATGAGATGCAGGGGAATCCTAAACACGCGTCGTTATAACCGAACAGCCTCAATAAGTGACAAAATACAAGGCAAAAGATGAGAAAATCCACATTATTTGCTCTCTGCAATCAGCACATCATTACCTTTTAAAGAGGATCTTACCTTAACTGAATCAATTACTCCCAAGCACATCTCCCCAGCACAAACACACACACACACACACACAAACATGCCTCCTCGCTAACATGGGGGCCCTGTGCGGCCAATCCCGCTGGGGACAGATGGGCAGACAGAGAGGGGGGCCTCATTAAGGCAGGATGTACCAGGATGCAGTAAAACCTTGACTTTCCTTTCCTTTTTTTTCTCCCCAGCGCTCCTTCACAGCACACGGTGCTGTTGGAGATCACTAACAGATGGAAAGGAGATAGAGCCGGATCACTTCAGCGACAAAGAGGAGACCTTCTGGCTGTCTTTGTCGCTTTATTGATGTGTCACAAAAAACATTTGCATTTACCATGTTCTATTAAAGTCCTATTTATAAATCATGCAACAATGCGAGACAAACGGTGTGTTCAAGTGAGAGAAATACCAACATCCTACTCTGGGATTACTTACTCGATGTGTTCATGCAGAGACAATTATGATCAAACTGACAGAATAACAGTGCACTGACATAATACTAAATTTGCGAACATAAACAGCTTGTATGACATAATTCAGAGACAACGTGGCAGCCCCACATAGCAGCAGATGGTAACTATCTGAAAAATGTAAACACTGACACCTAGAAATCTTGCAATATCACATCAGTTAACTGCACATTCATCAGATGTTTGCTTTGTCAATGACAATCCAGCATGTTTCAAGGAGCGTGGAGGAGTCGCAAAAGATTTGATGTCGGTACAGGCTTTCTGGACCTTCTTTAGGTCCCAAATCTCCCTTGAGATATTAGAAAGAAATCAACTTATCATGTTAAAGCTGAAGTAGGCAAGATTGGAGCAAATATGATTAAAAAAAAATTTTATTTTTATAAAACGGTTGATTCTGTTTTCAGAATCATCTTGTAGTGCACGGTTTAGCTGTAAAATGAGAAATTTTGTGACGCAGCAACCATTGTGAAATCCGTTGAAGGAACGCCAAGTTCCGATCACGTGATCGGAGCACAGCCAATAGGAACGCTCTCTCAATGAAATGACCTGTGATTGGTCAAAATCTCCCATCACGGGCTAGATGTTCTAAAGCCTGAAAACAGAGCCATGATGAGGAGCAGAAGTCTAGTTATCTCTCAGAACACTTGAATTACAATATGCTGAAAGGTTATTATGGAATTTTTGCCCAATGATGCCAAACATATACTGCCTACTGCCACTTTAAGATTATATGGCTCCAAATGGATAAGATAGAAATCATTAGATATTTGCAGTTTATATATTAATTAGGCTGTCAAAGTTAACGCAATAATAACGCGATAACACACATTTGTTTTAATGCCACTAATTTCTTTAACACATTAACACAACTTGCAATCTTTAGGTTGTAGTGGGCTCAGTTTTAAAGCTAGAGTGAAGGTATTATGTGAAACTACAAAACCTAAGGAATCCATTGGTACCATGTCATGTCATACTAGCTTGTCAAGTAATGCTCCAAACTTAAGCCAAATTTTGGCTAGGAAAAACTGGCATGGCCATTTTCAAAGAGGTCCCTTGACCTCTGACCTCAAGCTATGTGAATGTAAATGGGTTCTATGAGTACCTACGAGTCTCCCCTTTACAGACATGCCCACTTTATGATCATCACATGCAGTTTTCGGGCAAGTCATAGTCAAGTCAGCACACTGGCACACTGACAGCTGTTGTTGATGTTGGGCTTGAGTTTGTCATTTTATGATTTGAGCATATTTTTAAGCTAAGTGCAGTACCTGTGAGGGTTTCTGGACAATATTTGTCACCGATTTCTAATAATAAATATTTACATATGCATGAAGCAAGCATATTTGCCCACTCCGATGTTAAGAGTATTAAATACTTGACAAATCTCCCTTTAAGGTACATTTTGAACAGATAAAAAAATGTGTGATTAATTTGCTAACTATGGACAATCATGCGATTAATTGCGATTCTTAATATTAATTAAAAAATACATACATTTTTAAATATTGTGTGAAGTTGTCTGTATATTCAGTGACCTATATGGGATCTTGACCTCAAGGTTGAGTAATTCTCTGTTATTTAGTCCACATTTGTCTGGACTGAGACGAGGCTTGCTTGCCGTTGTAAAAGAGTCAATTTTTGTTGTTAAATTTAAACTTTTAGATTTAAATTTGTCAATTTGCCTTGCACATAAAATAATGATCCCAGTCTCTTCAACAGAGTGAGGCATACAGATTATCAATTAAACACTGGTATTGGATCGGTACTCGGTATCGGCCGATACCCAAAGCCAAGGTATCGCTATCGGTACAGAAAATGTTGAATCGGTGCATCCCTAAACAAAGTTACAACGTCTCTTTCAGGGTCTCGTCTTTATTGCAGCCACTCTTTAAAAAGCAGGGAGTAAAAGCAGGTATAATTCTACAATCATTTCTACATAGTACAACTCTAAGGACGTTGTAGCATGATGAAGTACCAATCTCCATCCCAGATCGCTCTCGGTGTGCTTAGGCCTGGACATTATGTATGAAAACATTAGCCAGTGTAATGGACCAGCCCCAGGGCTCCTGTTTTGCACGTAAACGCTTTGTGGGGGTCAACACGCTAACAGGCCACGGCTCTCCCGCAGAGGTTAAGTGTCTCGACCGAGAGGTCAGGCCATCATTTAACAAATATATCTGCATCCCATCCTATCCGGGTCACACGCCGGCACGGAGATGGACTGTGATGGCTGGCCAAGTGAGCAGACAAATGAGGAAATGATGAGAAGCGGGGGGCCCTGTCTTGTCTTGTCTCCAGCAGCATCAGCCCTCCCCTCCCCTGCTGTGTCTGTGGCGTTGTCCTAATCAGGCCAGTCAGCGCTGACACACAGCATACTGTACCGCAGCCCTTCGCGGCCCACAGTCCACCAGCATCGCAGCTCCTGTCAGTCTACGCAGCACGGCAGGAGAGACACCACCAAGACACATTATAAGGACGCATGTTATGATATAGGTGTTTCTTTTACGCCTCTACTTTACATTTGAAGTCCTGCAGTTCCTCTCATGCATCCTGTCATCTCTCCATCACTGTCTCTCTCTATATCCCACGGCCACAATATCATATAGAGAGAGTGTGAGACCGACGTACCCTTCAGGTAAATTTGCAGACACAAAGCTTTCGAGCCTGTTGCTCGGAGCGATGGAATGATGCTCTGCAGAGAGAAAGAGAGAGAGAATGTGAATCTCTGTATCTTTCATATGGGGTTTCCTCCTTAATTTCATCAAGCAGCACCTCAGGGGGGAAAATAGCGAGGGCAAGAGAGGGGGGCAGAAACAGTGGACATCAGGATGATAATCATAATTCAATTAAAAGGTTACTCACCTACTCGGTCACTCAAGGGGGGAGATGAGCGCCGCTGCTAGAGCTGCGTCTTTTCAGTCCTATCACAGCAGCACCTAATTGAGGTCTCTCAGTGTGTGTGTGTGTGTGTGTGTGTAATGACAACAAGGGGACCCTCAAACGCCTCCCAGGGGCTCTTCTCCTAATTGGTTAATTAATCCTCACAGAGCTCGTCTGCAGGGCCAGCGGCGCTCGGCGAAGAGAGGGAGGGAGAGAGGTATAAGGATAGAAGGCTGGAGGGATGTGTGTGTGCGTGTGTGTGCGTGTGTGCGTGTGTGTGTGTGTGTGTGTGTGTGTGTGTGACGGGAAGGGGAGCAAGTTTGACAATGACATCAGCAGCAGCAGAGCGGATATTATCCCTTAAAGCGCCACATGTTTCTCACTAAGTCTGAAACAATCTGTTTCTTTTATGAGATCTCCGTTTGATTCTGACAGGATAGTTTTATTTAGATCACAGAGATGAAAACTTTTTTTTCTCTCTTTAACTCCTCTCACTTCTTTCTTTGTCTCTTTGCACCCCTCTCTGTCTCTCTTCTCTCTCTCTCTCTTTCTCTCTTCTTTCTGTTTTGCAGAGAACGGTTACAGTGGGCTGGAGGGAAGGGCAGCCATGTATAGTGCTTGTCTGGATGATACTCACTGAAAGAGACAAGTATGTAATTTGCCCTCAGATGCAACACAACACACAACACACAATCCTGCTCTTGCATAATATGCTGGTTGCGTCGGGTAAAATGAGGATTGTCAAGTATATGTGTTATAGCTCCACTTGAGTGAGAGTGATACAAACATTTCCCTTCATCGTTAAAGAGTGTTTCAGCATAAAAGAATGTGTAAATGTGTTGATTTTATGGACTTTTTGCCAACAGTCACTGAGTTGGGAGAGCAAGGATGACTTTTGTATTAACTTTTTTAGTTTATAATTATTGTTTATTTTCATTTGTTTATAATAAGATTTATTTTTTTTGCGCAGAAAGTTTTGTAAGGGCTCAGTTTATAAAGTTTTGGCCTGCAGTTGTGTTGTGATTGGGGAGTTTTTTTTTTCATTATAAGGAGGACTTTTGTATTTAGCAAAGCATTAACTTGTGAGTATTGACAACATCACCGTTCTCAAGCCAGGCATCTTTTACAAGATTACCTGTAAAAGTGTGATTGTTTTGTGAGTCATAGTGTACCACCTATAGCGCTAATTCCTCTGTAACAACAGGCAGTTGATGTTTGTGTTTGCTGCTCAAACCGTATAAAATTCTTTCACATTCACACCGAGGGGGATCAACAGATGCACACTTGCGCTCAGGCACACAAATACCCACACTGAGGGTAAACACTTCAGAGTCTGATGCAGACAGGAAAACACAACCCACACACAATATTTGTATGGCATATACACACACACACACACACACACACACGCATGCATGCATGCTGACTGGGGAATGTAATCTGTGTGCAGCCTACAGTGTAGCCTATGTGACCAGGCTCAATGAATAAAGTTAACGGGGTTTGATGACTGCGGGAGACTGGACACACACACTGTAACCCCTAAAACAAACAACACAAAATGAGCACACACACAGAGATGGATATACTTTATATTATTGGGGACATTACTAGGGCATATCATCAACAAGTACCATAATGTCCTACTCAAGTAGAGCTTAATTTACCGTTATGCATTTTGTGTGCAAATGTGGAAGGGTGTAGATGTAGATAGATACAGTGGGAAAAAAAATAAAACAAAACAAAAATTCAGTCGGCCAGTTTTTGACCAAATGAAGTTTATGCAAAATATTCTGTGTGGTTCAAGAGCTACATACATATTAGAGCTGGGCGATATGGACAAAAACTTCTATCCCAATATAGGTAATTTCATATCACGATAACAATATATATCACGATATATAGAATAAAAACATGGTAAAAACTTTTTTGTGTACTCCTGTGTGAATTAAGTATACCATAATTGTGCATCATGATATCTCAATATATGATTTCATCACGACTGAAAGACAATAAGTTATCATGTTGAATTATCATCCAGCCCTAAATTCTCCTACTTCTTAAGCTTAATAAACTATTTACAAACCCTCTTGGATAAGCTGGGAAATGCATCGTCACAAAGCTGAAAACGGGGCTGTTTTTGTGACACCATGAAAAGTTGACATTTTAGAGCAACGCTAAAAACATATGATGCGCTTATAGAATATGATGCATTACTGTAGATTCAACTACGGAACAGTGTATAAAGCAGTTCAAATTTGTGCAACCTTAAAAATCGACAGCAGTAAAATGCAACATACACATTAACGCAGTAATTGGGGCAGCAGGAGGAAGAGCGGTCGTCTAGTAATCAGAAGGTTGGCTCCTCCAGAGAGTGTCAAAGTGTCCTTGAGCAAGACAATGAACCCATAACCGCTCCTGATGAGCAGGTTGGCACCTTGTATGGCAGCCTCTGCCACCATCATTTTGGGGGGTATTTTGTTTTAGTTATTCTTACCCAATAGATATGGAGTGAAAGAGGTTAACAATTTTTTTTTTTTTTTTTAGATAAAAATCACCCGTGTGCAAGAGGTTGCATCATCTAAAACTCAACTATTTTTAACTTTAAAGTCGGCACCGCTTGCATTGTGTGTGTGTGTGTTTGTGTGTGTGTTGGTGTGGGAAGACAGTGAGTGACTCGGGGTGGGGCTCAACAGAAAACCACTAAATTACTGAGAAAAACGACAGCGTTCATATTTTAAGGCATCACCCAGATCTTCCTTTCCCATCCAGGTTGTGAATACAGTGTGACACAATAAGCAGCCTGCAGGCCTTGGCACGCTCACCTCTGCTGTTTCACCTTAAATCAACCATCACTTACTGTGATACTGTTTTTAATTTTACGCTCAGATGTAAAGTCTTTGTGTGAGGCTTCAGTTACATGGAAAATCTTACTTTGGTTGCTGCACTTTGTTTATTTACTCAACTCAAAGTCAGTCAGCTAGGATAATAGTTTAAAGGCACAACCTCCTTACTTTACAACTGCAGGCAGTATTTCTGCATTTATTTAAAATGAGTTCCCACTGTGGTAACTTTACAGAGTTGTAAAATCCTGTCTGTGTATTACAAACCACATTTTGCTATCAGGCTAAGGCTACTTTATATTGTTTTTATTCAAGTGTAACATTTGATTTTGTCACCAACTGCATTGAACACTTGACACCATTCGCCCACTTAGCTCTTATGCACTTTGCTTTGTTCAACACCTGGCTCACTTTATCTTTGATATTACAGTTTGTATGATCTACTTATATGTTGGGCATTGAATCTGGCAATACGATACGTATCATGATACAGGGGTTACGATCCAATATTTTGCGATATAGTGATATATTGTGATTTTTTTTTAATCCAATTTTAAGAAACTGTCATATTACAAAGAACACTACCATATGTATAAAATCTGTATGCAATCAGAACAGTATGATCTGCATTTGCGTTTATCACAGTCCCTGTAACATCCAACATCATAGCACTACTTTGAGAAGGCACATACACTGAGAGGACGCATATCGTTGCAAATGAAATAAAGTATTGATTAAGTTAATCTTTGCATGTAAACTATTAATTAAAAATCGCTAGTGTTTTTGAGAATCAATACAAACTAATATCGCGATAGTCAATGTTTTCGATATTTTCTTACACCCCTACTTGTACGTTATATATAGTATATAACGCTATACTGTATATCATGCTTTGTAAATTATGTAGTATTTTTTCTAAAACCACTCTTGTAAGTGTTCTTTTACTGCTGTGACACTTCATTTCCCTGCATCCCTGGGTCATCTTTCTTACAGGATGAAGAGATGTATAAACCCCTCGGTCATTCCCTCAGACACGAGGAAGAGTTCCTCGTCTGTCGAAGCTGAAATCCAAAGAGTTCATGAGCCACGGTGGTGTACCAGAAAACATGGCCCAAGTCAAATCAAGTGCTTGTCTTGGACGAGTTCACCCTGAGGCAAGGACGAGCGCAGCACCGAGCAGACTGTATGTGACATGACAGTATCAAACGAACCCAAATGGACACACGCTGACCGCCCAGACGAACAGTTTGTATGCGTGTATATATGGTCATCAAGCGGTAAATGATGCACATATGCACATACTGTACGTCTCACATATGTAGACACAGAAAGACGGAGAGGTAGTGCAGCGAAAGTCTTGTTCCGTCTGTGTACACTCTGTCCCCTGACAGTCCTTCTCCCTGAGGCCCTTCACTAGTTCAGGTCAGGGATGTTAAAGTAAAACACATGTAAGGCAAATAGATACAAGTAAATGAAAGCAAACAGAAACCAACTGTCATGTTCCTACTTTGGGAGACGCTGGAGCATCACATTTTCCATCAGAAGACGCTGAAGCCAAAATGGGAAACATCTTGTCAAATGTTCCAGTTTTCATGTGTGCACATGTGTGTGATTGTACGCATGTATCTATTCACATGTGTGTTGAGGTTAATGTTGGTGTTCCAGTTATGGCATTGTGTGTGTGTGTGTGTGTCAGTGTGTGTGTCGTCTCCTCAGACGTCAAGGAACAAGGCGAGGAGTGTCAGAAGTCATTTGGCCACGATGGAGCCACGCGGCACGCTGCCATTCACTTCGAATCAGCCGCACACTGAGAGATCCAGCTCAGCCTGGGGGGGGGCACGGCCACTGACACACACACACACACACACACACACACACCTCCATCACCCCACCTCATTCTGCCTCACAGACACACCAAACACAGGATCCCTACCACCACGCCTCATCACCCAGCCCCTGGCCACCCCTCTTGACCTGCCTGGACACACACATGCACAAAAAGGAAAAGCGCATAAACACACAGACACCTACGATCTCTATACACACACACACACTGACACACGGGGATGTCAAGAAACGCACACATTTAATACGCACGCACATGCACCAGACAAGCCCTGTCTCTCCCGTTTATTCTCCCTCGCTCCTCCACCTTCTCAGAGATTTCTTTCCTTCCCCACTGACTTCGCTGTCTCCCTCCTTCCTTCCTTCCTCTTTCTCCTCGTCCTCGTCCTCGTTCTCCCCCCCCCCCCCTCCCTGTCGGAGATTTCAGAGAAAATAGCTGAGGGCCAGATTAGAGGTTGGCTGCCTCTTTGCGTTACCAGCAAAGATAAATATTCCCAGGATGACTCCCATTGCCTGGAGGATGTTTATGTGTGTACATGCTGCTCTAACCCCCCCCCCCCTCTTCCAACACACACACATTGACACACGTATGTGAGCACATGTGCGAGTTTAAACACACACACACACACTCTGCTGCATTTCCTCTGTGCTCAGTGTGACACAGTAGATTGAGCAGAGGGAGATCGCAAACATTCATCTGTTTGCCCGTTACCGGCTTAACTCACTGTTACCTGTTGCCTCACCAGTGTGTGTGTGACAACTTTGTGTATGTGTGTGTGTACCAGCCAGGTGACGAATGCCAACAACCGCTCTGTGATGTCACTGTCACAGGCCGTACGAAGATGACGTTGCGAGTGTTCTGCAGGAGCGTTCACATTTACGGATTGATTATGTTACTTTGAAAACACAAGTGTGCTCGCATGAATATTACAATCAGTAATATAAGAGATTTAAGATAATCCAAGAGATTACATCATGTGTTCTGAAAGCCTGAATAGTTGCTGTCGGATTACATATTTGAGATATTAAAGTGCAGATAAGAAAGTTAAAGTATGGAGTGTTATTTAAGTCAATATCAAATAAATAAATACATAAATAAATAATATCTCTGAAATAAATATATATGGCTATAAAATAAATCCTGAAATAAATAAATGAAGCAAATAAATATATGAATAAATATAAATACACATTTATTTATTTCAGGGGACTTTTATTTCATAATCCACATTTATTCCACAGTTGTTTTGTTCAAATTAATGGGGCGTGGTTATCTCACAGATTCAGACAAAAGCAATTGCACCAGCGCTGACTCACAAGCTCTTGTTCACACTCCAGTCCTCTAAACTGTTTTCCAACCGCCAATAAACTATAAAAGGAGGAGGAGAAGGAGGAGGAGGAGGAGGATACTATTTTGGCCCGTATTGAAGACTTTTTAGAAATACTCAGGCGAATAAGTTCTCCTCATGGTACAGACAGATTCGAACTCCCCAGATCAATAACTCATAAGCCAAACTGTGTTAAAATACAAACAATGGCTCTTTCTAACCATAAAGTAGACAACGAGCTGCAACCACAACATTGGTCTCTCTGTGCAGCCGGCTGTGAGACGAGTGCACAGGGACCGTCTACAAAGTGCAACGCCGGATAAAGATGCTAAAAATATTCAATAACTTCACAATTTAAAACTTTGTCATCCATGCCTGTATCCTGAAGAGCACTTATCCGCCCAAATATTTCTAAGAAGTCTTCAATACGGGCCAAAATAGTAACCTCCTACTCCTCCTCCTCCTCCTCCTCCAAGTGTTTATAGGCGGTTGGCAAACAGTTTTCTCGGATAACCACGCCCCATTCATTTGAACACAATGGAAATAAAAACAGCTGTGAAATAAATGTGGCATTATGAAATAAAAGTCTTTTGAGTCAGTTGCTTCAAGGACATCATCATTAGGCAACCTGACTGAGTGAAATGCTTTGATTTATTTTAAGGACTGGGTACCAGACTCAAAGATAATGCCCAATGAAAATTGCTTGCTGAGCGCATAACCCCAAAAAAGTTTTCTTGGTTCTCCGTTGTGCAAAATATAAAAGCTCTGTGGTTTTAAAAACACTCATTATACAAAGAGTTATAATTGACCTTGTTTGCAGTTCTAGGTGTCCTGTCAATAGTTTTACAGACGTCTCTTTTATAATGGTGGTCTAAGGGGAAAATGCTTTTTGGGACCACAAGCAACAAACAACACACATGTGTCCTGCTGATGTGCTGTGTGTGTTTACGTTTCTCATCATACTTTTAAAACCATTGCAGTTGGGGCACCCTGGTGGCCTTGGAGTTTAAGGCTGTCCATGAACTGTAATGTCCCTGGTTCGAATCTGACCGGGAACTTTTTTTGCATGTCATTTCACATCTCTCTCCTCCCTCATTTCCTGTCATCTCCCCACTGTTGGCTACCTAATAAAGGCATAACATGCCTACATAATCATAAAAAAACAATTGAAATGTATATCTACAACATGCTATGATGCAGTGTAACAGTAGCACAAGAAGAGTAATACAGGTGACAAACTGACTCAGTAATATTTGTTACACAGCAATATCTATCTAAAGCTTTCATAAAAAAAAATCACAGATTTTCAACCTTACCTCTATCTGAGTTGAAGATATAGTGTGAAAAACGCCTGCAGTTCTTGGCAATGTCCTCTTTGTCTCTGGGGCGCAGCTGCAAAATCTGTTGTTCTTCCTGCATTCAGTGACGTCAAAGTGACGTTGTTCGTGGTGAGGAAGAACTACAGAGTGCTATATTGGGGCGCAATTGGGTACAATGCCATTCAAAAACATCCTTGTTTCCCATGCTAGTTATGTTTCCAAGTGCAAGGCAAGGAAGGGCTGAGCGAAATGAATCAATTGCTGCGTGCAGCACTACAATGTTTAAGATTGAGTCATGTTATGTTACACTTGTTGTCTACTTATCTCTACTTTCTTATGAAACTAAATATTAAGCAGTAAATAGTGGCTTACAAGATTTCTTAAAAACAATCACTGGGGGCTCTGCATTGGAACGAACCTCGTTAAGTGTGTCACTAAAAGCCTGTCAGTCCAACGAGCAGGGAAGCACCCAGTGCTTCAGTGGGAACATTCTCCATGCCGTGCAGCCCGTGGAGCAGTCCATCGCCCATACCAGGATGAGTGGAGTGCATCAGCACGTCGGGCCATCACACGCCACATTTGTCCCACCGTGAGTCCTGCCAGGACAGCGGAGGCAGGGAGAACCGAGGCTGTGCCAGCAGAGCGGAACTCTTACTCCACTCCCCGACGACGTCCTGCCGCCACTATGTACTTGATTGCAGATGCCGTCGTTCTCTTGGACAGATAAAAAATACAAATAAAAAATGGCAAAATAGGTCGCCAAATATACTTGGGCGCAGTGTTCGAAGTGGGCCAGTACTCACCGGTACGCAGTACCGGCACTTCTACAAAGAGTGAAATCTCTTTGGCGTACTGTGACTTTTTCTGGAGTATCAGCACTTCTCACAAGCTGCTAGTACTCTTTCCTGCCCTCTCCATGTCAGGTTCTCCGGGCGATTCATAATAAATTAATGAGATTTAATAATATGACGCAACGTCAGCATTTTTACACCATGCCTCATAAACTGTATGAACATAAAAACAATGTTGAAAGCATCTGGAAGAGGCGACACACGGCATGGAAGAGAGGGGTTGAGAACGAGGGTGCTGTAATTTATCAATAAAATGTTCACGTCCTTTTTGTAAAATAATTAGTGAACTGTTCGTCATAACTTTTTATTTATTTAACTTTTTATGTGTGTATAAATATTATGAATGAAACATTACTGGCAAACATTTACAGAAGAATTAAATGATCAGATTAAGGCTGTGATATGTGTAAATAATAAAACAATTCTTTAACTTGCAATAGTCATTTTCCGAAATTATGTGAAATTGCATAGTTTTGAGTCAAAAACCTACATTCTGAACTAGAAATTCAGAATGTAATAAATTCAGAAAGTAATAATGATTGATGATACCGGCATGTGAATAAGAGGAGTACCAGTAATTATTATTTTCCACTTCAAGCATTGCTTGGGCAACCGTTTATATACATGGGTGGCCCACCCAAGTAAGGTCTATGTGTGAGAAACACTGCGGTGCGGCACGGCATGGCACGGCACGGCTACGCGAGCAGGAGAAATCAGCTTTCTCTGTCAATATAGCACGCACTGGGGGATTTATTTCTTCAGTGGACCATCAGCACTTATTGGACATCCACATAAAAGGTGGCAAATGTTTCCTTTAACATTAGCCACCATGAGCTACCGGCTTCAAATGTTACATGGTCTCACTTTAAAATATGTGCAATCTGATTTACGTAATTGTTTTGTAATTAATGTAATATAATGGAAGTTTTGACTACACTGTAATATGGTGTGAAAATATA
Source organism: Sebastes umbrosus (assembly GCF_015220745.1). Lineage (NCBI taxonomy): Eukaryota > Metazoa > Chordata > Actinopteri > Perciformes > Sebastidae > Sebastes > Sebastes umbrosus. Next base: position 15,913,436 of record NC_051269.1, read on the forward strand.
CAGGTATTACCGCACCCTGCATATTTATGTATTTTTCTATTTGTGTGCGTGTTGAGCACTTTTATGGCTTGACTTTACAACCATGGTTTGGATGCCAGCGTTTGTGTAGTTATGTGCAAGTGTATGCATGCATAGCAGCAGTAGCAATGCAGCGAGCAATACAGCGTGCCTCGTAACTCCTTCCCGCTCCACCGTGGTATGTTCACCAATAAAAGGGGAGTTGCTAATTAGCTTGTTGTTTTTATTTTCCCCAGCGGTTGATAACAGTGTAAGAGGTGCGAGAGCACAGAGAAGATATTGCTATTTGTTATAGTCTTACACGGCTAAATGAGAGTGATTTAGTGATGATAGCAGCAGCTATATTTGATTTCACAATAACAGCCGGGTTTTTGTTACATGATCTTTACTAGAGCGTTAAAATGTGTTTTCCGGTTGTATTTTGAAATGTGTAAATGCTAAATGTTATTTAGGCTAACAAGGTTTTCCTGCAACACAATGTGAAATGTACTATTCGCTCACTATAGAGATACTACTGTATGACTTTTTAACAATATGACATTTTTACAGATGTACAATTGTTTAACTTTACAATCCCCCAAGGGTAACTGATCTGCCGCGTGGGGAAAAGAAGAAACATCCACAAAAAATTACACAAAAGCACCTCAGAGAAACTGAATCAGAAAAAACACAACAATGTACAAGAAAGAAAAAAAAAATTACTTTGTTTTTGTGCTTTATATCCTAACCGCCATTGTGGATGTGCATCATCTCAAAAATGTACATTGGGGCTACGTGGACAATAGGAGACCACAACAACTCTCCTAGGGCTGCTTTGTGTTTCCTCCGGTAGTGAACATGACATCGTAGAAAGGCTCATTTTCTCCTTTTCAGTAACTCTAGACATTTCAATCTTGTGACAGCTATTTCCACCGCAATTGCTTCCCCCAATTATAAACTGAATTAGAGACTGTAAACACTTTGGACGTAAGATGAATGCACAACACTGCCTGATAACACACACCGCAGCAGTCTACCAGTTGCAGCTGTGCTACAACAGCAAATAAATTCTCTGCTAACTCAATTCTTGCAGGCCTCTATGGTGTCACCACCGAAACACCACGATAAGGAAGCATAATTCATCCTTCGGTATCTTTTTCGACGTCTGTATTGGATCCCCTGTAGGGAATCTAAACCTCACAAACCAGGCTGCCCCGAGCCTCGCCCAGGGTGAACCAACGTCTTTATCATGGCATCTTCCCAGAACGATAATTACACAGAAGAGGAAGAGCCTGGCAGGACTCAATCCTGAGCCATGTGGGAGAAGCCAGGAAGTTCTTTTAACCATATTTGACTCTCGAAAGTACTGGTGGGATCTGATCGCAGGTCAGCAAGGACACGTGTGTGGCTCCGATGGCGGCAGACTTAACTGCTCCACTGTCTTTAAGCGAGAGAGGGGTGCCAAAGTATAAGGAGAAGTTGAGGATGCAGACATCCCAACTTCGCCACAGTGTCTTAAAGAGGACCGATTATGCTCATTTTTGGGTGCATACTTGTATTTTGGGTTTCTACTTGAACATGTTTGCATGTTTGCATGCTTCAATGTTCAAAAAACACTTTACTTTTCTCATACTGGCTGTGCTGCAGCACCTCTTTTCTCCCTCTGTCTGAAACACTCTGTTTGAGCTCCTCACCGTGACCTCTGACCTAACCATAGAGAGCATGTCATCATCATTGATCTAATACCATAATATCACCTCAGATGTGACCTCTCACATTTTAAATAAAGGCATCAGAATAAACAGTTAAGGGCATACACGACGTTGTCGAGGGATACAGATTTGGTTCTTTAAGGGAAACCGCTTTCAAGGGGACACTTTAGAGGAAATTGGAGTCAGATGGAGATTAGACAGTTAAGAATATGTTCCCTTAGAGGTAAGGTAAGGAGAAGGGACGGTGCGGGGGGAAAGAGGGGTGTACTGTGTTGTATAGCTCTCGGCACCGGTGACCTGTGAACAGAGGAAATGGTCTTATGTTGTAAGCTCAGCTTCTCTGGAGAGCTAATTTACCTATTTCCCTTCGGACATTTACCTTCATCTGCAATAAATCAGTGCATGCTGACTGGTTTTCCCTCTTTTTCTCTTTATTTAATGACTTTATCCAAAGTCTCCAAAGAGACCTTCAAAACAGATAAACAAAAACTTCAACAGATACTTTACAGTCTCTTTCTTTTCCTTTCTCCCTGTTGCTGGGCGGGTGTCTGGGCTGAATTCTCTGGTATTACTTTCACAAATGCAGAGACTTTTGGTGTCATATTCTTCATACCGACTTGGCTTTTTTGGCATGAGAAATAAAGCTCCATTACTATCTAAATTGAATGATTTTGACTACATATAAATGGGAGTAAATATTATGTTAGGGCTGTCAAAGTTAACACAATAATAACACGTTAACGCAAATTGGTTTTAAGGCCACTAATTTCTTTAACACATTAACGCAACTTGCGATTTTTAAATATCCAACGGGCCGCCAATCTTTCAGAGGTTGTAGCAGGCTCATGTTTAAAGCTAGAGCTAAGACACTGGTATCATAAAACTAGAAAAACCTAAGAAATCTATTGGTACCAACCATGTCGTACTAGCTTGTCACAAAGGAGGCTAAATAGCGCTCCAAACTTATGTTAAATTTTGGCGAAGAAAAACTGTAAGCCATTTTCAAAGGGGTCCCTTGACCTCTGACCTCAAGATATGTGAATGTAAATGGGTTCTATGGGTACCCACGAGTCTCCCCTTTACAGACATGCCCACTTTATGATAATCACATGCAGTTTGGGGCAAGTCATAGTCAAGTCAGCACAATGACACACTGACAGCTGTTGTTGCCTGTTGGACTGCAGTTTGCCATGTTATGATTTGAGCATATAGTTTATGCTAAATGCAGTACCTATGAGGGTTTCTGTACAATATTTGTCATTGTTTTGTGTTGTTAATTGATTTCTAATGATAAATATATACATACATTTGCATAAAGCAGCATATTTGCCCACTCAAGTTTATAAACGTATTAAATACTTGACAAATCTCCCTTTAAGGTACATTTTGTGGACAATCATGCGATTAATCGTGATTAAATATTGTATTCAATCGACAGCTCTATGTTATGTATATGATATTTTAAGAAACTTTTAGATCTTTCCAGTTTTTTGATGAGCTGGTGGTGTGAATTCACTGCTGCTGTCAGGCTGTTCAGCAGACAGCTGTGCTTTAAGTGAGGCGGTTGGCGTAGAGCAGAAAATGATGAGACGTGTCAGAACAGGACTGATATTTTCGAGCTGCACATTTTTCTCTCCGCTTGAGACTTCTGTCCGTCTGTTTGCACAAAGCACTAAATACACACACACACACACACACACATAGTCACAAGCATGTGTACACCATTCAGACTTATACACTTACACACACATGTAATCGTAAACTCAAGGTCTTATTCATACTCATTCATGCATGCACGGATGAAACCACATAGACACACACGCACACACACACACACACACACACACACAATGAGGCTATCAAGGTCTAGTTTCATTTTAAGAGTTTGTCTGTATTACGTTACATTTTTACAGATTATTATTCTGCATATTGTTTTAACAGAAGGGATACAGCAAACATGTCTGAACTGAGGTATCATAACTCAGTAAAAAATTACAATTTACATATGATAGCTCAGAATATTGCAAAGGACTGTTATCCAAGATGTGAGTTGTCAGATTGATATGCTATACTGTATGGAAGGCATGTTACTAGATATCTAGTGTCTCACTCACACACACATGCAGAAACACATAATTCACACACACCCAAAACAGGTGCTTCCATGCCAGGATGTGCACATCGCAAGGTTTTAAGAACTCCGTGTATCTGATTTCCCAACTCCGTGACCGATCCTTGTTTAAATATGAACGATGAAATGTGTCACCAGCATCCTATTTGTCTTTCCCTAGCTTTGGCAGAGCTTCTTCCCCGTTAATAAAAACAAGACTCTCGTGTGGAAAATTATGACTGAGGGATTTTTTTTTTATGGGTTTGACACCCACGGTATGAGAAAACGTGGTGTCATATCCTGGATCCAACTGTACAATGATTTCATCAGAATTTATGAAGGAATACGGATGAAGGGTGTTGAAAGAATGCCTTGTTAACCGTGACACCTCTGTTTCTCACCAAACAATCAGATAGCGGGCCGTACAGCAGCAGTTCTCGGAGTGTAAACATGCTGAGATATGAGCTTTATCGCCCTCATATCACTGACATCTGGGATCTCTCTCTCTCTCCTTCTCTCTTGTGCTCTAAATGTTCCTTTTTGTTGCTCCTTTGACGTGCCCGTTCATCCGGCAGCGGTTGCATCAGCAGAAACGCTGTCCGTGGCAGTCACGCTAATTTAGCTTCTTCTCTTTCTTTATAGGCAGGTGCATCACTCTATCCCTCACACACACACACACACACACAAAACCCATAACTATGCAGGATTGACACCCAATGCTTTTTGAATAACTGTGTTTGGAGTGAATGGATTTACCAAGTTCTAACACTGTTCAAACATAATATAACAATCTCAGCCAGTTCAAACATTTGAGATTTTATTGAAATGTGTGTTTGCCTGAATTAACGCACACACACACATACACACACACACAGTCTGCACTTTAGCCTGGAGACATTTGTTTTCATTCATGCCGGTTCCACATCCAGTCATCATCATATCCCTCTTTTCCTCCACCCATGATTTCTCACTGCAGTTTGGTAAGTCTGTTTAAAGGGGAATTACGGACATTTTCAAAATTCATACATGTTACTCTTATGGTCTGAGACAGTCCAAAAATATTAGTAAACATGAACAACTCTCTCCCAAATCCAAAAACTAGAGTGCTAAAAGTCAAACTTGTGAATGAAAACGGCTTCTATGTTCTACGGTATCCTGTTGGTACAACTGTATTTTATTAAAATGTATCTCATCTATAGGCTACAAAATCTACAGACCATCTGTCGGGGATGTGTCGGTTGTTCTGGTGCTTTGCACGGAGCTGACACCTGCCGACTCGTCCGCTCGCTCCCTCTCATCCCCGGCTCTGAAGCTCTGTATACCCCGCTGTTGCCTGGAAAAGGCGGCAGTGTCGGAGACGCGGAGGTCCCTGGGGGCCGCTGGTACAATAACCTTATATTTTCATGTTAATAAAATGAACCAGAATTTAACAATATGTAGGATATTGCTACTGAAATTCCTCTAATATTACGTCACAACATCTGCTGTATTAGCCGTGTGTTTATTACGTGTTTATTTGCATATAGAGCGGGGAAATGAGTGGTCACTGGAGACGCATGTGGAGACGCATTCTAATGCCAGGTCTGAACATGGCCACTGTCTCCTATTTGTTGTCTATGAAGCAGCTCCATACTTTATACCCCATGACATCACAAGTTTGAGATTTACTTCTCTGGTTTCTGGCTTTGAGAGAGAGTAGCTCATGTTCACAAATATTGATTGAACTTTTCTAGGCCATGGAAACAACATATTGGAATTCATAATTTAGGCGGTGTTCCCCTTTAATGCCTCCTTTCTCCACATCAAATGAAAATGACCATCATCCCTGCACTGATTTGAGATATCTTTATTTTTTCACTTTCCATACGTGGACTAATATCAGAAGGTTAAATCCCCTCTGCATCTTTCACACCGTCTGTCTCTAAACTAAAACCACAGCACAAAATAGCTCCGCTGTTCCACTTTCTTTCCCCTCTCTCTCTTTATCTGTTGTTTAAAGAGGAGGTACGCCAATCTGACAGTGGACACACTGACACTTTTCATCACCACCTTCCCTCTTTATGCAGACACAGCCTCGTGGCCGGATGCCACGGGTAGGTACTGTAAACATCGCTCCCTTTCTCTCCCTCCCTCCAACACAATAGCGTCCAGCATAATTGAGGCATGCAAGTCTGTGGCTGCCATATGCCAAACATGAGCTGGATAGATTGCCGGGAAGGAAGGAATAAGCCGAGGGAGGAGAGGAGAAAACGGCTCTGTGTCTTTGATTAAATCATTCGTGAGAGATTCATTCAAATTTAGGAAGAAAAACGACGATCCTTTATTTATATTCTTTAATTTTGGTTTGTAAATGAAAATGGTAATTCTAAACAATAAAGCCTGGACTGAACGCTGCTTGTTGCTATATAAATATATACAGTATTTCAAACCAGTAGCCATGAGGCTGTCAAACTACTATTCCTATATAAGTGTTACTACAAGTTGTTTAAGTATGGCCTTTCCCTGTCTGAGATGAGAGCATCTCCCCTTCTGTACGCTATTCTGCACAGCACACTGCAAACAAGTCTGGACAGCTTTGTATCTCATCCCTCTTTGGATAAACACAGGCAGGAAATGAATGTGGTTTTACAATGATTCACTCCATACTGGAAGCATTTGCTTTCAAAGAAATCCATTCAAAGCAGCTTTGGCTTCACATGTTTACTATTTTCTCTTGCTTTGGCAGATATGTATCTTTTCATTTGGCTATTTCCTACCTCTAAAACGCACCTTACCATGTTTGGTTTCTCCCCTCGAACTTGGATAGTTGTGTCTGTCGTTTTTAAAGAAGTTTTCCAAGTACTGTTTTCAATCGTTTCTATTCAGTGGAAATTATTCAAAACTCAAGTCTCTCATCCTCTTCCTATGCAACTCATGCCAAAGTGTGTGATAGACACGCTTTGGTCCATCAGAGGATAGTGTATCAGTGTCACGTTTTGCCTTGCCTAGATATGAATATTACACAGGGGGCAACAAAATCACTCACTTATGTTTAGGCAACAAAACCACTTAGGTTAGGTTTAGGAAAAATATCACGGTTGGCCTTAAAATAAGTAAACTAAGTCAAATGCATACGGAAACTGTGTGACATCAGTACAGAAAACACGTCACAAACATCACTAACGTTACTTACAAAACAAAACACCGGTCTCCTGGTTGAAAGTCCTGTGTTTGTTAGACCCATCCTTCTCCCCTCCTGCCCGCCATAATGATCTGCCTGAAGAGCTCAGGATTGCACCCAGTCTCCTTGGTTTTAAGAGACTTATTAAAACACACCTTTTTAAACAAGCTTTTAACAACACCTGTTAGAAATCTTGACGTCTGCCACTGTGACGTCCTGCAACGTTACGTGCTTTTACCAACCCCATTTCACGGGAAGGCACATAAATAGCACGACATTACAAGGACATTCTGCGTGTCATGTTGACGCATTTTAGACTTTTCACTCGTCATTTGTCACTTGTCACCTAGGTTTAGGCAACAGAACCACTTGGTTATGTTTGGGAAAAACATCATGGTTGGACTTAAAATAAGTAAAATACGTATGGAAACAGCGTCACAAAACAGGTGCAAACGGTAATGTAACTTACAAAACACATCCACCTCCCCATCCCGCCCACCATAAGTGGACTTTCTCAATTTTTATTCTACGTCACTAACTCTGAGCGTAGCATATTTACGCGGATGCGTTTATGTTGCAGTCAGTACAGACTACATGGCGTACAAATGACTCACCTTAAGCAAGAATGGCGTTTTTATTGCATGCTAAATGCCTTGCACATTATTGTGTCATTCATACGCCTTGTCGGGCAAAAAGGCTGGCTTTTACGCCAAATGTTTTTGTTTTTATCTGGCTCTTTGGTTCTAGAAAAGCGCTTTACAAATACAATTTATTATCATTATTAATATTATCACTATTATCACTATTATTATTATTATTATTATTATTATTATTATTATTATTAATAGTGATATTATTATCTATCTTTAATTTAGTCCATTTCTTGTTTTATACTTTTGTTCTTTTTTCTCTGTTTTTTTTTGCTTCATCCTCTCCCCCTTTCTCTGCAGAATCCCACATTTCTACATGTTTCTCTTCTGCTCTGCTATCTTTATTAGTGGAAAGTCAAAGTGCCCGAGGCCAGAGCTTAAACCATGCAGTACAGCTGGTTAGGGACTGCCGGAGTAATGAGCTTTACCTTTAGCTGAACCATAAAGGCTGGTGCCTGCCTATGGGCATTCCTGCTCTGAAGTGAGGACAACACACAAACACATGGACGTGTACACTCGACGACGCACCGTCTCCCCGGTTGCTACGACTCCCATTCTCCAGTTTTAAGTGTTTCCCCTCAACACGTACGGCTGAAGACAACAAAACCAGAGTTTGTTTGATTGTTGAGTGACCGTGAAGAATCATAAGAGGCTTGAGAGAGGTCAGCGAGTGCAATCTCAAGGCGTTCACTCGCCAAAATATATGTTATGTTTGAAATGTTATGTCAGTAAAAGCCACATGATGAGACCGTCCAGCCTGATGACATACAGCGGGAGATGATGCATCATGAGCTGCATGGAGGATGAAATGTTAATGGGGAATAGACGTATAGCGAGATCAGCAAGCGGAGCATGACTGAAGCGGGTAGCTGCTTTTGATGTCGTAACAGTCAAGTCTTGTGATTGTTATTGTTCTCTCCCTGTAATTCCATGTAATTCGTACACAATACACATGACACTCTTTCCAGGAAATAAAAGACAAAGGCAAAAGAGTGTAATTATATTAACTGCTTGTTTGATCCAGTTAAGTACATTTTTCTTGCACTTAATCCAGGGTTTTGTGCCTTGTTTTATAACATAACACATCATCATCATATAATTATAATATATTATAATATTTTTTTCATAGTGTTATGTTTGATTACTATTGCCCAGAAGTCAATGTAGATGTTTAAAACAATATCCCCCTCACAAACACACAAACCATACACTTAAACGCACATGCACATTTGCTTATTCACATCATGTACACTTGTATTTTTTTTTTATATATATATTATATTATTATATTATATTTTTTTAAGATATTATATATATCTTGTTCTAATTGTCTGTCATCACTATTCTGCACTATATTCACTTTTTTAATAGTCGTGTATCACAAATGTTACCCTGCACTATATTCAGTTTTAACAGTTTTCTTCATCTCCTTGTATTTTTATATCTGTTATATTTTTTTTTGTACTTTGTACTTTGCATACTAACTTTTTTACTGTCTTTTAACTAACATGTTTTGCACTATGGAACTGTGATGCTGGAAACTTGAATTTCCCTCGGGATCAATAAAGTTACTATCTATCTATCTATCTATCTATCAATCTATCTATGTAGTCATATTATTTATGTATCTTAATCTTGTCTATAGGTGGAGGCTTCAGATGCAGATCATTTTTTTTGCCTCTTCCTGCACTGTATATTTGTGCATACATGTGCATACAACTGATCAATTGTCATATCAATGATATAAATATACAACAGCCTTCCTCAGTGTATATACCCTCACAAGAACTAACCAGAAAAGAGACAAAACTCAGACAATTAAACAAAAATGAGCTACAATAAATAAAACGAGCCATGGATACAACTGTGCCTGAAACTTATTTTAAAATCAGCATTACAGTAGAAGCCAATGATCACCTCCACAGCCTGCAGCCACAAACACTCATAACAGCACAGGTGAGACCGCATAGTTGTCACAAGCAGCGGAGCGCGCACACACAACTGTATGTTGCTAGGAAACGTCATTGCCAGGCAAGGAGGTGGTTGTTGACGTTCTCATCAGGTAAAAGAGCTCAGCAAGGTGTGTTGTTGTTGGTTACTCACCTGTCTGGACTGTAGGACTCAGCTACAGGTCACAAACCTCCTGAGTGTGTCAATTAGCGTAGCTACTAGCGGGCTGGTGCATTAAATCACTCATTTTGTTTAACTGTGCTGAGGTACAATAATGCAAATTATAAGCACACCCCAATATGTGATCTTTAATGTGATTGTGCTGGAAGAGGTCGTGAACTCGGTCCGTGAACGCAACGAACGCATCACGCATAATTTCCGCAGTGACGCCAACGTGACGTCACCACTCTGGATCATGGAGCTCCGCCCCCTAGCGGCCGCACACACACCTGCAGCTTCTTACCTGCTGCAGCTGCTGATTTATCGCCTTTCTTCTGTTCCTTTCTCACACAGTTTAAAGGGACTGTTTGTAAGAATCAGAAATGCTTGTTAACAGCGACACCTGTGGCCGTTAAGTCAACGAAAGTCATCGTCGGGCTCAGGCTTGTGCTCGCTCTACATAGACATGAACGAGCATCGCTCAAAACAGTGAGGCGACACACATCAGCTAAAACCACAATATCACTCTATATTTCACCTTGGTGCTTCCGTGTAGTTTGTGTTGGAGTCTTGTCTGAACAGCGTAGCCACACGCGAGCGCGCATGGGACCCGGGTGATTTATACGTGTAAGAAGTTACTATTAGTTCCTTTAATTGATCAGGATACAAGATGTGCTATAGAATCTTAGTGATTTACCACCTTTGCTAAACAATTTCCTGAAGGAAACTGTTGTGTTGTAGCATGTCCTCCACTGTAGAGTGATTACCACCCGTACGAAAAAGTAGTATACTTCAAGTTTATTTTATGAAGTAAACTTAAGTAAAGTTCAAGTATATTTCCCAAGTATACTTTATGTAGTAAGTATACTATTATCAATGTACTAGTAGTATAATTGTTAGTGTACTTCAATACTTCTTTGGACTAAATTGGCCCAATTTTTTGTTTATAAAAGCATACTTCTAAGTTTACTTTAAGTGTAAGAATTGTAAACTTTAATTGCGCACTAGTTTACATCTAGATTGTATTTTGTACTAGAACTATACTATGAAGTGAACTATACTACAAGTGAACTTCTAGTTATATACTGTTAGTTTAATAGTTATATACGTGTAGCCCACTTTTTGGTTTGTGAAAGTACACTTTAAAGTATACTTTCTGTAAACTACTAGTTTAATAGTTTTTACTGCAAGTATACTTGTCAGTTTTCTTTAACTTATTGTACTTAGCCAATGATTTATGCATTACACCAAGAGACTTCTCCTTTGGATGTTTTGTGATGAGATTAAAAAAAATATATAAAATGTGTTGTTCTCGCATGCCTCCACAGTGAACGGAGAATGCAAAAATGTAAATTCATATCAAAGCATACGTTTACAAACTCTCACACACTTAAATAGGCTACTCTATCAAAAATTAAGCACAACAGTATCAGCGAAATATACTTAGACTTTTCTACACTAAAAAGTAAACTGAAAGCGGTCTCTCTTATTTTAAAGCTTAAAAGAAGTTTACTAATAGCACACTTGAATAATATTGAATAATATCCTCTGATTTAACATACAGATCATGTGTTGTGAGAGTTTCTGAGAAACTCTTTAATGCTTCACCGATGTGACGTGGCCTTTCTGTGGCATTAACCCCTGCTTTAGCCATACAGTCACTCACAGCCGCCATTCACTGGGCCTGGGAATCAACCATGTGTGGGCCAGTGATGAGAAGAACTGATGAACAGCGAGACACAGACAGATCAATAATCCCTGCTAATCCATAATCCCATTAACAGTGACAACAATGAGCAACAAATGTTACTTTTCGAGACTTATCCATTTTCTATTGATCCATGATAAATAACAGTTAAACCTTTTGAGAAACAAACACCTGAGTGAACTGTGGCACCACGTATGTAATCTTTTTGTCATTGTACCCCTTACACACTCGTGATTTCTGACTCTGGTATACGAGTAAAGAGTATACTGTGCGTAAAGCTCAGTACATTTTGTGTTTACAGGCCTGTTTGTTGACCAAACAGCTTGTTCCCATTACTGTGCTCGGGCCTAGGTGAACAAGACTTGCTTGTATGTTGGTTAGCAGGGGGAGACGCCAGATGCTTTTCATTAGGATAGATCAGCGGCAGCAACCATCCTGTGTAATTTATCTGTTTTTGTGTCAGGGTAAATAAGAAAGAAGAAGAAGGGGCTCTCACTGGCGTTGGACTTTGTTTGTGTGCGAACGAGCCTGTGTGTTGGAGAGCATCTTGGCCTCCTCAACAGCTAATCTCTTTCCTGTTAGCTAAGAGTTCTGGGATGTGGCAGGTTTGGAGAGACGGGGGGTGGGGGGGAAGGATTTCTTTTTTTTTTTTTTATTTTGCAGCAGAGGCTGCAAGAGGCCAGCAAAGAGATGCATGTTCCCTGAGAAACCAAGACATCTGTTGTCTGTGAGAAGACAGCACACAGGGAGGAGAGCATGGGGATTGAGAGGTCCCTGCAGTCTACACTGCTGACTAATTGGTAAGAGGCCTGTGCGTGAGCGAGTGAAGGAGGGGTGTCTGGGTGGCAAGCCAAAGAGGAAGGAAGACAGGCCACCTCATTCCCACAGGATGAGGAGAAAAGAAAAGAAAAAAGCAGCGACCAAAACTCAGAAAAGGACAGGAGTAATGGCTGTTTCCCCTCGTCCTCCCCTGTCTCCCTCACCCTCCTTCACTTCCCTCTGTAGCCCTTCCAGACCCAGACTCCAGACTAGCCTCATCCTTGTAATTTAGATTAATTTCTTCCACATTTTCCTCAGGGATTAGGCTGCAACCCACCGAACCCCCCCTCACACACACACACACTCTGCTCACCCCCTACCATAGCTGCTTAATGCTCTCATTATTGAACTACGTTCCCCACACAGCTACGCCCCACCCCACCCCACCCCACCCTACCCCCAACCTCCACACACACACAAACAGAAATACAAAGCTCTCAGCTCTGACGAGTGTTGATCTTTTAAGGTCATTAAATGATTCCTCTCATTATATGAATGAAACAGTTATGTCTTATTTAACTTCTGCTTGTGCTGTCACCAGATGTGTAATTAAGTATTGTACTGCGCTACTTTTTGAAATGGCAGCAATTATCAACTGAAGTGGCATGTTATGGAGCAATCGGGAGGAATTTTCATTTTTAGATTGAGCCTCTTTTCCCTCATCTCTACAAGATTTTCTTATAAAATAAGGTGGTGAGAGCGTCACTGAATGGGACAGGGCAGGGTAAGGAAATGTTTGTCAGGATGTTACAACAACCGATTCACAGTTAACATGTGTATGGCTGGCAGCATCCTCCAGACAAAACCTAACTCGCCGTGTTCTCTGACTGCTGTAAAATACAGCACAGCGGGCAAATACCAGCTCAGTTCACTCACTTTAACTCCAGGTGTGTTTTAATGCCACACAGGAGCGAGTCACGCTGGGAGCAGACACGACTCAAACCTTCCTCACAACAAGTCAACACTAGAACCAGGAAGGTATAAAGCAAAGACAAGGCAAAGGAAAGGAATATTTATTTAGGTATTTTTCTGTTAATTGCATTTTCCTCTTTCCGCCAAATTGAAATGGCTAATTCCCCCTGCATTGCATTCCTTGTTGTGCAGTTAACCCCAGCTGTTGGCCTAGAGAGGAAGTCTCAGATCACATCTTCGAAAAGCCTCTTAAAACTCATTTGTTTTCTTTATATGGTGCATTGTACACTAAATTCTGTCTTCTCTGTCTCTTTTATATCCCCCTTTCCCCATTTCATTCTTCCTGAAAAGCACTTTGTAACTGCTATAAAGTGTTGTATATTTAGTTATTTACTGTGTTATTTATTGTGTAGTACATACAAGTGACCAGCACACAAGGCCATGTAAGACACCAAATACTGTTTGAGTAGTGAAACGAGAATATAACTTATAAATTGCAAACAAAGAACTTCGTCTTGTCTCAAACTTGATGAATAAAATCTGCCACAAAAATGTTCCTTTCCTAAAACATAAGTCGTTTTTTTTAATAATGATCCACCCAGAAGAACTCCTCAGAAATGAAAGACATTTTACTAAAAAGTGTAGTATTTATTATTATATATTTATTATCCTAGAAGTGTATTTTGTGTCTGTTGTAATTGTCGGACAAATTCAACAATTACAATTAAAGATAGACAGTCCTTAAATCATCATATGATGAGCAATAAAACAAGAAATGTACTTTTTTTTTTAATCAATCTTGCCTAAATCATGTAACAAAGTCAAGAGACCATTGGCTGTTTCTAAAGCTAATAGTAAAGCACCTGAATATAACACAGAGATCTTTGATTTTTGGTTAAATTATAACTAATATATGAATTATGTTTGCTTGCTTGCTTGCTAGATAGATAGCCAAATGTTTCCTCTAATACACACTGCATCATTTTAAGGGTGAAATGTATCTTTAAGTGTCCAATCTAAAGTTGGACACAGCTGAACGTCATTCTATGAGCCTTTCTAAATGAATTATCGTGTGTCACCATCCACTTTTTTCACCTGTCAGGGTGATGAACAAGAAACCTGCATGAATGGAGACAATTAAAGCCAAATACCGCAGTTATTTTTGGTCGCAAAAGAGCCTTTTTCACTGTGAAGTTGCACTTCAGAAGAGGTAATGTGATTTCCATCATAAGTAAACATGAGTAATATTTAAGTTGCGTAAAAGTACTTCTCCTTGGGCAGTATTTTTTTCCTCCTGAAGATGCTGAAACTTTTATTGGGTTTCACCACTACAGTTGCAATCATCTCTTCATCTTTCACTCATTTCATCCATTCTTCATCATTTAATTTTAATTCCTGAGTCACAAAAATGGCAAAATTAATTAGCTTGAAATCTCATTTTTTTTCTCCAATCAACAGAGAGACACATATTTTGAATTGAAACGATCATCTGCTTCCTGTGTGTTTACTGATCTGAGAACGGCCTCACCTCCTGATTTACACATGAGAATCAACTGTCGTCTGTATGACTTGTCGCTTGTGACATGGGATGTTAAGACTACGGTTTAACTCATAAAGTGGTTTCAGTGGTTGGGAACTGCAACCAAGCGATTAGTCTGACTGCAAATGAGCCTTAATGTACAACAGATTGTAAAGGCTGTCACTGAAGGGAAGTGGTTGGACTAAACGGAGGGGGTGAAAGTAAAGTGCTCAGTATCTGGGAACATGTTGGTCAAAATGCTGTGACAGTCAGGGGTCTATTGAAGTCAATATATGTTAAGTTTGTTGTCAGAAATTGATATGTAATGTTCTCTGTCTTGATTTTTCAGTTTTTGATATGCTAAAAACAATTATTAAAACAGTCAGGTTGAAATGAGAGTTTAAAAAAGTGAATATAACATCAAGTTTTTACTTTTTGCCGCCTTTTTCCTCTTCCCTGACAGCTTTGTCACGTGACTTGATGTGACCTACATAGAAAGGTCATTCAGTCAGAGCTGGCATGAAATACTACAGTTCAGTGAATCTGGAGTTGACAAGTAGCCCCGGGCGTCCTAATGAGATCAAAAGAGTATATTAGCACGTCAGATATAATCTCTGAAAATAAAAGAAGTATATGAGTTTCGTTTTTTTTTTCATTATGGAAGAAGAGGCGAAGGTAACGGGTAAGCTCAACAAGTCTGCGCTCGCCTCCTTTTCCCAGCTTTATTAGGTGTGTCAGAGGTGAATTACTCATAGTACTGTCTCACAGTTGATAGGAAAATGTTTGACCAGTTACCTTGTTGCTGTGTTTTGGAAAACACATGAATGACACATAATAAACAGACTGTCTGGTAGGATGAAGCTGTCTAAATGTCTAAAAGTTTTTTATTATAGTTGTATACCTGGTTTACCTTGACTGATGGAAATACTCATAAAGAGACGGTTAGCTGTGTCCAACTTTAGATTTGATACTTAAAGGAATACTTCTCCCTTAAAAGGATCATTTGTATATTAATTACATGAGACGTAGTGGAGGAATTGTTTTAAATAGTACGATTTTGGTGAAAATGCATGTATGATTGGATGAATGAGACTTGGATTATACTGCACGAGTTGTGTGAGAGTTCGTAAACAGATTTTTGGTATAGTTTTGCTGTTGTTAAACCTGGCATCCGTTTACTTCAATTCTTTAAGGATTTATTCTGTTTTCGCCCGTTTCTGGCTTCTCCGTTCACCGTGTAGGCACGCCAGAAAAACAATGTTTCCTCAAGAATTCAAGGTAACACGTGGTGAGTAATTAATATACAAATGGTCGCTGCAACACGTTCTTATCCCAACTCCTCACATACTGACGCTTTGTCAGACCCCACGGTGTCACTTTTCAGTCTCAGGAAACACATGCTTAATGTTGTGAATTAATCAAAAACACTTGCTTAGATTTAGGCAAAAAAACACCAAGTTAGGTTTAGGAAAAAACAACGGTTGGCCTTAAAATTCCTACGTTTTTACAGTGAAAATGTGACTGGACGTTGTGAATACGGGACACGAACGAACAGCTGATTGTAAAATGAAAGTGAAACGTAACGCACTGGACACGAACAGCGGCCTCCTGGATGAGTTCCACCTCCCCTCCCGCCCAACCGCTGTATCTCTTTCGCTCTTTGAACTATGTCACTACAGCACTTTCCCTGTGCGTGGGGCGGCTGTAGCTCAGTGGGTAGAGCGGGTTGTAACCACAAGGTTGGCGGCTCCTCATGTCCACAAGTCGAAGTGTCCTTGAGTGAGACACTGAACAAGTTGCTCCCCGGCTGCTTCACAGCAGCCAACTGCTCCTATACAACGCTTTGGATGGGTTAAATGCAGAGGTCGAATTTCATGTATGTACCTGCATGTACGTATATGACGATTGTCATAAAGTTTAAATTTACTGTTGCCGTGGATGGGTTTACATTGTAGTTAATGGAAAGCCCGGTGCATCTCATACTGACGCTAAAGGGTGCCTTGTCATAACAAAGCGTCGCTATTTGACGCCCTGGGAATGAGAACGGGCTGGTCATTTTGTGGGTGAAGTATTCCTTTAAGATACTCATCTGACAAGCTCTAACTCGGCACACTTGCTCAGAGGGGATCTCCTCCGCTGAAATGAAAAGGTGAGGAAAGTGTGTGTGTGTGTGTGTGTGTGTGTGTGTGTGTTTAATAGCTCACGGATGCCAAAACAAAGCGAAGCGATGTGACTGACAGAGTGACAACATGAAAGAGAGTCGTGAGAAAAGGGACAGAGCAAATAACTTCCAATCAAAGCCTCAGACACAGGAAGGCTGTCTCAACCGCGTTCAACCGCGTTCAACTGCATTCAACTGGTCATCAAAGACACTCAAAGTACACCGCCTCTTTCTCTCCCTCCACCAGCCTTCACCAATACCTCCTCCTCCTCCTCCTACACCTCCTCCTTCTATTATCGCCTCTCTCAGGGCCAAAGACGCGTACAAGCTGCAAGTAACTGAAGGCAGTTAAAGTCAACCGCTGTGAGGGCAGCGAGCCACCAGGTTGACAGGTCTGGTTGAACAGGTTCTGAGGGGAGAGGCTGATACTTGTTTAACTGCTAGGTTCGGCACACTGCTGCTGCTGCTGCTGCTGCTGAGGCCTCTCTATATAACATGCAGTCTTTGTGAAACACTGGTTTCACCTACTGACCTCCAAATCTGGATACATGCAGCACACATGAGGAGAAAATGTATATTGAAATTGATACTACCCATAAATCCAGCTATACAGTATGTCACAAATGTGTCTGCACTGGTTTGTTGTCACTCTCAAGCTCCTGAAACACATAAACAGACAGACCACATGAATCAGCAGGAACCGGCTAGGCGAGTGATGATTAAGCAACCTCGCGCCACACATGTAAATCCCATCTGCAGTTTTGCACCATTTTCTTTTTTCTCACAGACATCAAAGGAAGTGTCATCTGCAGCGTGAAACTTGGAGCGCTGCCTTTCAATAGACAAAATACACCTTGAAACTAAAAGCAGATCGACACTTCACACCTACTCCAAAGGCAGGAAATAGGAAAGAGAAAGAGGAAGTATCGGTGAACAGGAGACAAGCATGGGAAGAAAAGATATTAAGTCAGTGTGTGTCAATATTTTTCTGTTTGAACATAGAAAGTCACTTGTCTGCTCTCAGCTGTGCATCTTTGTTCATCACATGATGTACTCTTGAGGTCTCTGCCTTCACTGAGCCACACAGCCTATTTGTGAAGCTAAGTGGGAGCAGATAATGATGACTACTGTTCCTATTAGTTTGGGGGGTTTTCTTTGCTGTTTATTAATAGGAAACTCTTCCAACACATGACTTAACCATCATCTGTGAACTACTGCCGAAAAGGGGGCTACGGAACAATAGCGCACCAAAAAGATATGTGTGTTTGTGCTCAGCCTTGGCAACATCACCGACTCACTGAATCAGGCTCGAGTCTTTCATTTTATTTTTATTTTTTCCTGAAACTTTAAAACATTTTTTTTTTTTTTTTACATATTTTCAAAAAAGTATATCATGCCCACTTCCTAACCTCTACTCGATAAAAAACTAACCCATTTATAAAAGTTAAACATCATATAATCAAAACCGTACACCAGAATGATACCGTTATTTACACAAGCCCATTAAATTACAACATAAATTAGAAAATATTTACATCCAGGACAAGACACTGGATAAAATTATTTGTTTGGAATTTAATGTCTAATTAAAAACATTTTAAAAGAAAGAAATATATACATTTACACATGTTCTCACAACATACATACATACATACACACACTCTGGCAGGACTGACGTGGTTGGTAGGTTGGTGGTAACTTTTTAAATACTAAGAATGGCCTAACGCGGTCACCAAAATGACGCCGCCAGGTTTAAAAAAGATGGAGTAACAATGGAAGCATTGCTATGCCTGTAATCCACATGAACACTGGAGAGGCTGTAACGTCTCTGGTTTCTGACCAAACACAGACTGACAAACCCCCCCCCAAAAAAAATCGTCTTTTCTCATTCGGGCCTACATAAGATTCAAATCATCTTTTCATGAACAAAGCACAATAACACTGGAGCCATTTTGAAGTGGTTGTACAAATCGAGCACACACAAAAAAAACAGAAAGAAAGAAAATGAAGTGGATTTTCTTCTCTCTCTTTCTCATATAAAAATTGTCCTTTGCAAGTCCATTGAGACACAGGAAATCAGTGGATTTGCCTCCAGACAGAGCAGGAGGATGAGGTTGGGAGGTGGGGGGGGAGCTGAGAGGAATTCACAGCCACAGCAACTCATCTTGAAATGATGTCCTTTAGGGAGAAAAAAGACAGTACGCACTTTGTTCTTTTCCTCCTCTTGTCAACAGAGAGCAGGTCCCATCGTTGTAGCATCAGCACATTGGCAACTGCATAGTGGTTAGTGTGATATGGTGCGTTCGGGCTCCCATTAGGACCAGTACACGGGCGTCCACCGTAGGTGCCGGACTGATTTGCAGCCAGCATGTGACAAAATTCTTAGAAATCATCAACTCCTCAAAAAAATATGCTATAAATTCAACGGTGTGAGTAAACACACACGCTCACACTCACGCACAAATTCATCTCTCATAATGACAATACTTATTGATTTTTTTTTTTTTTAAAAGTCCAAAAAAAGGGCAGACAGGGCGGCAAGATGAAGGGGACTCTCAAAGGGGTTTCCGAGTTCGTAAGGATTCTCCGTTCTGAGCTCTCATTTCCTGTGCTTGTCCATTTTGTCGGCAGATTTGCTCCCACTGTCTGAGGACCCCTGGGTGTCGCTGCCGGAGCTCAGGTACATCTTGTCCACTTGTTTGAGCGCCTCGTTCAGGTAGTTCTGGAGCGAGGTCATGGCGGCGCAGATGGCCGGAGAGCCGAAGCCGTGAGTGATGAGGCTAAAGTGGGTCAGGCAGCCCTGGATCCCGGGCTCCATGATGGGGGCCGGCCGAGAGTTTCCCAGAGGCGAGCGGTCCTGAGTGAGCAGGTCGGTGAACTCCTTGCAGATTTGCCTGAAGGTAGAAAACCAGAATGATTTAGGAAGGAACACACGTACTGTATTCTCCAGTAATGAAAGCTCTAGATATGGTGCATTCATCTTCGCTAGAGGTGTACTCCCATGCAAATTAAAGGCACCGTACAGACAAGACACTTACTTGGCAGCAAGGAGCATGTTCTTGCGAGAGTTAACCTCGTTGCGTTCCACGTGCGGCCTGCCCAGGTATTCAGCTATCGCCTTTGCAGGGAACTCTGTCTCACACACGTAGCCAAAGTCTCTTGCTAAATGAACAGCTTCACCTAAGAGAAGAAGAAGAAAACAAACCTTGTAAGAGAAAAGGAAAAAGTCCGAGACACTTGGCTCTTGGTCTCGAACCAAATATATTTATGAAAGAATAAAGATTATTATAATTTGCACAGACATTATCACTGCATGTCCTCCGGCAACACTGGGCAAAGATCAAATAGCAAGCTGGCCGGCTTCGGCAATTTATCAATTCAGAGCGTTATACGATGCAGCGCCGTTTTGGACCCGACACACACAAGCATCAAGGCACATGAAGTGAAGCAGCTGAACTACAGAATAATCAGCTGTGCTCAGTCTCCTAGCTCAGGGGGAAGAGGAGCTAGCGAGATGAATATATTTCCGTCTTGAGGGTGGTTTGACTTGCATGGTCATAATGGGCTTATGCGGATAAATGCTAGCAGAGAGCGCCCGCGGCGCCAACAGCACCGCTTATTGATAGGCACGCACATCACTTGAGGATGCGGGCGGCTATTCAGCAGCGCAATCTTTAAGGTCAGCAGGCCCTCCTGGCGAGCCGAACACAAGATAACAAGGCTTAATTCAGCTTTGAAGGTCTCTAAATAACACACGCCTGCAGTCATTCTCCTGCACAGAATCATCAGCCCCATTTATAAAAAATTAGACGTGTAGGGAGCAAAGAGAGGGAAAATATTCTACCTCAGCCCGCGGCAGGTAGATGTGGTTAACGCGATAACGTTTGCGTGGCGAAGTGTCACTGTCTGGCTACGGTATGATGACTGATGTTTTAGTATTCAAGGCACTGACAAAATGGAAGTGAAGGTGTCGTGCTGTGTCGTCATTATGACTACGTAACTTTCTGATATTATAATAACTGACGATCATGTTACATGATGCAGACATTTAAAGGAAGAATATATCAGACCATGTCAAATAATACAATCGTAACAGTGGTAGAATTGGTGCTGAAATGTTTTGTGAGTGTTGTGCAGCTCACATTCAAGCAAATCTGATTTTGTCTAAATGGACAGAATCACCGTGGGAACCAAAAGAAACAGCTAACATTCCCCAAGAAAGAAAACTTTACTTCAAGTATTTCAACAATGAACAGTGTTTGGAGAAGAAAGAGTTAAGATATCGCACGGTACTTAAAACACACACACATGCTATGTGAATGAGATTGACGTTCTCACACTAATATGGCGACATTCCAGCCGCCGCAAACAGCAATTACACCCGAGAAGACGCTGTGCCCTAGTGAGTGACATGTCCTACCTTCTACTAGTGAGGTAAGCAGGGTGACATTGGCGGCCTTCCTTCTTCCTGCAGGCAGGTTGAGCCCGATCTTGTCCAGCTTTTCTCTCAGAGAGCGACCTCCGTTTTTTGACTTGGCTCTGCAGAAGAAGAACACAATGTTATTGTCTACATTATTTATGTTTGTGGTAAATTGGCAAAGGAGCATTTGCCAATCCCTTCACACATTTCCCTTTGATTAGTATCTGCATAAGGGCATTTCACCCATAAATCCAGACTGCAGACATAACCTGTCAGAGGAGGTCTTGCCCTCACTCCTGCACTCTTGATAACAAATAAATCACACAAACAGGCCCTCCTGACCTAAAAAACACGAACACAAGTGATGCTTCCGCTCAAAAAGCGCGGCAGAGAAATCCCTCGTTTGCAGAAACACTTAAACTCCCCACTTGCGTTGGCCGATCCGGTTTTACGCATGACTGGAGGGCGAGCTCTCCCTCTCCACGGCGGCGGGTGAGAGAGGGAGCATCTTTAAGGGAGGCATATGTGTGTACGAGTGCACCCCCACCCCCACCCCCTCTTCCCCCTGTCCCTCTGCTAACGATCCCCCTCCTAGTGCTATATGACCTACTTAAAAATGTCTGTGATTGTGCATGTGTGTGTGTGTGTGTCAGCATTAACAACACAGGCACATGGGAAGTGGCAAACGTGCACTCCAAGCACAAAACGCTCCAGTCAGGGGTGTTGGGTAGCACATACTGTAACCTCACAGTCCCTCAACAGACTGCCACACTAACATATGTGCCATAAGGTCAACTGCGCTTGCCACGGATAAGCCTACCCACGACGAATACACAAATGCACACACACCCACAGATTGGTACGATTGGTACTAACTGTGTTGATGTAACCTATCCCTGGAGGAAGCAGAGAACCAAAATTGCAGACCACACAAAGAATGTCACGAACCTTACGCAGAAAAAACTGATGAGCCGGAGCAACAGAGCCGAGCTGTGTTTTTAGAAAAAAAGCCTTTTCCCCATGGGCTGCTGAGCTTTAGTCTAGAGCTGCGACTCCTCAGTTTGATGAGTATTTATATCTGAGACGACCTTATCAAAAGCTTGCAGATAACAGATATTTAAAAAACATGGAAATGAATTATGTTTGAGTTAGTTTCCCTTGTTTTTTTTGTGAATCTAGTGTATTCCTGTTATGTTGAAGACTTTTACAAACAGCAACAACAGGGACATATCATTAAATCTTGAGCTCTGACCTGCGTAAAACACCTCCCAGCAGCGATGCGTTGAGGCACTCAGGGGGCGACAGACGTCTCTGGACCTCGGCCACGGTAACCTTGTACTTGGATGTCGAACTCAGCAAGGAGAGGCGGCCCGGTACGGAGCAGAACACCTCTGTGGGGTTCGACACCATGCCCAGGAGGGACTCTTTCTGGTAAGGAAGACCCAGCGCGTTGCCTTTGGGTAGAGTGACAGGCCCTGGAGGGTGAAGGAGGAAAAAAAGAATGTGGGTAAGCTGAAGAGTGAAGAAGAACAAAAGCAAAAAAAAAAGAGATTCTGGTTGTGCAACAGAAGTGGTTTATATGTGCACTTTTCCTGTGTATGTACATAAGCTCTAAATCATCATAATCCTTTCTGTGCAACAGGGAATCTGTGTTTTCTTGTTATCACAAGCAAGAGTGTGTATGCAGCTCTGCACGACTGAGAAAACCAGTAAAGACTTTTGAAATATTGTGTAGTTTTCCAAACATTGGATGCCCTCATGCCAAACACCATCCACAAACAGGTACACACATACAGCCCCTCGTCTAAGCCACAGATGCACCTCAGAACCATTTATTATTTGGTCTCAAAAGGCTATTCTAGACGATGTGTGAGTGTTTTTGCTGCTTCTAAAGTCAGACGAAGTCTTTAACCAAACACCCACCCCCCCCCCCCCCCCCCCCCCCCCCCCCCTCCCCACAAAAGCACTCGGACAAACAAAACAGCACAGCACACTAAAAAACAGAGCTATCTTCATCCTCACCCGCAAGAATGCCCCCCTGATAATAAGTCCTCTGTAAGCGATCAAGGTTCCTGCCACCTCGCAGTCCTAATACTGAGACAAAAAATCACAGAGTCACATGGCTGCTTTAAGGCTCCTCTGGGGCACATGGCTGGGGAATGACATGCCATTGTTTACAAAGTGGAAAACCTAGATTGCCCAGAGCGTGCCCTTGAGCATGGGAACAATATAATGAGCCTTCACTTGTTTCCGTAACAAATAATGAATGAAGACTGGTTGGTTTGTTGTGCCGCGCAAATGGCTTCCTGCATGTAACTAGTATCGTATTATTGTCACAGTTTTTTGCTATAATGCTTTCGAAAACAAAAACAACACAATATTCACTGTAAAATATCACATAAATAAAAATCATTGAATTAAGCACACTGCTGGGATATTGGTCAGGCATGATAGTGAGAAAATAAAGCATGAGGTTTACAGTTTAAAATGAAAGGTAAAACCTGTATTTCATAATACTTTTTATAGATTTTTGCAGCATTTAATCTATCTATCTATCTATCTATCTATCTATCTAACTAACTATCTATCTGTCTAACTAACTATCTATCTATCTATCTATCTATCTATCTATCTGCCTGTGTATGGTTTGAATAAATGTGAAAAGAAAGATAAGCAATAGAATAACGTTGCTCTAGCTGATCTCTGGCTCAAAGTCTGTTTAATGAAGCCCTGGTGACAAAACAGCGGGAATAAGTTCTCCCTCAAAACAGTTCATGTCCCGACAAATAACTAAACTGTCCTTCACATGCGAGCCTAATGCCACACCCTGCCAAAAAGCTGGTTCTGCAGAGCCAAACACTGCTCCAAGATCATCTCATAATTTCCTGTTAACGTGCACTGAAAAGAGCTGCAATTGCACAGCTTAACCAGCCTAAAGATGATCCAAAGCTTTCCTACTCTCTCTCTCTCTCTCCCTCTCTCTCACAGTCAACACCGAGAGTTGTGAGATTGCTCAATTTTCATGTCTTGTCAGCTGAAGCCTGTCGTTTTTTTTTTTTTTTTTGAAAGGGATCAGTTCTTTCCCACTGGGCACCCATTCAAGCACCTTCACCAACAGAATAGGCCAAGGATCACATCCAGCTTAGATAAGTGCATCTCATGGTCTATGAGGATTATCAGTGTGTGCAGTGCAAGTACAAATACAAGACTGTACTCTCGAACTGAGTGCCCTGACATGCCACTATAGAAGTAATTGTTATGACAATTCCAAGTATGTAGAGAGTGAGAAAAAAAAAAAAAAATGACGGTGCTTACAGTAAATTTCCAGCCCTTGCCAGTAATTACTGCATCTCAATAGGCACATGTACCCCAGGCAGCATTTTCCAAAACTTGTTTTTTTTCTTTTCAAATGTGGGTTCTTTTTAGGATTGAAGATTATTAGATTATTCATAAACATGCAATAAACTCACCTTTTTTGATGACTGTCTGATCTGCCATAATAACACTGTGGTCATCTACATGCTGATAAAAAAAAAGAACAGAAATAGCAATAAGCAATCCTATGCATTATTTTAAAAAACACACACACCAATTATAGAGACATAGCTATAGCTGAAATTAATTCATGTTACAATAATCAATGTCTGTTTTGTTTTTTTGCCTCTTTCATGCAAAACAAAGAAAATAATATGGCTATTTCCAATATGGAAGGCTATATTAATATATTTAATGAGTTGATGGTGATTGTTTTTTTAACTTCCAATGTGATCAGTATGTTTGATATACAATAACAATTAATTTTAGCTTTTATTGTATACTTGAATCAAGTCCTAAATTGTATTGTGGTATTTGGCTATACCTGTGTCAGCAAGTAAACTCTGCACACACACACACACACACACACACGCACACGCACACACACACACACACACACACACACACACACACACACACACACACACACACACACACACTGACCTCCATATCCTCTAAAAGTGTAATTTCAAGTATCTCAATGAAACCCACTCACTTGAAAAGAAAATAATATGGCTATTTCCAATATGGAAGGCTATATTAATATGATATCTTTAATGAGTTGATAGTGATTGTTTTTTTAACCTCCAATGTGATCAGTATGTTTGATATACAATAAAAAAAGGAATACAATTTAGCTTTTATTATATACTTGAATCAAGTCCTAGTCCGGCTCTCTATATGGTGGGCGAATAAGGAAAAAGTACCAAGCAATAATAGATATATAGATATTTGTGTAGGTATACACTATATAGAGCCTATATTGAAAACCTTTTTCCTGCCTTTGAGTAAGAGATGTTGTGAATGAGGAAATAGAGTGATTTAATATGACATTTGTGTTGTGTTATTGTGATATTTGGCTATACCTGTGTCTGCAAGTAAACTCTGCACACACACACACACACACAGTGACCTCCAATATGGAAGGCTATATTAATATGATATCTTTAATGAGTTGATGGTTTTTGTTTTTTTGTTTTTTATTGTTTTTTAACCTCCAATGTGATCAGTATGTTATACAAAAGGAATATATTTGAACTTTTATTGTATATTTGAATCAAGTCCTAAATTGCATTGTGGTATTTGGCTATACCTGTGTCTGCAAGTAAACTCTACACAAACACACAGTGACCTCCATATCCTCTAAAAGCGTAACTTCAAGTATCAATATTCAATGTCTGTCTTTTTTTTTTTTGCCTCTTTCATGCAAAACAAAGAAAATAATATGTCTGTTTCCAATATGGAAGGCTATATTAATATCTTTAATGAGTTGATGGAATTAATTTTAGCTTTATTGTATACTTGAATCAAGTCCTAAATTGCATTGTGGTATTTGGCTATTCCTGTGTCACCCAGTAAACTCTGCACACACACACACACACACACACACACACAGTGACCTCCATATGCTCTAAAAGTGTAATATCTCAATGAAACCCACTCACTTGAACATCCTCCAGGCCGTGCCCCATGTCGTGCATCCCCATGTTATCCCCAATAACAGACGCCTCTATGCTGTGCACATGTGGAGGCAGCAGCTCCGGCCTCCGGAAGCCTTCCCTCCTCACCCCGCCGGATCCGCCATCCAGGCCGAGGATCTGACTCGCCAGGCCGCCGCTCCTCCCGTGAGCTCCCAGCCCGTCCTGGCCCTGCCGGCCGGGCCACTGCTGCTGGTTGGACGACGGCGACTGGTGGAGGGAGTTGATGTTGAACGGGTCGCCCAGGTGGGAGTAAGGGTCGCCGGACTGCTGGTAGGAGATGGGCTGGTAGGGAGGAGGGAAGTAGGGCGGCTGGAAGTCCGAGCTGGCCGAGTGAGAGAGGGAGGGAGACGGGCTGTAGAGGTGCTGACTGACCGCTGGAAGGTGAGGCAGCCGGGGGTTCCCATTGCTGCTGCCGTCGTGTCTCTCCTAAAGGGACAGGACGAGAAGAGAGACAGGAGACAGGTCAGCTGATGACAAGAAGGCAGGTAGTGATGACGTTTATTGTCCCTTAAGGGGATATTATACCCACTGGCATGGTGTCCACTAAAGATGCAGATAATGGTTTAGAGAAGAGTGTGGATATATTTAGACTATTATTTTATTATTAGAATCAGAATCAGAATCAGAATCGTGTTTATTGCCAGGTGTAAGAGGTATACACTAGGAATTTGCTTTGGTTTTGTTGGTGCAAGTTAAACAGTATAATAACAAAAGAATAGATACAAACGTTAGAATAAAATAAGAATACACATATTGAATTTCTACCAATATACCATATACAAAATAAGCTATAAACAAAAATAAACATGTAGGGCATATAGGAAAGAAAGATGGCTACTTTATTATTTGAATTGTGATGACATTTGTCCCTTAAGGGGATAATATTACCCACTGGTATGGTGTCCACTAAAGATATAACTAATGGTTTAGAGAAGAGGGTGGATATATTTAGACTATTATTTGATCATAGATAGATGTGTAGTAACTTTATTGATCCCGAGGGAAATTCAAGTTTCCAGCATCACAGTTCATTAATATTTGGTTTAAAAAGAGCTGGAATATATTTGTCTATTAATCAAAGAGCTGTTTTTCAATTTTTTTGTTCAAGTCAAAATCAAGTCACAAGTCATTGAGGACAAGTCCTTGTGAAGCCACAAGTCATAAATAAAGCAAGTTTCTAGTCAATTTCAGGTTTCACACAGACTAGTAGATCCTATTTCAACATTTTCCTTTAAAAGCTGTTAATATTGTTTTTTTTTTTTTGCCTAATTAGAGCTGAAAAGATTTGTCCATCAATCAAATAGTAGACAGATCAACAGGAAAATGTATAGACTGTATAGAAAAAATGCCCAAAAAGGTCATAGGTTTCTCTCAAATGCGAATATTTGCTGTTTTGTCTTAGTTTTTTAGTTATTATTTTGTCATATCAAGTCTCAAATCCTTGGGGGCAAGTCCAGGTGAAGTCATAAAGCAACTTTCTAGTCAATTTCAGGTTTCACACAGACTACATAGATAGATAGATAGATAGATAGATAGATAGATAGATAGATAGATAGAAACTTTATTGATCCTGAGGGAAATTCAAGTTTCCAGCATCACAGTTCCACAGTGCAAAAAGGCAGTAAAAAAAGTTAGTAGTGCAAAGTACAAAGTACAAAAAAATATACACCAGATATAAAAATACAAGGAGATAAAAGTGAATATAGTGCTATTATTAGGGCGTACAGGAAAGAAAGATGGTTACTTTATTATTTTTGAATGAAATTCAGTTGAATTATTTAATTTAATTTAATTATAGCCTATATAATATTATTCTCACTTGTTAGTAAAGATTAATTTGTTTACTTTACTTATTTATTTTTATAAATTATGCTACCTTTGGAAAATACATGTTGTACTATTATAATAATAATAATAATTATTATTATTATTATTATTATTATTATTATTACTACCGTTGTTGTTGTCATCGAAATAATTATTGTTAATTTATTCTGAATTTAATTTATTTTAATTTAATTTATTATTTATTTACATTACCAAACTGACTTTTTAGCTGCTTTTTGTCCACCTAGTGTCGTCTGTTATGCTGACCGTTTATGATTTCCATTTTATCTTAGTTATTATCTTATCTTATCATTATAGCATAAGATAAAAATCAACCTATATAGTCAGTCACCCTTGCTGTTGTTGATTGATACACTTTAGTTGGATGTCAATCATAAAAGGCACTTTTTTTTTTCTCCTTCGTTTTTGTAAACTCTTATCGAAACTCACCTCACAGTCATCCTCGTACTTCACGTTGTCGGCTAATTTCCACAACATCCTCACAGAGAATAAAGGCTCTCCGTTATAAAACAACAACAACAAACAAAAAAAAGAAAAAAGAGTAAAAGAAAAAAGAAATCTTGTCGCCTGCGAGTTAATAATCCAGGTAAGAAATAAAACCCAAGAGCTTCCTGGTGATCATGAACCACCACCTTGTTCTGCAGCTGCTTGAAGAGACGGAGTTGTGTCTGAAGTGACCGACTGACTGACTGACTCTCCAACCTCAGAGAGGAGTTTCACAACAGCCACTATGGGAGAAAATAATCAGCAATATTTCCCCCCCAGTCCGTCCGGTCAACGTGTTGTGTCGTTGTGTTGTGGAAGCGACTGAAAACGGCGCATATAAGAAACTTGACTCCCTCTTATGGACGAAAAAGCGATGTTCAGTCTTATTGGTGCGCATATGAACACTGTACAGCCGCTCCGAGGGGGCGTCGCTCTGCGTGATGACGTCAGAGAGAAGGGAGAATGCAATTAGTGCTGATTGGCGGGACAGCGGACCAATCAGAGCTCTGTCCGTCTGTACACTGTCACACATTTATTAAACCCACTGACTTTACTTACTAGAGCACCACGTTTAGTATCTCAACACCTACTAGTTTGTTTCACTGTGTTTGTTGTTGTTATATCCCCTCAAAGCTCCATCAGTATGAAAGCAGGGCTTTCTTTAAATGTGTAGGAGGAGGACACCTGTAGGCTCTGTTTGGGATTATATTCCTTTCAGACATAGCCTATACTAAAATGATGGTTAACGGAGAGATTCAAAATTATAGTTTTCTTTTTTAAACAATATTCCTCAAATTATTGAAGAAGCAACTAATTTTCACTTGTTTCTGCTTTTAAAAAAATATATTAAAAATTATTATTTACTATTAAATTATTCATTACGAGTGCCATACAATTTGTGTCAGAACCAACACAACTCGGATTAAAATTATATATATATATATATATATATATATATATATATAAATAGAGAGAGAGAGATTAAAATATTCCTCCAATTATTAAAGAAACAACTGACTTTTACTTCTTGCTTTGTAAAAAAATATATATATAATAAAAAGCTTTAATTACGAGTGCCATATAATTATGTCAGAACACAACTCGGATTAAAATTATAGTTTTTTTTATATTCCTCCAATTATTAAAGAAGCAACTAATTGTCACTTGTTGCTGAGTAAAAAAAAAATAAATAAAAAAAGCTTTAATTACAAGTGCAATACAATCTGTATGACAACCAACACAACTCGGATTAAAATATATATATATGTTGTTTGTTTTGTTTTTTTGTTTTTTTTAAATGTCCCTCCAATTATTAAAGAAACAACAAATTGTCACTTGTTGCTGAGTAAAAATAATAATAAAAAGCTTTAATTGAGATTGCCATACAATGTATGTCAGAACCAACACAACTCTGATTAAGTAATGTTGCAGTGATGGGTTGCTAGGTTACTGAGTACCCCACGGTGAGGTTATGACGCTCAGTGGAATGCCTCTCGGCCAATCACAGGGCAGGTGTTCTTAATTTAACAATAAAATAGACGCGACATGTTCTGTTTATTATAATAGAAAAAAAAGGCCAACATTTGTTTCAGAGTTTTTAAGTAGGTTAATAAAACCTATTAATTGTATTAAAGTCAGGATATATGCCTAACAATATAAATAACTGCATTTATTGCAATTGTTATCAATTATTTGAATTGCACGTAATCACGTAAAGTTGGCCTCTTATTTTTATTTCCTGTTTTTAAATTATTTTTTATAAATTATTATTATTATTATTATTATTATTATTATTGTTGTTATTATTATTATTATTATTATTATTATTCGCAGTGGTATTCACATTAACTGTTATCACACGTATAGTAGAATAACAGCCTATACTGTATATATGTTCTTTATGCATGCTACTTAACTTGGCTAAATCTTTGCACTCATCGTGTTTAACGACTCAAATAACATTGGTTGATTTTGAGTTGCAAATAAGCAAGATATTAAGATAATGCACCTCTCCTATGTGAATGTATAAATAGAATCATAGTGATTCAAATAAAGCCCAAACATTGTGATGTCGGTGTTTCACAGTGGTGGTTAAGTGGCTGTTTCAAACCGCATTAAGCCCGAGGCTTTAGCAGCATCATTCTCAGAAAAACCTCTAAAGCTCAAAGGAGCTCAACAAACAACTCTTTCTTAACTTCATTTACATTTTTGGTGGAGACTTTACAATGTACAAAACAAGGCTGCTTTCTTTGAAGCTTTGATATGCATCAAAACCCAAAGTAAGGACAAAAGATGTTTGTTTTTCTTCTTTTTTTTTAATTATAACGAACCAACTGTCCATTTTTATGTTTATTTTATTTTATTTTTTAACCTTTTTTTAAATTCAGCATTATAAAAGATCTCCTTCCTCAACAGAAAACAGGCCTATACTGTAAACGTCCATTATTTTGGAATCATTTCATAATTGGTTTTGTATCATTTGACGACTAAATGTCAGATTATAATTTGTGAGATTAATGGACAGAGCTTTGTGTTTTTAGGATAACAGCCTGTGGCGTCAATGCACCCAAGCTGTGATGATCTGATGGGAACAACAGGACGTGGACGACCGAGAAGGATTATCTCTGTTTTATTGCGTGTTTGGTCCTTGGCTTGTTGTGATGCGAGGCAGAAGTGAAATGCGCGCTGATTAAATGTTATTTTACGTTGAGACTGAGCAGCAG
Source organism: Sebastes umbrosus (assembly GCF_015220745.1). NCBI lineage: Eukaryota > Metazoa > Chordata > Actinopteri > Perciformes > Sebastidae > Sebastes > Sebastes umbrosus. Next base: position 15,944,785 of record NC_051269.1, read on the forward strand.
ACCTAAAGGGAGTTAGTCACGCTTGGCCTGACTGTGATGATGTTTTCAACAAATCTGATGCTCAGCTTGTCATTTTAATGACAGCTCCACTGCAGTGACAACCCACTCAGCTGATGTCAGGTGTAAAGATTAAATGGATCCATGCCCAGACAAACTGAAACATGTCACCCAAATCAAGGATTTTTCAATTTGGTTTTCCTATAAACATACTGCCCATATATATAAAACAAATAATTGTGTTTTAAGGCTGCTTTTGATGTGGCTTTTCAAAATAACTACCAACAGGGCACTATGTTGTGAAAAGAGAGAAAATCTATTTTTAATACAAAATATACAAACAACAGTTTCTATTTACATAGTAAAACCAAATATTCCCACTAGACCTTTTTAAGATCACTCAGTTGATGACCATTTAATATGAATGGTCTCTTGTGGTTTTTCCAAGCATTATGAAGATAAAACAAAATTGAATTTCCAAAACAGTTCCAGTCAGCAAGTCACTATTCAGATTATATTCACATGATTATGTTATATGACCTATATTATGGTAGGCCTATAAGATAAGATAAGATATTCCTCTATTAGTCCCACAGTGGGGGAATTTGCAATAATATTAGAGTATGTTTGTTTATTATTCAGTGGCATAGTGACTTTAACTGCATTTGAATCACTTATGATATCCCTCTATTCCTGCAGGACTTTTATAATTCAACATAAAAAAAATAAACATGTAGTTATTTTGTAGAAATTATGAGAGAAATGTAGAGAAGAGAAATACACCCATGACTATTATTTTTATTGAAGGTCTATTTCAGTTTAAAAAAAATAGCCTCAATGGTTTGTAATCCAGTATAGCCTCAAACCAAACTACTCTGAGTTTTTGAGATAATAAAGCCTCCTTGGCCTTATTGGCATTAATCACGGGGCTATTCAGACGCGCCATTTCAAACAGGTGATTATGGTGGAAAGTAATAAAACAAATATAGGCTCAGCAGCAATAAAGCGATAAAACACGATGCAGGTTGAGTTAAACTAAGTCAGCTGTATAAGAGTGAAAAACACAGGAATGTACTCACCCTCCAGTCTATCCTCTCCAGTACAGACATCTGCGAGGCTCCGGTCGCAGCAGTAGATCCAGCAGAGACGCAGCAGAATGAGTGAAACCATCAGAGAGCTGCACGTTGAACCACTTCACCTGACGCTGGCGCACTGCGCATGCGCCATCCGGTGTAATACACCTGAGTGGGATAAATCAAAACAATCCATCTATATAGTTCCTCGATAAAAAAAACACGCATTTATGATGTTTTATATGAAGCAAGATGTATATTAAAATGGATTGAGGGGAGAAAAGAAGCGCACAAATGTATTAAAAGAACATTATGTATTTTTTTTAAATAAAACAAACTGAATAAAGATAAAGATAGAATTATTGTTAATCTCATATAATTATCTGCTACTGTTGAGTAAAAAAAAAAGAAACAATGTCATAAAGTGTAAGAAAAGGTGAGAATAAGACGTGGGGAAATTTTCAAGATGAGGTAATTCCACCCACAAAAAGCCACATCGCCTCAGGCTGACCAAAAGAATCTGCTTTCAAAACCACTGAGGCTTTTTAAGGCCTAAAATGGCTCTGGTTATCTGATCTCCCAAATACTTTAGCTTAATCTAATGAACAGATCAAAGTGTCTTCGCTATGTGGTGGAGAATGTAGCTTACACATCTTGTTCTGAGAAAAATAACCTGCAAACACCTGCCATGAAATAAAGCCTCATCAAACAATGCAAATAATTAGGACTTATAATGGAAACAACTGTGCGTGTTTATAGCCTATTAACATTTTCACATTTCTAAAAATAAATAAACATTTTAATTCCTATGTCTAATGTCTTTTAATCTATTTTGCCTTACTTGCAAAAGACCAGCTCTATTTTGTTTCTTGAAAAAAAAAAAATAGCTATTAAGCCCATGATTTCCAACTATATTTGAATTAAAATATTTATGCTATGTATATGGTCTTAATGAATGAAAGTTTAACATCAATGCTATTTAAATGTTATTGTAGTTTGTTACAAATGTTCAAATAAATCTATTTGAAGATGCGTTCAACAACTGCAGCTACTATAGTTCTTTTATTTTTAGGCCATCACATTCGCTCTTGCAGGATTTGGTAAATGAATCTTTAAAAACATCCATTCAAATAAAAATGTATCTCCCAAAATTATAGGGCCACCTTAAAACCAATCCTGTGCTTTGAAAAAAATGTTATTGAAATATATAAAAGCAACGAAAGGGCAGCTAGAAAATGCATCTGTCTTTGCTCCTGCTGCAAAGACAAAGAGTTTATATGATTACTATAAGAGATCAATTAAAAAAAAAAAAAACTTCCATGAGCTTATGTGGTTCTTATTATTGATGCATTATTTCTCTGTAAACCACCTATTCGATGATCTAACGTGCTCAGCAAGACATATATATATCAACAACAAACAGAAAAACAACATGCCATAGACTGCTGCTGGATGAAGACAAGAGTACACAGTGTTTATTTAAATTTGAGCCACAATGATTGGATTATTTATGGTGTAACTTACATTTAATGAGAAGCAGGCAGACTCCCCTTTGTATGTTTTCTCTTTCTACCCTTCGACCAGCTCCAGTCTGTAAAATCACAGAGTGATAAAGACGACTCTGCTGCTGCCTGCTGGCTGCATCCTCACATTACCACAGTTCAGTATCAGTGGATCTAGTTTATCTTAACTCATATAGACAGTAAAATATTCATATATTTTACCAAGTACATTTACTCAAGTGCTGTACTTAAGGTCATATTTAAGGCACTTGTACATTATTTGAGTATTTCCACTGTATACTTCTACTGCACTACATTTCAGAAGGAAATATAATGTACTTTTTACTCCCCTACAGTGAATAAAAGTCAAAATTAGCTGTACAACTGTTAAATGCTACACATTAATGCAAGATGTAGGTGTAATTTTAAGAATACATATCTGTCGTTAAAAAATCCTGAATGTATAATTATATAAATATTAATTTAAAAAACTTTAACCTGACACAAGATGTCACCAAAAAGTCCATTCTCAGTGTTTGTGCCAGAGGTTTCAAGTTTTCAAGTTTATGCAAGTGGCATATTGGACCATGATTGGATTGTAAACTTGTCCTAATGTAACAAAGTCCTGCTCATATACACGTACATGTTTTAAACTGAGATTTACAGTGAGTTTGTAACATTTTCAATGCATTACTTTAACTTGTAATTGAGTATTTTTACAGTTTTGCCATTTTTACTGAAGTAAAAGATCTGACTAGGCTACTTCCTGCACCGCTGGACGATCTGATTATTTTGATCTCCTATATTGTAAGAAGACATTAGTGGACATCTGCCCAAGACTATATGTGTGGCAGCAACCTAGCAACTGTTTTAGTAATATTAATTGATAGTTAGATGCTGCCAGCTGGGCGTCTTGATCAACACCCTGAACACTAAACCTCATAACAGTCGCCGCTTTCACACCTCGTACATGTAAACACGTCAGCTGCCGCACATGAGCTTTATATAGTTTGTTTCTGGAGTGAATTTTCCCTTGAAGGGCACAACAGGGAGTTGTTGCTGCTGTCATCACAGGTAATTATTGCCCTTCCTTGCATGTAGAGCTTTGTGTAACCAAGCTTTACATTACTGGCAAACTTGCTGTGCATTTTACTTGTAATACAGGCTGCACAAATACATAGTGAGGGAAAAAAAATTGAATTGAGTAGGACTGAATAGAAATTTATTTTGGTATTTGCTTGTTACATATGAAAAAATAAAAATAAATGGAGGAACACATTTTGTATCTTCTTTCAAAAAAAAAAAAAAAAACTGTCTGAAGAAGAACATGTAGAATATATGATAATTCAATGTCACTGCATTTTGCTATTAAACTGGGAGCTAACAGAACATATTTTGTTATTTTTCATTTCAAATCTTCCAAAAAGGAGAAAAACAGTGAAGTAAAAATATTGAAGCTTGTGGTGCTCCAGAATGAGAAAGATCACTGATCTAAAACAATGTTCCTATTGTCCTGTCACACTACAGCTACTATGTTGTGTGCTTTTGTTCATTAATGAGTATTAAATGCTTCAATAAATAAGCAAGACGCTTTAATCTGTCTTCATATTGTTAATCTAATTTTTTAACAGACTTTTCAAGAAATCAAATAACTAATATGATGAATACAAATTACTTGATTGTCCTCTCCTAAATGTATTAAATATGTTACATAAAGAACAAATGTGGGAGATTGCTGGAGCTTATAAGGGAAAAAAATAATGTGTTCACAGAAAATAATTACTGAAGACTAGGGAGCTGCTTTAAAGATGTAGAGCTGTTTTGCCTTAACTGAAGAGTGAAATCAAGCCTATATACAGTATGATCCGACACCATGTAGAGATCCCTTTAAAAGCCTGCTCTCTGTCCACTAGGAGACAGCAGAGTGACAGAGATGATAAAGTCACCCTGGCATCAATTCTCAGAGCTCTTGTGACTAAGAACATGCTGAGGGAATACATGGGGGAGTCTGAACAGCTTGGGGAGTCATTAACAAAATGTTCACAACATGTAAACACTGAGCTACTGGGGACTGAGGAGACAAGTTGGGAATGAGTCCACACGTTGGTGACTGTATTAGAGGTCATGTGGGGTAATGTGTGTGTGTGTGTGTTGGAGCTGGGTATGTAGAATTAGGTTTATCAGTAATGGGTCTTTAATGGGTCACAATTTCTGGAGCAATCTAAAAATGGTGAATCTTGGCTCTGAGTGGTAGATACTAGAAGTGATACGGGGTGTGGGTGACCCAGTTGGATGTCTGAGCTTTAGTGCGCTTGGCGGAGCTGTGGGTGGTGAACAGGGATTTGAAGACCTCTGACTTCTCCGTCATTTCCTGGACGGACCTTTTGGTGGCGGCGGATATCAAAGACTTGGCGCCTTTAGAGGAGCTGGAGGATCCGGAGGGTCCGGCCACATCTAGGTGGTGGAATGGAAAATGACAAGGGTGAACAAAAAGAGCAGGATGAAAATAAGAACAAAGAAAAACAAGGCAAAGAATGAGACAAATTTAAGGAGAATAGGATTTTTACTTATATTCATACCAGCATTTTTTTTTTCGCTTTTGTTCTGATACAGTTTTATAATTCTATGTTAATTTTGTTTGATAATAAACAAATGATCTCTCACTGGAGTGATATTTATTCACTGAACATATGACTGGAAAACTGATGTGTTAAGAACAACAGGCCAGCTGGGCACTTGAGCAATTCTGGGGTATTTAAGCTCTCATTAAAGACAGAACCTGATGGACAGCTGATTATATGCACTACAAGGTTATCCTTTTTTTTAATTATCTGGCAACAATTCAGAGAGAAAACCTGTCCATTTGAACCCCCTGAGACCTGCAGGATCCCGACAGACTTTACTGTATTTTAGCAGGTTCCGTTTTAGAGCTGGATTGAAGCTACAGATATCATATGAAACTAGAAAACCTAAGGGATTTGATTAACATTTTAATTAACCTTTTAAAAATCCGACGGACCCGGCTGCTATTCGATTTCCAGAGGTTGTAGGGGTTCATTGGCGTGCCCACTTTATGATAATCACATGCAGTTTGGGTTAAAAAACATGCTGTTTTTTGAATGCAGTATAAATGTGTTATTTTTGCCCATTCTCAAAATGGTGTATTTGAATATTTCTGCATACTGGGGTCCCTAAACAGTCTTGGAATTACATAAATTGGGTATCACTGTAAAGCTGAGACTCTTGTGGATCCAATGAGCCCAACTGTATTCATGTGTGATGATGTCAATCCCCATAGTAGCCATTTCATTGTAGTGAAACCATTTTTTTAAAAGTTTGACCTCACTGTATAAAATGACCTGTGGTGACCTCTAGGATAATCACAGCCTCATGAAACTTTACAGCCACAAACTAGAGACCTAGGGCATTCATAGGATGGATGGCTTTTCAAGATCGATTGACAATAAGAGGGTTTCTGAGCAGTTCCCAGAACAGAAGTGCTCGCCATCCAATCGCCTAAAATAAAATTCTTGCAGAAATCTGCAAATATCAAAATGTTTTCATACCAAATCACAGCATGGCTTTTTCTATGGTGTTCTGTAAGGTCTAGGTGTCTTAATGTGGTATTTTGGAGGGATCGTTGATCATTTTATCAATTCTTAATTGGTAAAAAAAAAGTTAAATTTAGCACCAAATCTGTGTAACAAATGGTATCAACTCAAACATTGCTGCAACAACTTATGAGACATAAGAGCATGAGAATGGCCATCATTTACCTTGATCATAATGTTCTAAACCCTTACACACTTTTACAGTTAATTTTAATTAAATATTTGTTTTTATTTATTTATGATTAATGACTAGAACAACTTGACACACAGTGCTGAGCTGCATCTCAAATTGATCTTCAGGTTCCCAGCTTTCAGATGATGTACACCACTTCTATGTGACATCTACTGTTGAGCTTCTATCTCCCACTAAAGACCCCCTGCATCCCCCCCCTAGAAAAATACAAAAATGGGTCTATGAAAAAGAGAGGTGAAGTGGAAAAGGTTAAACAGAAATCATAGTTTGCCTAGATTTTGTGTTTTATATGACATCCAGCCAAAGCATTTTGAAATGCTCCTTGGTGTTTACGGTCTCCATTGAAGACACAACCTAATGGCCAGCTGATTATATGCACAACTAAGTTATCCTTTTTTATTATCTGGCAACGGTTCTCTTTGAGAATGACTGCCATGCTGTTTGAAGGTGGGGAAGACTTCTTACAGTAATTCTGGCAGACATTTTATGCTCAGCATTATACAATTTAGAGGTTAAAGATGCTAAATTTCAAATTTAGAGCATTAATATAGAGTAATGTCTACCTGAGCAGAGAATGAAGTCACTCTCCCTCTGTGTGTGTTATAATCTGAGCTTCTCTGTGCTTTGTGTGTACCCCACTGGCTAGCTCATGGCCGGCGCTCTGCACTACGCACATACGGCGGTTACCGGTGATGACGCCATCCGGACCCACAACGTCATCACGGAAGCGTAGCACACACCCTCCGGTTCCCTCCCAGGTTAACACTGTTAGCTCCATCAGAGCCGTGTGGTGGCAATCCCTCAATCATACATACTGTATGCTCTGAATTTCTAATTTAGCACATTTAAGTCTACATTAAAGCTTCGTTTGTCTGTGTTTATAAAATAAAAGTGTGGTTAGCTACCTGACTGGCTGCTTTCATCACCATTTTGTAGTGAGCTTCCCGTTACATCCACTTGTGGAGAATGTGTGTCATCTGTGGGAAGAAACAACGAGTCAGACAGTTTGATTAAGACAGGAAACTTCATTCAATGCTTTGTTCAAGTATGAAATAGTTCTGATTTCAGAAAATGTTTATAATTAGATAGAAATCATATATAATAAATCAAAACTTGATAATGAATTTTAAATGGTTACATAAAAGGTTTCTCATTCAAGTTTAATTCATTCTTTTTTTTGTTGTGAACATCCTAAAGAATACATTTATTTTTTTAAATCAACTAGAAGCCGTGTATCTACATGGAGAGTACGTAATAATTATCAGTTTTCCGATGTTTTTATCTGATAATAAACCTTTACAATCTAAAATAAGCTTTACATCAGCCGGAAGAGATAGGCTGCACTTCGAGCTTTTTTTTTTTTTTTACTGTTTCATGGAAACGTTTTGATATCAGTAGCAAATGTCAAGTGTTTCTCAGCAAGCATCCTGCTCACTTTTGAGGTTAGAACTCAGTGCTGTTAGCAGCACTAAACAGGAAACCACACCATCTCCTAGAAACGGAGCACTAGAAGTCTCTGATCTAGGTAATAAACACGGGGCCAGACTAAAACTACTGAACCTGTTCCAATATAACTATTTATAAGATTGGCATTTCTTTGCTTATTCACCAGACTCAGGAAAGAAAATCAAAATTAGGATAGTAATAATACACATTACAGCTACAAAAGAGACCAAACTCTATGATTAATCCAAAACTATTCCCCTAAGGGTGCTTTCACACCTAATCTGTTAAAACAAACTCAGGTCTTTGTGCTCGGTTAATACGGTTTGTTTGGGGCTGGTGTGAAAGCTGTAAATTGATACCTGGTGCGGACCAAACGACCGAACCGAGATCACTTGAAAAGGTGGCGATTGTGAAACCTGTTCATGAAGCAATCTTATAATGCATGTGTATTACGCAATGTCAGTATGCATGTCAGTGCAGGGATTTTGTCCTCAACAAAAGCTGTTAAAACTGCTATGCTTGTATCGGACTCTGTGTACTTTTTCCAGTTCATTAAATCCATTAAAAAACATGTAACAGCGATCCCACGGTAATACGCCCTGAATCAGTACTGAACAGGACGGCTCCTTTTCGTCCTGTCTCTACCTGTTAGTCATTATTCATAACATGCGGTCGATTTGCAGGCTAATAATACTAATAATGCTTATAATCAGTTATTAATCAAATAACATAAATACACACATCAGAAGTGCTGCATAAACGTCTGTCAGTCACCAGAATTAGATTTTCCCACGTGGGTCCTGATGACGCAGGTTGACAATCGGCAAAATAGTCCAATCAACGAGTTACCTGTCGGTCTGTATAACTTCGTTGTTTACTCCTCTTGGATGGTTTGTAAAAAGTCAGTGTGAACAGGAACGGTACCAGAACCAAAATTCAACAATGTACCATTTGTTTCCCCCTTGGTCCGGACCAAATGAACCAAACTATAGATGTGAAAGCACCCAAAGTCCGATAAAAAAAAAGTTATTTTTATAAAACAGTCACTATATCCTGATAGTAATGCATGAGACAGGTAATCTGAAAAAAATCATGTGCCTCCGGTGTCCTCCGGTGTCCTCCGGTGCTCCTAATGGCATCTGCAAGATTTCACAGACCGGAGGAAAACAACCAATCAGAGCCGAGCTGGAGTCCTCCGTCTCTGAGCAGCTCTCAGTCGCTCACAAACTCTGATCAAACGGTCAAACTAGGCAGCGCTTATCAAATATGAATCAATAGTATGTTACTGTAATGCCTATTTCTCACCTCAAATGTTTTCAGAAACATCTTGTAGTGTACCGTTTAGCTGTAAAATGAGAAAGTTTGTGACCTGGCAGCCATGTTGAGATCAGTTGAGGAAAAACCAAGCACCGCCCACCAGCTGGAGCAAACTTTCTCATTTTACAGTTAAAGAGTACACTACAAGATGATTCTGAAAGCATTTGAGGTGGGAAATGGGCATAACAGTAACAGAATATTGATTCATATTTGATCAACGCTGCCTAGTTTGATTGGAGTTTGCGAGTGATTGATAGCTGCCTCCGTTGAATGAACAGCCAATAGGAACGCTCTCTCAGAGCCATGAGGAGGTGCAGAAGTCTAGTTTTCTCTCAGAACACTTGAATTACAATATGCTGAAAGGTTATTATGGGATTTCTGCCCAATGATGCCAAAAACATTCTGCCTACTGCAGCTTTAACAAGAGAGATGATGACTAATTAGCCTGAAAATGTCAGGTTCCCACAACAAGTATGAAGGAATAAATAGATGCAGTGAGCCTATGGTATATGGTCAAACTAGTTTAGAAAGCCACGTCTGACACATCACTGCAAAATCACAATAAACTGAAGGAATGATTAAATGGGGACACTGGTCATGGGAGTACAGAAAGTCGGTTTCCTGTTGGTGACACCAGCGCCTGAAACAAAGAGCGCCTCTGCTAACATCATGAAAAAATGAATATGTTTTTATGAAAAAAAAATTACCTTCAGGGAAAAAGAACAGATGAGACATTTCAAAAAGCAAAACCCACATATTTAGTGTGACTATTACATTCTTATCTCCTGGCTAAGGGCAAGTTACATCATCCACCTCTCAGAGCAACATCTAAAGATAGCTGCAATATCTACAGACTCAAGTAGTTACAAGTTTTTATAGTAGACAATGGTGTCACATTCAGCAGTGTTATTCTAACACAGTATAGTATTTTTCCATCTAAATATTTAATACATATGCAAATTAAATGTTTGAATAACCCTGCTAACTCCACTACAGCACATTCAGAACATCATCCAGATGAACTAGTAAAGGTTTTGTTACTTGTTTGGTTTTGGTAGGCTTTACACCTACCTTTTGATTCTGATGGTGTGGACACAACTTCAGCTGCTTTGCTCTTCTTTGATTTCTAAAAACAGGAGGGGAAATGTATTGATTACAAAACTTTCAAAACGTTTTTTTTTTTAACTTGAAAAATTATTCCAAAACAAATATTTATGATTGGGTGTATCAGTTTACAGTAATAACACATTTTGTCCCCGTGAAGACAAATACTATTCAAAGATAACAAGTCACTCTCAAGAACCCAATAAAATATTGTATAGTATTATTCAACGCCAACAACAAACCCACTCTGTCACATCATCATTGTGGATTAGTTGTAATTGTGTTCAGATTAAAACCCACCTTGGTTTTGGCTTTGGTGCGCCTCTCTCCCATCTTCTCCCTTAGCTTCTCCACCTCCTCCTTAGTGCCATTGAGCACAATGAGATCCTCATATTTAAACGCGTCCCCACACTAAAACACAAACATGACAGCCCAGATAAGAGATACTGACTGACACAGGAGAAAAAAAAAATCCAACAACTGTAGAAACAGATCATAGAACCTAAAAACTCGACAGGTACGAAGAATGATTATTGAAGTTTGTGTTATATATGTGTTAAGAACTTTGTCTGAAGTAATGAGCATCAACTTGACCCTTTTACATATTTTTATGCATGTATTTGTTATAGTGTATGGTATACATATCGATACTGAATATTTCTAATGGTTTTCGATACTCTTTTCAGTATCGATACACGAGTACCAGCTGCACTTTCTGCTCTCTCTTCTCTCTGAGAGCGAGTTCACAAACACACATTGCTATTTATCTGTTAATAACAATCTAAAATTGTAGTGCCCTCAATATTGTGTCAATTTTTTCCCATGGTATCGAAAATCAATATTTTTACTATTAATACTGTTACATGTTGATAAGAGTATTAAATACTTAATCATGGACAATCGTGCGATTAAACATTTTATTTTTTTCTGAGCTGCGGTCTGCCCGCTGCAGATGACATGCTGGAATCAGTCTGCAGAGCCCTTAAGCCCCGCCCCTGCTGCTGCACAGAGCGCTGTGTGCTTGTTTATTCAAAGTTTACTGATATTGAATGTGTCGCATTTACAAATTGCACCAAATTCGACAAAGCACTCCCTTGTGTCCCCAGCAATACATCCGCCAAGTGTCAAGTTGATCGGATGAGCAGTTCTTGTGATATGCTTATTTACAGTTTGTGACTGAGAAGGATTCTCCCCGTCCCCTACTTTGACAAATACATTTCACAAATATAGATTTGGGCGTTAGGCTAGTTTAACGATGTATTTCTCTGAAGAAGTTAACCCAATTTCTAAAAGGCATGATCCGGATACATCTACACCACATACAAATGTGTTAAGCCTCTAAAGTTCATGACATGATTAGGTGAAAAGTCCACAAAGCCCGCTTTAACAAGGTTCAGGTGCACAACAGATGAGGAGATGTTGCTTTGACTTGCAAAGCAATGTTTTGTATATCCAGCTTGATGAAACTCCTTAAAATTGTTTGTACCTTTGGTTGAGGTACCTGTGGTAGGAATACATAGACTGAAATGGCAATTAGTAAAATAAGTCAAGCTATTTTCCATACCTTATGAACACATTTATGAAGGATCAACATCCAGACTATCTCCCTGCCGCTTCACTTCTATTTTCACTTTATTTGCATGCAGGCTGCATTGGTTTACTCTGAGAGCGAAACCAAACTCAAAACACAGCGAAGCAGATGGAAACAGGCAAATTCAACTTCAGATTCAGTCAGACAGACTCACGTCAATTCATGGTGTATAGGGATGCAGTAACTATTTTCAAATATTTTAACCTGCCAAACATCCAGTCAGGATCGTCGATTCTACTGATTCTACTGATTCTACTGTTAAATCCACTTTATTGGACCAGTATACAGATTTTTAGGCATTTCCTTTTTAAAAGGGAAACTATGACATTAGTAAACATGAACAAATCTCTCCCAAATCCAAAACCTAGAGTGCTAAAACTCAAACGTGTGTTGTCATAGGGTATAAAGTGTGGAGCTGCTCCATAGATAATGAATGAGGAGAGTGGTTCTAGTTGATACTGAGAGCACCCAGGGGGATGTTCTGAGTATATAAGTGCATTTTCTGTTTCACAACTGAGATCACTAAAATAAAATAAAGCTCATTTGTGTATAAAAAAAGAAAAACATTCTGTGAGTCCACAAAGTCAGCCTCCCGTTCATTGGCTTCGTCCGAAATCAAATAATATGTACTACATCCCCAATATACAGTATGTACTATCGTTCAACATACTTTTGTGCTAATAAACAGTAGTATGTGTCTTTTCGGACGCACTGAGCAGTAATTTACGCCGTCACTTCCTGAGGGCCTCCTTGCCGGTTGGAGACATGTAACCATGGTAACCCGTGGCAACCTCATGTGAGCACAACAACGGTTTGTGAGAATCGGAGTCGGAATTAATTTTTAATATATATTACGCCTAGCAAAGTGAAATTTTATACTCACACTTATACTTACTAATGGATGTTACAAAGCTTTCCATCTGTTATGAACGTTGTCGTCACTACTGTATTGCATTGTGGGATATTTATGCTGCCATAGTGTCCAGCGTTGCATACTGTAATATTTCACCTGAAATAGTATGCAATTTGCCTACTTTTGGTTTCATACAAACACAAGGTTTTGGACAAACTAAAACATCTCACATGCTGTTTTAGCATATAAATAGCATGTTAGTGTGGAATTTCGGACGCAACTTTCTCTAGGGAGCAGCTCCAGACTTTTTTGCATCATTGTGCATGCGTAAGTGTGGGAAAGCATCAATACAGAGGAATTAATAGTCCCAGAAGCATGAGATGCCAAGGAACTGGACAACTGAGAACCCGTTATTAATGGGAACCGGTTCTCTAATCGCATCCCTAGCGTTTTCCCTGTATGCCAAAGTGAGACTTTGAGACTTCCTTCTTTGGTTTCTGGCTTTGATAAAGAGGAACTCATGTTCACAAATATTGACTGAATTTATAGGCCTTGGAAATAACATATTGGAATTCTTAATTTAGGTGCTATTACCCTTCAAACATAAACTGATAACGCAACTATAGAGTACTTTGTTTCACTAAATCAAAACATGTGTTTGTTGAAGACCTAACTGAATTATGGTGGTTAATTTATCATTTTTCACAGCCTGTTAATTCAGCACTAAAAATGGTAGATATGTTACGTATTTGATTTTCCCAAAACATTTTGTAAATTGTTAACAGAAATGGAATATAGCAGAGGGCCAATGCATCACTGGGAAACCCTCACTCTCTGAAAAAACAATCATTAAACACTGCTGTATTCCTCTAGGACAAGCTAAGTGGATTGCAAACATCTCTATTTCATCATTCACTCAAACGTACTACAATAAGCAGCATGACTGCATCAAAAAAAAAAAGGAAAAACACACCTATATGCAAACACAAATATTAAACCCCCCTGAGCAACCAGCAGGGGGGATCCATTGTGTTGCCGTAATGCAGGCTCAGTGGGTGTGAACTCCGGCCATGTGCTCTGTTCAACACAAGAGGGATAATCTCAGAAGCTGACCAAGCAGCAAACAAACTCTGTGTGTGCTGCTCTGAAGTCAGTCACTCTGCTGCTGCTATTACCGCAAATGACACAGACCACGGACGAGCTGAGAACCGTGTCATCAAGTCAGTGAACAACAAGTCAGAATGAATCCTGCTTCAGCACTAAACCAGCTAGGTGAAGAAGAAGAGTGGTGAACGGGACAGAGAGAGACGGCACTCAGTGGAGAGACACTATGAATAATTCAACGCGTGTGTTTCTCTAATTGGGCAGATGAACTGGAATTCAAAAATCAATTTGAGAGAAACCTCAAAAATAATGGAAAGCGAGCAAGAGGACAAAAAAGAAAGATACAACACACAAGTGAGTAGGAAAGTGTATGGGGGAGGAGTGGAAAAACCTTAGGGAAAGAGAGAGAGTGTGTGTGTGTGTGTGTGTGTGTGTGTGAGGTGAGTCAGGTGCGTGCGTGCGTGGGTGCTACTGCTGGTAACCAGGCAGGGACGGCCCTCGTCTCGTGGGGATGCAGGGGGAGCGCCTTAATCAGCAATGCATACAACAAGAGAAAAAAAACAAACTCGTATGCAAAGCACTCTGTCTCACTCTGTCAGGGTCTCGAGCTCAGAGAGCACAGTCTCCTACTCTCTGTACAAAACCACTCTGTGTCAACCAAGTGTAGGTCATAAATATATGACAGAAACAACCACTACTACTCCTGCTGCTGTTGTTGACAATGGCGCCAATGGACCTGACTTGTGTTCTCCTCCGGACTCTGGATGGATTGTAGTAACAAGCTTGGAGTAGCTGTTTGGGTAACAATGATCAGAACAGGCGCTGATGTCTAATGTTTTACTTCTTGGCCATACGGACTACAGACTGAACTGCCTCGAAGGTAAATAGCTCACCTTGCCCTGTCTTTGGCATTCTTTCTTTACATACTATATCTGCCTGTGTGTGTGTGTGTGTGTGTGAGTGTGTATATGTGTTGCATTGAAACAAGATTTAGATGTTTTATCTAGTGAGCAAACGTTCAAAACAGATATAAACCCAAAATTAATGTTAGAAATATGAAATGATTATTATCTAAAACCACAGACAAAAGAGAAAATACCACTAAAAGCAATCAAGCAACAAGCTATCCCTTATTCACATGCTGGGTTGTAATTGAAGGAAGTGTCAGTGAAGGAAGGTGTGTGTGTGTGTGTGGGTGTGTTGGCGACATCTCGACAGAAGATTAGAAACGTACATATTTCCATGGCAGCCCCCCCCTATGGATATCTGTATCTTTGGTGTTGTTTTCAAGAAGAGCAGACTTGAACAGCTTCACTGACATGGGATTAAGAACAGTCCTCAGAGACGCTGTTATCTGCTCGGATGTTCCTCTAATACTCCTATAGTCTCTAGTCTCTGCTTCATAAAGAATAATCTGCTCACTGGTTCAACTGATAACAACTTTTGAGTTGTTGTATCCTGCATTATGTTTCATTTAACTATTACTATACTACTATAAAGGTACGTAACTTTCAGTAAAATGAGAACTTTATTACAATAAAAACACTTGAAAGAGCAACTTGTGATTCACTTTTATAAAGAAAGCGAGATTGATGTCAAGTATTAGGAAGGTTTCGGGAGTTAAGCATAAACATGTTAACCTTGGACAGCTGCCATTACCCAAACTAGTTTGTTTTAATAACTGCTCTGTCAGAAACAATTGAGAATGCCTTATATTAAGAAGATAGTAAAAAAAATAGGCCTTTTTGACATACACTATAGTAGTCCATAATAATAGTAATTAATTCTCCTTCCAAAATGGTAGGCTATTTGTGCCTCTATATCAAATACTACTAAGCAGTTTGGGAGGTTCAGAGTGTCCTTATGATTATTGTGTTTTATATGACAAACCGAGACTGCAAGGCATCACACCAATTACTCGGGTACTGCCCTTCTCTCAACTATTGTCTGGTCTGTCTAAAATCTATTCTCAAATCTCTCAAAACATGTTGTTTGTTTACTTATTGCAATCTGTTGAACCTTGCACATGTGGCTCCTGAAGAATTTCTGAGTTTTCGGACGATCCACCAAAGCTTGTTCAGAGAGTCTGTATAGCATGTTTCAATTAAAGCTGCATTTGCTTTCATTATTTTACTGTTTTTTAGTGAATGACAATTAATATAAATTATTTGTTTAAATCTATGGAAAAAAATATAGACATTTTTTTTGTCTGCAAAATGTATCAGCTAATTTCATAATAATATGAAACAAAAGAAAGCAAACCATAAATTGTCTGTTATTTGTACATGATAACTGTCTCAAAATTATAAGTAATACATTTTCTATTGATCAACTAGAACACTGCAAATTTCCCCACTGCGGAACTAATAAAATGAATATGTTATCTTATCAACTAGCTAATCATTTCAGAAATAGTTAATGCATGTTCCTGAAATGAAAATATAGTAATAAATAACTCATAACTAAATAATTAAAAAAAAAACATGACTGAATTTAAAAAGATTTAAGTATTCTACACTTTGTCAACTGGTGGAATTTGTTACTCTGCACCATTATAAAAAGACTAAATGAAGATCCTATATAATTTACTTCAGGAATGCTACTTTTAAATGTTGTGTTTCAGAAAGATGAACCAGAGACAGTGTGTTGCCAGTTATGCGTCACATCTCAAATAACAGTTATTAATAGACTAAATTCGGTACACTAAACTACATTTCTTGATCTAAAAACTGGCTTCATCAATTAGTGCTAACCTACATATTTAACCCTATTTAATATCCCTCAGGGGTTCAACACCCGACTGCAAATAACCAATGTGGATGTCTTTATTGCAGGAGTTTTATCTGTGGTGGTGCTGTTTGGATACGGTGAAGTGGGGCTATTATGCGCCAGCTTGAGGGGACGAAATGCAGCTTCTTGTTGTGCCTGGGGATGAGTATTATTATCTGTTCAGTCATTTACATGAGGACTAGGACGCCAACAGAGCCCAAGCCAGAGCCCGCAAGTTGCAGGCCCTTCTCCGCTGAATGTAAAGCTTTGCTGCCCGGCATGGAGGAAGAAGAGGAGTGGTACCGCCGTGACTGCCAGGTATGTTTATTATTATTATCGATTAGAATATTTAATCGCGATTAATCGCAAATTAATCTGACATTTTTAATCTGTTCAAAATGTACCTTGAAGGGAGATATGTCAAGTATTTAATACTCTTATCAACATGGGAGTGGGCAAATATGATTGCTTTATGCAAATGTCTGTATATATTTATTATTGGAAATCAATTAACAACACAAAACAATGACAAATATTGTCCTGAAACCCTCACAGGTACTGCATTTAGCATAAAAAATATGCTCAAATCATAACATGGCAAACTGCAGCCCAACAGGCAACAACAGCTGTCAGTGTGTCAGTGTGCTGACTTGACTATGACTTGCCCCAAACTGCATGTGATGAAAGGGGAGACTAGGGATGCACCGATACCGATACCGGATCAGATATCGGCTGATATTGACTCAAATAGCTGGATCGGGTATCGGTGTGAATGGGGCTGTAATATTTCATTCAAATTCTATATTTATATACTATATACACAGTATATACTGGAATTTTAATTCCTGTTTTAGTTTTGACCAATTTCTTGCTGCGTTAAAAAGGTTTACACTTGAATTATAATCCCTGTTAATTTCTAGGATTTTTTTACCAAGTTGCTGGTGTACAATTTATTATTTTAATAATGAATTACAATTCAGTAAATTTATATCTATGTATTTATTTCTTACATTTTGTTTTACAAAGTTAGGAAAGCAATGTTTAATTCAAGCCTGATGTTGCCTTACACATAAAAGAATGATCCCAGTCACTTCCACACAGTGAGACATACAGCTTATTTATTAAAGACTCAAAATTTAGCGTAAGTTTGGATATGGTTATTTAGCCTCTTTCGCGACAAGCAAGTGTGACATGGTTTGTACCAATGAATTCCTTAGATTTTTCTAGTTTCATATGATACCATTATCTTCCCTCTAGTTTTAAAATAGCTACTGGGTCCAATGGATTTTTAAGAGGTTAAGGAAAAAATTGCAAGTTACGTTAATGCATTGAAGAAATTAGTGATGTTAAAACAAATTTGTGTTAATGCGTTATTATCACGCTAACTTTGGCAACGTTAATTTTTTATTTATATATATATATATATATATATATATATATATATATATATATACATATATATATATATATATATACATATATATATATATATATATACATACACACACACATAAATATATATAACTTATTTGTATTGTCTGTTTGTTTTTTAAATTACTTTTGTTTTTGTAATGATATTCGTAACCGACCCTGTAATACTTGCTTTGCTACCTCAAACTTTGTCTCGTTGCCCCGTGTCTTTTGATTGCTTTGTTAAAAAAATGACAGGCATAGTGTTAATATATCTTTTTTTTCTGTCTATAGGTGGAAAGCTTTATTCTGAATAGTCGCATGCAGTGTTCCAATTTGACCAGAGACCTACACTTCATCACAAGACCTCTAAGTCGCGAGGAGGAGGACTACCCTTTAGCATTCATTGTGACTGTTCACAAGGAGCTGGAGCTATTTGTGCGTCTGTTGCGGGCCATTTACATGCCACACAATGTCTACTGCATTCATGTGGATGATAAGGCCTCGCTGGAGTACCAGGCGGCTGTACTGAAGCTGGTCAGCTGCTTTAAAAATACCTTCCTCTCCAGCCGCAGCGAGACAGTGACGTACGCTGGGTTTTCCCGCCTGCAAGCAGATTTGAACTGCATGAAGGATCTAGCAAAGTCCGAGATAGGCTGGAGGAAGGTGGTGAATCTCTGTGGACAGGATTTCCCTGTCAAGAGCAACCTGGAACTGGTGCGGTACATGCAGAGCAAAGAGTGGAGGGACAGAAATATGACGCCCGGGGTCAAGCAGCCAGTGTCTATGAGGCACAGGACACAGTTCCAGCACAGCGAGATAAAGGGCTCACATGTAGCTCGGAAAGGGTTCAGAGCGAAGAAAGGTCCTCCTCCACACAATCTGCAAGTTTATTTTGGAACAGCCTACTATGCTCTCACAAGGGCTTTTGTAGACTTTGTTCTGAAAAGCCCAATAGCCCAGGACCTCTTGGAGTGGTCCAAAGACACGTTCAGTCCAGATGAGCACTACTGGGTGACACTCAACCACATCAAAGGTAAACTTCCTGTTTCAAATGGGTACACTACATATGGTGGGAAGTTCTGCAGCACAAATCCTAGAATACATCTATTAATTATTAACTTGTGTGATTATAATGTTTAAACAAAAGGAGATGTGAGATACAGAAACACAATCAATGCAACAAGGTCAAACAGCATATTTGGCCTCAAACACAGGCTCATTGACTGGGCTTTTATGGCAGCATTTTAACTGCGCATGAGCTGTGTGATCCAAAACAACAGGATGGTAAGGAAGAAGACCTGTGTTAAATTCCTTTTTTTCGAGGGGCAAAATTTTCTGCTGAAATCAGACGTGAGAAAAGTTACTGGTAGCAGCGTCACAAATGTAAAAACTGTGGAGTTTGGAGTCTTAGATTGGCCTTAAAGTGAGCCACAGTGTGACTGAAGCCATCACACATTGTAGCACGGGCACATTAGGAAAATATCAGAGCTGTCAATCAATTAAAATATTTAATCGCGATTAATCATATGATTGTCCATAATTAATTTGGAATAATCGCAAATTAATCGCACATTTTTTTATTTGTTCAAAATGTGCCTTAAAGGGAGATTTGTTAAGTATTTGATACTCTTCTCAACATGGGAGAGAGAAAATATGCCTGTTTTATGCACATGTTCTGCATGTATAATATAATATATGTATTATTGGAAATCAATTAACAACACAACACAAACTAATGACAAATATTGTCCAGAAACCCGCACGGTACTGCATGTAGCATAAAAAATATGCTCAAATCATAACATGGCAAACCAAAGCCCAAAAGGCAACAACAGCTGTCAGTGTTATGACTTGCCAAAAACTGCATGTGATTATCATAAAGTGGGCATGTCTGTAAAGGGGAGACTCGTGGGTACCCATAGAACCCATTTTCATTCACATATCTTGAGGTCAGAGGTCAAGGGACCCCTTTGAAAATGGCCAAAATTGAGTGAAAGTTTGAAGCGTTATTTAGCCTCCTTCGTGACAAGCTAGAATGACATGTTATCAATGGATTCCTTGGGTTTTCTAGTTTCATATTATACCAGTATCTTCACTCTAGCTCTAAAACTGACCCCCCCATCCGGTTTTCCTCCTACACTAAAAAGACAAGCATGTCAGTAAGTTATTAGGAAATACTGGCATTGGTTTTTCCCAACTAACTGCAGACAGGAAATTAGTCAGCATGGTGGTTGAAATGCATTGGGCTTATTTCTCCTTAGGTAAATCAGTAGTGTACCAAAAGGGTATTCTTTTGGTAACATATCTGTCATGAGGTGGCAATAAGACAACATGTTGTTGCAACCAATGTAAAATGAAATTATTTTTAAGAAATACTACAACTTGAAAAGATGGCACTATTGTTTGCTTGAAGTATTTCCTTCATTTTTATCCCACACATAAGACACAAAGGAAAGCTACAGCTTAAGAACTTATTGATCACATATTGTTTAAAATGAACATGATTATACTAACTTTAATACTCATGATAAACATCTATAGTGATCGTCAACAATATTGTATCAGGAGGTCCCTTCTCATTCCCTGAATTATTACACAACCTTGGATGCTGTCATTTCTCACACTTGAGTTAATGATTGAGTCAAGTCTCATGATGTCAAATTTCTGGTAAACTGAAAATGACGGTTTTCCTCCTACACTAAAAAGACAAGCATGTCAGTAAGTTATTAGGAAATACTGTCATTGGTCTTTCCCAACTAACTGCAGACAGGAAATTAGTCAGCATGGTGGTTGAAATGCATTGGGCTTATTTCACTTTAGGTAAATCAATGAAGTGTAACAAACGGTATTCTTTTTGTAACATATCTGTCATGAGGTGGCAATAAGACAGACTTTATCTTAGGAAGGAGGGCCACAGGGTGGAAGAGAGAGAGAGAAGCCTATTCTTAATGTCTAATCTATGGCTTTTACATTGAACTCTCACAGACTTTAACTGATATTTATATTCATATTGATCATTTTGTCGTAAGTAATTCCTTAAAAATCTTTGTAATTTTTCCAGTATTTAGGATCGCTAGTGTGAAAATAAGGCTAAGAAAAATGTGCACTGCTCTTAATAAGAGGTAGGAAGGGCAACAAGACGTGAATGAGACGGAGAAGACACCACACTCGAAAACAAAGAGGCCATTTATGCTTTAGGAAGTGTTTTCAAACAGTTCTTTTGGATTTGGATTTTAGATTCTGGCTGGCAGATTCTTTCCCCCACCTCCGATAAAGAGCAGCACACAGTCGCTTCTCTCAGCTTTTCTATGGGAAGCATCAGCCCGGGACTATCTCCCACACAGTGGATGTGACAGTTCCAAACAGGGCTAAGTAATAATAATACTTATAATTCAGTTAGATATCATCATTATAATATTTTTTTTTCTGGCTATGTGTTTGAAGAAGCTCCAGGCAGCCACATAGAAGGAGGTTGGTCAGGAGAAATCCGGGCACTCAAGTGGAGGGATCAAGAGGGAAGGACACACAATGGCTGCAAAGGTACAGTACAGAAGTGCATGTATAATAATGAGGTGTGTGATTAATTACTGTACTACAGAGCTTATCTGTGATCTAGCTTGAATTCTGTTCTGTCTTATTCAACTGTGTATAGAAAGTGGTGCAGGGATGACGTATTTTTGTAGGCCAACCCGGAAGTCAGCATCACCCTGGTTCCCTTGACAAAAAGCCAATGGGACTTCTCTATTGGGTTTTGGATTATTGCAGAAAATAAGCTCTGTGGCAAACAAACGTTTATGATACTTACACGTTTTGTTCAGCAAGTTATTATCACAAATGAAAACCACTTTTATAGTTTTTGAAGCGTAAATGCAATCGCCAGAATTAAAAAGGCTATAAATGAACTACACCACAGTCACATGACTTCACGTCGCCACTAAGCTTAAGGCGCACTGGTGTTTGGCGTGGTGATATTTAGTAGGCTCATTTAGCCACTTGTTAGCAACCACTTTTTTTAAGACACATAAAAGCTTCAAAATTCACAAGTGACGTATTTACTGGCATATTTTATCTCGTAGAACAAATCGTAAAAAAATCTCTTCGGCTTGTGTTAACCACAGACCTTATTTCAGGCATTTAACTAAAAACTGACTTCGAGACGAGGGAACCGGAAGTGCTAAAATGTTAACTCATTTCCGAGTTTTAGCACTCTGTTGTGAATTATTGATACTATGTACTGTAAATGTCATTGAAACAGAATATGTTATGTAATTTAAGACAAATTATCAAATCAGTACATTTGTGGGCTAACTCAATAACACATATACAGTACAAGTACTAATAACTATTTCTTAACATTAACCTACCTTATACTCTATCTCTGTCCTATGACATAAACATTGTCTGCTCTTCACTCTGTCTTATGTTTGGCTCTCTGGCTCCAGACAGGATTACAGGACTAATTACTGCCTACGGCAACACAAGATTCACTCAACAAAAGATTATAAGAGGACAGATATGAGGCTTTATCTGATATGACGTACTCTTCAGTGGGTTTAGTCTGTGTTTTATATGATCTTTTATTGGTTAAAGATTCAAAATAGGATTTTAATGAAGCAATAAAATGTTTGGCAAAAACAGACTCAAGACCTGAAATCTAATATACAAGGCCTAAATTGTTGTTGTCGTTTTCCAGGGCATTACGTACGAGACATCTGTATCTATGGAGTGGAAGATCTGCCATGGATCGTCAAGACGAACAGCATGTTCGCCAATAAGTTTGAGAGTAACACCTTTCCCGAGGCCCTGGATTGCCTGGAGCAGTGGCACAGGAACAAGGTGTTGAACCAGGCAACTGTTCCCATAGAGCCGTCATGGCTGCTGGCCACACAGGGCAACTCAAGCAGCAGCTACTTCAACAGCATTGCTGGAGCATGAAATCGCTGTTGGTGTACACCAACAAAAGTCGGGCTGCATGTAGTTTGCAGATTACTTGCACTCTGAGAACTGAGAACTGAGAACTGAGAACTGAGAACTGAGAACGGCAGGAGGAACCACGGTCCACTTCCTCTGCAGCCCGGCTACGGTTCACACACGTGTTTATCTATGAAACTGTAATGGCTGCTCTTTTTCGATAATCATAAGACAGACAGTGTGGACCAAAATAACTTTACAGTAAAGTACAATGAATTCTATTTAAAAATATACAAGTATATAACAGATACTATTTAAGACAACTGCACTACACAAGGTATTGAATAAACAACCGAACATGCATTTCATATTGTTTAATTTAATGAAATATTTAATATTTTTTAATTTAATACTGTTCAGTGTGTGATCCAGTTAAAAAAAAACACTTGTAAAGCTATTGTCTGTTTTTATTTTTAATTTAATTAATTAAAGAGTAGCAGGTGTAAACAAACAAATAAAGATGATGATGAAAAAAAGTCTCCCTTTTTCCCTTTTTAAAAACAAGACCCGAGTCTATAGCCATGAAAGCTCACAGCGGCTCTGTGAGGCTGCTCTTTGAGCAAAAAGTTAACATCGGCATGCTAACATACTCACAAGGACAATGCTAACATGCTAATATTGAGGAGGTATTTTGTTCACCACCTTAGTTCAGCGTATTAGCACACTAACGTTTGCTAAATAGCCCAAAACACAAGGTACAGCGGGGGCTCAGTAAAGAGAAAAGTGCTTGCTCATTTGTTCCTAAAATACATTTACAATCATTTTAAGTTCTCGGTGGGTCGCAGGAGACTTTATTAGGGTGGCCAAATAAATTTATAGAATTTCTTACAGTCTTTTATTTGAGATTTATATCTGCAGTACACCTTTAAGCCACATGGGAGAGCCTGAATGTTCGTATTGTTCTGATAAGTGTAGCCTACTTATAACAATAAATCTAACAGTAAAGGCTAGCGTACATTGTGTTTGTTTTACTGATGAGAGGAAATAAAATGACGTTGCCTGTTAACTCCTCCTAAATGCATTTATAAAGTATATAACGTGTATATGTTTTCAACACCACATGTAAAATATTAAGTTGTGATTTATCAAACATATATCTCTTCAAAATGGTTGTTTTAACTATTCAAGATAATAAGGTGATGTGAAAATGGCAGTAAAAAATGGTCAGGAACGTTCATTTACGCACAGATTCGCTGTACTGGCGATTTATAGATAAGGCAGGCCTATTGTGAATTGGGTCACGATGGTTTGTCCTTTTCAAAAAGTGGGTCCCCAGAAAAAAGTTTGGGAAACACTGACCCATAAAGTCAAGGTCAAACGAACTTGCTCAAGGTTCGTCTTATCTTAGACAGGCTGCCTTGTGGCTTTTAATTAGCTTAGCTATGGTTAGTGTTAACAGGGGTTATTCAACATTTGGATATTAATCCCTACACTTTCATTGGCAGATCAGTTTTACAAAGGTGACCTGCTTAGACAAAGAGCTGCAGGTTCTGATCAGTTTAGGTGAACTTCAAACCTCTAACACACATAAAGAAAGTAAAACACACTGCCCTAGTGTATTCAGACCACTAAAAACACAAGGGGCTGATTAAGTGTGGACAAACTGCTTCAAGGTACAGGTAGAAGATGAAATACGAACCAGGAAGTCTACCGTGAAGAGTTATCAAATGCATGGAAATAAAGCAGACTTCATATTCAAAAAGAGGAACAGGGAGAAAGAGAGGCCTGATCTCCATAGCCCTGTTTCGACCACAGATCCAACTGAAAACCTTGGTCGGGGGGTAGTACTTTCTGAAAGTACCAGACCTTTCGGGGTGGAGTTTGCAGGGATGATCACCACTGATTGGTCAAACACACACAGCACTGCTGCTTCAACTCGTGTACCGCATCATTGATAAAACAAGGAAGTACTCTAGTATCGATTAGGGACCATTTCAGGATGAGGGGGGAAGTATTCTTCTTTGTTTGATTAACATTAAAAGTAAAGTTAGACTCTGCTGTCAGCTTCTCGACTCATTTAAAGAAAGACAGAGATAAAAAGAGAGAGATATCGTGCGAGCGAGCTGAGAGGGCGAGCGTTAGAGCAGAGAGAGATGTAGCGTGGCGGTGCTGTGAATGAGAGAAAGAAAAGATCTTTTCTGATTGTTTCACAGCGTTAATGTTCTAAAGCACAAATAAATAAGCCTCAAACACTCAACAGATGATTTACTGTGGAGACAGACACTCTTAGTTTCACTTTCCTCTACTGCATTTCATTCATTACATCCTACAGGCATCAGTAAATATCGTCGCAGTGAGACAAAAACGTTTTTTTTCCAGCATGTTTTTTAGATGAAACAGGCGGACACACTGAACTGCAGGCTGCAGAGTGTGTTGACTGCTGCAACCAGCAGCCATTGTCCCATGTCATGTTGCTTTTTCATACGTCAGCGGACTAATTTGCCTATTATTCACAGGTCTTTAGACCGTGGTGGAAACGCAGACAACATTGGGCTGAAGAAACCTTTTAGGTCCTTGAAAAGAAGTTCCAGGGACTAAAAGTCACAGGAACTTTTGGTGGAAACTCAGCTTATGACATATATGCTCTGGACCCTCACAGACTATTCAGGCCTAGGCCTGTCCAGTAGTTTACAATTATATGTGTCATTTGATGTTACAGATCACTATAGATGCAAAAGTGGCCCTCTAAATGCAAGGAAAGATAAAAAAAAAACAAAAACACAATGGATATCTCCTTTACAGCACTGGTCCAAAAAATTTAACAAACTGTTCATTGTGTGAGCTAAACATAACCATGTTTTTTTTTGCTTGGAAATGTGAAGTCCTATAACTATATTCTCACATATTCAACAAATTTGCCAACAACTTTCTACACTATGTCAGCCAAATGAGAGATTAAATAAGAAGCAGGCAAAGCCCGCCTAAATGTCAGTGGCTATAAATACTAATAAACTGTGTGTTTCCTAATAAGTCTATCTAAGGAGAAATCTCTGTAGACATAGTAAGTTTCCCACAAGAGGCACTGGGACTTCTATTATGGTTTCAGACCCTATTTCTGGCAAAGTCAAACAACTGATCCGTGCCAAGATGCTTTCACCTCCACAGAAACAACAACAACAGACTGGATATGATCTGCTGTCTTCTACCTCATAATAGCATGTGCATGAGAAATTACGACCATTGCTTTAAGGTTACTTAAACCATGTCAAGACCACAAATTGTTTATAGGCTTGCTTTTGATTCTCATGTGGCTCCATTTGGGTCATTTGTCAGAAACGGCTCAAAAAGAGGAAAAATAACCTTATCATGCCATTCCCCGAAGAGTGGTTGAATATTTCCCAGAATATATATTTTTACTGGAAATTCCCATCCCTAGTCGCTACGTGTTTTTTTATTACTTTCTTTTATGGTAATTTGGGATTACATATAAACACTATTAACACAAAACTGATACGATATTCTATTCATCTATTTGTATCATAAACCTGTAAACCATTTGCAAAATTATAAAACAAAATATTAAACATTAGACTTTAAAATGACAGGTGAACCACCCATCAATTACCCCCAAGCTAACAGTAAGATTCTTAAGATAATAGTCTGCCGTAGTGGTCAGACTGTCTTCACAAGTATGTTTACTGATTTGTACAGTTCATAATTTAAAAATTAAATTAAACACGATTAGAAGTATTTCTAGTCTACTTAAGACCTTATATAGTATAGATAAAACTGTTTGGGGGGCTGTGTAAATGGTGCACATGTTAAGTTTTTATTTTAAGCTACACAGATTTTCTGGATGGCTGACAAAAAACTAGTGTAGACTGTACACTGTGAGATTTCCCAAACCTCCCAAGGGAGCTTTAAAACATGACATTTCAGATTTTGAACACACATTCTTATCCATCTGAGCAACAGATTGTGCATCAGGAACCACGCCGATGCCAGACTGCTAGTGTGTTATCTACATTGATAACAATGCTGCGTATTTACCCAGCATTAGCAGTGAGAGATCAATGAAGCAGAATCACTGCCAAACATTGAGAGATCAGCGATGGAGAGGTTTAGTGGGAGGAAAGATTCAAAATCTCTAAGATAAATGAATAAAGAAATCATAGTTTTGCAGACCATTGGTCCATCAAAGAAAGTTGGAATACAGTGATTGAGGAAAAAAGATGAAATTTTGCTCACCTTGTGGCAGATTTCTGTCTTGACCTCCTTCAGGGCCCTGTCAGAAAAGACGCAGCCACAGGTCTGCAGGTAACAGAACCTGAAAATGGAAACGTTGGGGTATATTACATACATTTGGGCCAGTTCCTACACAAAGTGAACTGTCAATACCTGTATGTGAGTATTGTTCTAACTTTGTTTGATCTAAACATTTGGATTAAATTTAATACCGATGATGTAAAATGTCTTCGTAACACATATTGAACATATATTGAATGTAATAATATGAGATCAAAAAACTTTCCAAAAGTCTTTAAAGTATCACCTGATGTGTATATACTGTACATATTGGACTACAGCAAACTGGATGCACAAAGTTTATCTTTAAAACAAATGGAGAACTTTTTGATTATACTTGATGCATTATACGTGACGCAGTTAAGCAACAGCCTCTTTTTTTTTTATCGATGTGGACCTTTTTACTTATTGCTTGTTACCTGTGCTTGCCATTCATCTCCAACCCAACAACAGGGCAGATGAACATGCCACAGTGGATGTCCTCATATCGGTCTCCTTTAGTAGTCCTTCTCTCTCCCTCCCACTCAGGGTTATCAGTCAAGTTCAGTTCCTTTATATCCTGCAGAGGGAGTAGATGGATAAACATGCAAAAAATTCAATATGAAATCAAGTGCACACGAGTCTCAACACCTCCGTCACATACACACACAAATAAAACGTAAACACCTGCATGTGCTCCGGTTGCACAGCTCTGACTTTGAACGTAGAAAACTTCAGTGTCAACATACCTTGATCCCACGGATGTGAGTTACAGCCTCAGTATTGGGTCTCTCAGCAGTCTTATCCAGAAGGTATTCAATGATAGCATCTTTGTTATAGAGCCTGAAACATAACATGAATCAGACTTTTAAGACATAGTGGGCTGGAATAAGCGGATATTTAAAAAATGGATAGATGGATGAACAGGGTTAACTGGTCATGAAGCTTATTAGTTTGTGAGATGTACTGCAAGTACTTAACACTAGCTGTGACACAAACACAATATCTCATGTGTTTTAACCAAAAAACTGTGAAAAGCAATAAAAACATGAAGGAAGAAAGGCAGTAAATGAAGCCAGCTCACAGAAGCTGTTTGCTATTTCACCTTGCTTTTCCACTCCTTTT
Organism: Sebastes umbrosus; assembly: GCF_015220745.1. Lineage (NCBI taxonomy): Eukaryota > Metazoa > Chordata > Actinopteri > Perciformes > Sebastidae > Sebastes > Sebastes umbrosus. The sequence continues at coordinate 15,973,078 of NC_051269.1, forward strand.
ATTTATCTTCATTTCATTGTAGAATACAAAAAAAAATTTAAAAAAATAAAGCAAAAGAATGATCATACCAACAAGTGGACAGTCAGAAACAAGTAGTATTTACATACAATGAAAAGCATAAGAAAAATAAATTGTCAAACACTTGATGCCCTAATTTACCTATTCGAAAAGGAGTGAGAAGAAGTATAAACTTATTTAATCCCACCCCTTCTCCTTAAGTCAATTATTAATTATTAATTGACTTGTAAATTATAATTATACTGTAGGTTTATGGACCAAAAGTCTATGTTTGACTTGGAGACCAATAAGGCTATTCTATACATTCTTCACTAAAGATTGCCATTCCTTGATTATTGCAAATGTTTTTATTTGTGTCATTATAGTAATAGAGTGATCGGGAAGGCCAGCTCTGTCCTGAGATGCCCCCTCGACACAGAGGAGGTGATGGGAGAGAGGAGGATGATGGCTAAGCTGTCATCCATGATGGAGAATGACTCCCACCCCATGCAGGACACCATCTCAGCACTGGAGAGCTCCTTCAGCGACAGGCTGCCCCACCCAAAGAGTGTGAAGGAGAGCTATAGCAGGTCCTTCCTTCCTGCAGCTGTCAGACTCCACAACCAGCACTGCTCCCAGTAGACCACAACCAGCACTGCTCCCAGTAGACCACTTACACTTACACATAAAAAAACTGACAAGAACTGCACTTTACTGTACACCAACTGTCTATCAGTACTACTCACACTGTGCAATATCATTTTCCACTTGTGCAATTGTGTTAATAGTATGTTTATTGTCAATACTGTATATCCTGCTCTTATTTTTATACTTCCTTCTATTTAAATGGTTCATATTTTGTTACACTTTGTTTAGCTCTTTTTTTTTTACTGTGTTAGCTGATGCATCTTGTTTTTTGCACTATCCCTTTGCGGCTGTACGCTGCAAATGTCCCCACTGCTGGACTAATAAAGGAATATCATATCTTATCTTATTATTCCCCAAAAATACAGTACATTGTCTTTATGTTTTCGTTTTATACACTATTATATTTAGTGTGAATTCTCAGTTAGCAGCTTTCACATGTAAATGCAGTTTCTGCTCACACAGTGCCACACATCATCAAGTCATCCTGTCTCCTTTTTGCAGCTATGTTTTACAGCTGATTGATATAAAACAAACAGAGAGCAGACTCTTACCTCCCCAGATCACAGGACACGATGGGCCGTCTGAGTTTCTCCTGGCTCAAGGCACAGTATTTCCATTTGGCAGCCAACTCTGCATTTCTATCAACCTGAATGTAAGAGCAGAACCATACACAGGTTATAGTAGTTCATTCTCAAGGCAAATAGACATAAACTAGTAATACTGTTAGCTGGCTAACAGTTAGCATCATACAGCTAACATATGAGGAAGGAAGAACAAAATAACAGAATAACAAACCTTCTCCACTTTTTTGGGACCTTTCACCAACTCGTGTCTTTTAGGAATCGTGCCTCCATCACATCCCATGTTGAAAGCAGACTTTGTAAAGTTTAATCACCCAGTTATCTTAATATCAAAGATGAACTAAGCTACTAGCTAGCATGCAGGAAGTTCCCAGGTTGTAAACAAACAACGACAGCGCCGCAGCTCTCGCGAGATGATGCGAGTGATGTGATCTCGCCCTCTAGTGGCTGAATGAACAGTGTATTTTGTAGCTTCAGCCACAGTGTGGCAGCATCACCCCAAATATTTAACTTTAAACATGCACTATCTGCAACCATCTTGGACTCTACTCACTTTACACTTACTTTACACTATACATCCTATATACCACTTTATTGACTGCACATATGTACATATTACATTTATTTATTGTACATACTACATTTATTTATTGACGGACTGTACGTTCACCCAGTCACTCTGTATCTTTTATATCTCTATTATTGTTTTTATCATTTTTGTATACCTTTACCTCTCCTGTGTTTCACTCTGTTTGCTGATGTTGCTGCTTTGACACCTGAATTTCCCTCCGGGGATTAATAAAGGTTCATCTTATCTTATCTTATATCTGTTTACTAGTTTCTGTTCAGCAAGCAACTCCAAATGTGAGCTACCAGAGGAATGAGAAGCAAGTAGAAATGTACCTTTTGCCATAAAAACAAAAATAAGAATATGAAAACTGTTCAGTTTAGCAGAAGAAATGTGGAAAGATGGACACAATAGGCTACTTACTAAGCAACAAATTACCAATAGGACTTTTGAAAATGCTTTATCAACATTGTTGTTTTTTTTAACAGTGCTTTTATTAAGTTTTCTAAAGCACCATATGTAAACATGAAAAAAAACAACTTCACAGATGACTTCACTCGTTTGCTGCTCATCCATCTATTAGACATTTTTCAGTCAGCCATTAAACCCAGGACTAGTAAGTGACATTAGTCTGGCTTTCAGGCCTGTTGTCAGAGTGGTCTAAAGATGAAAGTTTCCTTGGAAGATAGTTCAATGAGTGCTAATTAGATCTGTTTCCTGTGCCTTGCAGGCTGCAGATTAGTTTACTATCGATGGCGCTCCAAGAGCGACCATTAGTTTGGGGAATACCTCAGTGGAGACATCTCTGGCGGCATGACTGATACTCTGTGTGGAAAAGAAGACTGAATAAAAACACAGCATCGGACTTCATTTTGGCTGAGAAAAATAGATTTCAACCTCTTTAGGCTCACCGCACGCAGGCAGCGGCCACTGTGGTTCCCAAAATGTAGCAAAATTAACAAATCTAGACACAAAAACATTTCTCCACTTTGCCTGTTGGTTCGATTGGTTCTTCCTGTAATTTATAAATTGTGTTATGTGTCTTATTGAATTTCCCCCCTTTCTCACACAGAGCTAAATGTTTAGTATGGATTTTCATTAGAGGCAATGGAGTAAAAGCTCTGTTAGCAAACTATCTTTGAGAGAGTGGAGCGCCCCCGGGCTGATAGTGCAAACCAACACCTCAGGAACATACAATGCACAATAGCCACTGGACAAAAGGAGACTAGAACAATGGTCTCCTATCCCTGTCTTGCATGTTCTGCTGGCAGAGCCAGATAGAGGTGTTTTCCGTAATTTATTATAGTTTTGTAGATTCATGCTGGCTTGTACCTGATGCATGCTAATCATAAAACATACTGCAGAGATCTCTATAGAGAAAAGTGGTTCAAGTCTTAGTGAAAAGTGACACACAGGTGTATTTTGCTCCTGTGCTTTAGTACATTTTCAAGTTCTAAATCAGCTATGAATACAAATTTAAGTCTAGTTTTAATTACTATACATCAGGTAAAATGCAAATATCTACAACCACATAGCTCTAGAATCATCTTAGAGTATTTGGCATGACAAACGTAATCTAAAAATGCTTGTGTTGAATCTTTGAGTCACTTGAGTGGATGGATAAAAGCGTGTTATTTATTCTAGTCATACAGTCCTTATCACAGCTTCCTTGTAACAGAGAGATGTGTGTTGTCACGGCTCAAATACCACAGAGGCAACCTGAAATGACAACAAAATGAGAATGAGGTGACGGTTTTGTTTACTTTATTGCTTGTAAAAAAAAAAAATAGAGGTGATTTCACATTGCAAACTGCATTTTAATTTCAAAATGAATGTGATCCTGATGTGTTCAAATACTAAACAAAAGTTTGCAGTTCATTAATTTTTTATCAGATGAGATTTAAACCACCTTAAAATTGCAGTAGGCAAATAGCAAATAAGTAACCTGTGTCATTTCCGATCTAAAGTGACTGCAATCCAAAGCCAGAATGTGTCACTGCCAGTACCTATTAGATCTCCACTGTGTTGATCTCCATCCTCTCCTGTTTTACAGTTAAATCTGAAGAGTTTGCACAGCTGAAATGCAGCTTCCTCTTCCCCCAGATCTCCCCCTCCGACTGACCTCCCTACCACACATATCTTCCTGGCCTGCTGTGGTGCTACCCGGCACGGCTGACCCAAAGAAAACCCCAACCACCAAGCGCCCCATCCAACCTCATGTTTATACTTGCATGATGAGTCCAACCTGCCCAATCAGACTTCCACTGACTGGCCTTGAACTGAAACCGTATACATCTTAACCATCCCAGCCATCCGAAGCAGCCAGTGGAGACCGAGGCCGCATTAATTGCACGGACCGGCCCTGGTAGTGCACCGAGTCCAATGCATTTAGCGTTTCTAATTGGGAAGGAATTGCTGTGTTTACATTGGCGCTAGTTGATAGAGCTGGACCCTTAGCCCTGCAGCCGACCGAGCTAAAGCCCTCTGAAGGAGGAAAACCAAACTGCGTAGTCCCTGAAATCTCTCTGGACAGATCTGGAGGGAAATTATTTGGAACAGAGTAGAGGGATATTTACTCAATTAAGGGGGATGGTGAGGAGGTGAATCTTTTTCTTTTGACATAAACAGTCTAATTGGGCGCCTTTGTATTTCTTGTTCCCATGGTTGTTAATGCAGTAGCTGACAGGAAGTAAAGTTGGACCAAAGCTGTTGCCCTAGCAACAGAATGGCAATAAAAAGGTCTATAGGGCACTAATTTGATCAGTGCTGTTAACAAGAGTAATGCCATGCTGTGAGGAAATCTAATGACTTTTTTTTAGTGTGTACTAGATAAAAAATATAATCTTGAGCATTGTTGCAGCTAATAAACATTTTCAGCAATTAATCTGTTGATCTTTATTTTGAAAAGTTATTAATCATTTACTCCATAAAACGTCATGTCAATAAAAATCAATAAATATAGCCCCATGTGACCCATGATGTGTTTGTTTTTTTCCAGCTAGCAGTCCAAAACCCAAAGAGATTGAATTTATAGTTATATTAAACAGAAAAAAGCAGCAAATCCTGACATTTGAGAAGCTGAGGCAAGCACTTTTGCTGGATTGATTTGTCAAAATTACTGACAATCAATTATATTCTTAATTATCTATATGGACAAATTCATTAATTGACTTTATCAACCCTAATCCTGATCTCCACATGTCATGTGCAACCCTTTTAATTTACTAGTATCATGAATTAATCCAAGTATTACACTAATAGAATTGTCAAGCCCTGGAGCACAGAAATCCTATGATCCAAAAAGGGATAATATAATAAAAAAGGCTGTCGGGAAGACCTGTCGTAATTTCCTGTAACAACTACAGTGGATGAAGTGACACCATACCACGCACAAGTATTAGAATTTAGCTGCAAATTTGACCCTCGCCACAACATTTCCCCTCAATAAAATGCCTTCCATACGAACAAATATTTTATTTGTGATTTTAAGTCGAATAGGGAACACCGCCGCCGCTGCACTCAGTCAGCTCTAACACCATGTATCGAGCCATGTGCAAGTTCATACCTAACATATAATGAGAAATCCAAAACCCTGGAAAAAGCACGCCACATCCAACATGAAGACTGCAACGGGCTACCACACACACCAGTCGACCACAATTATTTTCTCATTCCTTTTTCTGTTTATGTTGAAACTCGCATAGCTGAAATTATGTCAGTTGGAAACATTGCCCGTAACTAATTTTTCTATCCTCTTTGTCTGAGCAGTATACGAGTGTGATTAACTCACCAGAGCTTTTGCCACTTACTGATACAGGTTTTTGATAGCTCGTACTGTAGTACACCCCATGTAGTCTGGCATTAAGCATTAAAGAGGGAATTTTATTTTTATTGTCACTGTTTATATCATGATCAGGATAAAAATTCCAAAGAGGATTATGATTTATTATTTTAGGTGATGCCAATTGGATTTGGAAACGCTTTAGATGAGTCAGCAGCAAGGAAATCAGGTTGTGTCTGTATCTCCACCAGCTTCCAGGGTCTGACTGTTGAACAAAAACATGCCCAGTGTTGCCATGATTCCTCCAGCAGATGATTGCGGGCTCGTTGCACCAGCCTGCTGTGTGACAGTTTTAATCCACTGGCTGCTACTGAAGTGTACAGCTCAACATTTTATTTACCACAAACTTCACGAAGCACTGGGACCTTTTATGATCCCAGCCAAGCCGAGGCACAGACCCATACACCAGCACACACACACACACACACACATAAAATCCACCTGGATGCATTTTTACCATCAGCCAGTTTATGATTATCTTTTCCACTGTGGCAAACCAGTTCTGAACACCCACAGGCACAAACCCACTAACAGATAAATGGATACATACACGCACAGATGCATACTGTATGTATACATTCAGAGTCTGTGTACGCAGGCAACCATATGACACACACACACACGTGTCCCTCGTTGATGGCTGTGACATGGGGAAGGAAAGTCTCCATACATCAGTGGAGGCTATATGAATGGAACAATTGCATGTGCGCTGGCAGCACAGACTCAGTCACATCTCATTAGCTTGACGGGATACCCGAAAGGTTCTGACAGCCTGCTGGCTGTGATTGGTGTGGCCCGGGGTGATGGGGACATACCTGTGGCTGCCTTGTGTACTCTGTGGGCACGTGGTGAAGACTGAGCACACGTAGCAGCTGAGGCCTGGCAGCGGCGGTATAGCTAAGGTTCTGGGTGTCCACGCCAGCCGCCGCCTCACCGTACACGTCTTCAGCTATAATAAAACTCACTCTCACTTTTTTTTGTGCTGTTTCTCTCACTTTCACCGTCTCACGCCCTCTCTCACTCTCTTTCCTGCCCACACACACTCACATTACACAGACATGAGGGGAAACAGTGGGTGATTCTGTGCACCGCCGTGCCACGATGAGCTCAGTGCTAACTTTGAATGCTAACCAAGAATCAATTTGGAGCGGAGTTATTATTTTTTAGTCTGTTAACCTGACTTCATGGTTTAAATTCAGAGAGTATTTAGTTTTTAAAAGTAGGGTTGGTAGTGCTGATTGACTACATTTGATCTCGGGAGCAATTTGGGGTTAAGTGTCTTGCTCAAGTACACATCAACATGTGACCTGGAGCAGCCGGGGATCGAACCACCGACCTTCCGATTGGTGGACAACCTGCTCTACCCTCTGAGCCACAGCCGCCCATCCCGACAGCAATCAATAAATCAAATGCTCTGACAAAAATATACATATATTCGGTATCTGTGGCTTTAATAAGTCCGTCCAATCATTCATTCAGGCCGAATGTAATGATTGGACGGCCTGCCTGTGTTCCTACCAGCTATGAGTGCCTACAATAGCAATGTTAGTTGTTTACATTCATAATGCTAATTTTGGGGAAGTGGCTTTGGAGGGAGGCCTGAAGCGACGGGCTGTCTATGTTGCCAACTTGGCGACTTTTTTGCTAGATTTAGGGACTTTTGGAGCCGGTGCTGCTATAGCTACTTTCATTCGAAAAGAGCTGGCAACACTGGGCTCGGTTTTTCGGTTGGATCATTTAAAAATTGAGTGTACTCTTTCTAGTTTCTCACCGTTAACGACCCGACCTTTAAAGGAATAGTTTGACAATTTTGGAAAATAACCTTAATCGCTTTCTTTCCGAGAGCTAGATGAGAGGCTCTGTCTCAAGATAACAAAAAATCCACCTACCAACACCTCTAAAGTTCACTAAATGGCCCGTTTTATGTGGTTTCTTAAACAAAAACTGTAGTGTAAAAATGACACGTTGTGGTTTTACGGGGGGTTATGTGCATGAGCTTTTCATGGCTGGGAGCAATAACTTCCTGATATCTTGCTGGTTGCCTGGCAACTTCATGGTGATGACAAGATTTGAGGAAGGTATTGCTCCCGTCCAAGAAATAGTCCGGCACATTAACCCTCGTAAAACTTGACGTTTTCTACTCTTTTGTTTTTGTACGGATTAAACAAACGAGACATAACGTGTTCATTAGTGAGCTTTATGTGAGCTTGTAGGCAGATTTTTGTTTCCAGTTTTTTCCCTAAACTAAACTAATCAGCTGCTGGCTCCAACTTCGTATAGAACGGACTAGGGCTGCAACTAACGATTATTACAAGTAAGGTTACAAGTAACCTGTCGATTATTTTCTTGATTAATCGATTAGTTGTTTGGTCTTTAAAATGTAAAAAAATGTTGATCAATGTTTCCCAAAGCCCAAGATGCCTTGTTTTGTCCATATAGCTCAAATATATTCTGTTTACTGTCATAGAGGAGTAAAGAAATCTGAAAATTACATTTAAGAAGCTGAAATTTTGACTTTTTTTTCTTTAAAAAAATACTCAAACCAATTAATTATTGAAATATTATTAATTATTATAAATAATTATTATCAAAATAGTTGCCGATTAATTTATTAGTTGACAACTAATCGATTAAGTTGCTAACTGTTGCAGCTCTAGAATGGACGGATATGAGCAGATATAACTCTTGGCAAGAAAGGGAATAAGTGTAATTCCTAAAATGTCAAACTATTCCTTTAGTATTAGAGGATTTTTATGAGCTACTTCTTTTCTCTGTTACAATGTCTGAACACTAATGTTCTTATGCTCTAAAAAATTTAGGATGTGCCATTTTTGGCACAACTATGAGTCTAGTTTAGGATAACACACATTTCTTCAATGATGTGCTGAGAATGAGCCTTCAGGCTGCAGCGTTTTTACTCAGTCCCCTCTATAGATGTCTCCCTGAGGGGTCTTTGGTAGAACACATGTTTTTAATAAGGGTCTTTACGTCTGGCCTTGCATAAATGTTTAGCAGCGTTCCTTCTGGGAACTGGGGCCTGTCTTTACAGTGGACGCTAATCAGCTGTAAATTCTGTTTTAAAAAGGAAAAGGAAGGCATGGAAGGAGTTAATCTCCAAGGCCCATTGAACCCTCTGTCTCACCCTTTATTCACTCTCTCTCTCACACACACACACACATATGCACATACAGTACAGTGCACACACTCCCCCCCTCCAGAAAGTGAAAGGAGGGGATGATGACAAAAAGAAAAGAGAGAGAAGAAAAGCTCGAGGCTTTGACAAATGATCCAATAAACGGGTCGGGAGATTACAGACTGGGTGCCCGCTGGGAGAGGAAGTGGGGCAGTAAATATTTTTTAAAAGCTGTCAATAAATTTCTAGCGTTGAGTTGAGAGAAGTATCCACAGCCAGAGACTGGGCTCCTGTGCTGGTTGGGTGCTTGTCGTGGGAGCTATTGGTTAATAGTCCATAGGCTGAGAGTAATTTAAGTGCTAAAGTATTGTTTGAAAGAAACTGCTGGTGCATGAGACAGAAGTGTGCAAGATTTATACCATAATCAAAATCACCCTGTTTGACAACTGAGCTACAATACATCCATCCATGCTTCCTTTCATCCCCTGGAGCCGATCCCAGCTGACATTTAGAGGTCAATTAAATAAAAATCCATCTTCATGCTGTCATGCTGTCAACATGCTGACAGACAACATCTCAAAAAAGTAATTTATATGTCAATAAGATTATTACGATATGATGTCTTACTGTGTGTCTTTTGGAGAAAATTATACTTACACTTATCAAATGTCAAATCTTATATAACATTGCACAAGGGCAAGGATCAAAAATATACTGATACTGTATATAATTCTGATGATAAAGTCTGAGGAACTTCTTTAGGAAAACACTTTGTTTGGGATGCGAGTTCGAGATTAATAACGTCCTCCGATGTTAAAGCCATTATTTAGTTTCTTTCTTTAGGCAGGTTAAAGGTGCAATGTATACGATCTAGCCAGATTTTGAGTTTAAAACATTCAAAACTTGAACTAACATTATCAACAGAATGTGAAGAGGTTACAGTTGAGATGTTATGTCAAAGACGTCCATGTATTGTTTTGCAGAGATATCTACTGAAATGAGCATGTTAACCAGCTAGCCCCGGCCCGTCCTGTCTTGTAATACCACTTGTACCTCAAGAGGCGATATAGTGAGTCACTGTAGCGTCCAGTCTGCCCTCAGTCCAACATGAGAGGACGAAGAAGTAGAGCTGCACCGAGGACTTGGCAATCACGTTGAAAGTACAGGGTCTGTGTACGTTTTCATAGTTTGCTTATTGGATTAAATCCAAAGTGGCAGAAACAAGAAAACCACTCATATTTTTGTTTTGTCCTCAGCGCCACAAGGAGACCACTTCGCCGGGTGGAGAGCAGAGTTTCCATTTGGTTGAATGTTGCGTATTCTTGCTGTTAGTTAATAGTTGGCTTTTTTCTTATAACCGAAGACTGTAAATTTAAATTGTATGGACCCAATAGTAGAGGTGAAATGCTGCCCCCTATTTGTTTGGAGCATGTGACCAGATCTTACACATTGCACCTTTAACGAGTGATGATAGACAGACTATTATCACTAGCTCTGCCTCCACAGTTGACGGGGGGAGTCTGTCAGAGCCCCGTAAAGTTCACCGACACCAGTCTCACTTTCCCACACCTTTCAACCACGCTTGTTACTCAGCAGCCCAATTAAAGCTGATTTAAGGGTTCACCTGTGTGCCTATTGGCGAATGCTCCCCTCAGGGCGGTGCATCCGCGTGATTGATGGGTTGATGAGATAATGACGGACAGCCACAGGTCTCACCTGCAGTCGCCTGTTTTAGTGCTCCAACACTGATAGGTTAATTTTCTGGATAAGGCCGATCCTCAAGAAAAAACTGTAAAAGGTCGGCCTGACAGTGAGATTACAGCGAAGAAAGACACAGTTGTAATGAAATTTTTACATGGCTTTGTCATCTCACGTTGCAATAAAAAGACTTCTGTTCTTACAGTGTGTTATGATGACATTGTTACCTTTTGACTCACGTTGTTATAATTATCCGTGTTATTATTCTTGACAGGTCTAATTCGCCTTTATTTTGCATATTGAATGTCAAGTTGTCCTGACATTCACAGTGGATAATTGCTGGATTTGCAAAGGCCTGTGTGTAGCTTGTGGATGAGGTGAAGTAATACATCCGGGTGGAAAATTAAACAATAACTGTGATCCTATTTCTCTTGTTAATAACAACTCTAGCAAATTGATTTTTTAGACCTCCAAATCATCAGTCATAACAATAAAAAAAACATGGATTTTATTCCCCTTTATTCCCTCCAACAGCAGTGTGATCACTTGGCAATAGGTCATTATTAGTGCTGTATAAATAAAAACTCACTCTGTTGCGTACTGGCTATGATGGGCGGTGTAAAATATTTTTCTAAGACCAGGAAATGTTATAGAAATATTTTGACAACATCGAGTGTCATCTTTGCAATCATTACTACCTGCCCTCTCTTACAACCACAACCACACATACACAACCACAAACACAACAGAAGGCCCTGCAGATACGGGATGAGTTCCAGGATACTGATACTTTCTTTAACACCTTCCTCCTCACCCCTGGAACGGATCCTCTTGAGTTTCTGTTTGGTAAGCAGAGGGAACATCCTTGAGTCGCTCCTGTTTTCTGTTCCCCAGCTGGTTTCCCATCCCGTGGATAATGTTTCACTGATCCCCTGACGCTCCACGCTGCTGCTGCTGCTGCTGCTGCTGCTGCTGCCAAGGTGTGGCAGCCAGAGGTTCAAGACCTCTAGGCCAATTAAACACATCACAGATAACAAGCTTGTCCACTGCATGAGGTGTTAACATTTCAACCCTGCTGTCACAGTAAGATTGCTATGGGAGAGTGTATGTAAAGAAGTTTTGTCTTCAAATAGATAAATCATTTTGTAGCGATGCTCGGGCTGTCAAAGATAAGTTTACGATAATAACGCAAATCCGTTTTAACGCCACAAATTTCTTTAATGCATTAATTTCAACATGCGATTTTTAAGTAACCTCTTAAAAATCCATCAGGCCGCCGTCGGGCCCGGCTGCTATTCCATCTTTCGGAGGTTGAAGCGGGCTCAGGTTGGTGCAAAGGAAGTTAAATAAAGTTCCAAACTTACGCCAAATTTTGGCAAGGAAAAACAGGCATGGCCATTTTCAAAGCATTCCCTTGACCTCTAACCTCAAGTTATATGAAATAAAATGGGTTCTATGGGTGCCCACGAGTCTCCCCTTTACAGACATGCCCACTTTATGATAATCACATGCAATTTTGGGAAAGTCATAGTCAAGTCAGCACACTGACACACTGACAGCTGTTGTTGCATGTTGGACTGCAGTTTGCCATTTTATGATTGGAGCATATTTGTTATGCTAAATGCAGTACCTGTGAGGGTTTCTGGACAATATATGTCATTGTTTTGTGTTGTTAATTGATTTCCAATAATAAATATATACATACATTTGCATAAAGCAAGCATATTTGCCCACTCCCATGTTGTTAAGAGTATTAAATACTTGATAAATCTCCCTTTAAGGTACATTTTGAGCAGATAAAAATGTCCAATTAATTTGTGATTAATTGCAATTAACTATGGACAATCATGCGATTAATCACAATTAAATATTTTAATTGATTGACAGCCCTATGTAATACCCTTCTGAATTAAAAAAAATACCAATTATTTGTCTGAAGAATTAAGAGAAATATAAGAGAAATGTTAAGTGAGTTTTGTCCCACGTCCCACCAGCCAGTCCAGCTTGGTCTAATGCGCTGTTAAAGTAGCATTCTTACCTGGTTGGCCTTAAGACAGCATTGGCTAATACACGCCACTCTTTATCATTCTTCAATCCCTCACACACTTTTGAGTTTAAGCTCGCCTAACTGTGCCAGAGACCAAGGTTCAAACCCCTCCGACATTTATTCAGCTGCCCTTGAAGCAGAAGCAGCAGCTACCAAACAGACATCACTTCCAATCATCATCACAACCTCAGAGCCCTCAGAGAACAAGCAGGCTGTCTGAAGGTCTCCAGTTTCACCTCTGAAACTCCTCAAAACCCCACCGGCCTTTACCGGTATTCCCTCCGATTCCCATTCACTACAGTATCTAAAATGCATGTCCTCTCACTATGACGATAATTGAAAATCAGAGAGCAGAAAAGAAATCACTGCAGGATCTTTTTTAAGCCATTATCTTTTTTTTGATGGGCAATTGACTTTGGGAGCGGGGCTTTATGGCGAGGGAGGGGCGGCGGCGGCGGTGGTGGTGGTGGAGTTCGTCTGTGCTTGCCAGTTATAGCTGCAGGGCCTCCTGCCCTGTTCTGCTGTGATGCCTGCGTGCTGAGTTTGGCTTGGCTTGAGTCTCTGCACTTGATGGTTTATTCATATTCAGCGGTGCAGGACGCTGCGCCATGAGGTTCCTCTCACACTCAATATGTCTGCGAAAGAAGTAACAGAACGGAGGTCTGAGTCGCAGTTTTTCAAATGTTTTGCTCTCGTCTTAAGATCGGAACAACGATCGGTTTCAAAGTCGACCAGCACCGCAGATTTTCTCTACTGAAATGCAGATGTTTAACAGCTGTCAAACAAGGATTTTTTAAATGTAACTCTATTGTGTTTTACTCTACATCTAAAAATATGTAGTGTGATCTTGTCTGTTTGAGTTTATGGTTTTTGTTTTATTCTCTTCAGTTTCTATTCTTCATTACAGCATCCACTCCGTGAACTCCTGTGGGGTTTTTGAGCTTCTAAGACTGGGAAAAAGAATTGTTAACAAATAGAGCTCATTTCCATCTTACATCAGACAGCCGTAACTGAAGAGAGGTTTGGCATTTCGAGGAAAAATGTATGCTTTGTATATATTCCAGCTTCCCCCGCAGTCATCACCCATTCCCACAAATACGTAGTGTACTTGTACACATGCATTAACTGAAATATGCCACCACTCCTGAAATGCCTAATCACCGCTCCGTCATTGTGTCCGTGGCTCGTGTTCATCAATTAACAAGCCACTTGCTATTCAAAAACAAACAACATCAACTTCCCCCCGAAAAGCCCAGTCAAAACAAGAGGCAAAGGCTGGCTTGTCCACACTGCCCCTCTTAATCAAAGCCAGATGTCTCCTCAAAAACTATTTCTCTCTTTTCCTCACTGCACCCCTTTCTCCGATCGCTCATTCTCCCCGTCTCTTCCCCCCACATTCCCTTTCCTGTCTGAGACCGTGTAGACGACGGGTCCTCAGCAGTCGTGATTTGGCACTCTTGTCGGCTCTCTGTCTCTCCTTCTCTCCCTTTCCTTCCTTTCTGTTTCTAGAGTCAGTGTCTTGTCAAGCAAGGCATGGACCTGCCTTGACCCTCCGCTGCATTCACAATCATTCAAGGTGAAAAATTAGACCCACATGACAGATGCCGCCAAAGAAGTGCCTCTACTTCCAGTCGATCTGCCTGCCCATTTGATGTGATGGCCGATTTTGAAATACATGCCACGGCCTGCCTGTCTCACTAAGAGCTCTAGACTCCTTTCTGTTTACTTTAGCACGAGCCATGTCCCTTTGGTTACAGCTCTTTGAAGAGAGCAGTCTTGTGGCTGTCGACACACCATTCTCAGTTCGTTGCAGCCGGAGCCAGGCACAGAGTGAACGCTAATTTACTTTTCCACCTCAGTGCCGAGAGAAAACACCCCTTCCCGGAGATGCTAAACAATACAGGCAGTCCTTTTCTGCTAACTGCTCTTTAGGGGGGGTATGGGGGACCTCTGGAGCTCGTTGTCGTACTGCTGCTGCTTTCAGCCGGCTATCTCGCCCAACCTCTTTAATCTGAGAAGCAAATAGCCCCCAGTGTTGTCCTTAGAGCTCAGGCACAACTCTGGGAGGCTCAATGGGTCCTTGGAGAGCATAGCAACAAAAGCACAAGTTGGTGTGTTTGAAGTCTGCCTTGTGATTGGCACTAATTTACTGGCTCTTTACCCCCTTTGTACTTTTGAACTTTCAGAATTACATTATGTTGTAATGTATTATAGAATTAGCTGTGATTTATTCTGCTCTGGAAAAGCAGGAACTGCTTTGTCAAAAGTGTCAAATGTTCTGCGTAGTGAGTAATTCATTATGGAAACCACAGAAAGTGTCCAACAAAATCAGAAATTTCCTAATTTTCTCCCCTCATTTCGTTATAGTAGCAAATCACAACAATGTGCCTAAAGTACTAATTTTGTCAGGCTGTTCTCATGCACCGTTCGGAGATATACCTATGAAAAGTGATGACACTAATTCATATACATCCCATGATGTCAATTCATATGTAATCCACATAATTTGGAAACTAGGAAGTATAAAGAGCGAATAATGCCACGTAGGGAGGAGGTTGGATGGGTGGGTCAAAAGGTTCGCTGAATTATTTGTCACGTATATCTTCCGTACTTAATTTACATCACTTCCGGAGTTATTTTAACCCAAACCACGATCAAGTAGTTTTGTTGCCTAAACCTAACCTAGTTGTTTCCTGTGAAGACGGAAGTTTATTTTGAAAAGACTGGAGTGGACATTGACATGTGCAAAATTAGGAATAACATTTCGTAAGATATCATACGAACCATTGTATGAAGATACGTTGATTTAGTAATGGCCTTAATTTTAGAAACATATGCAAGGATTTAATGCAGATTGTTGAAACCCTACTTTTGTAAAGCTTAACATATTCATCACCAGTCCGTTGCCTCAGTTTAGTTTTGCGCAACAAACATAATCATAAATAATAGCTCATAATAATAATAGCTTCACTTTACACTCATTTAACGTTATTGAGTAGCAGATCTCCACATGTGCCCTTCAGTTATTTTTTACTCACCATTAAAATGAATGTTGACTACAGTATATTACCAGTGTTGGCCTTGGAAGAGGAAACAGGCTGATGGGGGCCACTTCAAATACAAGCAGATTGGCTTCCCCCAGCCTATTCCTCTATCACTTCCAGACTCTGTTTTTCTCTGCAAAGCATAACAACCATCACGTTTTCAGAAACCGCACCATTCTCTGCAAAAACAGTATGGAAACATTGTCAGAATCAGCTATTGTAAACTATAGCTGGACCTAAAATTCATGTTTCAATTTTTATTTTGAGTATTTTAATCCTTAAAGTTGTGAAAAAACAGAATAGTGCAATTAGTATACTTCTTTTAAACTTAAAATAAGAAAGTATACTTTCAGTTTACTTTTTATGTACTTATCAGAGATATACTTACCAAAAATACAGTATATATAAGTATGCTTGGCTTATACTGACAAGTATACAGAAAAGTCTAAGTATACTTGGCTCATACTGACAGAAAAGTCTAAGTATAGTCTGAGGCTTATAGGCCTACTTGTACTTAATCTTTTGATCGAGATATACTTAAGTAAAGTATAATTAAGTATTCAAGCCTTATAGGCCTACAGAATAGGATTCTTGGCTTGTAGTTGTGCTTACTTTTTGATGGAGTGGCCTATTAAAGTGTGTACAAACTCAAAATGTTAGTCTACTGGTGAATATTACTTCACAATGACACTGTCCCTCAATCCTGGCTCTTATCAGATAGGGATGTATGCCTGACTTGCTGGCTGTGGACGGTGCTTCACTGCTTCACTGGTTTTGAGGGGATGGAGGAAGGGCCGGCAGATTCTTGAAGGGGACACTTGTGGGAAGGAAAAGAGTCTCATTGCGAGAGATCAGCTTGTGTAAACATTCAGGTTAATGAAGCTCAGTGGGCCTAATCCTCAGCCCTCTTTCTCACTCTCCCTCACCCCGGCCTCAAACCCCTTCACCCCTCCCCGAGACCTCCACCCCCCGGTTTCCACCATAATCCCTTGCAGGAGCGGGCACTGTCAATCAAAAGGACCCCAGGGAGGGAAGGCAGCGTAAGACGTGTGCATGTGTGTGTGTGTGTTTGCATACAGTACATTTGGGATTGGATATGCGCTTGCGTGCACAAACCACAAACACAACGTACCTGTGCACACGCATGCGGGTACTTTGAGGTGGGAGTCGGTCAGGGGATTTCCATTGTGGGAGCCGCGCTGCTTCAAACCATATGAGCGGAGAAGGTGGAAGCTCTGGGTCCAGACCTGGACTTGGGGGTAATCAGCAACACATGAACCGTATATGACGAAGGGGAAAAGGGGATGAAGGAGAAAAGAGGGGGAGGACGGGAAGGCAGGTTTCCAGTCTAAGCTCTCCAAACACTGACATCACACATTGTGGTCGGGCTATCAGACGAAACACTCAGAGCTTGAGGATATGTTTTTATACCCTGAAACAACACCACATGATCATAATATATTGGGCCTGTGGAGAAAGATGTGTTGCACTAATGTGGAAGGATAGCTGCTCCTTCACGCCTAAATAACATTTAGGCTACAGGTTAACAAGTTTGATAAACTTTGGAAGGGATTGTTATATTTCACGCCGCTATGATTTTGATGAATCATTCAAAATTCACCATTCAAACAGTGACTGTCCAATCATTTAGCAATGGTAATAGGCACAGCAGGTCTGAAACGCTTTAGGTTTGGGTGCCAAAGCGCTGTGTATGGGGCTGTAGGAAGAGCAACAGGCCTACTCTGCATCTAAAGAGTCTAAGTCCGGCTAAGAACTGGAGCAAATCTAATTAAAAAAAGTTAGGAAAACAACCAATCAGAGCTGATCTGGAGCCTGCCGTCACTGAGCAGCTGTCAATCACTTACAATCTCCTATCAAGCGGTCAAACTAGGCAGCGCTGATCAAATATGAATCAATTAATATTGAGAAAGTTTGTGACCCGACAGCCATGTTGAGACCAGTTGACAAAATACCAAGCACCGCCCACCAGCCGCAGCACTCTTTATCATTTTACAGCTAAACAGTACACTACAAGATGCACATTGACTTCAATGTTCCAGCCACATTGCATTTCTTGTAGGAAAGATGATGTCAATACTATTAAGTTTCAGAGAGTAAATGACTGTAAATATGACTCAAACATAAAGAATGCTATTTTGTTTGCTGAGTGTTTATTTGTGCTTTTGTTCATTCAAATACGGGAGAAGTACGGTGGCCTTGAGGTGCCAAGCACAGCCACATGGACAACACATGAACAAATCACAACACAATGAATCAGAAAAAAACAGTGTTAGGAAAAACCCAATGGGATTTCAGGAAACATGATAGCTTTTACAGAAAATAAACACACTATATTTTCTTACTCTCAAAAAGATAACTGGGATGGCCATTTTCAAAGAGGTCTCTTGACCTCTGACCTCAAGATATGTGAATGAAAATGTGTTCTATGTTTACCCACGAGTCTCCCCTTTACAAACATGCCCACTTTATGATAATCACATGCAGTTTGGGGGCAAGTCATAGTCAAGTCAGCACACTGACACACTGACAGCTGTTGTTGCCTGTTGGGCTGCAGTTTTCCATGTCATGATTTGAGCATATTTTTTATGCTAAATGCAGTACCTGTGAGGATTTATATATATAATTTATATATATACACTGTATATATACAGTCTCCAACTGGCATAGAGGCTCTCAGAAAGTGACGACGTAAATTACAGTTCAGTGCGTCCAAAAAGATACATACTACTGTTTATTCACATAAAAGTATGTTGAACGATAGTATACCTATTGAGTATGTAGTGCATAGTATGCGATTTCGGATGAAGCCAGAATGTTTGACAGGTATAGCAACAGTAACTAAGAGGGGCGGTGCTCTAAAAAGTCTACCTGAATTACCGGTAAAGGGCCACTCAGTGCATACTATAGGCATCCATGTTTCTTCCTCAGTCACAGAGTTTTCCCTGAGGAACTGTAAACAGTGTTAACTAACTAACACCTTTTCTCCCGCCCCTCTCGAGCAGTTACACACCAGCTGGGTGGTGGCCACCACATCAGGAAACAGATACCCGAGAACAACGTGTATGTGTTGCTGTGTATGTACAGCAGCTTGTGTGTGGATGGATGTTGTTTTCACTTCCTCCTTGGCCAACTCCCTGTACTGTCTTCACAGCAACAATACCATCACAGCTCAAGGACAGAGCCTGAACTGGCCATTCAACTCCACTGTTGCCATATCAGTTCCAGCTCTACACCAGGGAGGGGAGGAGTAAATACCTCAAATGTCTCAAATGAAAAACTTAATTCACCTGAACACCAATGCAAAACTGAGTGGAACCATAAATGTAAAATCTGGAGGGCCCAAATAGGCTACTTACAGAACTTGCATCCGGTACCTCACACACTTGGTTTGGTATCTAATTTTCTGTGGAAAACTCAACAACAACAACAAGTAAAGGATAATGTACAGCGAGCAGGTCATCGTTGTGAAAGAAACCTCAACAGGGCGATGCCGCCCTCTCTCATCGCCCTGAAGGGGATTCTTTCACAACAATGACCCGCTAGCTGTACATTATCCCGCTTATGACGGAGCTACTTACTTAAGAAATCAATAATTTGACAAAAAAACAGTCCGCCAGACTCCGGCATCAGAACTGCACCCATAGCAACGGTCTGTTATACATAGCAACGGTCTGCTATAAAGAAATAACAGACCGCAGAACGCCATGATTGACCAATCAGAATCAAGTATTCAACAAAGCCGTGTAATAACACTCAACATTATATAATGGAATTAAAGGATTTTTAAAAATTAAATTAAAGTGCAACTGTTGTACTCACTATGGCAGCTGTTAATCTATTTCTGTTTGTCGAACCTTCAATCCTGCTCTCAGCATTATATATTAAAGCTGAAAATAAATCGTAATGTTCCCCCCTTTGAGTCCACAGTATTCTGGTTAACCCGCTGTTGTAAGAGTTAGAGTTAGAGTTAGGATGCAATCTGACTCTGGTTATACCCGCAGCATTTTTACAAGACAACTTTAGGTGATTAGCCTATAACTCATGCTAAATTATGATCTTAAACAATGACTATGGCATTGATATTAAAAAAGGTTGCATCTTTATAGATAATTTAAAGTAATTTTCCTGAAAAATGATGTATTGACTCTTGCAAAAATCCCTCTCAATCATCATTTATGACCCACTAGGTGCGTGGCGGTGTCTGTATCTGCAGTGACCATGCCCTCTAACTGTATTTTCTTATTTCGCTGTGTTGCCGTGTCATCTTCTATAAAAACATAGCGACCATGTGCCAGATCATGAACACGCATCCAATTGAAAGCTACAAAAATGATGGGCACAGAGACGAAAAAAACACGAATATAGCAAGGCGAAACGACAGACAGAAAGACAAGAGTGTTTGCGTTTCACCCACTGCTGAGCACCGTAACCCTAACCGCGGTCAGGGGACGTGCACTTCTGGTGTTGTTGAGCCGGGGAGGAGGGGCCAACTTGAATGTTGTGTTTACAAACTTCTACCGACAAATCCTACTCGTTGTGCCTTTAAGCTCTGAGAGGATGCAACAGAAATCTTTTCATTGATCCTTACTGAAAGATTCAGAATGGTGATCTGATGAAAAAAAAGACTTTCAGTGTCAATCTGAAACATGATTCTCCGTAGCCTATAGCTAAGAGGAACTGCATATTTGGGTGACATAGGTTTCATATACACATTTGAACCCTTTATTGTTATCAGTTATGTTGTAATATTAATATTACAGCTTTAAAGATATAATTCATTAGTGCTCTAATAACTCATTAAAGCAAAACATTTCAGAAAATATCTCTAGCTTAATTTAAATTAAAAAGAATGAAAAGACAGACTCGTCCTTCATTAGTAGATAGGTGGTGTGTCAGGCATGCAGGGTAAATACGAAAGGTCGTCGACGGCATGACTAATCATGGCCGTATTAGTTTACTGACCATAACTGGTCTTTGGTCTCTCTCGTTTTTCTCACAGTTCTCATTTTTCTGTCGTCTTATGGATTTCCCTCTTGCCTTCACCAAAAGGGATGGCTGCTGTTTTATGATGGCGTATGCTATTGTGGTGATGATGATGATTTATGTTCTAATACGCTTCTCTCTCATTTATTCCTGCTCCCTAGGTTCCCATAAATCAGTGCAGATATGGAGCCCAGCTTGGCTACGTGCCACTCGTGCCACAGCAAACACTCCTCAAGGGACATGCGAGGGCTAAGAAACACGGGGGGCATAAAAGACAAATCAAACGGGAATATCATCAATGTGCAGTCATTTGTTTTTACTTTAAATTCAATGATGATCTGAGATTTTTGTACTCTTCACTCGTAAATAAAATAAGAATTAGGATTCTGCAACTATTCATTGCTAAAGCTGTTTTTGCAGTGAGATTTGGGGGGATAAAATGAGCCCCGTTAACGCCACACAGACCGGTATGACTGAGCTGTCTGAGCGCTTCTGTCAGAGGTCTGTTCACTGAAGCCAGATGGTAGAAAGGGAGAAGGGGTGAGAGAGAGACAGATGACAGAAATGGCTAAAAAGAGTAAGTAAGGAGAAGGACATGATGAAAAACTGGGTGGTTTGGGGGTTCCCCTGGCATTCTGCATTAGGAACACAACCACACACACACAAACTAATGAACCCTCACATAAATGCTGCAGTATTCAGCCCATCCAACTGCTGGCTCTGATCCAACATTAACATGGTACAGTCCTCGTGTGGCACCGCGGAGTAAGAACAGGTCATCCTGCCAACTTTCTTCTTCTGTGGTGAAGCTGCTGTGTGGCACCAGAGAATGAAACCAGCAGCATCCCAGCGCCCCTGCCAACTCCTTCCCTTCTCTCTTCTTCTGTGGTGGCGGTGACAAGGGCAACCTGCGATGCAGCGAGGGCCCCTCACTTGACTGAATTATCTCATCAGGGTCCCTTTATTAGGAACTCAGCAGGCTTATTATTTTTATTATTAACGGCCTGTGTTTTCATCCTCAGGATGCCAGGCTTCAGTGCACACAGCTGTTTCTCCTCAACTCCTGTGTTTTCTTAACTTAAGAGGTGCTTTTGCAAAATGCCGTTCAGATATTTTTCTTCAGCATCCCCCCCTCCTCTCTATGCCTATCTTTTCACTGGTCTGGCTTTCTCTTTTTTTCCCCTCTTCCTTAGGCGGGATTAGGCCAAGTTTAACAGCCATGTCTCCAGGCCGGAGTGACAGGCTAGTAAAATTATGTTGAACACAGCGAGCCAGATAATCATTAAAGTATGAAATAATAAATCCAACTTTGCCTGGTTTGTCTCAAGCGAGGCACAACAATGTGCCCGAACATTTAAAGTGACAGTAAGAAAGCATACCTTTCTCAACAGCATATTAGTAGAAGCCTTTGGTGGGAATTCTTAGAGGAATTTGCAGACACCAATTATGTAATGATGATTAAATATACATCATGGAAAAGAAATAAATGCTCACATCAGAAAGAGAGTTAAAGGAATTACTGGTCATGAAAATAAAGTATTTAAAGCCATGTTCCTCAGAGAGTCTAAATCCTACTGGGAAGATTTATGTGGTATATTTTTTGTCTATCATTCATCCCACCCTCACCGTCTTTTAGGAGAGGGTCATGAAGTGAACATGGAGACATCAGGCTGCTAGCTAATAACCTAGTAGTGGACGTCTGATCAATAGCATAGCTCAGGTTTCCCAGCTACATCACAGAGAACAGAAAGTGTAGCAGCAGCTGTTTAGAGCTTCAGTCTGGATATGAACTGCAAAGCTCACAAAGAGTTTGAGGTTTAACATATGG
The DNA here is from genome assembly GCF_015220745.1 of Sebastes umbrosus. Lineage (NCBI taxonomy): Eukaryota > Metazoa > Chordata > Actinopteri > Perciformes > Sebastidae > Sebastes > Sebastes umbrosus. The sequence continues at coordinate 15,995,467 of NC_051269.1, forward strand.
ACACTTTGTTCATGTAAAAGATGACAATTTGGCTCAAAGGTCAAAGGTGCTTTGTTTTTTGTGAATACTGAGGCCTTTGTCACTTGAACGTACACATATGGTGTTTTGGGGCCCTGCTGAGACAACTGATTCTGTCGTTTTTCTTGGGAGGACAGTCTCCTATTTTAGTCGTGGATTAAATGTTCTAGTTTTTGAAAAACAATGGATGTCTAAGGGCAAAGAGGAATAAGCTATCTCAGGCTTTAGTTAGACAGGAAATACTTCAGTTGGTTATTATAAAAGAGTTTGAATATTACCAGATTTATCCAACCATAGACTGTGTATATGCTGGACAACATGTCTCTATTTCCTACCACGGTACAAAGGTGAAACCAAAATATCCCGGATACGGGAGCTGCCACTTTGAGATTTTGACGTCTTCATGTCAAGCCAGAGTCTGCACAATAGTGATCGGGAGGGCTGGAGCTGCGGTATCGAGGTCCCGCCCACACACCTGCCCGAGCCAATCACGAGCCAAGCACAGCCGCAGCTTGTTAGCGTGAGCCACCTAGCTGATACGTTAGCATCACGGTAGCTGTTTGGCTAGAAAGTCACAACTAACCATAATATCTCCATAACTGCATTTATGATCAAATTGACACATGTTCTGTTACACAGACTCGTGACAGTTATGGAAAGTTAAAGTTACATCTCCTCTCTCGTACAATTCCCGAACCTCCGGCTCCGTCACTACTTCACTCAGAGCAACTGTCAATTGCAGCTGTCTTTTATAGCATTAAATATCTCAAATAAAATAAATTAAAACCAAAGTCATCAGAAAAAATAACACTTGAACATCAGCACGATAAAAACTACCTAAAATGACAGATATAATCTTTGGTAAAAAAAAAAATATTTTACGTGTACTTTGACTTTGGCTTTATGACCTATACTGCAGCCAGCCACCAGGGAGGGACTGAGATGTTTTTGGCTTCACTTTGGGGAGCCATCATGTCGTCCATGTTTATTTACCGTCTATGGTCGCAACAAGACACACATTAACTAAAAGCTATTTATTTTATAGAGATTTGGCCTAAGTCAGTAATAAGTCATTTTAGGCTTCCGTTATGAATTTTCTTAATTATAATTAACATAAAATAGTATTAAAATATATATATATTTTCTTAAGTTTGATTGAGCAGACTAAGCTACTCAAGTAGAACTATTCAAAACACAGAAACACTGCTAATACTGCATTTTACAGCTACTGCAAATCATGCCATTTTTCAATAATTCAGACCATGCAGCATTAAGAGCTAGGATCCTGTGTTCATGAACTCCCTAACACCATCTGAAGACTATAATAAAGACAGAGACAACTGGAAAAAAATTCTCACAAATTCAAACCGTGCAGCGGAGCTCAAGCTGCGTTCAGGAGCAGAAAACATGATTCACACATTGAGACACGCAGACACCCTGCAGCCGTCAGTTTTTATGGATCCCAAAAGTCCCATTATCACAACCCTCCAGTCTGAAACAGACACATATTCTCCGAAGCTTTGTCACTGGGCCCAGTGACTCAGGGTTAATGTTGGCCGTTTCACTGTGCCTATATCGCTCCCAAAACTCTTCAAACTTGTCAAAATCACTGTGTGATTTCACCACCATCTTCAGAGACTGTAGCAGTATTCTCAGTGGCCAGCGCTAAATCAAGGAGTGAAAACACAGGATGAAAACCAAAAATGGAAAGATGGATTGGAGCAGCACAACTCAGTGACTGTTTGAACAAATGATCTGTTGGGATTGTGTTGCGTTCATAGACTGTAATAAGTGGATGTAGTCATCTGAAAAAAAAAGTTTGAAAAATGTCAAAAAAAAAAGTGTCGGAAGAAATAAAGTCTGAAAAAAGTCTGAAAAAAAAAGTCTAAAAAAAAGTCTGAAAAAAAGTCTGAAAAAAAAAGTCTGAAAAATGTCAAAAAAAATGTCGGAAGAAATAAAGTCTGAAAAAAGTCCATAGAAAAAAAGTCTGAAAAAAAATGTCTGAAAAATGTCTGACAAAAAAGTCTAAAAGATGTCCAAAAAAAATGTCGGAAGAAAAAGGTCTGAAAAAAGTCGGAAAAAAAAGTCAGAAAAAAAAGTCGGAAAAATGTCGGAAGAAAAAATGTCTGAAAGATGTCAAAAAAAGATGTCAAATAAAGTCTGAAAAAAATGTCCATAGAAAAAAGATGTCCATAGAATAAAAGTCTGAAAAAAAAGTCTGAAAAATGTAAAAACAAATGTCGGAAGAAATACAGTCTGAAAATATTCTGAAAAAAAATGTCGGAAGAAAAAATGTCTGAAAAAAGTCTGAAAAAAATGTCCATAGAAAAAAAATGTCCATAGAATAAAAGTCTGAAAAAAAAGTCTGAAAAATGTCTGACAAAGAAGTCTGACAGATGTGGAAAAAAAGTCCGTTGTACGCTCAGTGGGCAACCTTCAGGTCTGAAAAGTGGAACCAATGCAGAAGTGCCTTAAACTTGTATTTTTTCTAATAGCCAGCAGGGGGCGACTCCTCTGGTTGCAAAAAGAGTCCAATTGTATAGAAGAATATGATGAAATGACCCTACTTCTCACTTGATTTATTATTTATTCATTATTAGGGAACATTGTAAACATGAGTTTATGCTTTCAATCGCTAGTTTCAAGTCTTATATGTGTACAATCAGCAAAAGAAGTTCAACTGTCTAAACTGACATTAGATGTTGAAAGTCATACTATTCGATTTAGATTTGCATGACCAAAACTATTATTGGATCACCATGTAGTTTAACTCTTTATGCATGCCATTGTAGTTTTTTTCAGGGTAGACTAAACCATTGAGTCATGCTTTACTTCTCCTTCACCACAGCTTGACAGTGGTAAGACTAGACTTGGTAAAACCAGAAAGGGGGGGATGGTCAGAACGGATGCTCAGTCTCAATGTTAAAAACACTCAGCATCCATCAGTCATGGTCCCGAGACAATTGGCTTACTTTCCATCCTGGTGGTTTATCAATAAAGTGATTACCTTAATAGAAAGAACAGTGCCTTTTAAAAGCCTCTTTACTTGTCAAATAATTAAATCAGCCGATAGAGAATCTGTTCCTGATCAGATGCGTGAATTATTGATGAGCCAATGGAATCTTTGGAGGGACTCTGGGGGTTATTAATAATTGATGCACTCCATCTGGATTAATGTGCGTGTTATCTACCATTCACATCCATCTATCCATGGATCCATCATGCTCTTAGACCTTCAGCAGTCCAAAAGCAACAGCAACAATTGGGGAAAGTCACATGAAGTGCAGCAACCGTGACTATGAATGCTCATCTGACTTTGATTGCTCGAACATTTTTCCCTCAGATGTGTGCAGAGTTATTAAAACCAAGCCTCGCGTCCTTCAGTACCCAGCCTGAGTAATAACAGGGTAATGCAGTAAGTAAAACAGTCTTGTTCTAATTAGGTGTGGTTGTGTGCGGTGTTCCAGCGCCTGTCGACTGCTCACAGACATGACCATAAACACGTTGGGCCTCGGCGCTCTGTGGATTCACAGAGCAGTCCGCGGGACATGGATGGATCCAATAAGGCCGTTTCTCTTGTGTTTTCTTTCTGAGAGGAAGCAACGAAAACACAACAATCACGATGTGATTCATGTTGGTGCAAAAATAAAAGAGGACAGACTGAGTGATCAAAGAAGTCCATATGTGTTACTGTTTTATCTTTCACTCCAAGTCGACTTCTTGGATCGCATGTGTGATGACTTCCTCTTTATTTCTAGTTTTTAAAGAGTCAGAAGAAACAGTTCTTTCAAGAAACCTTGAGGAGAAAATCCTTTATTTCTTTTATCTGCAGGCTGAGTAATAGATGTACATTTAAGAAATTACAGGGATTTTCTGCAATTATGGCCATGGTGTCTTACAATTTCTGGTATCTCACAGACTACTGTGGTTTGGGTTTTCATGCGGTCTGCAAAATGACAAAATGATGCACTGGACTGAAGCCTTGAACTGACACTTTGACAAACTGCCCTCAGCTAATGTTTGGTTTACACCCGTAAAACATTTGTTACATCCTCACATTTAAGTGCTTACAGGATGTATAAAGTCAAAATAATGACATCTCAATTATCTCTATGTTATTATTATCTCAGAGTCATGAGAGGTTGCTTTACAATATGGTACACAAAATCCTGATTAGTTACCAATAAATTAATAAAGACCAAATCTGTATCAAACCTGCTATTTAATAATGGCTCTGAATCAAGGACTGCAGATAATTACCTATTGCTACATAGGCCTACTAGTTAATAAACAAACAAACCAAGTTAACGTTCAAGTTTGCATAGCACAATTTTCATATAAAAACGATTCAAGATGATTAAACATTATAACACAGATGCAGAGGACAGGCAAATACACACATTTACGCACAGATAAAAAACATACATATACACATACAAAAGTCAGATAAATGAACATAATAATGACCAAATAATCTCACCTCAACTTCCATTTAGTCGCTGTTCTAAAAGGTACAGTGTGTAACATCTGGCAACGTCTAGCATCAGTTGTTGTAATAGTAGCATGGGTAAACTAGAGAATAGCAGAGCCAGTGCGTAGAGTGTGTGTGTGTACGTGGGATGTGAGAGAAAGAGAGCAGCGGCGAATGTGTGATGGTGTGAGCGAACAAGTGAGCTAGTGGAGCAGAAGACAGAGTTAGTTTAGCTCTGAGAATATCAAGTGAATGTTCAGTGGAAGTTGCAGTTTGTGCAGAAATAAATGCTGCAGCTCCTCAAGACCAACGGAGGTTTCCCGTGTCTTGTTTCCCGGCGGCTGAGTGGAGCGACGGGGGTTAACTCTAGAGCGAGTAACGTTATCGACTCTGGCCCAAGCAGGAAAAGTCAACGCAGCGGTTTATCCGTTCTGGGCTACACTGTAGAAACATGGCGGCCAGCTCCGTGAAGAGGACCAGCTCCGTATGTAGATATAGACGGCTCATTCTAAGATAACAAAAACACAAAGCTTCTTATTTTCAGGTGATTATACACTAAAGAAAACATACTTATTATTATTATTATATTCAATTTCTGCCAATAGATCCCCCTAAATGTAGCCCACTGTTCCTTTAAGATTTTGATCATATCACATGATCTTCATCAGCAGACAAACTTTACCAAGTTGTCCATGATGGGAGTTCAAAGGTTTCTTTTTAACACAAAACCTAATATTAAATATAATGCAATAATCAGAAATCAGAAATAATCTAGTCTAAGATCATTGTGTCTAATCAGTGTGTAATGATATGTTCCTAGATATTCTGTATGTAAATCTGCATACTGATCAGTTTCTTCATGAATCCTTCCTAATTAGCTCAGCTAGAGAATGTCAGAAATCACTTTTTTCTTGTTATGTACATATGAGTAGCTATCTGTGTGCTCCCTGGAGTAAACTGATGCTGTTCATTCATTGGCAGTTCTTTACTCATTCACTACTCAGGATTTTGTGTACCTCTTAGTAAAGTGTTAACGCTGAGCCTTCCTCTTCTCTTCTCTCAGCTCTTCTGCCCTTTGTGGGCGGAGTTTTCACACACTTTGCAGTGACAAGGCAATGTGCAACAAGGTGAGGCCTCAGTGAAAATCCACTGCCTGGAGCCACCATGCAGACTGCAGAGGAAATGAACACATCGCTTCTTTTTTCACACCTTTACCTTTACCTCTCCCTCCTCCCTCTTTCTCTCTCACACATTCACCCCAGGCATCGAACTGATAATCCAAAAGGTCACCTGTGGCCTCCTTCTCTCGCCCCTCCCTTCTCTTTCTCTTTTACAATGAGAAAAAAAAAAGAAAAAACAAGCCAGAGGGAGTTTCAGTCCTGATCACCCAGGGCAGGTAACTCTGGGAGTCAAACAACCGTCTCCTCTTCTCATCGCAATTAAATCCCACATCATTTCCTTGTTAGGTGAGGTACTTTTCTTCATTCATGAAGGTGAAAAGGTGACACAGATTATTTGGCAGCTGAAATATATCAGGGTTATATACAGTTCACTGTACTCTTAAACAACCTGGTCTCCCATAATTTAGTGTGACAAGAACAATGTCTACAAATACAAATACATGCTGCATGTACCAAAAAGGGAAACGTCACAAATACAAATGCAACATTTTAGTTTTAGTTACCATTTTTAATTTTTTAGCCTTGACCAATTCGACTTTTAGACTTGGTAATCAAAGTTAAATTTTTCCTATCAAGAAACGTCCCATAATCCAATATGTGGAAGACAAATATAATGTTTACATACAGTAAACTGTGTCCATGACATGTAATTGCCACTTCAGAGTTAGTTATTATCTCCACCAGACTGGGAAGAGATTATGTGTCTGTCGGGCGTGTGTGTGTATCTGTCTGTCCGCAGCTAATCTTGTATACTACTAGACCCATCAGCCTTATATTTTTTTGTGCAAATTTATGACCGTATGCTCAAGGACCTCTCATGGTTGTGGTGAATCATTGGAAAATCATTTTCATTGAGTGTTTTATACTGTCATTGACTATCTCCTCATAACCGCCCGCTATGGGCCGCAAGTGATCAACAACTGCCTCAATTTGGAGTCTTGTTTCCTGCGTGCTGACTACAACGGAGGGTGTCTTCTCATGTCGGCAGGAGGAGAGCTAGTTAGCTGTTAGCAGCCGGTGGGCAGCAGGTGCGTTTCGCGAACAGAGCTAACAGCTAACAGGGCGAATAGAGCTATTAGAGCTAACAGCTAACGCAACTAAACACACAAGACTGGCAGTTTCTGTTCAGAAGAAGCATTAAACATCAACATGAAGCGTTACACAGTGAACTGCAATTTAATGTGACAACACACAAGTTTACAGTAAATAGATGTACTGAAGTAATTCAGCTGAGTGCAGTTTGAAGGTAAAACGTATTTAAGTTTGGAGTTACAGACACTTTACATCGTGCATACATGCTGGACACACAACCTGCCCTGCACTCCCCATTCCCCGCCCACAACACACCTGGCGGATATCTGCAAAACTACTGAGTGCACTTTTCTAGATAGTTTATTGTGTTGACCTAGCAACTTCCACGTAGGCAATTAATGTGAAGTGATGTCTTTAAGCATGCTTACTACTCCAGTCCGTGATTCCTCTTATCAAATTATACCGAGAGAAAAAGACGTGCAAACAATGGAATGCAGGTAAGTGACACACTCGCTCACTGCTCAACTTTTAGGTTTTCTTTCTTGTAACCAATATGTCTTTCGTGTAAAAGGGCCAACTTAACAGTGTCTCTCATTCCTCCATTAGCTTCCTGTTCAGCTATCACTTTTCAAATCATTGATTTGCAGCGATAAATCCTGTGGCTTTCAGTAAGCTTTTGGTGGATCGAGGGATGAAAGGTCAAAGGTCAAGGGTATGTCACCATCCTACATTTCATTTGGACTCAATCAATATTAACACAGTCAAAGCAGACGGGTAAAGCAGCGACAGCAATTTGTCCAATTTGGTTTTACTATCAATAATCCATTTATAGACATCGTTCCTCATTGAATAAATATTAATTAAGTTTCTCATCAGACATGAAACATGAAGCAGAAAAGTTGTGTGTAAACCACAATGTTGTGTAAGAAATTAAGTTGTTTTTTTACTGTTTGTCTACTTTTTCACCGCATTTCTGAGATGTAGGCTGCAGCCTCTCTGACTCAGACATTACAGGGTCTTATATTACTCTCATTAAAATAGTCTGTTTCCATATTTTTCAGACAGCCACGTTGTAAAAGTACAGTTCATTATGCATGGCACCAATGAACAAAAGGGATGTGAAAATAAATTATATGTCAGTTTTTAACTTTTTGATTGTTTCAAAATTGCCTGTGGGTGATATTAATTTCAACTCACAACCACAAGCTCGAAACAGTATGTTAATGAGCATATGCTTGTAAAAGAAAAATAGATTTTTACATTAAGTTCAGGGTGTGTCTCATGACCGCTTAAATTATATGAGTCTTGGTGTTGATGTTATTTTTGACCTACGGTTTTTTATTATTTCCCTGACCTTTGACCTTGGTACAGTACGACCCAGTTGAGAGAAGGAGCTGTCGCTCCGACGGTTTTCTCTCTCTTCTAAGACTCAAACCTGTTTCAGATTGCGAGGCAGCGGGGCTTCTGCAACTCAGGAAGCCATGAGAAAGTATTTGAGATTGTCCCCTTTCATACAAAAAAGAACTCCTTCTGCTTGTAATCTTTCACTTTTACTCTCTCTGTTATTGAACCGCTCTTTGCAATTCATCTCCGTCTTATTTGTTTGTATTCTTGGTCTTTATTCAGTGAAGATGTGAGGTGTCTTAAAAGCAGAATTTTGTCTCTATTGACAAGAACTTGCTGACGGTCTTGCCAAGAGCAGGTGAAATCAAGAAGACAGAATCCATTTTTTGATGGCTCCTGTATCTTCTTTTTCTAGCATCTAATGAGTTCAGTTCACTTAAAAACTGAAAATTTGTTTCCTTTTCTTTCTTTCTTTCTTTCTTTCTCGCCTTCTCCCCGGATGTTATTGCTCTTTATCCCCTATAACTCACTTCCTTTTGCTGACAGTGATTAAAACATTATCTTGCCTTCTAATAAAAAGGCATAAATCAGGCAGACATGCACATGCAGGTCATGTAATGAACCCTTGCTTCCTTCAGCCTTCCAGCCATGGGAATCCAGCACAACATAGGCAGAAATGACATCATACAGTACCCTCACAAGTCAAGTATAAACCCTTCATTATCACTACCATTATTTTGTTTTAGCTCTGTGGGTATTTGATCATGAACTTATGCAACAAAAATGTGTGACAAATAGCAAATTAATGAAATAATTTCTGCTTTCAATGCCAGTTGTGTGTGTTTTTTTTTTAAAAAGAACAGCTGATCTTCTGCTCATGTGATGTCATTTAAGGTTCCTTGTTTACTGCACATTAATCATATCGCTGATTCCTTTGTTCTGTTGTGTTGCCACAACAGGACATAACAATGGTCATATTAATAAAGCAGATGTGATTGTGCTTGGCAATACTTTTCATTTCACTATAATGTGATGAGTAAGATGGAGGAGATCCAATAGAGAAACTGTCCCTTTGTCATATTTAATACGACTGCCACAGGGCAATTATACAAATGATACATAATGAAACTGAATATTTGTGAGAACTATGTTTTAAGATATGGTAATGATGAGAACCATCCTCGCACTCATTTTATATTTACTGACGCAAGAGCATCAATGAACTTCCTTTTTGACACGCAGGAACCTTCCTTTACTGAACTACCACAGAAACTATTATGGACTGTGTGAAGTTCAGTGTTCAGCATGGTCAACATGTGCTTAAATTTATCCTACTGCAACACAGTTTTCAGTACTTATCACAGACTTTATATAAGAAGTGGACGTTGTCACCGTGACATCACTCATTGGTTTGTAGACTGACGTTTTGAAGCCTCGAGTTCAGCATTTTGGCCGTCGCCATCTTGTTTTTTTTGCAATCAGAAGTGACACAAGAGGGTGGAGCTAAGTACAACCGAACGCTGAATAAGACATTTTTAGGCGACCAAAATGGTTACAATTAACTTTCATGAACTGAAAACACACTGTGAAAGGGTTAAAGTTGTAAGATGAAAACGCAGATAACTCCCAGACCGCACAACGCCGTGGCAGCGACCTGTCAATCACAAGGTCTAAAGCATCCCCTGCTTTATGGTCTATTTGACTCTGAATGGGACCATAATTTACTAAATGGACATCATGCTGTATTGAAAAAGACTTGAAACTAGCGATTGAGACCATGAACTCATGTTTACAATGTTTACTGAGGTAATAAATCAAGTGAGTGACAATGTTCACTTATTTTATTTTAAGTCCTTAATAACGTAACAAACGTAGATTTTTTTTTTGTTTCAATTTTGTAGTCATTTTAAGCCACACCATTATGTTTTTTTTTTAAACTTAATCAAGTAGTTTTGTTGCCTAAACCTAACTAAGTAATGTTGTTCCGTTTTTTGTTTTGTTTTGTTTTGTTTCACTTTACAACGTTTAAAACTGCAACCATAATCCAGAAGAAAATGTGTTTCCCTCAAAAATTATTTGAGAATGCAGTTTAGTTTTATGGGAAAATGGTTTAGGAGGTGTAGGACACAGGGTTGCAATTATCACATAGATCCATAGTACCCAGAAGATTAATCTTAATGACTTTGGTGATCCCCTGAATTTTCACCACCAGGTGAGCTCACATTTTGGTTTGAGCTGTAAATGGCTGTAAGCCTCTTGACCTCATTGACTGCTGTTGTTGTACCTTTACAGTTGAGGTGTAATTGATTCAAGGCTCTTCCTTTTTCCCTGTTCTTCTTAAAAACCATTACCCGAAGGAAGGTATCATCATCACCCAGGAATATCACTCCTCTGTCGCCATCACCATCTCAAAATTTGAACAAAAACACGTACATTGTTAATATAACAATAGGCCGTGTTGTTGTGAAACTATTTCACACAATTCCTTGAGTCACATGGAGAGGGCAGAAATACAATACTTTCGACACACCTCGTCTTTGTGAGAGAGAGAAAAATCCTGACGCTTTCAAACATTGGATCCTAAAGTCTGATGCTTTCTGCTCCGTCGTGGGAACTTGAAAAGCTACGTGTGAACGTATCTGTCTCACCTCTTGGCCTGTGCGCAGGAAATGGAAGAGTTGAAAGTGTGTTTTTGTGTGTACGTTCGGGGTGCGGGAAGGGTTTCAAACAGTGGTGGAATTCTCTCAGGAGATCATCCATCATATGAGAGTAGGAGCCCGACTGAGGTTTTGCTTTATTTGCATTCATGAGGGGATTATAAATCACCAGAAGTGAGAACAAGTGTCAATCGTCTGAGCTGTCGCTTGAACACCAGCTGTGTAGTTTAGTTTTCTTCAGACAGATGGGAGTTTTTAGGTTGTTTTTAAGGGTGGTTGCACTTTTTGTCTGTGTGTAATTGATAGCAATTACAACTGATGAAAATGACATCCTGTTGATCCAGTGTTGACTCACAAAGCGTGTAATACATGGAGCAGAAATGTAAGCTATTTTCACACAGGTTGACACAGCCACTGTTGTGTATGTATGCATGGGAAAACATATAGAAGAGTCAAGTGAATACCTGCCCCGAGGATGTTCAATTTCACATATCCGCTCAGACATTCTTTTAACAGTTTAATGTTGTGTGTTGCAGCTCTTGGATTCGGTTAGAAACACTTTCTCACGGTTCAACAGTGAACCCAGGTGCAGGCACGGAGGATGAGTCTGACAGTCTGATTGTACCTACTGGGTAAATAAACAGACAATATGAATGGGATTGAATGACAGCTACTGGGATGACAGTAGCCGTCATCAAGTGTGTATAGTCAGGATTAAATTGATGAAGTGATTTACAAGTCATGTTTCAGCCCGCTATAGCCGAGGAACTATTGGCATCAGGATGGATACAAAATAAAAATAAAAAATACTACTTTAAATGAAGATAAGGATTATTTATTTAAAATAGTTTTATTAGTTTATTTACAATGGATTCATATTGCTTAGCTTCTTACCTTTCAAAGGAGACCAGATATATGCATATAAGCCTTATGGTTGAGGAGCTATTCCTGATTTATTTTGGGTATTTTATTTTTATTTTAGGTGTTATTTCTTGAGTTGCAAAATCTTGTTTTAAATTGACAAACATCATATGTGTGATTCATGGCACAAATCAAATGGGATCAATGGGATTTTTCTCTCGCCGTTGACTACTGTTCATATTTTTTCCGAAAGAAGGTCCCATGGTGGGCCACTGGAAGGCCGGGACTTCGCCTCTCTATAGCCCTGCACTGTTTACTGAGTTTGTGAAGCGAAGGTTGTGTTCAGCTGTTGAGAAAAGTGTTGACTAATCCATTGATGGCAGTTGTTGATGACATATTTTGTGGTGTTTGTACAGGCGTAGACAAAATACCATGAACACCTCTCATAGTATAATGCAGGCCAACACACCACAAACCAGACTCATAAATTATGATGAATCATCAGCTCCTTGAGACAAAGGTACTATTTATTGCAGGGCGTTGTGGATGGACTACGTAGTATCATGCAGATACTGTATTTATGTAATTGTGTCCACCCTCTAGGTTCAATAGAAGTACTAATACACTTACATTCCTATATTGTTACATCCATGTGTCATTATCTAAATATAACAACAAGTACAGATTGAACATCCAGCATCTACTATGATGGGTATAAAGCTGGGAACCTTCCAGACTGTATTGTTACATGTGCGTTTCTAATGCTATTTCTCATGCCGCACAAACATTAGTCATTTTATACAGTATATCACATCAGTGGAGCAGCTCCTGCAGGCTGAGGTTTCATCCCGCTGTGGAACCAACTCTGTCTGAGGCTTACAGCCCGAAACATCTGTTGTAATTTCTGTCAAATTGAACTTTTATTACCTGGTCATTAAAGCCGCAGCAATGGCAAAACCAGATGGGTTCTTGCTGACCTTACAACTGCTTCTTTTTTATGGTGTTGGTGAAAATTGAACCAAAGGAAGCCGTGCGCTTTATAAAATTAAGGCAATCATTCCCACATTCCTGAGACATGGGGGGCACTGAGGAGGGCAGAGAGAGCTGCAGCTATGGAGGGGGACTATATATGAGTGTGTTTGTGTGAGCGTGAATACAGTACATGCACTTCTTCATGAGTAGATTCCTGTGCAGAGTGGGAATGGATTGCTCGTAATGGGTTTATAATCATTTGGTTATATAAGACAAAATCTGTAGGCTAATTATCTGTAAAATACATGAGAATACACTTGCAAAATATTCAGTAACTATTTCTTACGTGACCTATTTGAATAAAAGTAAGGAGTCTGAAGGCAGAAAATATACTTGTTTTTCAAGAATGGGTATTGATCTGCGTCTGTGTTTCCATACTGCAAATTGGAATTAAATGTTAATGATCTCAGAAGTTCGATTATGCTATTTATTTTTGGATTGTTTTATCAAATAGAGAATATGCAGTATATAACATGTGAAAAACAACCCCTTCCCGGCCTTGCACATGCGTGTGTTCCTGATGGGCCTCCTCGCCGTACGGTTAGAGGCCAGGGTCAGTTAAATAACACGCACAGCATATAACCAGCCTGGGTGAGAGCTGTCTCACTGGGAGGGAGGGCTGCTCCATCACTGGTCCCAGTGGGGAAGAATGGAGGGATGCTGGGTGTGTTTATTAGAGACAGAGGGAGGGAAAAATGCTTTCTAGAAGAGTGGAGGGGGACTTTTCGTCCTATTCCCTTGACGTAAAATCTGTATTTGTACTGGAGAACCTCTGCTTTTTAGATGTTTTATTTTTATATTTTTGAGATAAAAAAAACATAAATATTGGTTAGCAATCCTACGTCATGATAAACAATACATGCTGGATTCAAATCCATTGGAGAATGCTGTAAAAGTTAGAAAGATGTCCAAGAAATTGTTATCAAAGTAATGTGACTCATTTTCTTAAATTTATAAAACAAAACACCCTTAAACCATCTTGACCATTAACCATCTTGACCATTAAGCTTACACTTCGTCAGAACCGTTTGCCGGATGGAACAGCTTCGGTAAACCCCCTCCCTTCGCACCTCCAACAATTTCTGTAACTTTCCGAAACCGACATCTGACATTCACACCCACTTAACACAGTGATTAGCCAGGCGTGCCGAAATGAGAAAGAAAGCAGGCTCTCAAGATCACTTTTTCCATTTGTTAACCAAATACTTCTGTCACTTTTTATGTGTACAGCCAAGTGCAGCACTATTAATGCCTTCCAGGCAAATGATCATCATTATCAGCATATTTAAACAATACTGTGTCTTTGTCACGCCCCTCGGCGTGTGATAGCGACGCACAAGGCACCCTTTAGAGTCTGTATGAGATGCACAGGCTTTCAAGTAACTACAATATAAATCCATCTGCCTAAATATTAAACGCTCAGAGAAAGTGGTTGGGGAGCGCGTGATGTAGTTTAAAGAACAAAAAAACACACACAGGGCAGTTGTGAGGGGCGGTGGATGGGTCCAACAAACGCAGAGCTCTCAATAAGGAGACCGCTGTTTGTGTCCCGTGTGAACCCAACAAAGTGTTGTTTGTCTTTGTGTTCACAATCTTTAGTTTCACTTTCACTTTACAAACGAAGTAATTGTAAGCCAAACCTAACTAAGTGGTATGGTTTGAACTCACAACCTTAAGGCGCCAAGGGATTGTGAGAAAGCGCCAGTATGTGACGGTTTGGCATGAGAACATGTTGTTCTCACCTCTCTCTATGAGGGCAGGTTTGTCACCGCGCCTTTGACTGTGGCTGTTCAAAACAGCTGTAAACACTTTTGCTTCAGACGTGGTCGAACAATACATCGTACTAACTAGTTCTTTTTAGAATAATCCGGCCCTTAGTGTCATATCTGCCTGCCAGTCCATCTTAAACCACATTTCCCAGAATGACTTTCAGCACCCTCCCCCAATACTGGGAGTTTAAACTTGTGGCTTCCAGTCAAGAGTGGACAGATACCGTAATTGAGATACCTCCTGCTCAGAACACAAATATTGTGTCTCTTTCCTACATTATGACAATAAAAAAAGCAAACAATAATTGCTTTTTACCAAGTCAAAAAAGCATTTGTGTCTGCTGACCAATTATTAAAAACAGAAAAATAGAGTAGTGTCAACGTAAGTGATTGGCTCAAATATAAAGTGTGAGGAAATGTGAATTAAGAGGAACTAGTGGACAGATGTTGAGGGATGTTTTGGAGTCATGACTTTTAGGGAGGTTTTCTGCAGACAGAGGTGTGTGATTTTGAAGGTGGAGGTGATGCCATGGGGCAGATGGGATGTTTGTCCCCGGTACGAGCTAAGGTTTATGCTGTTGGGGGATGGATAGGAGGGCATCTAAACGCAGATGTGGCGGTTATAGGGCTCTTGCTTCCTTTCACATAAGCCCTGCAACGTATAATATTACATTCATTCGCTCCTGGAGTTTATATTCTCTCTCCCTCCCTTTTTCGAGTTCTCTCAGTATCCCTCAGCGTGGGGATAGTAATAATGCTTTCACATCAATGTTCCACACAACAAAATGTTCAACTTCAAACCTGCTGAGTTATAATTCAAGACAGATCAAAATCACAGCTGACACCTTCTTCTCTGTGATTTTTCATCGAACTCAGAGAGGCACCATGTTCCATGCGTCCTGACGGGAGGAACGCTGATGACACACCGTGACAGTAACTGTGTGTCAGCGGATGCCGCCAGCTGGCAAGAGGATAGACAGACAGCCAGCCGAGCCCATCAGAGGAAGAGAGAGACAATGGCAGCTTTTATTTCTCCACCGCACATTCCAGTGGAAGAAAGGAGTTGGCCTGCCCGCCTGCTGTTTGAACCTGAGGCAGACTAGTTCATCGTGTCTGGGTCACGGTACTTCCCAGAGCCATTGTCATTTTCTACCTCACTGCTGTACAGTGTTGTCACAATGACAGTTTTTTTCCCAGCATGTCTGTTTATTTTTCAGTACATTTTTCCTTCAATAAACACCATGAGACCACATTTCTCCTCACTTCTATGAGTGTGGTATCACTGGCAAAGTGTAACATGTTTGGTATTGTTATTGACGAAGCTCTTGCGACACTGCGGGTGATCATCAATCATCATGTCATTGAAACATGTTCATAAGTTCGTAAGGTCACGGCTGTTGATATTAAAAACACCAATTAAAAACAATGGGCTCTATTGTTAATAGCTATATGTTCCTTTGTGCATAATGGTAAACTAAAACTGCTACTGACAATGTGTTCTGGGTGCATTTTGTTGTTTTCTGGCATAATTATATATATTTTTGTTGTTCAGGTAAAAAGTATGTGATTTTGTGTCACATTCTGTGCTGCCAAGTGATACTGCACGAAATATCATTGTTTATTTATTGAATGATAATTGAATTTTTACCAAATTTTGCCACAGCATATGAAAACATTTTCTGAAAATTATGTAATTTTTCAGTGCAGTAAAAGTAACACAAAAAAGACCAAAAAAAACATCAGGACATGTAAAAAAAAATAGAATTTATAAAAAATAAACCATGTGTTTTTGGACATTTTTTGTAAATATTGTAACATATTGATATTGAAATAAAGCTTTAATAACTTTGCTAGATGGAGATTGTCCATGTCACCATGTTTAACAAGAGAGAAGTTTATTTGCAGGTTATATAATAATAATAATAATTAAATTTTTGTTGGCCATTTAGCCTCATCTGTGACCTCAGGACTAGGTGCAGGTGCTGCATTGTAACATCTGAACTCTATACTTCCTGCATCGGCCCGGAACATTGTAATTAAACAAATTATCACTAATGCAAATTAGTTTGTAATCGCCATCATTACGCTTTTGTATTCCTTAACAATCAAAGACAAAGAGCTTATTTCCGGACTCATAATTGTCATGACTCATTACACAAGTTAGAGATATAAGTTTCACCAATGACAGTAGCCTCAATAGACCAGAATGCATTGCTGTTGCCACAAGCCACGCTGTGTGGAGTGACATAAGCCATTTTCTCGACTAGAAAAATGTTACCTCTTCCTTATTGCTTTTGCTATCACTCTTACAGCTGACATGTGCCAAATGCAACAGGTTGAGGGACATTCTTTGGGGGATTATTGAAGTAATTATCGGTGAAGTAGGAAACTACGCTGAAGTCATTCTTAATAAGTTGGCTCAAGGAAATAAAGTAGGAAATTACAGCATTTCAGCACAAAATAACAACTGGAATTCATCCAAGGTCACCATTTTAGTATAAGACGGTGGATCTTTCACTTAAATCCATAAGAGGCCTCCATCTTTATAGTAGTAATATTGTTTGTTCTCCTTTACTAGTTGCACCCATCTGACTGATGCTTATGAATGTTTAACAGATATTCATGATGTACTTTTCCTCATATGCCTGCAGCTTAATGGTAGCAGCAACCATTAATTTAGTTCCTCCATCTATCTCCTGCTTTTGTCCTTTTGTCCTATTCACCCAGGACACGTGTTGTATTCCAGCTTTTTTTGGAAGCCCTATTACCGTCAAGGATGTTCTTTTCTTTTATTCGGAAAGGTCAGCGATGCCGACACTAGCCCAGATGCAAAGTAGCATGGATCTCCCCCAGGTGCCCTCACGTATCCATGTCTCTGGGTGTTGAGATGGTGTCAGAGAAGGCATCCTGTTGTCCCCCCGCTCAGGAGAACCTGTTTCCTCCCGAGTCGTGGCTCCCAGCTCCGACACACTCTTCCTCATGTTACAGAATACACACGGAGACAATGGGATGGGACGAGATGGGCACGCATAAAGCAGGCACAAACACACATATTCTCATTTTATTAAACAAACAGGCAGGCAGAGGATGAGACACCTGCATCGTGATTCCTTCTCCGTTTCAAGGGGAAATTATGATCGTTGCGCTCAGGCAGACAAAGCTGTCAAATATTGCTTTTCTTCAGTTCAGCAGGTGTTGTTAAGACTACAAGACACATCCACATGACCTGTTTTGGTAACCTTAAAAGATCTTTGACATGTCCCACATACACAACCTGGAGCAGGTGATGTGCTCTAGGCCTTTGGGTTAAAAGTGAGAATCTAAGAAAATAATTTATTCTTGAAATGTCAGAAAATTGGAACATTTAAAAAGGCCTGGGTAGTGTGGGAAAAGGTCTGCACACATGTCTAGGTGTGAGTTTTATGATTATGAGTCTTCAAATGAGTTACAGCTTCCAGACTGGTTTTGAGGCTGTGAATAAAAACACTGAATTTCAAGCAGTTTTTAAAGACTGGACGGATTTAGGTTTACAAATAGCATCGTATGAACATGTATTATGTAGATATGGAACTTTCATAAACAGTTGCGATCAATTTTACAGTATTGTGATATTTGAAACAGCTTTTTTTTCTATATTCAAGAGATATCTTTTGCTTATTAACGCAGTGGAAATACATTTAATTAACTGCACTTTATGAGGCACTTGTGCATTTTCAATTTGTATTACTTTTAATTGATAGATCAGGGAAATATTGTGTTTTACTCCCATACATGTACTTGAAAAACTGCTTAAGATGTTACATACAAAAGACATAACCAACTTTTTAAAAAATTATGCTTTGTTAACCAGCTACAACATTAAAACACTGCTCACAGTATGTATATCAATGAATTAATAATAATATTCCAATAATATATTATATAGCAATACAATTATTTAACACTTTGAGAGGGTAATCTTCTTGTCAGCTGAGGATACTATCATATAATTTTCTTCTTCACTAATTTTCTTTAATTCATTCCAATTCATTGTAAGAGTCATTAATAAACACAGAAAAAACAAACAAATCCACAATCAACATAATGAGTTATTTGTGTCTCACTGAGACCTTTAAAAGGTGTGTGTGTGTGTGTGTGTGTGTGTGTGTGTTTATTTTATTTTATTTTAAAGATGGCAATCTGCAAAACGTGGCTGCATATGGGTTCAAACAGAAGAATGACACCTTTAGTTATATGCCTAGCATTTAAGGAATAGGCTATTAAGTGAGAGGGGAATGGAAATAATGAATCTCCCCCCACACACACACACACACATACATCCACACTTAACACACAGTAAAAGATAACCACCACTGTCAACAGCCTGCAGTTATTTACCACAAACTAACAAATCCTCCTCCTACATATCTGGAGTGCATACAGAGGAGACTCAGAGAGGAGGACCGGATAGTGTGAGAGGGGTCGTTGTGTAAACAAACTGGAAGAAGAAGAAGAAGAAGAAGAAGAAGAAGAGCCCCTTGACCAAACAAAAGATTGAAAGATAGAAAAAGAAGAAGAAGAAGAAGAAGAAGAAGAGCCCCTTGACCAAACAAAAGATTGAAAGATAGAAAAAGAAGAAGAAGAAGAAGAAGAAGAGGTAATAAGTGGTTGAGATAAGGGAGCGCGCTCTGGCGTACACGCACGCACACACACAGGTTGAGGCTGCGTGCAGCGCGCGCAGGTCTCGAGAGGAGGAAGAGGAGGAAGAAGAGGAGGAGGAGGAGGAGGAGGAGGAGGAACCAGAAATCTTTGCTCATTTACTTAACATCACTTCCCCACCGCCGGGAAAGCAAACACGCTCCTGAAGCTGCAGAGGAAGAGAAGTGAGATCGATGTGAGCGACTGAGAGTCTGCAGAGAAAGCTGTCAGCTGGCAGCAGCACCGGGACAAACACCGGGACACACCGGGACACACCGGGACACACCGGGACACACCGGGACACTTCTTCTTCTTCTTCTTTATTTTCTTTCTTTTTTTTTTTTCCTGGTCACTTGTGAGAAGTGTGCGGATCCTCTGGGCATGGAGACACAACTGCTCTGACTGATGATCGGATTTCTTGCTGCACATTCGTCTTTCTGAATAATGGTGAGTGTGAAATACTTCAGCTTCTTTCATTTATACTTTCATTTTGATCATGACATTGAGGGTGTTTATTCTGCTCAAAGCACTATATATCCTTATACATATTTCATCCTTCTGTCTGGGTGAAATATTTCTGTTCAAAGTTTCAGCTCTGTTGGTGTTCAATTTATATGATCTTCTAAATAAACATCTCATTTAATGTTTATTTATATCACAACAATGGCCTCTAAATAAGCACACCCCTGTATGTCCTGTATGGGTTTTAATTAAATTCATCATCAAATCAAATATGAAATCATGGCAGCCTATGTTTACACATGAGACAACATATTTTATTATCAGATATTACCAATTAATTATAATAACTCCACCTAATTATTATTTTTTTTTATTTATTTAACCTTTATTTAACCAGGTAGTACTCATTTAGATTAAGAATCTCTTTTGCAAGAGACACCTGGCCCAAGACAGCAACATTTAAACATACATTAAAGTTTCAGACGCCACAACATTAAAACAAATGCAAAATAAATACATAGCATAATATCATACAAAACACATTCAAATCAAGTGTTTGAAGCCAACGTTAAATTTAACAAATTTATCAATTAGGTTAATATAATAATGACAATATTTTTGAAAAGGTGTGTTTTCATATAAAGCATAATATGTGAGCATTTGAGAAAACATACATTTATTTATTACTTTAATCCTTGAAGGGGAAAAGGATCCTAAAGGCCTCATGCAAACAGCAAACGCTTGTTGAACACATTTGGAATTAATGTTGGCTAAATATAAACTTTATTGTAAAGCAGAAAAAATTAAGGCAATGTAAAAAGTAATATTTTGTTTTTCAGTGTAAATCTTCTTGTCAGCTGAGAATACTATCATATCATTTTCTTCTTCACTCATTTGCTTTAATTCATTCCAATTCATTGTAAAAGTCATTAATAAGCACAGAAAAAAAAAAAAATCCACCATCAACAAATGAGTTATTTGTGTCCCACTGAGCCCTTTAAAAGGTGTGTGAGTGTGTCTGTGTGTGTGTGTGTGTGTGTGTGAGAGAGGCACCTTCTCTCAGATTGAGCTCCTTTGTTTTTCTTGGTGCTGGTTTAGTCGCTGCAACACTTTTCGCTGGGCTTTAAGTACAGAAGATTACACTGAAACCACTGACACCCCCTCAGCAGCCATGCAGGGACCCTCATTAACTAAATTAGGGGAGCCTCGCTAAGCACTTTTCAAAGGCTGGTATTCATATTTTTCAAGGACCCCTTCATGGCTCCAGACTAGAAAAACTCACTCACTGTGTTTTTCCAACCGCTTAAATCACCTTTTTAAACATCTACGTCCATCAGCTGCACAGTTGGAAGAAAAAGGATTTAATGGGGCAATTTGGATTTTCAAAAATAATGTAAATAAACAGATTTGGAGCAAAGACATGTGACATTACATTTTCTTGTATAGAGATTTTTGTCATGATATTTTAAACATATATATAGAGAGGGAGCTGCAACGATTAATTGATTAGTTGTCAACTATTAAATTAATTGCCAACTATTTTGATAATTGTTTAATCACTTTGAGTATTTTTTTTAAGAAAAAAAAGTCTAAATTCTCTGATTCCAGCTTCTTAAATGTGAATATGTTCAGGTTTCTTTACTCATCTATGACAGTAAACTGAATATCTTTGAGTTGTGGACAAAACTTGTAGATGTCATCTTCGGCTTTGGGAAACACTGATTGATATTTTTCACCATTTTCTGACATTTTATAGACCAAACAACTAATCAATTAATCGAGAAAACAATCAACAGATTAATCGACAATGAAAATAATTGTTAGTTGCAGCCCTACATGTATATACATATATATATATATATATATATATATATATATATATATATATATTTATTATGAAATTAGTTCTTTTTAAAATTAGATTTAAATTAGCTTTATTTGAACTATACAGTTTTGTTTTTGCATCTTTATATATGGACATCAGAGCTTTTTTTTATTATTACTATCATCATTGTTTCAGGGCAAACAAAGTTTAACAGTGAAATGTGTTTCCCATATACCTGCTCACACTCATTTCTGCATTTTATAGAATAAACTGGACGCATATCTCTCCTTGTCAGCGTCAGTTATCTGAAATAAACCTGCAGGGCTAATGGCCGGCCAAAGTAGGGTTTTTATTTTGGATAGTTGCTGTATCAGATTCAGGTCTGTGACGGGTTGTAAATCTCAGTAAATCTCCTTTGTGTACCTGCATTTTAACCCCCACAAATACCATCCAGGGGTCGTGATGGAGGGGTGGTAGAGGTGGTGGGGGGTTGGTGTGTTTCCTCAGACCACATACCGAAGGTGTGTGTGCTCGGGCGTGTTTGATTTAACACTGCGGTTCGTCTCTTAATAACATTAGGCCCCATTTCTGGACTCCCTCTCTCTCCTCCTGGGCCGGGTCCCTCTCCGTCTCTCTCTCTCCTCAGCCTTCATGGTTCCTATTACTCGCTCTAATAAATTGTGAATAAGCAGCGGCCCAAAAAGTCCCGGGCTGTGGAGAATTCCCCATCCTGTAGCGCGAGGCACCCCCTCTTAAGAAAACACAAATTAATTCCAAACCCCTCTGTAGCCAAACGTTTGTGGAATGATAAATATTTTCATAGGAAGCTCTGCTCTTCCTTACTTTATCTGCACCAATTTCATTATATTTCTTCTTCACAGCCGCACAGTTCTTGATGCCTTTTAGCTTCTGTGCATCTTTCTCCTCCTCCTCCTCCTCCTCCTCCTCCTCCTCCTCCTCCTCCTCCAGCCTCGCTGACTTGAACTCAAGGTTACACCAGGGCCCTCATGTCGACCCTTATAGTCTGAACATAGAGTCAATCCATCCTCTTACTCTGAAATGAAGGTATTATAGGACTAAAGCTAGACTTATGAGTTTCATTTTGCTTCGTTCGCTGCACTGAGGTGACTCTGGTCAATATTTGGTGCAGAAATGTTTCAGTCTTTTTCATTTAGATGCTGCTTTTGTTTTTGTTCTATTCATTCACACACTGTCTTTGGGTTTTTGCTCAGCCCTGTGTGCTAAATGTTCATGCTCCAACACTGTGCTTCATGCTTGATCATTATATAGGCCTAGTTATAGTTTGTCCTGCTTTTGATAATGAAAGGAACAGATTACTTAAAAGATGCTGTTTAGAAGACCACAAAACAGTCAAAACTAATCTTATGAAGTATGTTAAAAATATGAATGTCTTCTTTAAAGTAAGCACTTGTTCATTTATTCATTTTCATTTTCACTTTTACATTTTTTTCTTTAGTATTTCCTGTTAAACTCCTTTATTTTTGTTTCTTTAGTTTTTCCTGTCTAACTATGTCCGTATATCTCCTTGAGCGGTCGCCGTGGAACAAAGTAAAGTCTTCTAGGTTTTCATGGAACGAATGCGTCTGAACTTTATACAACTTCAGAAGCAGCAATCACGAACGTAGCCTGATATGTGCAGCTGTCTGAAGGCCTGACTAAATCAAAACTCTCCTCAACTATTCTTTGTAAAAGTTCTTCTATTACTGTAAAGAAAAGCATAAAAGTAACAACGGAAGGTGAAACAAAGACAATAAAGTCAATGAATTATTAGCATTTAAAAAAAACTGTTTTGATCTCTCTCATCTAATCCTTGTTGTTTTCTGAATTTAGTGTCTGTTGTGTTGTGAGACCTCGGACATGAATCTGCACACAGTACACGTCAATATGTAACGAGATGCTGGTGATTCTATTGTTGTATAAGTTATCACACTTCCCCCTAAATGTCTTCCTCTTTCCCGCCCTTCTCTCCCCTTTTTAATTCCCTTAAAGCCCCAGAGAGCACCCTGTGGTGGTGGTGTGTGTCTGTGTGTGTGTGTGTGTGTGTGTGTGTGTGTGTGTGTGTTAAACCCTGGGCTGTCAGCAGACAACAGCTGTCTCTCTGGCTATCTCCACTCTCCTTATCTCATCTTGAGAAGCCACACACATCGCAGCGTATAGCCTGCAGTGGCCATATTTCATTTTTTTTTCATGCTTAATAAGGGTACTTTCCACTGAAAAAGAGAATTTAATAATTCTCTGCGGCTCTGGGAGTATTTTTCTTTTGAGGCGTCAGAATTTTTCTTTATTGAATCTTTTCCTGAATATCCTTTTCTTTACCAACCCCTTTTCCATCTTTAACTCACAGTTTTATAATATCTCATCTCATCTCATTATATCTTGCGTTCTTATCTCTCCAAAAGGGCATAAATCACACTGTTGCTTTCTCTTTTCTCTCACACACACACACACACACACACACACACACACACACACATTTACACAGTAAATCTACCAGTAGAGAAGTAATTGGACCTCAGTCCGTCTGTAACGGCTGCGTGCTTCAGCTACCAGCGAGCTCTGTCCGGCCAGCTGTTAGCAACTACGGCGGCCACTAGCAGTCATCTGCTGAGGAGACGGATCGAGGACAAAACCTTTTCGTCCTAATGACTAATAAAGTCTGAGAGTGTGTGTGTGTGTGTGTTCATTAGAGAAAGCAGAAGCAGTCATGCAGTCAGGCGTGTGTCAGTTTTGAGTGTGCGAGCGTGTGCGCGACCGCCCTCCCATCACTGGACCAGATGTTTTTTTACCTGGGAGCCAGACCACCATCTGACTGGGGTCAGCCCGGTCCTCCAAGCCCACACCCGCTCCTCCGGGCTGCTGGGAGGTCTGCCAGCTGTCCCTCACTTTGACCCCCGTCCCGGGGCACTGGTTCTGTGGGAGTCAGAGTCTGGGCCTTGGGGTAGGTGGTCCTTCTCGGATTTGGCAATATTACCGGGGGGAAAATTTGTTAGGGATATTATTAGAGTGCGAAATGCCTGCCGGTTATATGGGCAGTGAAGGAAATATAAAAAAGAAAGCAGAATTCTTTTGAATGTAGAAAGGAGTAGAGAGTGTGTGCTGGAGAAAAGCAGAGATAAAGACACTGGCGTTGTTGAATAAAGAGGTTTTGATTACTGGGGGACAGAAGAGGGTAGCTTCTGGCATTAAAGCAGTCTTGTTGCAGGGAGTTAGTCAAGTGGAAAAGAAAGGCCACCAAGTCTGGGAGGTAAAGTTACAGAGTCGGCAACAGGTTCACCGCTGCCAGAGATTAACTGGAGCCTCTCGTAGAAGGACTTCTGTTTCTTTCAAAGGACTTCTGTATCCGCTATTATGGGACTTAACTGTTCGTTCACTTTTAATTTGAAAGAACTTCAGTATTAGCCAGGTGTGTGTTTTGGTTTATTTGAGAAAAAACATTGCAGAGACTCCAGTGAGAGTTGAATCTGTCAATAAAGTGATTAATGGCTTGCGGCGTTTTTTTAAAACTGGTTGCTCAAGTTTCTTAATTTTTGGTTGATGATGTAAACACACTAGCTCAGGAAGTATTAGCCGGGGACGTCTGGCAATGTGCTGCTGGCTGTGTGAAACCTCCACTGAGATGGGTCACTCTGATAGGAAACATGGAAACATCTTACTCTTGTGTTTTTGCTTTTTACCGTCTCAGCAAGTGTCAGACTTGGTATGCGGAGTCAACAAAAACACGTCAGGTTTACTGTTGACATTAGCATTTTTTCCCCAACATAAAAAAAATAATAATGCTCAGGTTTTTTTGTTTTTTGCTGATGGACGGCTTTATATGTGTGTAAACAGAAATGTTCTGTTAATTGATTGGGGCATAACAATAATTTGTAGTGTATCAAGTATAAACAGATTAGCACAAAAAGGACCTAAATTAGAATACAGCTAGTGTCCTTTATAGACGTTGCTGACTGTAATAACACGTTTCTTACTAACGTTTGATGCTAAAATATGTGGAGAGCACACAAACACGCACTTGGAATGCCTCTTAATGAATTCTCTGGTTGCTTCGAGGTCGTGGTAGGTTGAGATTATCAATCCTGAACATCTGTTAGTGGACCACCAGCGTGTCCAAGCCTCTGTCTCTGTATAGCTAATGTACCCATTTCGATCAATTGGCAAAGAGAACTTTGTCTTTTACGCTGCTTTACACCTTAAACCTTTCCCAATGATGTCCTTATTTTATTAAAGACATGGTCAATTAACTGCTAGTTGTATGATTTAACATTGTTCTAAATATGATGAGAAACTTTTTATAACTCCTTGTGGAGCTATAAAATGATTAGTCGAAAATTAATCGGAATCTATTTTGATAATTGATTAATTATTTAAGTTTCCAAACATTACCTGGTTCCAGCTTCTCAGTTGTTAGGGTTTACTACTTTTCTTTGTCTTATGTGATTTTAAAAAAAAGAGAAAAAATAATATATTTGGTGTTGATTGGACAAAACAAGCAATTTAAAGACATCACATTGGGCTTTTTTGAAATTGTGACGGCTATTTTTCACTATTTTCTAGGGCTGTCCTTGTCCAAAGCAATTCTTAATCGACTAACACTCATTCGATTTAGCGGGCTAATCGATTAATTGATTTAATAACAGATCTGTAAAACTTTGTTTCTCCACAAAGAATCACAAAAGCACCACTTTAAATCTCGTGTTTGCCAGAGATGTGCTCATAAGTTTCTTGGAAATAAGTCATTCAGCATGAAAAATGACTAATCGACTAAAGAAATCTTAGTTGACTAAGATCAAAACGACCGATTAGTCGACTGATGGAATAACTATTTTCTAACATTTAATAGACAGAATGATCAACTGATTAATCAAGAAAAGAATCTGAATAGAATAAAAGATAATAGTCATAATAATCAGCCCATAGCTCTGTGCTTTGATGAAACATGTCAGAGTTCAGACAGCGAGGGGCTTTGTGTGTTTGCCCCTTATTTATATAAATATGTTTTGTGCATGAGACTTAGCATTAGTATGTTATATGCAGTCTGTATATGGATTATTGAAGGATTATCAGGTTTATGAGGACATGAGGAGTTCTCTGTTTTTATCACAAGTTATTTGAAAAAATAATCTTCATCTTCTTTCCATTTATCTTAAGAGGTGTTGGCTTTTTTTTCTACCTTCTGAATATGGATGTAGTTCAAAAGACTGAAGTATAATGCTAAAACTAATTGTGTGCCAAGAGGGCAGTAGCTGGCAGATGGCACATATTTCCACCACCAAGCCGCTGATAATGTCACACAAACTCAAATACTGGGCCCTTGTTCTGTGTCTTTTATCGGCGACTGTGTGTGCGTGTGAGAGAGAGAGAGAGAGAGAGAGAGAGAGAGAGAGAGGGTTTGTGTGCAGCAGTGAATCAACCCCCAACTAAGCCTCAGGCTGTTGGGCAGACTGTCCACATCGAGGGCTCCAGGTGGGGTCCCATATGGCACGACTACAGAGCAGCAAGTCACCTCGTCTGAGGAGTCACAATGTTTCAATAAGAGGTCAAACCATCAGAGGGTCAGCGCCGCAGTGTGTGACCACCAGACCCTCACATGTTGAATGAAGACTCAGACAGACTCTTGACACAGAAACACATATTGATATTGTAAACACGTCTAACCACACACTGACATAGTATTCAAATCATTTTTGACTAAAGACACACCCTTCTTAGGAAATTCAGCGGACTGTGACTAAATCATTCATCAACGGCATCTAATGAAATACACAAATTAGTTGAAAAGTGATGTGTCACTCTGATACACTGATACCAAACTGCCACTGTCATTCAAAGGAGAAGACAGTTGACCTTTTATGTTACAAGTTGTTTTTGATTTTAATTATTTCAGATAGGAAATACAGTAAAATTACTCATTGAAACTAATAATTAATATACAATATATAATTCTTTGCTTTTGTTTGTTTGCATCAAACCTTCTATTAAATATTACTCAAGCTCAGCAAGGTGTAGTTTGGGAACTATTTCATCTTAGCAGTCATACATTCACCAAATGATGTGACTTTAAACTGTGACACATTTTAACTGGAAAGTCATTTGGGTAATCCTTGCTAGTTTTTACTTGTACTACACAGTATACTAACCGCATTACTTGGCCATGTGTGATTTGATTTCTTAGTAACCTACTCATCTTTCCTACTTATCTAGAGTTTGGGGCGCTTTGTGGTCGCAATTGTTGTAACTTGTTTGCAGTGTTTGGTTAGCGGAGCTAAATATGTAAACTGATATTTCAAGCTGTGTTTTTTTTCATTCTTCACACACAACTACTTCCATCATTTAAAGGCAGTGTCGGTGATCTTGAGAAACTAGCAAGAGTACAGTAGATTTTTTAAAAATCCAACAGAAAAACCGAGCCCAGTGTTGCCAACTCTTTTCAAATGTAAGTAGTTGGCAGCACTAGCTCCAAAAGTCCCTGAATCCCGAGAGAAAGTCGCCAAGTCGGCAACACTGTCAGTCTGTTGTTTCAGCCACTCCTCCAAAATTTCCATTATGAACGTAAACAGCGAAGATGGCTATTGTAGGCAGGCAGGTAGCCCGTTCAACCATTACATTTGGGCTGAATGAAATGATTGTACGGGCTGATTGTACAGTTCTCCGACAGCCACAGGTACCAATTTCCTTTTCTTTTGTCAGAGCATTTGCTTTACTGGTTGATGTCTGGATGTTAAGAGAATTACAACAAATATAACAAAAATGTTTCTAAAATCTTTACCAACCACCTTTTAAAGTGCAACACTATGAAAGCATTTGACAAATGATTATTGGAAAGTCCGCTCTTTTATCCCCATTTGAATGATTATTGCGTCTTGACCGTCTTTATGGCGGCTGACTTGTCACCCCACGTCTAGAAACACTTTCCACACTTTTTCGGTCGGACCGTTAAATGAACTAGTCGGCCCACATGGATCAATGTCGTGTCCGTCGTCCGTTCCTCACTCAACAGTTTACTTGAACTACAGGTAAATCTGCATAAACTCAGCGTAGTCCTTTAACTGTATCAAATGACATTTCAACTTAAAGCACAATCCGCCATCCTGTGATGTAATCCATCAGCACAAAGGCTAGAATTTGATATCCGTGAAAGAAGCAGTGGTCTAGCAGAACCCTGGGACCCAGGTGAAGCTGGTGGGACTGGCCTTGTGGCCCCGCGGCCCCCCGTGGCCCCGCTGGGTTTGTTTTAGCTTCGGTTTCAGCCCTCGGCTCTCCACATCTCTGCTGAGCTCCGCTCATCTTCCCTCCGGTGTCCTGCAGTTCCCATGGCCTTGTGCGCCCTCCTCCCAGGCCTCACCCTGAACCAGGAAGTGCCTTCCCTATCGCACGCAGTTTTTGTGTTTGTGTCTGCGTGCGTACAGGACTGTTGCAGGGATGCAGCTGAAGTCAAGAGGACTCTGAACAGGCGTCACTCTCACTTTTGATCCCTGGAAAGGGCGAGGAAATGCTAAGCACAACAGCACTTTCCTTATTTTCCCCTCTGTGCTGCGGGATCAGTGTTACTCTCCCAAGCTTCACACTCGGCCTGTGATAAAGGTCAGATCAGGATCTCTGATGGCTGCGAGGTCTTCAGGGTCATTTCAAGCGGAAAATAATAGGAAAACCAAGGAACACATGGTTTAGATTAAAAGTATGAATTTCTAATTGAGTTAAAGCTAAAAAAAATAAAAAGTTATAATTTAGTTTAGTTATAATAAGAGTTTTCTTAATTTGGAACAATTTAAATTACAAGTATCTCTAATTTGTGTCTTGTTTATGCCTTTGTCTTTTTACACAATTAGTGATATGACAAACAGTTAATCACCTCCTTTGTGTCACATTTACATTCTGTTGTATTTACGTTTATTTTACGGTCAATAACACAGATGTGCAGGTGGATTTTTTGGCTGCAGAGTCTTCATGGTTGAAGTATATTTATTTTCTCAGAAAACACCACAAGCTGTCTTGGGTGTTTTTAAAGCCGGGAGGGCGGCTCCATCAGCTGGAGCTGACACAACATGAGATGTGTTTTCTCTGCTTTTCTGTCAAAAAAAACACTCTCGTTAATGACATGAGAACAACACAAAAGATACTGTAAGTCGTCTGAGGTTTTGTGATGCCCGGTGGAGCTTCTGTTGATCAGCACACTGTCACAATTTCTGTCACTTTTCTCAGACAGCTTGTACTTTTTTTTTTCTCCTCTCACCTTCATCTTCTCTGCTGCTGTAAAAACCCCGCTGCCCCTATAATTCATGACTGTCATCTGTCTCTGTCGTTGTGTTGTCAGCGAGGTCAGAGGTCAGGCAGTTAGCTGCAGCTTTGCCAGATTGGAATGGCCCAGAGGCAAAGAGAGAGACAGAGAGAAAGAAAGAGAACGAGAGAAATAAAATAGTTCAGCCTGTTGTGCATTGTCATACAGCACAAATAAACAAGAGTAGTCGTTATGTTGCTGAACCAAAAGCAGGTCATGTCACTATGATCAAAAGTGTGTGAACACTGGAACATTACACCCACATGTGATTGTTGAACATCTCATTCCAAAACCATTAGCATTAACATGTTGCTATACCAGACTCCAACCTTCTGGGAAGGCTTTCCTCATGATTTTGGAAGCTGGATTCAGGGATTTAGCCACAAGAGCATCAGTGATGTTTGGTAATAAGGTGTTGGATGAGGTTGAGGTCATCGCTCTCTTCCGGGCCTGTCAAATTCTTTCATACCAAACTCAGAAAAAACATCGTTGGTTATGTTTGTGCAAGTTGAAACAGGAGGGGGCCTTCCCCAAATTGTTGAACAAAGTTGAAAGCACAATGTTGTCTCCCAAATATTGTTGCATGCTGAAGAATTATCATACAAAAATAAGAGAGAAAGAGTCCAAAAGTGCAGTGTGGATATTGTTCACATACTTGTGGCCCCCTATGGTGTTAGTATGACTTGATTAAGTTTCCCAGTACAACTTCAGTTGTCCACAGTACATCATGCTTTAGACTGACTGGCACCTTGTGTGAGTTTTGACTTTAGGATCTGCTGTCAAACAGGCTGACCTCATTCAGCTTCCTGCTCAGACTAATTCATGTGGCATTGACCTTTTGACCTCCAGCTCACTGAGCCGGGACCCGTCCCTTCCCTCTCTTCTTATTACCCTTTTCGCTCTCACTCTTTCATATGGAGTCAGTCAGATCAGTCTCAGTATAAATGAATGCACACAGAAGGATTCACAAATGTATTTTGTGATATATATATATATATATATATATACTGTACATAAATGAGTCTCCACGAAAATATTTTTCGATATACACAAAAGTAGTTATCGTTGTATATAAATAATTAAAAAATCCACATGTAAAAAATAAGGTTTACAAATATATTTCTGATGCACACACAAATAAAATGTATATGACAAATAAATCAAATAAATGTAATAGAAATTCACAAATATATGTATTTAAAGGTATTTTCAATTTTCATCAAAAGCATCTTTGGATGTTGTTGCATTTATATACAAATTGTTGAACCTTTTATATGTATTTTTTTACATTTATATACAATTATAACTATTTTTGTGTGCATTGAAAATATTTTTGTTGAGGGAGTCATTTATATATTAATCACAAAATACATTTGTGAATCCTTCCGTGTGCATTCATTAATATTGAGACCGATCTGACTTCATCCTTTTTATCCTTCCATGGAACTGTTAAAGGGGAACTAATACAACCTGAGGAATTCAGTAAAGGAGATGGCAACCTGTCAAAGCTCTATCGTCTCATCATATCACCCAACGACGTACGTGAGAAATTCTGCTGAACTGAAAATACTGAGTAAACTCACTGCTATTTTTTTTATTTTGGACCGCAGCCCTGCTCTGGTCTTTCTTTCCTGGTTTATTTCCTCCTAATAGCTACGCACAGTGTGCACAGCGCCGGTGCCAAACAGCAGAGTGAGTCAGCATTAGTGGAGCATTTTTTTTAACATTTTCCCTAGACACAATGTTACCTGTCAGGTTACTGTAACTCGTCATTTGACTGTCAGAGTCTCTAATCACCACGCTCTTCACATCAATGCCGCATTCATTGTGTTCTCTTTCTCCTTAAAACTATTCACCTCATGAACTGTGTGCAACAGAGAAAATAGCTTTCTTCCCCTCCTCCTTGTCCCACTGCAAAGCGGCCCGAGGCACGTCGCCATGTGTCAGTCACCTGCATACCTGTGTCCTGATGGTGTGTGTGCTTGCTATTGTTTCCACAGGAGAGTTGACGGCTCGAGAGGAACCTGACTAACAGCAGTGAGACGGGATAAAGAGGATAAAGCTCTCTCTACAGAGCCAGGTGAGAGGGCAGAACTACAAAGAAAAAAAAGTGGCTGCTCGCTGGAGTCAATAAACAGATTATAAACTCTTAAAAAAAAAAAACTGCATAATAATAAAACTGGTCATCAGGACTGCACACACAATTATTTTTGGAGCAAGGAGATTATTTTTTTTAGGGCAACCAATGATTTTAATCAAAAGCTGCATTCATTTCTTTTTTTTAAATCCTATCACATTTTTGTTGGAGTTGGAGGGTCTCCTGAATTACACAGTGTCTCTGGAATTGTAAAAAGATTATTAGGAAATAATGCTGATGTTGATTAAATGTCATGAGCTATTATGCTTATTTTCAGGTTTTCAGGCTTTAATGTTAAAAAAAAAACTCACTTTATTTTTCTTCACCGGCTCTACCCACCCAAAAGCCCAGTCTGCTCTGATTGGTCAGCTGGTCCACTCTGCTGTGACTGGTTAATTGAACCAAACTCCGCTCCAGCTCCGCTCTAACTGGCTTTGTTTAAAGGGCGTGCCAAACTAGCCGCTAGGCAGGTATTGTGTTACTTGGTGACATCACCACGTTACGGAAGAAAAGGTGGGACTTCGAGCGAGGCATTTCAGGCAGTTCAGGAGCAGTGTTTCTCCCTTTGGCGTGGACTTTGCAGACCTTTTACATGCACAAAGAACTATATAACAAACTACAGGAAAAGGAGAAAAGGAAAAAGTCCAAAAGCATAATAGGTTCCTTTTAATGTTGTGCTAATATGTGCAAAGCACTTAATTACAACAATTTAAATCTCATTGTTCATTTCCTAACTGGTTTCACTGTGAATTTTCTGACGACGGTGCCCGTTCTTGCCTCATTCACAGGGCTTCTCATCATCGATTACAAACTCATCGTACCTACTGCGGGTGAGTTCTTCATGACATTTTGGCACTGAAATTGAAAGAGGAAATGCATTACTTCTTTTTCATGCATGTCACTGCATGTCTTTGTGTTAACTGTAGGAATAAAAGCTAAAATGTGGCGTCACAAGGAAACTGACACATCATTGTGATTCAACCTTAAACTGTGTGATGTTGATTATGAACTTATTTACGTTTATTTGACCAAGAACTGTAAGGTTTTCTTTTCCTTTAATTATGTTTAATTTAGGTTCATGTGGTAACTGTTTCATGCTAGAAGTCATAAAAAAATAATAAATAGATTTTACCACTGTGTGCATCCCAGCAGAGTTCAGTTTGTTCTGTTTGTGGCATTAAAAGAAAGTGTTTGCATGTTTAACATGTTCTTCCTGACACTGACAAAAAGAGAGATGTTCTATTGTAACAGATGACGAGAAAGAGAACTTGTCAATAAAAGTGTCCTCATTATTTCTTCCTTCTTTAAGATCAGCTGACGGGTAGAGGCGTCATGGCTGCGTATGGACAGACTCAGTACAGCCCGGCCCTCCAGCCTGCAGGGCCGTACGCACCATACACCCACCACACACAGGGCTACAGCGTGCCCTCTTACAGTGAGTACAAACAATAATACAGTCATATAAATGCATGCATTATTTTGATAATCATCTCAAAAGCAAAACATGTTTGTAATGTGATGGCAAAGCGAACACGTACGGCTATAAACTCATGTTATTTACATCAGATTCTCCAAGTCAGTGCAGCGCTATCTATTTCTCTAAAGTGCTCGTCTTCCTTCTTTATTTTGTGGAAACAACAAGACACAAAAATAATTCAGCACATTGGCCAACATCAACATTCAACTGGAAACTAATTCAGTCTCATTACAACACAATGGAACAAAAAAGGAAGACAGAGGGGGACACTAGGGGGAACAAGACAGTTTTGTAATGTATGCAAGAAACGAGCACATCGTGTTACAGAGATAGATTGTTATACATTCTTAATCGATCCTCCAGTGGAAATACATAAGTCAGTTAACATAGTTAATACAAAATCTAAATGATTTACAAATATTTCTCCTTTGTTAAAATGGCTATAACTGTGCATGTTTTTTATGAAACCAAACAAATTCATCCTGATGGCATCTCTCCATACTTAGACATTAAAACAGAAGACGGCCTGAGTCATTCTCCAGGACAGACGGGAATACTGGGATACTCCAACTTCAGCAGCACTCCTCCCAGTCAGAGTCTCTACAGCTACTCTCACACACACGGTGAGTCTGAGACACTCTATGTACGGACACACAGACCTGACAGTATACTGTATAATACACCATCTTTGATTTCAACCTTCAACTGGAAGGCTCTTCCATCTTCGTGTTGCCTTCCTCAACTCTTTTACTCCTTTTCTCCTCTCATCTGCTCTGCTTTCCTCTCCTCTCTTCTCCTTTGCTCTCCTCTCTCCTCCTCTCCTCTTCTCTCCTCTCCTCTCCTCTCCTCCTCATCTTTCTCTCTTTTCCTCTCCCTCTCTCTGCCACACCTGTTCTCCATTAGCTGCGGTCTGGACTCCTGGCGTCAAAAGTCTCTCCACCCCTCCTCTTTTCTCGGGGTCAGGCCCCCTTTCTCCACTCAGACCAACAACACAGCATGCAAGCGCTTGTGTCTGTTAGAGAGAGAGAGAGAGAGAGAGAGAGACAGTGAGAAAACATAGAGACAGAAAGGATGGGAACAAGAAGAATAACAGAGAGAACAAGAGATGGGCAGAGGGTCTTTGCCGAAAAACAAAAAGTCAAACAAAGTGTGTGCAGCTCTCTGCCCACGCATGGTGTGTGTTTTTTTTGTGACTGTGTGTGTGTGTGTATCTGTGCTGTACACATTCCTCAGTCGCCCGGCGCCCAAAGCATGACTCGCTCAGTGCGACTTTATGGCTTTGAAAGCAGCGTGAAATTGACCTTGTGTGTGAGAGGGGAGAGGTTAAGGTGCATTATACGGAGGAGTGAGTGGGTTTAGTGTTGCAGACTGGGGGATGACCCGGTTTCCACTGTATGGATGAAACAGACAAGAGACAAAACAGGATTAAACTGTAAACAGATGATGTTGGTGCTACAAACTGTACAGTACAGCTCATTCACATACAATCTTTACTACCTTAAGAGATGGTATTTTCATACTTTTACATGTTTTTGTAGGTTTGGCGTTAGTTTTGATTGATTGTAACATTATTGTACTCACTAGGGTTGAACCGATTCAATTTTTTCAGTCCCGATAGCGATACCTGGGCTTTGGGTATCGGCCGATACCGAGTACCGATCCGATACCAATAATAAGCGATAATTAATAAGCTGTATGTCTCACTGTGTGGAAGTGACTGGGATCATTCTTTAATGTGTAAGGCAACATCAAGCTTGACTTAAATATTGCTTTTCTAACTTTGCAAAACAAAATGTAACAAATAAATACATAGATATAAATAAAATTAATTGTTATTTGTGATTGAAATAATGAATCGTACACTAGCAACTTGGCAAAGAAAATCTCCAAAACATGAATTGAAATTCAAGTGTAAACCTTTTTAATGCAGCAACAAATTGGTCAAAACTTAAACAGGAATTAACATTCCAGTATATAATGTACATAGTATATAAACATAGAATTGAGTTTAGTAGATCAGCCCAGATATGTCACAGATATCCGATCCTGCTATTTGAGTCAGTATCGGCCCGATAAGTGATCCGGTATCAGGATCCGTGCATCTCTAGTACTTAATTGCAGAGATCTGGCAACATGATGACAACGCCAAAACAAAGTCAGACAGGGCAAGAAACAAGAGTGTTCAAACAATCAGACAGATTTTCAACAAGCCAATAATCTATCTAAACCACTTTATTTAGAGGTGGAACCAGAAAGTTAGGGCATTCACAAAGTTTCTAATTTCTCAGGAAAACTGCGCACAAATAGAGCCGAGTATGGCAGGTCAAAGTTAAACAAGCCGTCTATGTTCTCTCTGTTTTCCAGCCCTTCCCAGATATTTCTAGTTTTCCATATCACTTCCTCTTTAAGAGAATATTCAGATGTCACACATTATACGGGAATGTAAATATTCATGTAAACGCGCTCATGATGAAACTTCTTACAAACTGCTAAGCCCTCGTTGACTGTTGAACCAACAAACAGTTTTTTTTAACAGGGTGTAGTTTGAGTTTGAAAGACAATTTTTCCTAAACAAAACAAATTTGTTTGAATATTTTTATGCATAAATCATTAACTGCCAACTTCAAACGGTAATAAACTGCCACAACAACCAAATGTTTGTAGGATTTGAGAATGTTTCCATGTCATCCATTATACTGTACACAATACGCAGGCACACACACACACACACACACACACACACCACAGAAAGCCATCGAAACACGTACTGTACACTGTGCGTACAACTGAAACCAAATGGGGACTATGGGAGCCTTTTTGTGTTTACTTGAGAGACCTCCTGTATTTTTCCTTCAGTCGCTTTGAAGATTGTTGTGTTGTCCGGGGAGGTTTCACTGTGGTTCTTCCATTGAGTCATTTTTCTCCTGTTTGTCATGCACTGTGGAGAGGAGAAGAATAAACGGGGTGCAAGAGGGAGCAGTAGTGGACGGAAGAAATGATAAAAGGTCTACTTGAGGAAGTGGATCTTTAAAAGTATTTAAGGACGGTTCAGGTCATAAATCTTTATTATCCCCAAAGGGCAACCTGTTGTACAGCTAGCAGTAAAAAAAAAAAAAACAGGTTAGGTCCTTCACAGAAAAGAACTGTACCTTCCTAATGTACATAACAAAAAACACCCATTCAATAAACAGTACAGTTGGAAACAGTAATTGTTTGCAAAGGTTAATTGCAATGCACACAATAGTCTGCTCAAGCAACTGTCAGGTCTTGTCACAATAGGCCCTTTCATCCACAACACGTTGCCAGGCAATATTAATGCTGGCAGTTTAGAGTCACCTATTAACCAAACCGTTGACTGTGGCAGGAGCACCCGGAGGAAACGCATACAGTTTTCACTTATCTAGTTTGATATCTCAACATCTTTCTGATGGATTGGCACATCATTCTATTCATGGTTCCTAGAGGATAAATTTATTTTTAGCAACACTATGAGATTGAAATTTTGAGGGAAATGTTGGACGGATTGCAATGAAATTTGGTTCAGACATTCATATTCCCCTCAGGATGGATTGTACTAACTGGTGATCCCATCACTTTTTATCTAGTGCCATCATCAAGTCAAAACTTTAATTTGTCCAACACTTAAAGTGATAGTTTGGGTGTTTTGAAGTGGGGTTGTATGAGGTACGTATCCATATTACCTACAGTAGATGACAGTCGGCATGCCCCCAGCATTGGGAAACAGACAGGAGCACCGGAACAAAGCAATACAGTGCTGTGGACGTGGACAGTAGGAAAACGTATTTTAGCCACCTAAAAGAAAGGGTCACCTAAAAAAAAATGATATCTGTTTAAGTTTACGCTATATTTAGAATGTTTTCTGACGACGAACTGAAACGTATGTATACTGTTTTTCTCATCTGAGCCTGCTGGCTTTGGAGAGAGCATAGGGAAGGAGAAGGAAAAGGCTGTCTGATGGCAAAATAAAGCGGTGAAAATATTGTAAATATAGCGTACACTTAAACAGACATCGATTTTTTTATTTTCTTTTTAGTTAAGCCTTTCTTTTAGGTGGCTAAATTGTGTTTTTCTGCCGTCCCATAGCACTGTATTGCTTTGCTCTGGTGTTGGAACTCCTATCTATTTCTCCAAGCTTGGGGCATCACGACAGTCAGTTTTCATTACAATTTGTAACCTTTTGAGATATCCAGCCAACTCGGCAATTGGTGGAATGGAAAGATTAATGCTGTCCAGTGCCTTAGGTGGAGGTGATACAATTGCAAGAGATATAATTCATCAGACAAACAAACAGCATTGACAGACTTGACAGAAGGATGCAGGGCGAGGCAGTGTCACTGTGGGGGGGAAATTGCTTGGAGGAAGACGTTCCTGCCCCGGCTTGATTAGACTGAGAAGATTCCCAGAGCAGCAGCAACAGCAGCAGCAGTAGACTTTCCCACCTGTATTGTTATGTCAAACATAAATCTCCCTCCCAGCTCCTGCAGCACTGAGCTGTCAATGAGGAAGGAGTCAAAGTTTACTGCTCATTACTTCCTCCACGCAGTTTCACAGATCAGATGTTGTGAAATTATATCCGAGGTTGATTCATCAATACAAGATGTAACGCAGGGAAATCTCTCACCAGCTTGTGATTATTC
The DNA here is from genome assembly GCF_015220745.1 of Sebastes umbrosus. Lineage (NCBI taxonomy): Eukaryota > Metazoa > Chordata > Actinopteri > Perciformes > Sebastidae > Sebastes > Sebastes umbrosus. Next base: position 16,033,364 of record NC_051269.1, read on the forward strand.
TCTATCCTGCATGATGAATTGTTTCCTGAAGGTTTGACCTTTGTCTTCACATCATTTCTCAGGTGGTGGTATTTCATCTGGAATTTTTCAAGGCACCCATGCAATCTCAAGTTCAACCCCGTTCAACTCTACCCAACAAGTGAGTATGATTTAAATGTTTATTCTCATTAATATCTACCCAAGATATTCCTCGTTGTCAGTGTTTTGGTTCAATTTAGTTTTAATGAAATTTTAAGTTAAGAGGTAAAAAAGAAACACCAAAGTTTGGTTTACATTTTGTACTACCTTATCATTTGCCAAGTGACGTCATTATTTCAAGTGTTAACTGTAAAAAGAATGTTATTTCTACACAATTGTTTTACTGCCAAGACATCTGAAGAGTTTCCACAATAGGATATAAAAAAATATATCTTAAACTAGAGACCATCTTGTGATGGGATCACACCAGCCCCAATGTCCCCTTTCCCAATTCCTAGCCCCTACCGGCGCCCTTGCTCGGACCACGCCTATCTTCAAACTCTGCCTTCCTTTTGATATCAACTACACACCTGTGACACCTTTTTGGTTGTGATGCTATCGTGGTGACAAAATCTATCCACAGAAGGACATATAAACATCTGGCAAAGTACTTAAAACCACCTCTGTGGTAGTTCTTGCTACAGTCGGTCCCTCCAGGACCACATTCTGCCATAATGACACACACACACAGACTAACAAGGTGAAAACAATACCAGCCACATGCTGTTGCGGCTGGTAATTATAGCAATCTTGACAATATCATAAATAAAGCTGTCATAAAAAAACAGTCATATATCAATCATACTGTATTGTTGACTGTCTAAATGCATGAACACCTCAGGCTGGAATGTTACATGACACTGACTAAAGTCGTTGTTTACGTTTTGACAGGAGTTTTCAGCGTACTCTAGCTACAGTCAGAGTCAGTACTCTCCGTATTATAACTCACATCACTACAACAGCCCCTACCTAACCGGCAGCAACATCAGCCCTGCCGCCATCACAGCTCCAATAGCCTATCAGCATCCAGAACACCCCGTCATGCTGCCCAATCACAGCCCAGAGTCACACACAGGTAAGGAGTGACAAACCACTATTTATGATGTTTAAGTTCATTTTTGTTTTTTGTTTTTAAATGGACATGTCATGCCACATACTAGCTTGTCGCGAAGGAGGCTAAATAACGCTCCATATGGCCATATTCAAAGGGGTCCTTTGACCTCTGACCTCATGATATGTGAATGAAAATGGGTTCTATGGGTACCCACGAGTCTCCCCTTTACAGACATGCCCACTTTATGATAATCACATGCAGTTTGGGGCAAGTCATAGTCAAGTCAGCACACTGACACACTGACAGCTGTTGTTGCCTTTTCGGCTTGAGTGTGCCATGTTATGATTTGAGCATATTTTGTTTATGCTAAATGCAGTACATGTGAGGGTTTCTGGACAATATTTGTCATTATTTTTATGTTGGTTATTGATTTCCAATAATAAATATATACATACATTAGCATAAAGCAGCATATTTGTCCACTCCCATGTTAATAAGGGTATTAAATTGGATAATCATGTGATTAATCGCAATCAAATATATACAGTATATAAGCTAAACTAGGTGCCTTTTTGAAGAATGTCCTCGCTTCGTTTGAGTGATTTGTGTTGCACTTTATTTATACAAAAAAAAAACTGGATCCTTCACTTCCCATAATGCAACTCAATAGCATCTGTTGTATTCTCTGTGACTTGTAAATCGAGTACAAAGAGTTCCCTTTTAATATGCTCTTGAGCTAATAAATCAAAGTCTGAATCTTTGATAGAGACAACTTTGTTTTATGTGTGTGTGTGTGTGTTCTTCCAGGAGAGTACCACCCGCCGCCCAGCCCCCCCACACCAGGTAAAGAGGAGGTCCCAGCACGAAGGGGGTCAGATGGGAAGTTGAGAGGGAGGAAAAGAGCCAGTGACCCCGCTCCACCTCTGGACTCTGATATAGAGGTAAACACACTCACACTATGCTGAAAATTATCAGCATTTCTCTACAATATTTATCTTTTGCTCTCTCTCACACACACACACATAAACGTTCATGAGGTTAACATTACATATCTGTTATTTCACTGCAGCGTGTGTTTATCTGGGACCTGGATGAAACCATCATCATTTTCCATTCGCTCCTCACGGGAACCTTCTCCTCACGATTTGGCAAGGTACGGCAATACGACCCCTCCCTTTGTCCTTTACTGTAACGAGTACGTGCTGTAGCTCATCACACAATAGTTAATCTGACAGTAGGTAGGCACAGTTTGGCACAAAATCCTCACAACAACAAACTAATCTCGCTTTAGTCAGATCACCCTTTGTCTCGAGTGCTTATTTGACTAACAGTCAAAGGTTTGGCCGCCTGAGCCGAGTCCATGACCTTTGGGTCTCATCCCCGAGCATTTTCACACGCTGGCTGTTTTGCCTTTCTGCCCTCTTGTTTCTTTTCATAATGCACCGGGGCTGTTTAGCTACCCCGGCATCCTGCGGCGTGATTGACAGCCGGTGGGACCTTTACATAACAGACAGGCAGCTGACGAAGGGGCGGACAGCGGTGCGTTTCTTGGTTTTGGCCGGGCATGTGTGTTTTGAATTCTCACGGTCCCCCTGCGGGTTGACACAAGGCTGATGGGAGTTTGAGAGCAGCGTTTCTGATCGGTTCAGCCCCCCGGCAGGCCATGCATGCCGTTGTTTCTTTTTCTTTCTTTACTGCCACGGAGAGGAGGGGGTGAAGAGAAAAAGAGAGGAAGAAACAACGAGAGAGAGAGAGAGATAGAGCGACAGAGTGGATGTGTTGAAATGTGACTCATGTGCCAAACATTCCTGATTCCTCCCACCACCCAAACACCCCGCTGCTGGAGCACAGTTGGACGGATTCTGACATCAAAACTCAGACATGCAGCAGAGGAATTGAATGAGTGACATCGGAAAAACAGATTAACAATCCAAGGCGGTTTACAAGCTATCAACGCTTGTTTTTTTCTCCCTCCCAAATTTGCGCTTAACTCATCCTACTCTGACAACCATAATGCATTTTTTTCTAGCACAATTTACCACCAGTTTGTGTCTATTTTAAACAGCCCAGGCTCTTCCCACTATGGTCAGCCTATGAAACTCTTATCATAAACAAATGTTTTGGACCTGTGAGTGAAGGCATGTCTGGGCCCAGCGTGCAGGAAAGACTAATGGGTGTGTTGAAAGACAGTTGTTTTCACCAGCTTGGTGAGCCAGAGGTGAACGGAGATCCACATGAGGAGCTGATTCCCTCCCCTGTAACAGCTCTTCTATTATCTCATCTATCATACAGCACCCCTCTCTATCCTCTAGTGTGTTTTCTATATCAAACATCCTGCATAGAAAGGTGGGAACTAGATGTTTTAGGTGATTTTTTTTTGTCTTTTCCTTCCTCCTCTTTTTGTCTCTTCTCTGCAGAAAGAGGCTTTTATTTAGCAGCCCTCGTTTTTTGGAGGAAGGTGATTATAGATAATTATTTCAATTATTAGACAAGCAGAACAATCCCTTCTTAAGCCTTTAACCGCTCCTTCTTCATCCGTTCTATTCATCTCTTCTTCTTCTGTCCAGTGTTTCTCAATCCTCCCCTCGTCTTTTTCTCATCCTCCTCCTCCTCCTACTGAACTTTTTCCGCCCTTTGTCCTCAATTACCTTTTTCTCTTTACACCCTTTTTTGGAGGAGGGGGGGGGTTGTAATTGTCATCATTAACCCCGCTTGTGTCATCAAGCCTGTTTCTACCATTTTGAGCCAGGAGGCAGCTCTGCCTGTCATTTCAGATGCACTAATCTAACATTCACCTTTGGCTGACACCCCTCTGCTTCACCCGTCTCACTGCCAAGGACGAGCCAACGCTGCCATCAAAACATTACGCCGCTCATTACATACACACACCTGCCTTTGTAGTCTCGAACAACAACACGCCCGGGCTGTTTGTCAGCCCGAATTAGGATTTATGTGTTTCTGTGGGAGATGATTTATGGGCTAATTTGCTTATTAAGAAACAAAGGTGAAGTTGGTGTAACGCAACACCTGTGTATTTGTGTGGGGTTTTTCCAATGCGAGAGAAAAAGGACAGGAGAAGAGAGGCTTTGTCGGGCGGTGTGAGGTGTTGATAGGAAGAGAAAATGCTGTCTGCTGTTGTGTTTTAGATTTTCGTTTGTATTTTCCCAATCATTCCAGGCAGTCATTCCCATTAATTTATATGACAATCTATGTGAAAATCAAATAGGAAATTCTTGAAACTTGCTAGAATTGTGTCCATCGATCACAGCGTACATCAAGTCTGCTATTATTTTTAGCCGTGCTAGCAGCTTTAGATGTCAACGCCGGTTTGATGGTCGGTCTATCACATTAGACTGAAATAACTCGGCAACTATAGAGTGCTGCAGCCATTGTGCCATTGGCTTTTTGTTGAGGGAACCAGGGCGATGCTAACTTCCGGGTTGGCCTACAAAATACGCCATCCCTGGAGCACTAAGGGATGGATTGACATGAAATTTGGGACACACATTATTTTGATGGTTCTGGCGTCATCATCAGGTCAAAATATGTATTAGTCCAATACCTTGGTTTATGTCTAAATACATGTCAAATCAATTTAATTAATTGTTCTATTTACGCAGGGACAGCGCACAATTAAACAGTAATTGCACCAGAGCTAGCTATAGGAGCTCATTTGCATCTGTTGTCCCTGCGCAGACAGACAAAAAACAAACACATGACAATAAATACACAACATAAAACAACACAATACATAAAAGTCCATCATAACCAACGTTACGACATTCCCGTCAGCCTCAGTTGTACCTTGTGTTTAGTGCTAGTTCACAAATGTTAGCACACTAACAGGCTAAACTACGATGGTTAACTTGGTAAACTGGTGCCTTTGAGTGAAGCTTGTGTTTACTACATGGAAAGTCGTGTACACCATATGTTCGGCGTTCAAGTGGTTTAGTCGCGAGAACACCGCTGCAAAGCAACGGCAATATTAACGTTACTGTCCAGCTAGAAGTCGCAGAGGCTAACAATTTAGCAAGCTAGTAAGTGGGTAACGTAATGCAGGAAATGCAAAGGCACAATGACGGAGGAAAAAGATGAGGCCGTTGAGAATATCAACATTTTCCTTAGACATAGTAAAAAATTATGAAAAAAACAATATACACCTAAAATTACAATATATTAATTTATTATGCACCGAAAAATGTATTTCCATGGTCTCCGCCATTTCTGACAACGTCAACAAACACGTCACAACTCGTAAACTATCCACTGACGAGGTTGTGAATACTAGGGGGGGCGTTCATATGGACTCTTCTCGTGAACCCGGCGTAGTCTAAGCGTTGTAGGTACGTTAGCATGATCTTTGCATGGTAAACCGATTAAAAAAACACATTGGTCAGCAAAGAATATTTGTGGTTTAGGAGCTAAAACTTGCAACAACACGGATACACTTGAGATGATTGAGTGAGTTTAATAAAAATGTGTTCCTAATGGTTTTTCACTAAGTTTAATCAAATAGTCAGCAGTGAATTAAATTGAATGAATCTGTGCATAATTTAGTGTAATGAATCAGGAGGAAAAAGAGCCAGTGGGGAGATTCGGGGTAAACTGTTGAAGAGAGAAAACATGTAAGTCAGAAAAGTGTTAGTGAAGATAAGAATCAGCAGAGAGTTTGATTGACAGATAAATATTCACACTTGCCTCTCCCCGAAACCTGTTTGTGTCAATCCAGTTGATGAGTTTGTAGAGGAAGTGACAGGAACGCCGTTCAGACAGACAAGCAGGCGGCTGCACTGACAAGGCCAGATAATAATCATAATAATCCAATTTGACTGATCATTCTCTGAATACCAAACCTATTGGGCCATCGGTCTCAGCCTGGGCTCATGATTGTGTTATTTATTCACTAATTAATGAGGGTGCTTCCCCTGTTATGATAGATGAGAGATGTTGTTCTGACATCATTTGTATTAACTAGGTCAAACCACAAGCTGTAGGTTACAGACGAGTCGTCTTTCATTGAAATGTGTTGAAATGTGTGTGGCTGAGAGGGGATTTGTTACCACAATATAAATACACTGAACATGCCTCAAGACATAAATACATATATATACAGTACACCCACGCCAAGACACATTTGATTGATAGGAAATAAATTGTGTTGGGTGATTAATTCATTAATTTGATTTATTATACCTCATTTGTGACAAATAACAGATGCATTAGTGCAGTGATTCTCAAATTATTATTTATTATTATATTATTTATTTTTTTAACAAAAGGCTTCATAGTCCAATGAATAATATTTTAGTTTTTAAATCTACATTATAATAGTTCATCGATTACGTTCTAATCTAACAAATCTATAACTCTGCGAATATGTTTACTACATGTCTAATATCTTTGTGTAATTTAAAAAAAATAGGCTACGTCAAATTAGTCCAGGGACAAACATGAGGGGGTTGTTGGTATATTCTTTATCTTATAAGAGGTCCTTATCTGCAAAAAGATTGAGAACCTCTGCAGTAGTGTACACAGCAACTTGTAGTAAAACTGTGTAGTGTGACTTTCAACGCAAGTTAATAATTCTGTGTGTCTGTGTGTTTGTGTGTTTGTGCGCGTCAGGACTCCTCAAAGGCAGTGTCTCTTGGTTTGTGGATGGAGGAGATGATCTTCAACCTGGCCGACTCGAGACTCTTCTTCAACGACTTGGAGGTGAGTTTTTAAATCTGAGTGATAATTGGCTCATAAAGCAAAAAAAAGTGTGAAGGGAGCATGTTTAGAAAATTGCAGGATTCAAATTGGTTTTGTTAACTTTTTATCACCACTTACTTATTTCATATTCCCGTCGCAGCACTCTGCATTTTTCTTTTTTAAACTTAGATTTATTTCCAGTAAGATGGAAAATGGCAGCAGTGAGAACATATCCAACAGTATACGCTGGCATACCAGAAATCCTTCCCTGCAACAGCCTAGCAAGAGGTTTGACATTTGGGTGCTGTTTTCTTACCTGGCATAAAGCACAGTAGCACTCATTGTAGAAACCCCCTCACACAGCATCTATCCTGTATTAATTCTTACTACAGCATTTTCCAAACAATTTGCCCTCCTCAGTTGAGCAAGAATATTAAAAGGAGAGGTTGTTAACTGCTGGCATACGGGCTCTTACCGTTAGACCTACCAACCTGCTGCCCTAAAAATCCACCAGAGTTTACATGAACTTTGGTGCAACCTCTAAAAACGATGACTCCTCAAGTGGTCATTAAAATGCAGTTTTACTACCTGCTAGTGACTGAAAAGTTCATGTGCTTTTCATCTTGAATTCCTATGGCCTTGTTCTGACAAAGAAAAAAAAAGATTAGAGAGGGACAGAGAGAGAGAGAACAAGTACACTTTGTGCTGTAATTATAGGTGTGTGTCTGAGCATCCGAGAGGAAAATTAGTCAAATGGGAGGAGGAACAGTCAAGAGGAGGGAAAGGAGCCAACAAAGCCATTTGCAAACCCGGTTCTTATCCCCTCTTTTGTTGTCAGGGCTCAGTAAATCTGTAAAGCAGCAGGCCAGAGCGGGCTGACAACCGCTGTTAAGTCTTGAGGGACAATTATCTTGTCCTTCCTGCATGTCAGTAGCTACATCAGCAGCTACGAGGGTTATCGCTGCTGTCATAACTGTAATACCGATGATCACATAATTGTAATGGGCCATGCAGGCCTGATTAATCAAAGTCAGAATTTCCAGTTGAAATTTTCCTATAGAAAAAAACAGATATATTCCATTTAATTTCCAGCTCTTAAAACTGGATTAGGGCTGCAACTAACGATTATTTTCATTGTTAATTAATCTGTCGACTATTTTCAGTGTTTCCCAAAGCCCAAGATGACGTCCTCAAATGTCTTGTTTCGTCCACAACTCAAAGATATTCAGTTTACTGTCAAAGAGGAGTAAAGAAACCAGAAAATATTCACATTTAAGAAGCTAAAGGGAACTTATTGATAACATTTTTATGTAGACACATTTTTTATTTTTTTTAAATATTACATCGACAGAGCTTTTAGAAAGGCGCTAAATAAAAGTATGGCTTCTCCTACAAAATTTTTTTTTATTGTAAATTAATCATTTTAAAAATTTTGGCCGGTCCAAAATGAATGTTTTGTTTATCTCTGTAGGAGATATCTGAAGGCTTGTTAGCCAATAATAAAACAACGTTGGTATCACGTGGTGTCTCTGTGTCGTCAGTTAGTGTGTAAAAAACAAATAAACAGCTGAGATTGACGGTACGTGCCTGGCAACAACTTGTTTTGAAGTAAATGCAACGGAACGGGGGAGGGAAATGCGACATCTCGTGGCTGAATGTTATCAGTAGCACCTTTAATTTAATAGTTGACAACTAATCGATGCAGCTCTAAACTGAATTAAAATGAGAATGGTCTCACTGAGTGGAGCTGCTCTGAGTTTCAGTGTATGGTATGGTCAGTCAGTATAGTAGCAGCTTTGCAGGGGCGGATGGCACCTGAGTGGGAGGTGGGTTGCAGCCCCGGGGAATTGAGTTATGTGGAGATGGAGGAAGATGAGGTAGCGTCTCCGTCTGGCTCACGATGGCTGAAAGGTGATAGGAGACCCCGTCTGTCGCGGGTCGCTGGGTGACAACTAGAAGTTCCACTAGGACTTTTTTTTTTGTTTTTTGCACTAATGGTTGTGAAAGATAGAAGTTTGTGGGACTTGGAGGCTTGAATCTGGACTAAAGACAAACACATAAGAGAGATTTCAGTATTTTTTAGGAGACAGTCATTGTTAGATATGATGAATTTATGCTCCCTGTTTTTATCCTACATATCCAATCTTAACAGCTGTTTTCATGTTTCTGATTGAACTGCATACTGCTGAAGGTGTTTTGGCCGTAACTACATGTTTAAGCTCCAGTGTGGTTTGAATCGCTGCGGTTTGGTTGCTCGCTTTAACGTCCAATGGAGAGGAACAACATGCACACCAACTGTGCTTGTCAAAGACAATGGGCCTTTCTTCAGAGGAGTTTTTTAACAAAAATATTGGACGCACTATAAAAAAAATGCAGATTCACTTTACTTAATTTACTACGTGGTTATACACCAGAATGCACCGCCGTGTCGACTGTCCTGTATCTCCGGCGCCTCGCCGTCCCGCGTCCTGACATCTTATTTCCTCCTTCCTTGTTTTTTATTTGAGCTCTTTTTTTTTATTATTTCTGTAGCTATTGCTGTCACCCCGCAGGCTCCCCTAAAGGGGAGAGACCTGCCTGTACAGGGCTCCAGCTCTGAAATGGATCTCCTCACATATCCGCTCTCCTTTTCATTTCCCAGGAATGTGACCAGGTTCATATTGATGACGTGGCGTCAGACGACAACGGACAGGACCTGAGGTAAAGCGTCTACTGTGTTACTGTACTCAGAGACTCTGTCAGTTCTGCTGTGGCTTGTGAACCAGACTTGCCCTCTGGGTTTTAGTGCACAGGAGGAGCAAAAAAAAAAGCAGGGAGATGAGACAAAGAGTTTGTGCGCGTCTGTGTGTCTTCATGCATGCAAGCATGTGCATGTCTTTTATTTTCCCCCGACTTCCACAGGCATATAGTATGTCACAGGATTATCCAACGCTTTCATTTCTCATCAAAATATCTCTTTATCATTCCCTCCGTCTGCCTCGGTCCAGACGTTTTATTGCATAAACTTGTTGAAGCACTTTAGGACACTTTTAGGAGTGATTGGAGAAAGAGCCAGACTCTACCAAAGTACTTTTTTTGACGTATTTATTTTATTGAACTTGGCCCTTTTCATTCTCAAAGATGTTTTTATATTTATCCTAGCCGTGCTGAATGTATATACTTCATGATTTCTTACCGACAAAGCTTTTTCATTCACGGCTAAAAACTCAATTTTACAGCGTTTCGTGTCCCTGAAATTTTTGCGGTTGCACTGGCACACCTCCCTAAATCTGATGAATGGTTCAAGTGCTGCTTTCTTGTTCATAATAACCCGAATAGCTTGAATCAATTCCTAGAGCAAGAAACTGTATCCATGAATATAGCTGTACCAGTTCTTAGAGCATCCCCCCCTGAAACACCAATGATAGTGCTACTATAAGATGCTCTGGAAAAATGCAGCTTGTGTCTTTATGAGCTGTATCCTGACTGCTTCCTGTATTGTGATCCTGCAGCACTTACAACTTTGGATCGGACGGCTTCCAGAGCCCAGCGGGGGCCGGCTCTCTGTGCCTGGGGTCGGGGGTTCACGGAGGGGTGGACTGGATGAGGAAGCTGGCTTTCCGATACCGCAGAGTCAAGGAAATCTACAACACATACAAGAATAATGTTGGGGGTAAGCTCCGCTAACTGCTGTGTACAGGAAACATTGGTATTTATTTTCTCTGAGGTTTAAAAAGGGTTATATGTGGTTTTCTAGCAACAAAATCTGAACAAATAATGCGAGAAATGCAATGACGGGTCCATCTGCGTTCTCTTCCGGGCTTTTTATAATAGAAACGCCCACTCAGCCGTTAGCAAAAAGCAATGTCGTAGGTTTCCAAAGTAGGCTAATCAATAAGGTTATGAATAATGTGAGCACTAGCTGAGTCAAAAGTAGCTATGCCAAGTTTGGAAATAACTGAAAAAGTTGGTTCAGATTTTGAAGTGGGGTTGTGTGTATACTCCTGTGTTCTAAGAGGTGAAATTGCTGTTTTTGTGAATGTAGTCTGGTGGCTTTGAAGAGAGCGATATAACAGCTTCAGTTCCCCGTCGGAAAGGGCTGTCTGACGGCGAGGTAAAGCGGCTGTGGACGGGAGCAGCAAAGAAATGTATTTTAGCCAAATGTTATATCAGTTTTAATCAATCAATATCAGTTTAAGTGTACGTTATATTTAGAATATGTTCAACGCTTTTCCGAATGGGAACTGAAGCCGTTATATCTATATATGTCTTCAATGCCACCAGACTACATTCACAAAAATTCGCAGAACACGGGAGTTGCTGGTCTACTGCTGCATCGATCGCTTAGTTTGTGTTATTGTGGGACTTTGAGATCCAAACTAACGTGGCGTCCAAACAGCAGTACAATGCTTAGCTTCAGTGCCGGTAATCCTGTCTGCTTCTCCAAACAGGGAACGTGTCGACCGCCATTTAAGTTGCTTTATGTAACGTTAATACACTGACTATCAGGATGTATATAAACTGTATATGTAGCAGCTTCATCATGCAGAAACCTATGTCAGGTCACGTGGGATAATAGCATTTTGACGCTAAAACATACTTACTTTGATCAAATTTGGATTTAAATACATAAGAAACAACACTGGGAAGCTACAGGATGATATAAAAAAAACTTTTAAAAAAGTAATAATAATGGACCTGCCCTTTAAGTAACACAGTGAGATAATGTTGCGATTAATCTCATTATAGACACACACATAAATGTTTACCTGTTGCTGCTAGGCCACTAGCTAGAGTTCATTTTGAGCACAGCTCAGCTTCAGACCACAGTGATTTGTCTGGGTTTTCTCTTTGTTTTTCCTCGCACCGTATCAAGTTATACACGCTTCCTGCTTCGGAAAAGTACATTTTGTATTTTCAAAGCTCCAGTTTGTGCCTCAACCAAACCTCTATTAGTGATGAAAATGCTGTGAGAATATGACGATAAACACCTGCTCCTTCCGAGAGGAGTCTTTGTCAAAATAATTGGGTTCATTACTAACGCATTAAATTAATTGGATCAGGATGTAGTGAAAAAGCTTAATGGAAGGAGACAGGTTTGTTTGTCAGCTAGGATAATGAGTCACAAGTTGTTGTTCAGTATGGACCCTGGTGCGCTGCTGATTACAGCTGGCTGCTGTCCTCTGCTGGAAACCATATGTCTGAGGTTTTGGCTCGAGGATGTTGTGTGAGAATCGTCCAACCAAAGACTGCAGACAGTCCTGCTGTCAAAATAAGGTTTTGCAACCTCTCAGTAAATTAGATTTCTTTATGCATCGCAGCTATACGGGTTCATGTCCTCCATGTCTTTGTTTCAAAGACTGACCATCGAGCTTGTGCTTCTCCCTGATGGGCAGGTTTGCTGGGCAGCCCCAAGCGAGAAGAGTGGTTACAGCTGAGGAGAGAGATGGAGGTCCTGACCGACCTGTGGCTGACTCAGGCACTCAAAGCCCTGGCTCTCATCAACTCCAGGTCAGTTCAGGCTTCATTTACACCAGCAGGTCGATTAGCTGTTAGCTGTTATTCAGTTATGAGTTGAATGAATGTCAGTTCCCTGATGTGTCATAACTTAACCGTAATATAAATGTGTCCTTTTCCAGGCTTAACTGTGTGAACGTGTTGGTGACCACCACCCAGCTCATCCCAGCCCTCTCCAAGGTGTTACTGTACGGTCTGGGCGCTGCTTTCCCCATAGAGAACATATACAGTGCCACCAAGACAGGTGAGGAAACAACGAAAGAAAATAACAATCATGATTAATCAAAATCCAATCATCTTTTTTCAAAGGTGCTATTTTAATTAGGGCTGTAAAAGTTAACACGTTAACGCAAATTTATTTTATTGCCACTAATTAACACTCTAAAAACGCTATATAACGCTCGCTAAATTTTGGCGAGGAAAAACCGGATGGCCATTTTCAAAGTGGTCCCTTGACCTCTGACTTCAAGATATGTGAATGAAAATGGGTTCTATGGGTACCCACGAGTCTCCCCTTTACAGACATGAACACTTTATGATAATCACATGTAGTTTGGGGCAAGTCATAGTCAAGTCAGCACACTGACACACTGACAGCTGTTGTTGCCTGTTGGTGCTTGAGTTTGCCATGTTATGATTTGAGCATATTTTTTATGCTAAATGCAGTACCTGTGAGGGTTTCTGGACAATATTTGTTATTGTTTTGTGTTGTTAATTAATTTCCAATAATAAATAAATACATACATTTGTATAAAGTAATGGTATTTGCCCACTCCCATGTTGACAAATCTCCCTTTAAGGTACATTTTGAAAAGATGAAAAATGTGTGATTCATTTGCGATTAATCACGATTAAATATTTTAATTGATTGACAGCCCTAATTTTAATATTTTCAACACTGATTTTCCCCCTTTTCAAAGGCAAAGAGAGCTGTTTTGAGCGTGTCTCTCAGAGGTTTGGTCGGAGAGCGGTGTACGTGGTGATAGGAGACGGAGCCGAAGAAGAGTCCGTGGCCAAGAAGGTATAACTCAATCTGTTTTTTATGACTGTGACTGCTGAAAGATGGGCCTCAACTAATCAGTTAACTTTAAGACACACTCAATTTCTGCCGCTCCTGTCTCTGAGCTTGTTTTTTTTATATATATATATATAATCTTTGCATTGAAATGTCAGACTTTCTCCTGGTTTTGGCAGTTCAGCAATTTTTTTGCATTAAGCTTTTGTACATTATAGGCCGACATGTTATCCACGTGTACTATGTCACATACTATAATCCGCCTCTAAACCACAGTCCATAATTCACATCTGCACTGCATCTGCAGCTAAAGCTTGCCTTTAAGTTATCATGTTTTACATTAAACCTGCATACATTTAAAACTTTATTTTTTGTTTTCTCAGAAGAACATGCCGTTCTGGAGGGTGTCCTGTCGGGCCGACCTCGAGGCTCTGAGCCATGCACTGGAGCTGGACTACCTCTAGAGGGCACCAGCGGTCACGCTCTCTGCTCTTCCACCTAAATCATGAGAAGCTCCTGAACTCCTGAGTGCAGCTATCAGGTGAAGCCGCCCCCTAGAGACTGATTCAGAGTCAGTATTGCTATTTCAAAGTCTGGTGCAAGGTGTTTGATCCCTGATGAGCAGCATCCAGGCAGACAATTTCACTTTAAAGCCAAAGGAACTGTGAGGATTTCGAAGCGAGGCTGCAGTGTATCGATGACACATGGACCAAAATAAAAGACCAAAGACAAACAAGGGACCAACGCTTCATAACTAACCCCAGGGAACTATGGTTAAAACTGCAAATGCTTTAAAAAAAACAAAACTTTTTTCCTTTTTTTAAACTTCAGTTCATCTCAACTTTATCAAAGGTGTCCCACTTTTGTACAAACAAAAAAAAAGTGATGCACTGAAAAATTGTACATCCTGTTTATTGAACACAGTGTCTGCATGGATAAAAAAGCTCCGATTGTTGTTAGTTTGTTCTGCTGTGTCTTTTTTGTATTTGTCGTGAGACTAAACCCGGTTTCCACTGACCAACACTATTTTAAAAACAAAATTAGACCTAAAATTATGATATTACGTGGGATAGATTTTGCCTTCACTATTATTTTAGAATTGTTTTATTCATGATAAATGTCAGATAATATTCTCCTCATAGGTAGAGGCTATTGAAAATAGTCTGATTGTATTTTACCATTAAAATGTGAGCTATTTATTATTGGTTAAATTCACAACACAATCAGGTATAAACAGTTTGGGAGCTCGGCATAAAACTATCCCTTTCAAAGACCAAAAATGTGCTCTTGTAAAACTGTTTTGATAAGACGTTGTCTTGAAGATGCTGTATTATAGGCTGGTGCTTGAATCCTTCCTTTTGATTCTGGGTTGTATATGTTGTCATGTTTTAACTCTCCTTCTTTTCATTTCCTAATAACCCGTTTGTAATATAGATGAACTGGTTGTGCATGTGCCGATTACACTGCCTGTCAGCTTAGCTATGATTTGTATATAATGCTTTATTATTGTCGATTTGTTTTGACAGACAGTTCAAATAGATTAATACAAAATAAATTAATTGCATCGTTGGGAAAGGTGAGTCGAGTTTGATTTAATTTCACAGAGGCGTGTGAAACGAGGGATTTGAATGACAATTAAATAAATATGGAATGATCCTTGTGTGAATTACATGTAATTAGAAGTATTTCATTCAGACTGAACTAAAATGTACCTTTTTTTGAGGAAAGGTTGCCCTCTTCAGGGCAGGAAAAGAACTGCAATAACATAAATACATATATACTGTATATTTGACAGTCAGAATAAATGTCACACTTAGTAGATATAAACACTTTTTTTTATTATTTTATTTTTCAAACAAAGCAAAAATCACAATTATCCAAGTAGACATGTTTGTTAAAAAGTGTTGATTTTCATGGCTTGAACACATAAATAGCATAATATATATCAATAAATAAATATAATTTACATTCACATTTATATCTAACAAAGCAATAGAAAAACATGAGGGTTGACAATAATCTGAATGTTTCCTCTGCGACTGATGCTGCCACCGGGTTGCCATGTTCTGGCCTTCAGTTGGGTGACTTAGTTTTTACATCATAAATATATATAAAACGAAAAAGGAAAACACTGACATCAAATGTATCGTACCCAAATGTGACACCTGAGCAAAAAAACACATCCAAAAACAGAATTTAAGCTCTGTTGACGGAGACCATCTTGTAGCCTCTGATAGTGGAGTTGACGTGTGAGAGTGACAGGCTGGCCTGCAGCATCTTTGTTCCCACCTTGCTGGGAATGAAGTCGATGCGCTGCACCACGCTGCCTCCTGGACGCAGTGGGAGCATCCTGCAGGAACACACAGAGAAGAAAGAAAAGAGTTCACAAGATGCTCAAGTACTACAGTATGCAGTGATCACGAATAGCTGACACAGGCTCTAATTTTGCTTGCGACAGCTGAGCTACAATTATTACCATGTGAATGTCTAAGCACACATTGTAAGATTATAGTTTTGTCTAATCACACACAGCCTTAAATAACCCCTTTAGTGCCTGTAAATAATTATTGGCCCCGATCAGCTCAAAGCAGTGGAACATTTTGTTGACTTGCCTCGCCACGCACGCCTGAACACAAACATGAGCAGGACAATGCAAGTGTAACAAGCCTACATTCCTCCAACAAAGACACGCTGTGCCGTCATGTCACGGTGACACTCCTATATTTGAGCATTCCTCAGCCCATTCATTGTGCAGCCATTCGTGATGCTGAGGTCATTAAACATTGAACCTGTACATGAAAAAAAATGAAGACAAGAAGTCCTTCATTCTTACCTGAAGTGGACCTTTTTCCGGA
Source organism: Sebastes umbrosus (assembly GCF_015220745.1). Lineage (NCBI taxonomy): Eukaryota > Metazoa > Chordata > Actinopteri > Perciformes > Sebastidae > Sebastes > Sebastes umbrosus. The sequence continues at coordinate 16,049,493 of NC_051269.1, forward strand.
TCAGCCCGGCCCCGGCTACAGTCAGTACTCCGCTCACCGGGTGAGAAAACGGGTTGGTGAAGGTCACGGCGGCAACCTGCTCTTTGTTAGACACGATGGAGTCTTCATCTGCAATCTGAAGGACACATTTATGTTAGTGAACCCTGATAAGTCCCTTTAATTACCCCTCAAATATCTCTAAAGTGAGTCAATGCATTCTGTCTGTTTCCTATACAGCTATCAAGCTGCTGCACCATCACATCAGAGAAGCAAATATTTTGGATCCTTTGCGAATAATGTATCCCTTTGTTTAGAATATTATTTGGTATCTAAAAGTTACCTCTATGTTGAGCTGAGGGCTGGCGATATTCAACTCCTCCGAGGCCAGGAACCGCTCATGACTGGCTACGTCCTCCAGGACCACTGCGAGGTTGATCAAGTCGTCTCCCACCACGTCCTCATACTGGGCTGGGAGGATCTGCTGCTGAATAACCTTGACTGGAAAGACAGAGGGAAGAAAGAAAAACATTTAAACCACGATTCTCACAATATGTGCCAATTAATTTAGTGACAATTGACTGATCAATTAATTGTCTAATTGTTTGAGGTTGGATGTGAAAGTCTGTATAGATGAGTGAAAGGTGAATTTACCTTCCATGGGTGCCAGCTGCACGACGCCGTGGGTTTCCCAGAAGGTGTCTGAGGGGCTGTTGTTGTATTCTTTAGCCTGGGCGTTGAGATGCACCTTCATCATCTTGGCCACCCTCTGCTTGTTGATGACCTTCACCGTGAAGCGGACGGGCTCCCCGGCAACAACAGCTTTATCCAGGATCAGGACGACTGACACACCCTTGGACGAGCCTGTGAAATAAACATAAAGAAAGCCAGTGCGTGAGATGATGACATTGTTTTTAAACAGATGACGAATAGTCCGATTATTGTATTCAAAATTACCTCTGTGTAACGTTGAGTCATCTGATATTGTGGAACATCTTGATGAAAGTGTTGAAGTCGGGCCTATGTTGTAAAGATTGAAAGAACATTGTGAGTATTTATGCCTTAGAGTGACACTTCTCTAGTGAGCAAATGAATGAATTTCTGTGTTCTGTGTTCATACTTTTGATGTATTTGTAGTCTCCTGTGATGTTCTGGTGTCTGGGGGAGCCCACCGCTTTGGTGCAGATGAGGGATCCCACCCTCTCCGTGTCCTTGCTGTAGCTGACCACACGACCCTCGCTCACCACGATTGAGTGGACGTCGGCGTTTACCTCGGCGTAGACGAAGGGGATGTCGAAAAACAGGTCGATACGCCGATCCTTGATTGCTTTGACTGGGGCCGGGCCACAGCAGAACACTCCTAGGGTAAAAGAAAGGAAGAAAAAGAAGGTTATGGTGATGTTTGTTCAAGAAAACACATTCAAGCATGATTAAAAAAGGGAGAAATTTGTTGCACACCTCTGCTCCTCTCCTGGGGGGTCGGGTCCAGAACCTGCCAGCCATCCATCCCAGATCCCAGATCCCGGCGAGTCATCCAGCACTCCACCCAAACATGGAAGTTCCTGTGAAGAAGAGGCAAAATAAGATATCACAAAGCATTAAGAGGCGTTTTTTTTTTATTTAAAAAGTGATTTAATAAGCCAGGGTCACTTTCACAAAGTACTGTTGATCATATTTGCCAAGTAAACTGAGGTTAAAGGTCAAAGGTTAAATCCCTACTCACCATATGCTGTCTTTGCTGCGGTTCAGCTTCTGCCCTGTTTCGCTGTAGTACTCCTCAATCACCAGGTTGTCGTTGGTGTCGTGGGCAGAGTTGAAGTTTGTGACGACGCGGCAAGGAATGCCAAGAACTCTCATCACTGAAAGACGTGATTAAAAAAACAAACAGATGTTTACACACTGATGAATACGTCTGAACATTGTGTAATGGAAAAAATGAGGTGGTATGTGAACATGACTGTTAAGACATCAATCATTATGTCATAGGTTTAGTACTGGTTATTGAAGATTTGTACAAAAGTAAAGAGTTAAAAGCGCTTGACTGATATTTTTATATGATTTCAGTAACTTTTGCTTCATCATGATATAATCACCTGTGCACATGACGGCTGCAAACACCCAGCACTGTCCATATTTGACTGGGCTGTAACCAGACTCAGCCCACTGTGTCAAGATGTCCCCACTCCCAGTCCACAAGGATGGATTAACTCCTTGTTTGTAGTCACCTTCCCACTTCCCTTGCAGCACGCCACGGTCGTCCTCGCTGTTGATCTGAACATAAAAGAGAAGATAAATGTAATTTTCCATCTGCAGTTCCCAAACATCATAAAGCAAGTTGGGACATCTCATCATCTTCCCAGATGATTCTGATTCAGAGTGGAAGTTTAATAACCACTTTTTTTTTTTATTGCAGTAATTATAGCGTGCCTGCACGTGACATTACGTTTTCTAAACCTGCAGCAGGTGTGTTTTTATCTGCAGAACACAGTGTTCCTGTTCAAGATGCAACATGTTTTTAATAAGCAGTGATACGCTCCTGATGTCATACAAAGTAAATAAAAACATTGATGAAACAGAACACTGGTAGCTAGTGATTTATATTCATATCTGGAAGTTTATGTGTTGAAGTTGTGTTTGTACCCACCATGGCAGACACGACCCGGCTGATGTAGACGGGGTTGTTTCGGTTCAGGTAGTCCATTCTCCTGTTCTTCTGGTGCTGGGGGCTGACTTGGAGCAGATTCAGACACGTCTCCAGAACACCAGGCTCAAACTGCACAGGTAGAGAGAAAGAAATGAGAGGATTAACTAAACATATAGTGACCAATTTGGAGCATATTCTGATAAATAAATACGTGCTTCATGTTTAATCCAATTACTAGTTTTAAAAGTATATACTGTAAGTGGACACAAGCGATACTTTACTGTGAAATGCCACTTATTAGATAACTGGGCTATATAGATAAAATTGACTTGACTTGAAATACGAATGATGGCGAGTGACCTTAAGGTACAGTTAAGAGGGAAAACGCGGGAGCTCACATCTCACATACCAGCTTTGTCTTCTAAAAATTACATTCCCATACAACTAAACTGCATTCTCAATTACGTTTGGAATTATGTTTGTTTTTTTTATTAAACCTACCGCTGTAGTTTTGTTGCATTTTTCATTTTATTTTGTTTCAATTTACAACTGTAACCACGTGTTTAAAACTGTTTAAAACTGTTTAAAACTGCGACCATTTTGATGGAGACAGGATTGCATATACAGAAGGCCTATATCGTGTAGGCTACTGTAGAAAAACATATTTAACACGAAAATATTTATTATTTTAATTTGCCTTAAAATAACAGGCTACTGGAAAATATGAAATTGAGTGGAATGTTGATTTGCATTTGTGATAAACAATTTTAATTCATCAGTAGCTCAGACCGGTAACATCGTGAGTGATATGGTCATGCGATGCAGAGTAAAGACTTATTGCTTGAGTTTACATCAGTGTGAACAGTCTGTTGGTAATGGCATACTGAATCGTTAATTTAGTAGGCAGTATACAGTACATACTGATTGAGTAAGTAGTACACAGTATATTAGTATGCGACTTCGAACACAACCTAAGAAATTACCACAGAGTTGAGTCAGCACCTTCGCTAACCTGATGATTTTTTTCCCTTATTGAACATTTGCAAAAAAAGCTCATCAGCAGATTTTCATACCTGATCGAAGGACCATGGTCTTGACACCAGGTTCATAGCCGTCCCTATAAACAGCAGCCCGGAGTCATTCTGGATGTACTCTTCTCTCTGGTCCTCAAAGGGAATATGCACAACATCCTCTGCAAGAAATAAACCTGACATTTAGTACATCCTCCTGTATTTACATTTCAAACCACAATGCTAAGACTTCAGCTCATTTTTATGTTATTCCCTATATATTTGTAAAGCTGGTGCATATCAGACTCCCATGAAAGGAAGTAATAAGTGATTAAAGGTGATGAATGGATGCAACACATCATCATGAACTCATTCAGCCACACAAACCATGTCTATAAGTACATTTCTGCTTTGGTTTTGCTGAAGCCATCAAAACCTTCTGAGTCTGCAAAACTGTATTTGTATGAAGCTTCTGATCAATTCACTGGGTTGGTTGACTCACCGCGACACCAGGGGTTGCAGAGCATGATGAATTTGCCGAATGCGCAGGTCTTCTTGCCGTTCTGAGTGAACACAAACTGAAATCTGTAGCAGCCCACCGAGGCGGAGGCCGGAGAGGAGATGAAGATGGAGGGGTTCTGGTGTTTCAGGCCCTCTGGGTCAATATAGGCTTGCCAACAAGAGGAAGAAGAAACCTTCTTGGAGAGAGTGACTGGCATCACCACATACAGGCGGCCTGAGGAGAGAAGAGACAGTTAGGCATTTCAAATTGTGGTTCAGAGTGGTTGCATACAACAGCCATTCATCATCATTCATTCATAAAATCTAAATGTAGACTATACCTAGCATAACTTTGACCTTCAGAGAGTCGGTCTTGGGGTTGAAGGCTCGGCCCTTCAGTTGCAGACTGATTTTGAACGGGTCTCCTCTTCGCACCACCAGGGCTTTGGAGCTGCTGAAGCCCTCTGTCCTGTGTCTCTCCATGTTTTCAGCTTTTTCCAGGTTGACATTTTTCATTTTCAAGTCTGCAAATGAAGAAAAGATTAATACAAAATGTAACAGTCAAACAGAAAGATCAAATACAAAAAGGCAGGCTACAGTTAAATGATAAAACAACAAAATAGGCAGATAAAAAATAGCTTGCATTTGTAAAGAGAAACCTCACCTTCCATTCGTTAGTGTCTTATTTTCAATGCAAGGTTTTATGATCCTGTTGTCAACCTCTGCCGCTTTATAAACCCTCTGAAAGGGTGGAGCAAAAGTATTTCACATAGTGTAAAAGTAAAACCGGTTTCCCTCAATTGTAACTAAGGCCCTCAAGTCATGTGTACCAAAAAAACATACAGTTCACCACAAGATGGGACACCCCTCCTTGTTGACAGTTGCAGGTGTGCGGTTTCATTCATGTACAAAGTAAAGCTTGCGTGAGTAATCAGACTCAACCCAGTTCAATGGAAGAATAGAAATGATTACGTTAGTTTGTTGGGGCATGAACTCTGGCAAGAAGCTGCAGAGTTTTGCAATAGAGATGTCAGACCTGTAGCAGGTGCAGAGATACTATTTTGGTGAACACAACTGGAATTGTGTAATTTTCTATTCTGGATGATATCTATTCAGTGCACAAACTCGTATTGTAGTATCTGTTCATAGTGTGTTGTTATAGACCATTATATAGGAGGATTAGTTTGGTATCATGCTACATGTATCTGCCCTTTAAACCTTGTGTGATTACAACTAAAGCTGTTGCAAAATTTAGTTTGAAACGGTGATTCAGATTTTTGTCATCAGTGTCAGATGCTTCCCAGGAATCACAGAAGGCCTTACTGACGTCCTGGGTTTTGTTTCCTGCTTCTAACGTCATATTCTTACTTTACCCTGCGGGTTTTGCTTTGTTTATCTGGCTTCGATCACTTTTACTGATAGTTTTTAATCATTTAATTTATTTTTCTCATGGACACTTTGAGTCTGCTTATTTCTAAATTGATTTAAAATAATTATATAATCATACTGACATACTGACCGACTTTTATGATTAGATTTAAAATGTCACTCACAAACTACTTTGTACATGTGTGTGTATCATATCTAGAAATGGTCATGGCCAGAAAATGTATTAATATTGATTGATTATTTTCCATGATGGGTATTTAAAGAACGACTATCACTTTTTACTGTACAAATCCTGTGACCTTCTATATTAGGAGGAGCTCCCTGTTTGGTCTGTGAGTTAGATTCTGGAGATTATATATTAGTCAGACCAATAAACCCACCAAGGTACCTCAGACATGGTAGGTACCGTGGAACTTCAGCGGGTACCATGGTAGGTAGTATAGTGCTATGTGTACAATGGTAAATTTTCTTATGGGGAACGTCTCTTAAACGACTGCAGTGAAAGACAGACTCTGTCAGAAGTTTAAGGTAATTCAGGCCCCTTGTTAGTGTCATGGCCTTGTTTCCCAGTGTGCCTTGTGTTGTCCCTTGTGTTCCAACCCTGGCTTTCCTCCTATATTCTTTGCAGATCATTGTCTTAGTTATCATTGTAGTTCATGCTTCAGGCCTCGGTAGTTTCTTAACTGATTTTTCCTCCGTGTCTGAGGATTTACTGCCTGCCTGCAAACAGCACTCACCAGGGCATCAATTACCAAGTCTTTGTCACAGCCATCGGCCTTTGATACCGCCGCACAAGGCACCCCTTAGCTACTACAATGTACTACACTGTAAACCAATCCGCGGCAACAATAAATGCTCCGAGAAAGTGCGGCAGGAGTGTGGTGACGTAGTTCAAAGAGCGAAAAGACACACCGGTTGGGCAGAAGGGGAGGTGGACGGGCCCAACAAACACAAGCCTTTCATCCAGGAGACCGCTGTGCATTAAATTTCCCTTTCATGTTAACGATCAGCTGTTCATTGTTGTCCCGTGTTCAAAACTTTCTGTTTCATTTTCATTGTACAAATGTAGTAGTTTTAAGCCCAACCATGTAGTTCTTTCCTAAACCTAGTTTGTAGGTATAGTGGTTTTGTTGCCTAATCCTAAAGTGACACCAAGGGCAACTATAGTGGTTTTGATGCAGTACGGCAGTACGTGACGAGTTGGGATGAGAACGTGTTGGTGTGTGCGTCTCTTTCTGTCCTGTCATCAACCTGGGCTAAGGCTACGCCTGCCATCAAACAGCTTGTCACCTCTACCTGCTCCCTGCTCGGCACACACCTGTCAGCAATCTACTCATCTCAATTCCACAGTATTTTAATCCTGGCTTTCCTCCCAGTCCTTGCCACATCGTTGTCTCAGTCACCATGGTATTTCATGCTTCAGGCCTCAGTGGTTTCTGTGTTTTCCGTGAGTTCATTCCCATGTTGTTGTTGAAGCCTATGATTAACAGCTTTTTCCCCCGTGTCCCAGGATCATCTGCCTGCCACTCACCAGTTTATCCTCCACCATCATCACCCCTCTGCCTCAGCCAGCCAAGACCATGTCACTCCCACCTCTCTTACTTGAGGTTTCACAATAAAATTCTCTACAACTTCACCAACCTCTTGTCATTGTCCTGCGTTTGGGTCAACCACACTATCTGATCACAACAGTTAGCTTACTAAATCTGATTTGAATAACAACAGAGCATGCACACTGTCAGAAGCTCACAACTAAAATTAGAGTTTGTTGAATAAGCCAAATTCGAACTCCCTTAAGTCTACAAGGCAAAAAAGTTATAGTTCCTACTTGTCACTGAATTGGTAAGATAGTTTAAAAATGCAGGCACACACGCACAACTGGCATATTTGCTCACTCTCTACACACACACATGCCCTTTAATCCGCTGCACGCAGCCTTGACATTGTCGCACGAGGACACCGTGACTTCTGCCTCGGAACATAAGTGTGGGAGTTCACTTGGAGCTGGTTTTTCTGTTGACATTTAGACTTGCTTTATAGCTTTATTGCGCAAATCATGTTCAAGTGGTATGGCACGCATCTGTTTATAATGAAAGGTATCTACATACCTTTTATACAGCTCCTACAGCTCACTGGGTGGGAGGCATTTTTGGACAATGAATATTGACTTGAAGTCACGAGAGGGATTGTTGCTTTATTTCTCTAGCTGGTGTCTCCATATTACTGAGTAAAATGTAATACTTCATAACATCTTGTAAAGACCAAACTTAAAGAAATGTGAGAACTTTGGTTTTAGCCTGCAAGCGGCTAAATGGACAATTTTAGGATTTTGAGCCGCTGGCTGTGTGGCTCTATGGAAGACAATATGAGTTTGGTCCAGACTGAAATATTACAACTATTGGATGGATTGCGATGAAATTTTATACAGACAATCATTGTTCCTAGAGGATGAATCCTAATGACTTCCCTGAATGTTCCTTTAGCGCCAACACAAGTTTGACATTTGTGGTTTCGAGGGAAAAATCTCCTCAATTATTAGATTGGTTTTCATGAAATTTGGTACTTAAACTTTATTTCTATCGTCACATATACATACATGGAATTTGACCTCTGCATTGCACCCATCCGAAGCATTTAGGAGCAGTGGGCTGCTGTTAAGTGCCCCGGGGAGCAACTCGGGATTCAAGGACACTTTAGCATAAAATGAAAATACTTAAGTAAAGAAAAAGTACTTAAAAACTGTCCTTAAGTACAGACCTTGATATTCCCCTATAAGGCATTATGCCATAGTTGACTAAATCATTTATAGACAATTGCAAAACTGATGAGTAAGCCTTTGACTCAGGACAGGATTTCATTCAGTCTTCAGTAAATAATATATAATTATGGCACACCTTCGGCTTTTAAACAAACCTAAACATTAGTACAGTAACACTGTAACCTCTACACGCACATCCTGTATTTCTTGTGCATGTGCTGCGGAGAGGAGCTCAGCGTCTTACAGACGTATCCAGCAGTGCGTCACGCCATTAGTAATATCACACTAATGAGTGAGTCACAGCGCTTCATTACAACACAGAATACTCCATATTTCCGGTAGTCATCAATATAACCTGCACACTGCTTTGCAGAAAAAGACGCTCGGTAGTGCCACACTTGAACAACTCTTGTTTTAACAAAAAAAATTCGCAGCTGCCATTTTTTAAATGTCATTATTTTTCTTTTTATTAATTGTGTGTAAAAGAAGTTTCATAACAGACAACAGCATTTCAGCCTGTTTTTTTGTTGTGTGGCAGCTGTATTTGGTGATATATGGAAATTAAAATTAGACAATAGTGCAATCACCCAAAATATTAGCAGAAAACAATCATACAAGGAAGATACAGATATTGCTATTTAAAGTAGATTTTGTCTAATACTGTCACAATGGTATGTAAATATACTGGTCTGTCTCTTTAGCTGGAGATTTGGTGTGAGCTGACCCACGAGACATACATATGTCAATGTATCAAACGTTAACAAATAAACAAAACATAATTAAAAAAAGGCAACAATTATCAATCATATTTGGAGTATTAATAATTACAAAAAATTATAATGCAATTTATGTATTGTATAGAACTGGTCCGTACTGAAAACAAGTAAAACCCCTAAGCAGCAGTCCTTGGCTTATTATAAACAAGAAAGTCTGATATGTCATGCCACACATTGCTGTCATGGTAGAGGTAGTTCATTGAGGACTGCAGTGAGGGCTGGAGGGTGTGAGGGTAATATTCAAACAGCCACAAGACAACACCCCACACCAGCGTGGCGAAGAGTGGGAAAGGGTCGTGTTTAGGCGGGGGGATGAATCCTTTCTCCACAGCCAGCCGAGACAGGGCGAACAGAATCCTGGACAGCAGGTACATGTTGATCTACAGAAGAGCAAACCGTTTTAACGGATTGAACACATTTACTCGAGCAATTACAGTCTTGAGTTTGTGATGATCTGCTTGTTGTTGTATGAACAGGATCAAAGAAAGAGCAAATGTGACAACATGGGATTTTTGGACTACAGAGCGTATCATACCTGGCTATTGATGTTGTTGTTATCTCCAAACACTAACCATCCTCCAACGCAGGCGGCCAGGAATGAGTGAGATTGCAAACTCTTTCCCTGACACTTCTCCTGCAGGGCTTGCAGTCCTTTGTATGTAAACACAAAGCACGCCAGGTTGCGGGAGTGGGTGTATGTGGCCTTCAAAATGGCTCTGAGCTTGTCCTTCAAACTATCAGGGAGAAGAAAGACATGTTTAAACTTAAAGGGGAACTACGCCCATTTTCAAAATTCATACATGTTATTCCTATGGACTAAGACAGTCCAAAAATATATTAGTAAACATGAACAAGTCTCTCCCAAATCAAAAAGCTAGAGCGTTAAAACTCAAACTTGTGATGTCATCAAGTCTGAAGCTGCTCCACTGACTTGGGAGAGATGTTCTAGATGACACTCAGAGCACCCAGGGGAATGATCTGAGTATATGGGGACATTTTCTGTTTCACAACTGACAACACTACAATAGAATAAAGCTCATTTGGGTATAAAAAAGAAAACAAACATTGTGCAGGTCTACAAAATCAGTCTCCCATTCATTGTCTATGGAGCAGCTCCAGACTTGATACCCTATGACATCACAAGTGTGAGACTTACTTCTTAGGTTTCTGGCTTTGAGAGAGAGCATCTCATGTTCACTAATACTGATTGAACCGATTAATTTAGGTGGTGTTCCCCTTTAAAGGGACTATTTGTAACTTTTTAAGCGTATAAATGTAGCGGGTCGCCACACATGCGCGTTCGCATATGCGCGCTCGCGTGTGGCTGGAGCCTCGTCTCCGCTGCATGCTCTCCTTCACTCAGAATGCGCGCGCGTCCTCGCTGTCTCGCTCCACCTCTAGACGTGAACGTGCGCTCACTCCACACTGCAGAAGAGTTTAGCTCTGAGAATATCTAGTGAATGCACAGGGGACGTTTGTGCAGAAATAACTGCTGCAGTTCCTCCAGACCAACAGAGGTTTTCCGTGTCTTGTGAAGTGACGGAGCTCTTCAGAGAGTTACGTTGTCTTCTCGTTACCGACTGGGTGCCGGTGTCTCCTCTGCTCTCTCCGGCTGCGGGCGGAGAGAGCAGGGAGACACGCTGCAGAGCCCCGCTGCCTCAGCCTGCACTTAGGCAGGAAAAGCCAACACTAGGATCAGATCTAAATCATGTTCATGGAGAGACCTTTGTCTGGTCAGCTAACATTACTGCCAAGCAGGTGAAATATAGAGTGATATTGTGGTTTTAGCTGACGTGTGTCGCCTCACTGTTTTGAGCGATGCTCGTTCAGGTATATTGAGAGCGAGCAAGCGTGAGCCCGACGCTGACTTTCGTTGATTTCATGGCCACAGGTGTCGCTGTTAAAGCTGCAGTGCGTAGAAATCCGGAAAACGCAAAATCCTGCATCCCCTCGAGCTGCTCTCTCCTCTCTCTCCTCTCTCCGCTCTCCCCTCTCTGTCCGAAGCCCCTCCCCCCACACGAGAACGGGCATATGCACGCGCTTCATACGTGCTCGCTACATCTGAGGAGGCTACCGCAGCGAGCTACACATTACCTTCTAACGACATCAACAGTTTGGACTGTCTTTTTGAAAGTCTGTCTTTCTTTTTTTGGGTTGCTTTGAGGTGTAGGCAGTTGCTGCCAATGCTGGAATAGCAAGCTTTTCAGTAGGTTGTTCCGCCATTGACCGAGGCTTTCACTATCTGCAGAGACCAGACGTGAACGCGCATCTCCTTTTGTGGAACAGCCAATAGGAACGCTCTCTCTCTGAAACGCCCTGTGATTGGTCAAAGTCTGCCGTCACGGGCAAGATTTTCTAAAGCCTGTAAACAGAGCCATGAGGAGGTGCAGAGGTGTAGTTTTCTCTCAGATCACTTGAATTACAATATGCTGAAAGGTTATTATGGACATTTTTGCCAAATTATGCCAAAATATTGTTGCCTACTGCCACTTTAAAAAGCATTTCTGAAAGTTACAAATAGTCCCTTTAAGAGACGTGCATTGCACACTAATAACAAGAAGTTACTGTTTCTTATAGAAATGCATTACAGCTCAAATCCTTACCTGCCACTCCTGAACAGAAAGGTCATCACCAGAGCATGTGGTGCTCTGATTTTGGCTCCATAGCTGAGGACAAAAGAAACACACCATGATGTCAGAGCTGTGTGGAAACACAACTAGCTACAAAACAAGGTGAAACATCCTCAGGGCTTTTAGTAAAGTCAATAACATCTATCTGTTAAGTTGCCACAGTGGCAGCAGGCAGCTAGCCACCACCTGTCATACACAGCTGATGAGAGCTTTAGCACCAGAGAGCAGACTGTGGTGAGTTAGCTCAGCCTGCTGGCTACTTCACTGTCTCTTCACTCACACTGCTCCGTTTCTGAATCCTTTCAACACCGCCAACGCCGCTTTGTACTTCTCCTGCTGCAGCAGATTGTTGACAGTGTACAGAAGAGTTTGTATCAGATCAGGACCTGCCATGACTTTCACCTGGAGGAGCCGACCGGACACTAAATCAGGTTGCACACACACGTTCCAGTACGATGTGTCACAGCGAAAACCCGCCGTAGTGCAGCATTACAACATAGGTTCCTATGTAGTGGACTAGTCTTGATGGAACTAGTGCGTTGTTTGTGTTTTTGTGAATGAACAAACATAATCTTCCTGAACTTTATTTGTTGCAAAGATTATTTGTAAGATTGTCAACTTTGTCAAACTCTAAGAAGGCCTCTGCTCCTCTGTTCAGGAAACTGATCATTCTTTCAGTTTATGACATAAATATCCATCAGATATGTGTTTATATGTATAAATATATGTTCTTCTTTACCATCATCGTTTAGCAACAAACAATACATCTGTGCAATATTAATACACTTAATGTGAAATACATGTGTCTGTGCAATATATCCTTGATGCAATATACACCTCAAGTACAACTACCTTTGTTTACATTTTATTCATCACATCTACCCTACCTATTTTACAAGTGCAATTACCTCTGTTTACATTACATCTATTTTTTATATTTTATACTTCTAGTGTAACACTTCTCTTTATATTTATTTATTACATCTCCTTTACCTGTTTTATTTGTTTTATAACTGGGTGTGTTTTTACCTGTTATATGTTTTATCTGCCACGTTAAGTCTTGTCATGTATTTGTTTTAAAGCACTGACCAGAAGTGGCAACTGTGAATCTCGTTGTATTTAATACGATGACATTAAAGCTTTCTATTCTATTGTATTCTATAACTTCTTTAAATCTAATTCTCAAATTCATTCACATAATACTAGACAGGTTAATCATCTTCACCTGCCTTTTTACAAAACAAAACATGGCCAGTAGTCCCTCAGATATCGTGGTGTACAAATATGGAACACCAAAATACACGTTATCAGGAGCTCGTTCTCCTTAGAACATTTTAAAAAGAAATTATCATCACATTTAATTCATGATGTCTAATTATCTTTTGATATGTTTAGATATATTTTCTTTTTTTTCTTCTGTACTGTTTTTTGTATGTATTTCATTGTTTTTATTGGATTGTTTTCCACTGTTTGGTTATGGTTTTTCTGCACATTTTGTGTACTTCTTGTTGTTGTTTAACTTTTGTTGTATTTTTAAAATTATGTTAGTTTAGATCTTTCTTCCTTTTTTGTTGTTGTTTTTTTCTCCTGGGGTTGGGGGGAGGTCCTTTGTATAAGCCTGTAAGGCTTCTTGACCTCTCCTGACACATTTTTTATTTGTTTTTTTCATTGACTGGATTTTGTGCAGTTTTATATATGTGCAAATAAATAAATGTTTGAATGTATATAATGTGTATATTGTTATTATTATTTAAAAGCGCTCCTTCATTCTCTGTGTGAACGTATTGAATAATGTAGGCTGCTTTGCAGTGGTGGAAGAAGTATTCAGACCCTTTAAAAGTAAAAGTATACCACACTCTGTAAATACTACAAGTAAAAGTCCTGCATTCAAAACTTAACTTAAGTACAAGTCTATGATCATATAAATTACTTAAAGTATGACAAGTAAAATAACTCATCATGCAGTAAAAATGTTCCCTGTCAGTGTTTTACTGATGGTTTTGGATTAATATCACTGCTGCATTGATGTGTATGTTGAATATTGCTACTGTGGATGTTTAAGGTTGTGCTAATTTCAACTCCTTTATATACTGTTGGCTAGTTTAATCTACAGCAATGCATTATATTCTGTAATATTATCATATGTTTGTAGCGTCACTGTCCTGTGAGAACCACTTATCTCTAAAAAAAAATCTAATTTTCATCAGCTCAGAAAAACAGCCCTGTTTTCAGCTTTGTGACAATGCATTTTCCAGCTGATCCAAGTTTTTTAATAGCTTATTTAGGTTGAGAAGTAGGAACATTTTCTCAACACATAAAGGAAAAGTAACTAAACTCACAGACAAATGGGCGAGTGGAGTAAAAAGTACAATATTTGCCTCTGAGATGTAGCGGAGTAGAAGTAAAGCTGCGTCAAATGGAAATACTCAAGTAAAGTACAAGTATCTCGAACATGTACAGTACTCGGTTAAATGTAGTTCCACCAGTGCTGTTGCGTCACTGTATTTTCTGTGACTGCAGTAAAGCTACATACCAGACCCGGTGAGTAACTTTGGTATTCGCATTAGTCATTTGTATATTACATAAGGTGAGAGTGAGGTTTAGGAATTTTAAAATGAGAGCCACAGAGGCCATAATTAGATGAGGAAAGCTAGTCCACACCCAGGCTCATTGCAACACATTAACACATCAAAACAGTACTTTGTGCTTTCTTCTTTTTCATAGGAGAAAGCATTAGTGACTACAATAACCATTAATACCACAAAGTTAAAGTAATGCATTCAAAATGTTATTGTATTATTTTATAATAAACTTACAATATCAAAAGTAAAAACACTTATGCCCCTTTCAGAGTGTTAGGTTATTGTACTCTTAGATTATTACTACTGTTGGATTAATGTGTAAGCAGCATTCTAATGTTGTGGATGCTCAAGGAAATGTAGCTACTAAGAGGTGCATAGTACTATTTTCATTTGGGGACGTGTATGTATTTTTCAAATTTTAAAAGGACAATATGAAAAACAATTGTTGCCTTATTTTTATTTAAAAGAAATACACTAACAAAAGTACTGAATTGTGTGTAGGGTATTGTAAACAAAGGTGAAAACTGTTGCTGTGATAATAATCAACACGTCACAAGTGTCCTGAAGGAGCCCAGTGTTTAAATCACTTTATTACTGTTTTTTTTTTCTCTCTCTCAATCAATCCAGTCCATAGTTACAGGAAACCCATCCTCCAAATAAATAGTTTTCAACCATCGACTTCCACTTATCAAAAAGGTTAGAGCTTCAAAAAACAGTGATTACACTATCAACATGATTTACAATGCAATCAGTACAACTAAAACACTATTTTGCATATTTCTATACATTTAACTGCTCCATGATCTGGAACATAGCAGTGATTAAACAGTGAAGTGGTTAATTCAACCAGTTTGGAGTGTCAAGGTGCTAAATTATTAGTTGTAATCTGTTAAAATATTCAACAGTAAACGTTTTAATCACAAACCTTTTTTTTTTTTTTTTTGTTAAAATCAAGGTATGTTTTTTTTGTTGTTTTTTTTTACAAATAATCTCTTGTCTGCACACCAGCGGGTCCACACAGAGTTTTTTTTGTAGGTGTATGTGTGTGTATTACTGCCAGTAACGGGAAAAATGTGAGATAATGTGAAACATCTGACACAATAAAGTATAAAGTGAGCAGTAACTGGTGTTGACTGAGGGTCAATACACCTGTCAGTTCAGTGAGGGAGAGCTGAGGCCTTTTTTATGTAATACCAGCATATTCATGAGCAAAACATCCTTTTACATTTTATTGGGAACTTGAAATGAATTTGCTGAAACTGAATTTGTAGTCAAGAGTTTTCAAATGATCTGAGATACACATTGAAATTAAACCACAGAATTTACACCACGCTGCCTGCATACACTCTACACAGCTTGGACAGTTACAAGTTGTTAAAAAATATCACTTTACAGATTGAAAATTTGTTTTTTAAGATTGAAGTAGCGGAGCTATGTTTTCTGTACCTCACAGTGTTACCCACTAATATTATAAAGGACACAAGTGACACAACTGATGTGAGATGTGTAATCATTTAGGGGGTGTTAAGAACTGATTACACCTGGTTAAGTCAAGTTTTACAAAAAAATATTAAATAAAATCCTTTGGTAGATTCATTCCATAGTCATTTTCTTAAAGTGATACTCTACCCAGTACTAAAAAGAAACTAAGTTTGACATTAGCGGAGCTATTTTTTGGAAAAGACATGAAATACACTAATATACTACTGTACAAATCTGAATACCTAAAACCCTATAAAACTAGGGCCACTTATATCACATTTATTCAAATCTTAATTATCAACTTATACCTGCAACCCAAAGGGGTCCACTGCTTGGGTGAACTAAATGTATTAAGATATTAAACACGTTTTCTACTTTGTCAGCATATTTACATAAACTGCATTAGTCACTTAACACATTAGACAGTTAGGAGTCAGTATCTTCATTATTGATCTAGGATAATACTTAATTCTGGACGTCTAACAGAGAATTGGCTACCTTTCAGTGGGAAAAAGTAATTATTCAACAAATCGTTGTTCTCTATTACTTGATACATCCTAAAGCTCCCACTTCATTAGTAGCAGCTCATAATTACCAAGAAAAGGCTTCACTCTTTTCAGTCTCCCTGACTGGTAAAGGAAATGACAATTCATGGTCAAACAGGCTGATATTCTATACAGGACAGATCATTTGGGGAAGGCAAAGTTATCAAATCAAATCACAACCAAACCAGTTTCACCACTTGCAAATATGCAAATGTTCTCTATTTCATATTGAGAATTTAAATCAACAGTAAAGGCTGAAACTTACCAAAGTGTTATAAAACGATCAAACAAATCACTGTTTGGCTCTATTATTGGCAAAATTGTTTTTTCTACAAAACTATTGCACATAAAAATACAACCTCTCTTAAGAACAATCACAACCGTCTTCCTGCTCTCATAACTATGTGCAAACTAGTTCAAAGTTTCAACTCAACGTTATAAAGTTAAAGAAATCAACCTGTCAAAATAAATGAAATTAGCGTTACAATTAGCATTTATCAAAGTTATTAAAGAAACTGCGTGTGTGTGCTACGGGAGTCAGTCCAGTCAGTCAGCTGTTCAAAAAAAAAAATAAAATCATCCATCCATTCAAATACAGAAAAGTTGAGTCTGAAAGACCCAAAACCATATATGTGCCTTTGATGTTACTTTCAGATATGAATCTTTTTATTTTCAGTCAAAATGCACAAATATGGTTCTTTCCTCTAAAATGATTAATTCTAGTGCATAGACCCAACAATCTGGCTCTTAACAAGTTACAACTGCACAGATTCACAGATGTACGTGTAGAAACTGCACTTGCGCAACGTACGGCGAGTGCTGACATGACGGGGTGAGAAAGGCGTCTCTTCTGCCTCCATCGTCTGATAGTGGGCCGACCGGGGCTAGGTGAGATCAGGGTGGAACTGATCATGTAGGTGGGAAGTGAAACAGAGGGAGGAGAGGAGGATTCACAGGTCCTCTTGTGTGGGATAGATGAATTTGTGACGAAAGCCGCTTAGAAACTGTTACTGCGTAAGATAATGAGATAGAAAATGAAGATTTGTACGTCCATCTACCAGTTTAAAAGCAGCTCCTGGCTGCGAGGAGAATCTGAGAATCCATTTCTCTCGTCTGAAATGGATATGGCTCCTCCATCCCATCATACAGCTCCTGCGCTTGTTGCATTACTCCTGCCCGAATCCTTCTGTCTCCTCTATGGCGAACATGAGCTTCTCCTTCAGCTGCTCGTAGCTCTTGTAAGGAGGGAGGTCCAGACGATTAAAGCTACACGGAGAAAAAGAGAAATATGAGTGTTATTCATGAAATTCTGACTTCAGTGGTGAGGAAATATTTCACTGCTGAACTTATTTCAAATGACGCAGCATAAGAGCATCTGCTAAATAAACACTGTGTAAACTGTATTACTCAATGTACAACAACAATGCATTCCCACACAGTACTATATACACCTTCAAATGCCAAACAATAAAAGAAAGGCTGGTGACTGGATGAATCAGAATTGACTAAGAGGGTTTGGTCGTAAAGGTTTAATCCTGCATCAGTTTGGATATCTGGTCACATGCCTGAAATCTGAGGAATTCTATGAATGCAGAATGACCGGCCACTTACCATGTGTGGCTTCGTGGAAGCCAGTTCTCTTTGCCCACTTTCTCGATGCAGAACTTTTGAGCGCCGTTGCTTCCTGTATTGATCAATAACAAGCATAAAGACAGTTAAATCAAGAAGTCAATTCTGATGTGATGTACAGTGTGTGAGTGTGTATGTGTCTATTTTGCGTACCCATCAGGTCAGCGAAGCCGCCCACAGGAAGGCGACAGGTTCCTGTGACAAACTGCAGCAGCCTCATCCTCTTCTCATTGTCCATCTCCTTCACAAACTGTCAACACATCATTCTGTTTTAACAACACTGAGCAAATCCACTATGACAAACTATTTTTTTTTTTAAATCATATATAATTCTCCTAAATTCCCAAGTTTTTCTTTGCTTTATTAAGAGTTTGGAAATTCTTTGGACCCAGTAAAGACTCACAGTCTCTGAAGTGACAGCAAAAAGTGATCCAATCCCAAAAAGGTTTGGGATTTGGTTATGAGTTCAAAGAAAAATGTTATCTTAAAACAACATCAAACTGCAGTTTTGTGCAGTATTAAGCTACTGTAGTCAAAGTAGAGCAAAGTGAGAAAGGGAGAATGAGTAATGGTGTTTTGATCTTTCAGTTTGACTGAACAGTACCGTCTGAGTGTGCAACTGTGTGTACCAACCTGCCAGAACCAGAGGATCTGTTTGCTGCTCCGGGCGTAATGCCTGTAAATTGTGCTTCTCTGCCAGTCCACCAGGTCGATCTCCTGCATCCCGCACAGCATCACCTACAGGCAAAAAGGAACGCAAGATCTTTATTGTGAGGTCCAACAGAATCAAAAACTTTTTGAAGGACCAACAACCAAATATCAAACTTTCCTGCTCTGGTAAACGTTGTAGAGAATATGCCTAGTTTCTTTCATTACCTCTAATTCCTTAGCATCAAAGTATTGAAGGTATTGCTGGGGCAAAACTTCATTGAAGCCCTCAAAGAATGCTTGAGTCTGCTCCTCCACACCTCTGGACAGCCTCCACTCTGCCACCAACCTGCGTACAGAAATATGAAGATAAACATAACAAAATCAAATATAATGAAGAAATTAAGATTCACTGTTGCTTAAAAATGAGAAAGATACCTTCTCTAAGTGTTGTGATCAAATAAAAAGTGTAATACCTCCTTTCAAATTTGAAGTAGTAATGTACATTTACTCTCCTTTAAATGCTGCCATTCTACTGATGTGCTTATACAAAGCACTTAGTTTATTAATGACCATTACCTCTCCATTACACATTATAGGAAAATGGGAATACATTGTCAGAGTTTCACTGTAGGAAATATCAATGTGTTATACTGTTGCAGGTCAGCCTGGATGAAGCTATCAGTGTTATATGTAACGTATAATAGATATCAAATATAATATAGATATATTGATAGATATATAGACAGACATCTATCTCTATCTATCCATATCTATATCTATCTATTTGGGCTGTACAATTTTGAAAAAATATCTAACTGTGATTATTTTGACTGATATTGCAATTGCGATATGATTTGTGATCATTTTTACATCATTATTCTCATTAACAATCATATTAAAATGGTTATGGTTTGATTTTTTGCAGGGATCTGTACTAAACAAAGATGTTTTTAAGTCTGTAGAATATGATGTGTAGGCCCGGACATCTATGCAGCACGACAATATTTATTTTAAAATGGTATTTTAACACACATTTCGCCTCTAACAAATATTGCAATTTTAACAAATACTGCATTTGAAAATTGCAATAGGCCATATTGCAATTTCGATAAAATTTCGATTAATTGTGCTGCCCTACCATCTATAGATCGATAGAAAAGGGAATGTAAATGCGATAGTTGAAGAAAGACGGTGGATGAGAAGCAGCGGAGGCATCTGTACCTGATGTATTCCTCCTTATTTTCCTCCGTTACTTGGACGTTCCCTCCGTCTGCTTTCAGCTCGTGGGTGGTGACCTCCCCCAGGATCTCCTTGTCAACGGAGAAAAACATCTCCAGTCCACACTCCTCTATGTTATTATCCCTGCAGGCCAGAGAGTCATTATCATTATTAACAGTAACAAAAACATCTTCCAGTACCTCCAAATACATTAAAATGTTACATCTCATTGTTTAAAAAAAAGTATAAAAATGACTATTCGCCGTTTTACAGTACATGTGGGATTATGTGCCAGACTATTTCCTGCCTGACACCAGTAATTTCTTGGAGCTTGTTACCTAGGCGCTGGTCCAGGCTAAGGAATAGACTGGCACATATCCCAGGTATCCATTTTTAATCTAACTCCTGGCAAGAAAGCAAATACATGCATTTCCCAAAATGTATAACCTTTCCTTTAAAACACAAGCTCTACTAATCGCAAAAATAAACGTGGCACAAGTACAAGTGTTACAGGGGCCCAGATGATATTGGTATAAACCCAAATATGTTGGAATTGTGGTAACTGGGAAACAAATTGATCTTATTTGTAAAGAATATGGTGCTTACATTATTATCATTCATTATATATTCAACAATGAGTGTCTTTAATATGAAAACAGTTTAGGGTTCACTACAGTGTGCATGTTTACATGACATCAACATGCTAGCCTGTCCATCCGCTCATGCAAATCCTCCCTACTATCACCATATTCTCTACATGTCCATCAGCTACCTCTCGTATCCCCAGACCTACTTGATCCAGATGAGTGAGTTGTAAAACTCTGGATCGATTGACTCCAGGTCTTTGAGAGCCAGAGGTTTGTTCAGAATACGCTTGTAGAAGGGCAGAGAGAAACCGGTGTCGATGAATTTGCCGTGGAACAGGGCCTAGAGGGGAACAATGCAGGACAGGTGTACATGTATTTAAAAACAACAGCCAGATATAACACAGAATGCAATTCAGTTTAAATACTGATGGCATACTAAGTGATTGTGTAGACAAATGTACCATGGCGATAAAGCGTCCTATGAACTTGAAGTACTTGAGGTGATCAGGGTTGATGTATGAGGCAGGGTTGATCTGCAAACAGTAGTTGTCCTTGCCAGCATACTCGAACAAACAGTACATGGGGTTCAGTACTTCATGAGACAGCAAGAAGAACCATTCCCTGGAAATGAAAACCACAGAGGACAAATAAAAGACGTAAGTGGAAGTGGTCAAACTGGTTGAGGTGGTGTGCAAAATCTTGTGCATCAGGACTAAAATGAGATGTATTGTACATTAGAACAGGTTTTATGAGGTACGGGTGGCGTCATAAAAAGCCATAAAAATGAGAACAAAACTTGCCTTAGGAGTCACACAGATTGTACAAAACAAGAATTCAGTTGACAGTACCTGGCCACACCTCCGTAATCCAAGCCTTCCTCTCCAGGGAAAATGATCCACAGCCTCCGCCTCAGATCTTGCGGGTGAAAGCTCATGATCTTTGAATACAGACAAGGAATTACAAACACCTCAAACATTAACAGGACAAGACTGTTAAACAGAGAACTGAAGAACAGTATATTAAAATGACTACCTGTTGAAATGAATCCTCAAACAAGGTTTTCCGGGAGACGTTAATCTTAATGTGCTGAGGCATCGACAATTGCTGAGAAGTAAAAAAAAAAAAAATTAAAAAAAAGAACTAAACAAATGCTTTAATTTTAGACAATTTGAATTCTTTAACACCAGTGAACATTAACTTTTATCCTCTCATATCATTCATGTACTAGAGACACGAGTGCTCACAAAGGAGCAGCATGAAGATAAAGAGAGATACAACAATCATAGGAGATAACAAGGCACCTGTCGTGCAGCACATACCTGACACCAGAACCTGAAGTATTGCACTTTGGCTTTGAAGTCCCTGACATAGGTTATCTGGGGCCCATTCTCACTGTGGAAAAGAGCAAAATAACCATTTTCAATGTTCATTAACCAAGAACATTTAGTTCATGTGTGCACATGTTGTGTGTGTGTCACTGTTCATTCACATCCATGACTTGACAAATTGATGACGGTGTGATGATCATCTGATGTGATATCACTGATTTAAATGTATGTAAACCTTTTTTTATATCAACATTAAATCGAATTACTCTGTGTATGTAATATGAAAGGCGTTGCTTTTAGGGACAATTATGGTCCGTCGCAATGAAATTAATCTGAATCTTCAGGCTAAAGCTCCTGGACAGGTATTCAACTTGAGCACGTTAACGCCAAAATTTAAACAAGAGCTTACAGTGAGGATTTCCCCGTGCGAGGGTCAATGTAGGTTGTGGTTCGCCTGTTGTGGTCTACAAAGTAGGGAATACCATCCACAGTGAACCTCATCTCCCAACCCTCTGGCAGGGGCTTGTCATTCAGCAGCCTGAACAAATACACAAGAATATAGAAATCAAATACATCAAATGTTAAAAAGATAAATAGCTACACACAACATTTACATTGCCGGTGAAATTGGAGAAATCAAATTACAAAAGAAAATATGCACTGATAACCAAAAACCGGAGCATACATTATTTCTAACCACATAAAAACAGTACAATAGATGCTACGTTTGTGCATTCCTCAAAATATTAAATGGTTGTCATGAAGCAGAATTTCTAAACATTGACGTTTTCTTCATATAAACAGGATCACGTGATATTTGACTGCTATTTAGATATATCTCTTCAGATTGACATTAATATTAAATATATTTATTAAAATAATTCAAGAGCTTGGAAATATTATAATTTCACTCAATGAAAGTCTATTTCTCCTTTAGAAAACAGAACACAGAAGTATGCCATACTCAATATATAAATATAAACAAAAAAACAAACGCACATGTCCTTAATATATAAAAAGCAGAGCGTCCTCCATACTGCTTCACAGTCTTTAACTAGTGACACTAAACAGTGTTTAGTTAGATGCTCTTTCCTTTGTGGACAAATAACTTCCTCATTAGATTATTAAGAATTCACAATTTAGAACAATTATCCCTTACAAAAACAATCATGTTTGAATCCAATCAATATATTTGATTTTTTTTTAAGTTATGTTAAACTTTCTGCATTCTATATTTCTACACCTCCAGGATTGTTTGCATGTGTTTGTCCTGTCATTATCCACCTGCTGGTAACTCGTTACAGGTTATGACAGCTCTGTAGCTCTACTACGTCCTGCAGCACATACAAGTCATTTCCTATTTTAAGATGGTAATAATTCCATTTATTCCTAAACCTAAAAAGAAGGACCACATAAGTGTCACTCCATTCTCCATACTTCACTCCCTAATGTCACAGTTAGCACTGAGTTCTGTGTTTCAGAAATACTGGAGCTGAGCGAGTTGCTGAGACATTAGCGCCTCTTACAGACAACAACACAAAACTACAGCTAAGTTTCGGCAGACTTATTTATAGTCAGCATAATAAACTGTATGACACTATCAGGATACGCATTACATAACACACACAGGCACACACTCACCCTTGGGTCCTGGGATCCTCCCACTGCGTCGCCCGAGTCGGGTGATGAACAAAATACACTCTGCCGTTGGTGTCTGTTCTCTTCTCTGAAATAAAAAAAACATGTTTACTTATATATATATATATATATATATATATATATATATATATATATATATTTAATTAAGTATCAATTCATTGCCATGCATTTCTACTAACATCACAGTCCTGTGTTTTTCTATCATTTCAGTAATTACAGCTAAAACAAATGCTCAGTGATATTTACCCCAACCATGTGGCAGAGGTCCCAGCGGGTCAAACTCTTTGTTGGCTGTCGCTGCCAACTGGTCTTGGAGCTGAGCCAGAGAGAGAATGGGACACAGGTTGATAAAGTCTAAAAGAAACTTAAAAACTGCCTTTGTCACAGCCTGTTAAAGCAAACAGAACTGTAGTATAGTTTAAATGTGTCATGAAGCAAGTGTAATTGATCTCATAGCATTCTTATCTCAGTTCCCACTGGGGGTTAACATTTTAACGTTCCAACTGAAATCAAATTAATTCCAGATATAAAGTCCTTTGCAATAAAGGTTAAGTGCTGGCTAAAAGCAAACCAGAACTGTATCCATTTTTTAGAAAATTGTACTGTAAATTACCACGATGTATTGGTGTGTTGTGGTATGTGTATTGCGTGATGTGTAATTTATTGTATTTCCATAGTTGTAGTGTTTTGTGGTCTTATGATAAAGAAAGCTGTATAATTTAACTATACTGTGCATGTAAAAGCCCAACTGGGGACAAGAGTTGAAAATTATCAATAGCTATAATCTCTCAGGATAGCAGTTTCATGCCCTGTATTGGAACGATGTTAAACTGCATCGTCCATATCAAATAAAATAAAAATAAAATCCAATTAGATCTACCATGTGAGCGTGTAGGAAAACTACAATTTGCAGCAATGCTGTAATAATAATAATAATAATAATAATAATAATAATAATTATAATAGGTGTGGTGTTTGTAATGCACGCGCAGCCTATAAAATAAATGATTCATTGTCTGTTTACGTTGGATAGCGAGCCAAAAATGTTACGAACCAAAACTTTCCAGTGTTTTACACCAGAAATAATGTGTTCTGCTTATTGTTACTTCACTTTGATGTTTGAGCTTCACTGTGCAGAATGATGTATTTGCAGAGTTTATCACTGAAATGCTCTCAGTTTAACATGTACAAACATAATTTTGTGAACATGAAATGAACAATATTTGCATATTTATCAACACTGGATCTTTCTTATGGGCGTAGATGTAATTATAAGACATTTTAACAAGGTAAGTGAACTTCCAGACACAAATTATCATCCAAAGCAGGGTATTTTTTATGGGTCATAAATCATGTCAGGATGGGATCTTTAAGTAAATCACAACCAATAAATGTTCAAACTGTGCTTCATGTGCAGTGAATGTAACAAATCCATTAACTAATCCAGTGACTGCTCTCACCCCGTAAATGAACCTCTGGTTAAACTGCTGCATGGCTCCCTGCAGCTGGCTGCGCTGGTGCTGCCACTCTTCGTAATTACGCACTGACTCCTGCGTGGGGCGTTGCCACGTGGTAGTTCGGGTTATGTGGTCGACGTAGTACACCCTACCCATCGGGTCCACCCTGCGCTCCCATCTACAGGAAAGGGAAAGTAAAAAAGAAAGCAGTGCTGAGTTGACAATGTCAGCAAAGTGGCAGATGTGTCCAAGGGCTCCACCTGACATCCATATGAATACAAGACACTAATTGTTTTAACTACATCACTGACATTAAATCTAAAAACATAATGGGAACAAAAAAAGAATGCAGCTCTACAGTAACGGTAAAAGTGGTTATAAAATATTGAAGGGAATGATTGATTTGCAGCCTTTAATTGTACAAACAAAATAAATATATATATATATATATAATATACATCTGTACTAATCGGAGATCATTTTTATGGTTTGCGGCTGCACATTCCAACAGAG
The DNA here is from genome assembly GCF_015220745.1 of Sebastes umbrosus. NCBI lineage: Eukaryota > Metazoa > Chordata > Actinopteri > Perciformes > Sebastidae > Sebastes > Sebastes umbrosus. The sequence goes on from NC_051269.1 coordinate 16,074,828, forward strand.
CGGAGCAAGAACCATGTTAGTATTTGTAGGAGCTATTTATTTGTTGTTAGTTGTTGTTCTATTAATAATAAGTAGTAGTATTGTTTGATTGATTATTCTAGATGTTTGCTTTGTTTAGATTCGCTTTTTAATAATTTCCTTATTTATTTTTTTGCGTAATTAGTATTTTGTTTTGTTTTGTTTTGTTTGCCAAGTGGGTAACACTGTGCATATGTGGTTATATATGTAGGCAGGCAGGTATAAGACCAGCATGCACCTGGATGGGCCTGTGGGTTTTTACTTTATGTAGTGGCCATTTGTCAGAAAAATCCAAATCAATCACCATGGGTATGTGGTACACACAGAACGAGAGGCAAATAAATCATAAGTAGCACAGAGACTTTGCATAGACAATGGATTCTTTTGCCTGTGTATAACACTTACCCATGGTGCATCAGTGGCCATTTGATTTAAATTTGATTTGACAAATGGCCACTACAGTATTCATAGTATAAAAGATGAATCAAGTGTGTTAGTACCCTGAAGGCAGAGGATCAGGCCTTTCCCAGGTTGTCCTTTTCTCAATGTGATCCACGAAATACACCCGTCCATTCTGGTCCGCCCTTTGCTCCCACCTGCAGAGAAGATACAAAAACAAGTGAGCAAAGACAAAGCACAGGAAACAGGATTCAGATGGGGGTCAACTGCAGAGCAAACTGATTGATTATATCACTGAAACACTACAATTCTTTAAAATATCTCAAACTTTGCTACGTAATACAATAACAACACACATAATGTTAACAGTGGCTACAGTGAAGACTTGCTCTTTTACCCGGGAGGTAAGGGGCCGTTGCTCATGGGTGTGATTCTGGGAGTTGTTGTGGCCAAAGCTGCTGAGGCTGAGGTCCCTGGTTTGGGGCCACTTGCTGTCTGAGAACCTGCTGCTGCTGTTGCTGTTGCTGTTGCTGTTGCTGCTGCTGTTGCTGCTGCTGTTGTTGCTGCTGCTGTTGCTGCTGCTGCCCCTGCGCCTGAGTCATCCTGTTGATTTGAACACCCACTAGCAGACGCCTGAGAGGAGCCATCGGAAGGTGGACCTTCACTCAGCTCACTAGGAGAGGAGCTGCTAGAAGAGGCTGGGGACAGGAGTGGGAGGATGGTAGAGAAGAAAGTAAGAGGTGTATTTACTTTGATTGCAGTCATTAAACACAGAGCACACACTATTTCGGTACATGAAAGGAAATTGACGGTATGTGAGAATGTGAAATGACTGGTATTCCAAATTGTAATAGCCGAGTAATGTAGCTAATGTTATATTGTAATATCTTGTGATTTTCCTACTTGGTGAGGGGGCTGGTCGGCGAGGCGTAGGAGGAGGAGGGCGGGCTGGTCTGGGAGGACGCGAGGCGTTTGAGCCCCCTGGAGATAGGGAAGGAGAACCCTGACCATTGACGGCGTGACCATTAGGTACGATAACCCACTCCTCTGAGTCACTGGAGGGAGATGTGTCTCTGCTTGACCTGGGGATCAAGAAATTTTCTTGAGTTATTCTTAAAGTATAATTAATAAGAGATATGCTTTTGTTTTTACCAAATTCCTAACCTAAGATTTGCACACAAAAAAAAGCATGTATAGGCCTATAAATAAAAGTTTACTGAACCTGTTGCCGGTGTCTCCATTTTGTTTTGCGTTTCCGTTTGGAAGAGTGGCTGGAAAAACAGAGAACAAGATGACAAGTGACATTTATATAAAAATAACTTGGGATTTTAATGTTGGGCTGGGTGATACTTCTTTCTTCGTCTTTCAGTGGATTCATATCTTGATGAAATCATATCGAGATATCGCGATGCATGATTACGTCGTCTAAATTGATAATAACAAGCACATTTTTTATTCATTTTGCACTTAAGTCCTTAATTAAATGAGAAAATACTCAGCACTTTTCATTTGTCAAGCATTTCATACAGGAGTATACAAAAATAGGTTTTACCATGTGGTTATTTCATATAGACAAAACATGCTATATCGTGATATATATATCGTTATGGAGATATGAGATGAACTTTATCGTAATAGAAGATTTTGGCCATATCGCCCAGCTCTATTTTACTGCAACAGTTGGTTATTTATGAATTAAGACCAATACATGTATGAAGAGGGACATTTTACAATTGAAAAATAAAGTTAAGTATGTAAAGTCCAATTACTTAAAAAATATTTTTGGTATTTCTGCACTACAGTGTCACATACAGTACGCTGATCTCTATATATTTGTGACAAGCTAAGTTGGCTAATGTATCAGTTAGCTTCTACAAACATCTGATCAGGAACCAAAATATATAATATATTATAAATATATAAAAAATAAATTGAAGCCCTTCCTAATTCACACTGATGACGGACAAACTACGAAGAGAAAGGAAGGGAGAATCTGTTAATAAGAACTAAATTATTAGAATTCTGCCCATCTATGTATAGATATCAATTTGTTCCTGTGGTCAGCCTCGTATAGTGGATTTCTTCCTGTGTGTGGCTCCTTACCATGTTCCCTCTCTGCTGTGGCGAAGGTCTCTGGGTCTACCTGCATGCCATCCAGACAGACTGACAGGTCACCTATAACATCCCGAGGGTCTCTGTCAGAGCACAGCTGCAGTGTCTGCACCACTTCACATACTGCGGGGGGGGGTGGGGGGGGACACAGAATATAGTGTTAAACAGGTGCTGATAAATTTGCAAGACTGACATCACACCTCATCACAACCAAATGAAAACAGACGGTAATAAAGATGCATTGAGGTAGTAGTAGTTACCACTGAATCTATGTACTTTTCCCAATGAAAAATCTGAGATTAAAATTAAGAGACATTTTCCTTAGGAGGGCCCCCCTCACTGGTATTTGGTTACCGTTTTCAGCCCTGCTGGTGAGAGGACAGGGCTCTAAAGATGGCAGTCACTCTGTCAGCTCAAACCACTTTAATCACAACAAGCTGCATGGCCTCAAGGGGCTACTAGCGAGGGTTTTAGAATCATGTATAACTATTGGCAAATGAAAAGCAAGCAGCTATAAAGAATATGGACCATACTTTTAAGTCACATGCTGTGCGCATGCCGCTGTATTAGGCTGTAAACACACTCAAAGCGAGCAGGCGGTCACAAGCTTAGGTCAGGCCTGTATCACAGGGAAAAGGGAAACTAGTGAGAGTACTGTGTGCATGAGGGTTGTTAAGCTTATCAAAGCCCAATAAAACGTTCTCATAACAAACACAGGCAGATATGCACTCTTACACAAAGTGTGCAGTGTCTACAGTGTGTGCAGACTCTGCCAAATATAATATGCTGCTGATAGACACAGACATAATGAATACTGAAAGTGAGATTACAAGGGATACAGCATTTTATTATCCTGAAATAAAGAAGCCATGTGGTGGGAGTTTTGTCCTGAATATATCATAATATTCTGTGGGAATCAACTCCAAGAGCCTAGAAATATTAGCTCCAATTAGACATTAAATTGCTCTTTTTGTAGCTCCATACTCGGCTCCTGGACAACACATATTTCCAGTATAGTATAACAGTATAAATGAGCAAAACTCTACAAAATAGCCTTGTACTATAACAACATTTATAGCACAAAGTTGTTTGTTTGATTTTAAGGCCCAATCCAAATGTCCCACCTAAGGCCTTAAGCCCTGAACCCTCAGGGACTTAACTGACGTCACCTGGTAAATGGTTGAGTGTGAGAGACTGCAAAGGAATTGGTATAAATATGAATGGGACAGCACTTTGCATATCACGTCACCTTGACGACATCAATTGTGAGGTTTTTATTTAACTTTTTTACTGCAAGATTTGAATATCTTCAAGGCGTTTGCCTTAGGAGAGGAAAGGTAATGAAATACTCAAATAATCAAATAATCAATTTACTCATTTTTGTCAAAACAGCATCATTAAGCAAAATTAAAATAAATAGTAAACCAGGTGTGTAATATAGTCTAACGCCTGCATTGCAGTGATTTCATGTGTTTTTTATGTACCATCTTAAATCCTTAATGTTAATGTTTCTGTGTAAATTTAATATACCAGGCTGAACACCCATGTGCCGTCCTCTATGTTTACCTTTTTCTCTTTAACCCCACTGGGCGTCCCCTGTTCAACGTCAAAAGCTATGAATTGTGGGTAATTCCCTCAGGCAAAGTCCGCAGAAATGTGGATTTATGGAAAGTGTGCAAAAAGTGCGTCTCAAAGTCGGTGAGTCGGTGAGTGTAGACATTGAGATCGGGCCAAAGAAAACACAAGATTACCACTTAGGGGAAAGAAAGTAGTGTGAACTCACGTTTCAGGTCGTTAGCCTTAAGGGTCTCACTGATCTCCAGGTTGGCCATTCCCAACAGGATGTCTGCTTTCAGTGTCTGGTGGCTCCAAACGCGAAAGATCAACTTGCTGACTGGAGTCACAATTCTGTAGATAAGTGAGAAAATGACGAGAAACAAGTCAACACCAGAGAAAAAGATGAAGGATGACTTGCACTAATGCTGAAAGGATTCATAGCTGACTATGAATGGCTGTGAAGAAGTGAATCAATGTCAATTTTGGTATTCAATTTTTTTTCTTAAGTTGGGGGGAGGTCCACTGTATAAAGCTATGGCTTCTTAACACATCTGTTTTATTTCAGATATATATCCTAACAAAGGCTGGTAAACACCTCAATGTGAGGTTTGATTGCTTTTCTATGTTTGACATCTCTACAGGGTTTGGTAAGACCAAAAAGCAAGAAATCACCTCTGGGATTTAGGGTGGTATAAATAGACACATTTTAAGATTTGATGCAATCTATGATTTGGAGATACTGTGTTCTAACTATTTATGCTGCAGAGCTTTACTAATAAAATGCCCTTGAGGTGGGTTATTAGTTTTTAGTTGGCACAGCAACCATGTACAGCAGTAGGTGTTGGGCACATGGACTTTGTGAACTCATTCAGATACATCAGATATCCATTCAGAATATACCCTCCAAGTATTTAGTTCACCCTTATTGACACAATTCCCAACTCAGTAACCTTACACCAAAAACAATATAGACATCAAACGTAGACTCTACACTTACAACATGCAACTAAAATATAGATGTTAATAACACCCACAGTGTTGTACAGTATGTAGACTAAATTTAGTTTCAAATGAATAACATTTATATTACCAACTCGAACATCCTCCATTAAATAACCAGCTATTTGTTAAACTGATTCCTCTCCAATGACAACCAAACAGTCATACTCACACTGTGACAGCCTGCTTCCATTTGGGGCTGTGTGTGTTGTTGCACTTCTCAGTCCTCTTTGACTGGCCGTCCACGGTTACCTCAACATACGGGCTGGGACCAAACCAGTTCTTTTTGTTTTCCTTCAGCTTGGCTGAAAGCACTAGATAGGAGAAAACACCATAGTGAAATTGAAGGTAATATAACTTTCACTAGATTTGATTTTTCACTACAGGAAGTGAACGACCCATAGGCTGAAGCTTCCTATAGCCAAAATCAAACAACACTGAACACTACAACTTCATCAATTTGTCAAATTTGTGTCTAATTTTTGTTGATTAGATAACTGATAACTGACCTGTGACTTGTAATTGGGCCTTCATGGTTCATCCATAACACTGCAGCCTGGTTTGGCTACACCGAAAGGACCTGCAACAACTGCAACCAGTGACATCAGATGTAAACAAACATGGGACACTCTGTGCAGGTAACCTACTTAACAGGGTGATTAGGCTATTAGGTTGCTACAGTACAGTCAGTGGAAAATAGAGCCTGGCTTTACACACAATAGCGAGTATGGGTTGATGAGGCTATCTAACTAAAACAAAGGGGTATGTATGACTGGTTTAGGCATCTAGAGACATTATAATAGCATGTTTTTAGTAATGCCAAATCAAAGATATAACCTTTAAGTCAGAACTAAACATGCAGAAGCAGTGTTCAGTTTGTATGCACCAAATATTTGGAACAAGCTCCCAGAAATCTGCAGGACCAGCTCCAACTCTGAGTTCTTTTAAATCAAAGCTGAAAACTTTCCTGTTTGCTGCTGACTTTTAAACCAGATAATGATCATATATACTGAACTAGAGCTTTTACCTTTGTGTGTTATATTCTATTTTAGCTTCTATCCTAGCTTTTATTTTGAGCTTGTTTTTATTTTCTAATCTTTAATGTTTTTATAACTGTTTTAATTGTGTCTTAATGTTCTTTTGCACTTTGTCGCAATGTGTATGTAAAGCACTTTGAATTGCCCTGCTGCTGAAATGTGCTATATTTTGATAACTTTTGGATCTCCATAATAAAAGCAAAGCTAAACATTTCAGGTGAATTTGCCTTATAGTATGAATTTTAACTGTACACATTTAAGATCATTTTTATGTGTTCAGACATACAAGCTGCACTAACATGCATGTTACCCAGTGACTTGATTAGCTTAGCTATTTCTAGAAACCACCGTGTAACTTCCATAATAGAAAAAAAATCCCACCCTTAATTTAGCAAAATGAAGTCTCACTAAACCCTCCCTTTGCTAATCTTTGACAATATCCTGTTGTCAGGACATGAAGTTAGTTAACTAGACAGTTGGGATTTGTTAAAATGTAACAGAAAGATGTTGAGTATATCAAACAGTAGCATAAAGTTGTCGACGTGCTCCCTGCTATCTGCAACATGAAGTAACTGTGGGCTGATGAGGCTATCTCACTAAAACAAAAGGGGTATGAATGACTGGTTCAGGTATCTAGAGACATTATAATAGCATGTTTTTAGTGATGCCAAATCAAAGATATAACCTTTGATAACTTTTGGATCTCCACAATAAAAGCAAAGCTAAACATTTCAGGTGAATAGTATGCATTTTAACTAAACTGTGCACACATTTAAGATCATCAAACTGCACTAAAATGCATGTTACCCAGTGACTTGGTTAGCTTAGCTATTTCTAGAAACCATCGTGTAGCTCATCCCATCCTTTAACTTAAGCTAAATTAAGTCTCACTAAACCTCCCTGGCTAATCTGTGACAATATCCTTTTGTCAGGAAAAGAAGTGAGTTTACTAGACAGTTGGGGTTTGATAAAAGGAAACAGAAAGGTGTTGAGTAGATCAGACAGGAGCACAAAGTTGTCAGAGGCCAGTACAGCTGTAGCTTAGTAGCTTTATCAGGTTAGCAGGCTAGCCAGCAGATGTGTTGTCAAGACAACCTGAAACACCAGCCGTTTGAAAGGTAACTAAACATGTAGTATTGTCTATAATGTGTATGTCATTTAGTGAATACGTGAGAGAGAGGGAGAGTTTCCACCTCCTGGGGTAACTTTAGTTCGCCTCCGTGCTGAGCACCGAGGAGGCTTCAGTTAGCTAGCCGTGTGTTGACTGACGCTAGTGGTGCTAACACCAGCCGGCTCCTACAGCTGCTTCAGATGGGTTCAGTCGAGGATATCTCTCTCTCTTCAGTGACAGACTGACGCTAAGATGACTATACCTGAGAGAAGCAGATGAAGGGCCCAGCAGACTTGAGTCTCAGCTAAGCCTGGGTTGTTGTTGACAGGTAGCAGCAGCCTGCCATCAGCGCAGCCTGCTGTTTCCACTAGCCAGGACAAGAGCAGTGTTTCCGGTTCCAGGTTTTCACAATAAAATAGCTAAATAACCTCCGGAAGAAAAAATAAATTAGTGGTGTTAAAACGATTTTGCGTTAACGCGTTATTATCTCATTAATTTTGACAGCCCTAATACATATATGTATTTTATTAAACATTCTTGTTTTAATAATTCTACTTCATCATTTAGTTATAATAATAATAATAATAATAATAATAATAATAATAATAATAATAATAACAACAACACCTATTATTATTATTATCATTATTATTATTATTATTATTATTATTATTATTATTATTATTATTATTATTAGTGGTAGTAGTAGTAACAGTGTTATTAACATTATTGTTAACATTCTTGTTTTAATATTTCTACTTCACAATTTAGTTATAATAATAATAATAATAATAATAATAATAATAACAACAACAATTGTTATTATAATAATAATAATAATGATAATAACAACAACAATTATTATTGTTGTTATTATTATTATTATTATTATTATTGTTGTTGTTAATATTATTATTATTATTATTATTATTATTATTGTTGTTGTTAATATTATTATTATTATTATTATTATTATTATTATTGTTGTTGTTAATATTATTACTATTATTATTATTATTATTGTTGTTGTTAATATTATTATTATTATTATTATTATTGTTGTTGTTAATATTATTACTAGTGGTAGTAGTAGTAGTAACAGCGTTATTTTTAATTATTGGCACTTTTATTTTGAAGGCTGAAACGCCATGACGTCAAAACTGGTATTGACGTCACCATAAAACTAATTTTCCTAATTAAATGATAAAATAAAGAGCTATTACATGCGTTTAAATTCTGTTACCATTCAATATACTAGCTGTTCTGATTCCTACACTGTCTGTTGCGTTATTTTAATAACTGAAACATAATAACAACATTACATTTTAATGTGATAGATGGCGACATGAGAGATAACACGACATTTGTTGGGCACGCCCACTGCTGCGCATGAGCTTGGTCTCATGACAGCGGCTATATGCTAACGTTAGTCAGCTGATCGATTCTCCATCGTCCCAGTTTATAAAACACATGTTGTTCAACCAACGTTAGTTCAAAGAAAGACCTCCATCGAGTTGTGAAGATGTTGTCTCGTCTGCTGAAGGAGCACCAGGCGAAGCAGAGCGAGAGGAAGGAGCAGCAGGGTGAGAGACTGGCTAGCTAGTGGGTTAGCTACAAGATGCTAAAAACAAAGCTGATGTTGAGTGTGTGAGAAGTAACGTTATCAGGTCCTCCAGAGTACTGACTGGTTTACTTGTTCATGTGTTTTACCTGCACAGAGAGACGCAGGCGTGAAGCTATTTCTGCAGCCACCTGTCTGACAGAAGCCCTGGTGGATCACCTCAATGTTGGGTATGAACAGTCTGCTCCTATACCCCCCTGCTGTATCTGTCTTTATTAACTAAAGTCTGCTCCTATACCCCCCTGCTGTATCTGTCTTTATTTACTAAAGTCTGCTCCTATACCCCCCTGCTGTATCTGTCTTTATTTACTAAAGTCTGCTCCTATACCCCCCTGCTGTATCTGTCTTTATTTACTAAAGTCTGCTCCTATACCCCCCTGCTGTATCTGTCTTTATTTACTTAAGTCTGCTCCTATACCCCCCTGCTGTATCTGGTTTTATTTACTAAAGTCTGCTCCTATACCCCCCTGCTGTATCTGTCTTTATTTACTTAAGTCTGCTCCTATACCCCCCTGCTGTATCTGTCTTTATTTACTTAAGTCTGCTCCTATACCCCCCTGCTGTATCTGTCTTTATTTACTAAAGTCTGCTCCTATACCCCCCTGCTGTATCTGGTTTTATTTACTTAAGTCTGCTCCTATACCCCCCTGCTGTATCTGGTTTTATTTACTTAAGTCTGCTCCTATACCCCCCTGCTGTATCTGGTTTTATTTACTAAAGTCTGCTCCTATACCCCCCTGCTGTATCTGGTTTTATTTACTAAAGTCTGCTCCTATACCCCCCTGCTGTATCTGTCTTTATTTACTAAAGTCTGCTCCTATACCCCCCTGCTGTATCTGGTTTTATTTACTTAAGTCTGCTCCTATACCCCCCTGCTGTATCTGGTTTTATTTACTAAAGTCTGCTCCTATACCCCCCTGCTGTATCTGGTTTTATTTACTTAAGTCTGCTCCTATACCCCCCTGCTGTATCTGTCTTTATTTACTAAAGTCTGCTCCTATACCCCCCTGCTGTATCTGGTTTTATTTACTTAAGTCTGCTCCTATACCCCCCTGTACTGACATCCTGTTATATTTCATAGTTGTAGAGTAATGGTAGTGGTGGTGGTTGTTGAGGATTTGGGATGTGATGACATCCTGACACCTTCATAACTGGAGTTACCCTGCACTATACTCATTTTTAACAGTCTCTTCTGCACTATATTCACTTTTTTTAATAGTCCTGTATCACAGCTTTTACCCTGCACTATATTCAGTTTTAACAGTTTTCTTATGTATAATAAATATACAGTATATTGATACATAATGCTACACTGAACAAAAATATCAACGCAACACTTTTGTTTTTGCTCCCATTTTTCACAAGCTGAAATAAAAGACTTTTTCTATCCACACAAAACACTTATTTCTCTCCAATTTTGGTCACAATTTTTTTAAAATCCATGTTAGTGAGCACTTCTCCTTTACCAAGATATTCCAACCACTTGACAGGTGTGGTATATCAAGATGCTGATTAAACAGCATGAGTATTACACAGGTGTGCCTTGGGCTGATCACAATAAAGACGTTGTCCTCAGCAGGGTCGTGACCTGACTGCAGTCTGTCGTCGTTACTGACTTTAGTTGGCAAATGCTCACCATCAATGGCGTCTGGCACTTTGGAGAAGTGTTCTCTTCATGGATGAATCCCATGTGGCCAAAATATGCATATCTGTAGCCCTAGTCTTTTTTTTTTTGTTTTGTTTTTTAAGCTAAAACTGCACATTTTGTGGTCTTTCATGGTGACCAGCCCAAGGCACACCTGAGGAATAATCCTTCTGTTTAATCAGCATCTTGATATCCCACATCTGTCACGTGCATGGATTATCTTGGCAAAGGAGAAGTGCTGACTAACATGAATTTTAACAAAGTTGTGACCAAAATTTGAGAGAAATAAGTCTTTTGTGTGCATTGAAAGTCTTATTTAAAATCGTGAAAAATGTTTCTGTTCAGTATATATTTTCATGTGTTAATGATACTGTAGCACCTTCTTATTGTCTCCTGTTTTACCTTAGAGTTGCCCAGGCGTACATAAACCAGCGTAAGCTCGACCACGAGGTGAAGACTCTCCAAGTGCAGGCGAGCCAGTTCTCCAAACAGACTGCTCAGTGGATCAGCATGGTGGAGGGTTTCAATCAGGCCCTAAAGGTTTGTAAGATACACTGTGTGTGCAAGAAATAAATCCATAAACAAGGCTTTTTCTGTCATGTCATCTGCTTTTATACAATAACAACTTTGTTTAACCTTTTACATTTTATAATCCTAAAGCTGTCAGATGAATAAGTGCCCTTACCTTTTATTGCTATTTGCGAAATGTTGGATTCTGTAAAGGATATGAGGTCCTGAATATATGATATACCTAATGGCAGCACTTGCAGACAGTATAACATTTAATTTAGTTGAATGTTGATGTGTTATGAGTTGCTTCAACACTGTGTGACCATCTTACATTATACTAATGAGTACTCATTTTTAATATCAGAAGTGCTGCTTAATGCAGATTTAATCACATCTATTGTCTTGTTGCAAACAGCGACTCATCAAAACTTACAATTGCTCTGTCAGATTTACTAAAAGCAGATTAGTTTCATTGACACAGGTCCTAGATCTGAGCGGATTTGACAGGTGGTAAAAGCAATTCATGAATGAGTTTCCACTCCCTCTGCAGTTATCCAGCTTATATCATCCTCTCAGGGGAGACGGGGCGAAAGGGTGCCTGGAAATGTTTAAAGCTTGCCTTTCGCTGGTCCTGATAATAGGTTAGACTGGTAGATGTACTCATAAGTGATACTAATTCTGTTTTTTGAACAGGAAATTGGGGATGTGGAGAACTGGGCCCGCAGTATTGAGATGGACATGAGGACCATCGCCACAGCTCTGGAGTACGTACACAAGGGTCAACTTCAGTCTGCTTCCTCATAGGCTTCACGGTGGGACGTTTACAGCTGAAACTAAACACACTGGAACGAAACAGGAATCCAGTTGACTCCTCAAAGATGCAAGCAGCGGTGACTTTGCTCGGCTGCCTGCCCCTCTGAGTGGACTAATGCTGATGGTTACGTTGTTCAGAGAAATGTTGAAAGTCTGAAATAGGTCTAACATCTATTTAGTAGTGACTTCAATTAAACATTTTGGCGATCGGTTATTGAATACTTTGCCAGTAAAAGCAAGTATATGTCATGAAGGTGTCGCATGTATAAACTTGTTATAGGTTTAAGAGGCCACAGACAAAATTGTCTTCTTTTCAGCACCTGATACCTAAACTATGTATGTCTGTGTTTATGTTTTATATGTCTATGCACAGTGATGACTTCACTGTTTTGGCAAACAAATTAACTTTAGCTTTTGTAACCATTTAGTGATGTAACATTATTTTTAATAAAGCTAAACAATGCATTAAACTGATGTTTTTTTTCATATGAAACAAGGCTAAATAGGTTTAATCTACCACTACAGTGTGTGTATATATGTGTGTATATATATATATATACAGTGTATATGTATATATATATATACATACACATACATATATATGTATATACATATACATAAGGCTTCACAACAGCTGTTATACAGAAATTAAGCAGGACAAGGAGACATTAGCATGAAGATCCTCATTTGAAAAAGGGAAGTTTGAGCAGGCCGCTCAATAAGGATCCTCTAGTGAGGATGTTCATACACACAATCGGTGTCAGCAGTGGTCAGGAAAAGATTAAATGTTAACTAAACAAGTGTAAAAGAACTGAGAGTTCAGGCTGGGTGATGTACACTTGAATAAGGATTGTCAGACAAATGTGTGTGTTATAGTTGTAAAGGACTTCTAGGCCAAGGATTGGAGTTTGGCTGATGGTTTAGTTATGACCGTTACAAAAGCAAAAGGCAGAAGGAAGTTATAACCTTAGACGTTCAAGGTTTTTAAAGTTTGGGTACAAAGTTTTTGAACTACTAGCCTACTACTGGTACTGGTATACCACTAAATACAATAACTGGATAAATATTTGCCTGGCTAGGGTGATTGGACAATTCATGGAATGTGTGACGTGAAGGGATGTTGTGCCATGACACACGTTGCTGTTGAGTTTGCTCATGTAATTACAGGCATGTTTGGTAACCAATTTCACCAATTCACTGCGTACTATCAGGACAGAAAATCAGTGTCAAGAACCAGCTGGTAACACACGTGATCCTTCAGTTTGCTCTTCAGATGGCATAGAAATATGACTTTTTTCTGTTAAAAAAAATAAGTCTTGTTTCACGCTCTTAGTCTCATTATAAAAATATAGATTTATCTAAACCAACATTTTGCAGAAATGTCCATAGAGCAAGTTTAAAGTTAAAGTTGTTTTTTTTATGAAGGGGGCAATTGTGAAGCAAGTCATGTTCATACTAAATACTTTCCCTTGACTTAATACATTGATAAGCCGCAATACAATATACTTTACAAATGTCGCTTTACCGCCAACATATCTGCAGTACTAACCAACCGGTCTCCAAACATGCATCAGTTACAGAGTATACTACATATATTGTTTAAGCTTTAAAGCTGATATATAACAGGTCAGTGAACTGACAGAGCCAATGAGGTTAAACACATGTTTTTGAGCGTGCACAAGGCTTTCACATGTGGGATTATTATAAGTTTTGCTGATATCCAGGTTCACATTGTGTACAGAAAGTTCTGGTGTATTCTGTAATTCCCACCACTCTTACGGTTACGGATTGGGGATTACCAATTGCGGACTTGCCTTAAGGGATAAACCAGAGGGATAAAGCCTTTCTCTGACCAGCCTCTCTGAGTTAAGACAGAAGAATAACCTGAAAGGGAAAGGGAAGAGGACGGATAACTTGTGGACATCCATCACTTCTCAAAAAGAGGAAAAGGTATGATAATATATATCTATCTCTTGCCAATGAATTACAAAGTACTTCCTCTTCTTCATGTTCCGATTTTTTTTTTCTACTGATTAAGCTCTGTAATATTGTTAATGATCACAATTTCCTGTTGCGAATGCATTACAGTATAATTAAATCCATGAAATAATTAGTTTTAATGTTTATAACGAAAGCTTACAGCAAACAGTAATTGAGGTTTTAAGTTTGAGTAGTTTTACCTGATCAAATTATATTGATTTATATTCTGGTACATTTCTCCTTTAATTTAATTTGCTTAACCTGAGATGTAATTTTACAGGATCAATTATATTTTAATTAATGCTCTCATGCCAACATAAAGAGTATGGGTACTGTATCTTTATTTAAGTCTGATTTAATTTCTGTCTTAATTATGATATCATGGATAACACAACCCATAGAAGTATCTTTTTCTCACTAATATGCCGGAAAACTAATTGGTTTTCTGCAATGAGCAGCTTAAGCAGCTCCGTCACGGGCATTACATTTATGCTTCAAAAACAAAGCACCTCTTCCTCCTCGGGTCCCCCTCCTTCACAAATGCCTTTCTTTCTTCCATAAGAGTATTAGCCAAAGATTTCTCATGTGCCCAAAGCAGTTCTGTATTACGAGCACCTCTTCTAAGGCCCTCAGTGAACAAACTCATTGTATCCTGTAGCTATCAAAAAGGTTCAATAAACCCTAAAATATTATGAAATAGAGTAGGGATTTGGTTATAAGTCTGTGTATTTCTACTTTCCATTCCTGAAAAATCAGATTTGGCAGTTTGCCATGTCAATACCTCCTAACATTTGCTCAACATGTTTTTTGTTTTAGCAAGCACTAAGTCCTCCGGGTGACCAAGAACCCAGCTCTAATCCTGGAAGCAGCATGGATACGCAGTTTGTCTACGACATTTTAGGGTAAGAATTACCAATGCTACACTACGTTTTAGGGCAGTAATTTGGCAGCCGTAGCCTCCCCTTCGAATCTCTAAGCTTACGCATCCAGAAAATCTTCTCAAAGTCAAATCCCTCCAAACTTGTCTCTGTTCTCTTTCAGGGAAAATGCCTGGTCATACATCAGTGCTACCTTCGTGGTGGTGTGGATTATCGTGTGGCTGTACAGAGACAGCCTGGAGATCGAGGACATCACTGACAAGTATGTCTTTGTGACCGGCTGCGACTCTGGGTTTGGGAACCTGCTGTGCAAGAAGCTCGATCGTAAAGGTTTCCGCGTGCTGGCCGGCTGTCTCACAGAAAAGGGAGCTGATGACCTGAAGAGATCGGCGGGGCCTTATTTGAAAACTGTCACGCTGGATGTCACCAGTCAGGACAGCATCCAGAGAGCCATGGAGTGGACCAAGAAGGAGGTTGGCGATAAGGGTGAGAAATGATGCTGCATTATGACCGAGTTAAATTTTACAAGGCAAATTTGTAACACATTTCCTTTTTCTCGTAGGACTTTGGGGTATCGTGAACAACGCCGGACGCTCGTTACCCATGGGTCCTTCAGAGTGGATGAAATTGGAGGATTACCACTGCACACTGAAAGTCAACATGAACGGAGTGATTGCCATGACGATGACCTTCCTGCCCCTCATCAAAAAGGCTCGAGGCCGTATTGTAAACGTAGCGTCGGTGCTGGGCAGGGTGGCTGCCAACGGTGGCGGATACTGCATCTCCAAGTTTGCAGTGGAGTCTTTCTCTGACTGCCTCAGGTAAAGACTTACCTCATTACATAAGAGCGTACTGTACAGTAACAACCTGCTTTATTAAACACAAAGTATTTAGTGGAGCCAGTTAGCCTTTAATGTTATTGACTGAGAGAAGCAGAAACTCCCCCAAATCCTCAATAATCCTCTTATTCTCTCACTTTTTGAAAGATCTATGTTCTAATTATAGGAACAAATAGTCATTCAAGTTATAATCTTCACATCGTCTTTGCCCCATGAGGGAGATTTGGTTTGCAGACAGGGTTTTATATTTAAGATATTCTGTTATATAAAAGACAAACAACTGTTACTGAGCAATGGAACACATTCCATCTAAGATATTGCAGTAATAGAAAAAACAAACTGCCTTAGTATGTGCCAAGCAGACAAGTATTGGCTTATGAGACCAGACAGGATTACTGCATTTATTTACTATATTGTGTTTTTATTTCTTCCACGACTAAGCCCATTTATAATATAAAAGGTTCATGCAAAAGGTCGCAGGCGGTGTCACAAACTTGTTTCAAGCTCGGCTGTTTATTATATAATATTATGAACTGTCATGTACGATGCTATTCTACGTGACGTTTCTGTTTTTAGGAGAGATATAAACTACTTTGGAATCAACGTGTGCATCATTGAACCCGGGTTTTTCAAGACCGCGGTTACGAGCCTGGACCCCCTCGAGAGGGAGCTGCACCGCCTGTGGGACCAGCTCAGCCCTGAAGTACAAGCCAGCTATGGAGACAAGTACCTGGATAAATGTAAGTAAGCTGCTAATCGTTACTCATAATGCAAACCAAGAGTAAGCACCACTTCACTGGTTTATTTTGAAATGTGACACAAACTTTCTTTATCTGTATCTGTTTTTATGCTTCTGATTTTGATCACAATCAAAAGACCCATTTTAATATCTCATTCCGATACTGGAAGTTATGGTGTTTTTAAAATTATAGTATGAACTTTAAATCTGCGGGTGGTAACTTTGAGCAAATATGATAAAAAGGAAGGAAAACAACCAATCAGAGCCGAGCAGTCTCTGGGCAGCGCTGATCAAATATGAATCAAGATTCTGTTACTGTAATGCCTCAAATGTTTTCAGAAACATATTTTTAGTGTACTGTAAAATGAGAAAGTGTGCTCCGGCCGGTGGGCGGTGCTTGGTTTTGGCTCAACTGATCTCAACATGTTGGCTGGGTCACAAACTTTCTCATTTTACAGCTAAACAATACACAACAAGATGTTTCAGAAAACATTTGAGGCGAGAAATAGGCATTACAGTAACAGAATATTTAATCATATTCAGATATAATCAGCGCTGCCTGGTTTGACCGTTTGATCGAAGTTTGCGAGTTTTGCGAGCAGTGATTGACAGCTGCATTAGAGACTCTTCGGCTCTGATTGGTTGTTTTTGTTCTGGCGTGGTGAAATCTTGCAAATGACATTAGGTTGCACAGATTTTCTCAGATTTCACAGATTATCTGTCTCATGCACTACTGTCAGGAGGATATAGTGACAGTTTAATAAAAATAACTTACTATCATATTTGCTCAAAATTACCGACTGCAGCTTTAAAGTCAAAATGAAATGTGATTGTCATAAATTTGTCCCCCATTTAGCAAGGAATGTCAAAATATGAAAAGCATTCTTATTTGTCTGTATGTATATATAAATGTCATATTGAATTTATTTCCTGCTATGCTGCAGGGAACATAAACATTTCAATCAAACATACATTTTAGTAAAGAAAAATGCACTTAAGTTAAATCATTATTTATGCACAAACTTGATCTTTTCACTCATTCTCATTTTCAGACATCAAGGTGCAGCGTTTGATCATGAACGCCATCTGCGACACAGACCTCACCAAGGTGACCAGCTGCATGGAGCACGCTCTGACGGCTGCCTACCCACGCACCAGATACAGCCCTGGCTGGGATGCCAAGCTTATCTGGATCCCCCTCTCTTACATGCCTTCCTGTGTAGTTGACATTGGACTGAAGCTGGTGCTGCCTCGCCCGTTAAAGAGCGTGTAACTCATGATGACTTTAAAGAAATGTCTTCAAAGTTATCAGCCGTTTTATGTCACATCGTGTCATTTTGATGCAGTGATGAGGTTGGCTTAAAGAAAAAAAATATTTTGCCTTTTAAAATACCCATATTCCTTATCTACATTGGCCAAGGAATGATCCAATGTTGCTGTTATTATATTTATATGTGCATCATCTTCCATGTAAAACATTTTTTTTTCTTTTTTTGAGACATTTAGAAATTATGAAAGAAAATAATTAAACTGTATTGTATAATGGACTGTTGACTGTTATTGCTTTGTTTGTTTGTTAACACTATGGTTTGCCTTTTGACACTGTTAATTACGTTTAAAATCAGAAACATTAGAGCAAGCAAAGCTTTACCAGCATTAGGATCAGTCTTCCTGCTTATAATTAATATCGATTTATACTCTGCAACATTTAACTTGTACCAGGCGGTGCTAAAAAGTCACAGATGGTTGTGTAAAAACACTAAAAGTTGTGTACTGTATATAAATATCACAGTCTTCATCCCACACTGATATTATATAAGAATTTAAATCACCTTTGTAATAACTAGATTTTTCGGGTTAATACATTATTTGTGTAGTTTTAATATATTTAGTGAGATCTTCAAAAATAACCTGTTGCACATTTTTGTTTAGTCATATTTAATTTACTTTTATTTGTCTTGATAACATGTGTTGTTGCAGACGGTTCAGTGAAGCTATCAGTTCAGTTAGTTATTATCAGTTAAGCCACTTGACAGAATGTACTGAACCGTTCAGCTGCTGATGATCATCATAATAAACTGAGGTGGCTTGTTGGCTGACCATGTGTAGTTACACAACAGCTCAAAGGCTTTACTTAAATGTCCCTCAATCGGCTAGTTAGTCACAGGTGTGAGGTTATGTTGTGATTCCATCATAGCTAAAGAAGGCTACTGCTTACTACTCTGATATTGTTGGTCTGTTTCATTCATAACACTGAATTATGTGGTTTAAAGGTCCCATATTATGCTCATTTTCAGATTCAAACTTGTATTTTGTGTTTCTACTAGAACATGTTTACATGCTGTAAAGTTAAAAAAAGCCTTTATTTTCCTCATACTGTCTGCCTGAATATGCCTGTATTTACTCTCTGTCTGAAAAGCTCTGTTTTAGCGCATTTCGATGGAATTGCAACAGAATTGCGTTGCTAGGCAACAGCTTGGGTCCATGTGTACTTCCTGTCAGCTGATGACATTCACATACACTGCAACCAGGAATAAACTGTGACACATTTAGAATGTTTACGTTTAAAATTGTGTCAAGGGTCTAAATATTATATATTCGTGACATCACAAATGGGCAGAAATCCTGACAGCTTGTTTCAAATGCAGAGTTTCTGAATACGGGCTGTGTGTATTTCCCTGTGGATTGAGTGTTTCGATACTTTCACAGTATTTCTTTAGGACTTAAGCCTGCTTTATAATAGGAAAAAAAAAACATGAAAATCTCACTTTTTTATAATATGGGTCCTTTAAAAAAAAAAAAAAAGTTAAATTGATCTTGGTATCCTGACACCCACAGTCCGCATGGCAGACCTCTGCTCTCCAAAATACACTTCCAGCCCCTGATTGGCTACTATGGCCACATGGGGTGTTGTGTTTGTAATGTATCATTCAGACCGCCTGCTGCTTTCAAGTGGCCCTCGGAAAAAAAAGGTTCTCTTTTAACATTATGGCGCATGTTTGGTGATTAATAACGAATGTTTCTTGTAGCCAAAGTTGTATTTATTTAAGTTAAGTTTTTAGTCGTACGTTTTTTAAATATTGCAGAGCTAATTTATGTCTATTGAAGTGCATACATGTGTTAAATATCAGGCATATATTTGATTATTTTAACCAGTGGTGGAAGAGATACTCTTTCTACTACAATATAGAAATACTCTACATTACACCAAAAGGCATGCATTTTAAATTTGAGTTAAAACTAATATTTCTTATTTTTTAAATTTAATCTACCAACGGTGAAAGTACTCATTCTGGCTCATTTCTGAAGAATAGGCTATATTATATTATTGAATTATAGTTATTGACCCAATAATGTGTGCATAACTTTAATGTTGCAGCTGGTAAAGGTGGAGCTTAGTTTTTTCTATATATACTGCCAGATAGCTTGTGAATTTTACCAAGGGATGATGATAATAATTATAATAATAATAATCTACTTTATTTGTCTCCTTAGGAAAATTCGTAAATTAAGTAAATAAAATAGTTTTCTATAATAATACATAATTTATTTGTTGATAACATTTTGTATTATTAATCTAAATCTGGAAAGTAACTAGTAATTAAAAGTATTAAATAAATGTAGTGGAGTAAACAGTACAATAATTTGCAATGTTGCCTATAGTGGAGAAGGAGTAGCATATAAAAGAAAATTGAAATACTCAAGTACAATTAGGCCTATCTCAAAAAGGTACCTTAAAGGTCCCATATTATAAAAAAAGTGAGATTTTCATGTTTTTTTTTTATTATAAAGCAGGCTTAAGTCCTATATAAATACTGTGAAAGTATCGAAACGCTCAATATACGGAGAAATACACACAGCCTGTATTCAGAAACTCTGCGTTTGAACAAGCCGTGAGGATTTCTGTCCATTTGTGATGTCACAAATATACAATATTTAGACCATTACACGGTTTTAAACATAAACATTCTAAATGTGTCCCGGTTTTATTTCCTGGTTGCAGTGTATGTTAATGTCATCAGCTGACAGGGAGTACACATGGACCCAAGCTGTTGCCTAGCAACGCAATTCTGTTGCAATTCCGTTGAAATGTACTAAAACGGAGCGTTTCAGACAGAGGGTAAATACAGGCACATTCAGACAGACAGTATGAGGAAAATAACGTTTTATTTTTACATTACAGCATGTAAACATGTTCTAGTACAAACACAAAATACAAGTATGAACCTGAAAATGAGCACGATATGGGACCTTTAAGTAGCCAACAGCACTTATTGAGTAAATGTTAGTTACTTTCCACCACTGATTTTAACAATACAAGAAAAAAAGTTCATGAGTTGAAAAGGCAAGATTCCCGACGACACTTGAAAGCAGCCAAACTTCAGCCTGTCATATGAAAGTCAGTGACCTCGCAGGAACTGCTTGGGAACAGCTCTAGTAATAACCCACCTACTACCAATCTACTGTAATCTGTCCAGCCATGCACTGTCTGAGAGCGCTGCGTCCGTCCAGCGCGCTCCAGCTGATCGTCAAACACACAGACGCGGTGAGGAAGGTCTTCATCCTCCAGCAGCAGCCGGCAGCAGCATGTTGTTGTCTGAGCACCAGATCAACAACCACGTCCCAGAGACCACCGCCGACACACTTGGACCACTTCCACATCAAAATGTGAGTGTCTCTGTGAGATAAACAGCTCAGTGTCAACACTTCAGTGTCCTGCTGGGGGTGGACCTCTCACACAGTTGTAACATGAGCTCTACCTGATGGGCCTGATGTTATATTTGTTTTAAGAGGCATTTAAAAATATAGAAATAGTTATTATAGGATACTGTATATTAACAGTGACTAGGTGGTCATATCAGGCCAAGTGTAGTTATCAGCATGTGTCTTTTTGTATTTATTAATTCTATTCTTTTTTTAAATTATTATTATTATTATTGTTATTATTATTATTATTATTATTATTATTATTATTATTATTATTATTTCTTTTCTTAATTTTATTTCAATTTTGAATGTTGAAGTTGTTTTCTCTAGTGTACTTAATGAGTTTGTCTATAAGCGCATCTACTTACAAATTGGTTTATAAACTATTGTAATTACGAACTTGAAATTGCATATATGAAAACAACCTTGAAAAAAGGGAATAAATAAATTATAAAATAAAAAAAAGAAGAAGTTATCAGCATGTGTAAGCTATAAATTAGGGAATCAGCTCTTTGATGTGAGTTTAAGTATAAAGTGAGTCTGTAATGTATCTTAAGGTCACATAATAGTGACATTAGCCGTTTACTTGCCGGTCATTGTGCATTTGTTAATGACCCAGCTAGGTAACAGTTGGTTTAACTAAATTAATTAATATTTTTTAGAAGAAATCATTAACTCAGCTATGTCAATGATGTTCGCTTTCCTCTTTTTTATTTTTAACTTCATCAGGAATGTTCCTTCAAAGTCCCCCAGCTCCTCAGGAGTGGAAGACCTGCTGTTCTACACCATCACACAGGGAAAAGAGCAAGTCCCCATTTCATACTTTACCTCAGTAAGTAGCCAAATAAACACCCACCCACCAAACCCCAGAAACCAAGCATCCATCCATCTTATCATTATTGTGTTTTCATCTTGTTGTTTGCAGGCCCTGAAGAAAACGGGCCTCCACCCATCAGACCCTCGTCTAAAGGACTGCATGGAGAAGCTTCGACAGGCAGTGAAGGACTCTGTTGGTGAGGTGATGATGGACAGAGACCTTTTCCACAGGTGAGACAACTGGTTAGGACTCGATCATATAACTCACGACAACAGCAGTAAACTTAGTACATAGATGCAGATTTACCGTTTTTCTCAATTGCTTTGGCTCATTTCTTATAAAAACTGTAAGTGTAATTGTCACAACTGTTTCATGGGACATCACAACTCTTATGTCTGCAAAAGGTAACTCACTCAAAACACTTCATTCATGCTTCAAAACCATGGCAGTTAATCCTGGAAATGTTTTCTTATATACAAGTCTCTGTTTTGCTTCCTGTACTAAACCAGAATGTCAGTTTTGTCCAGCTGAATGCTGTTGTTTATCCCACTGAGCTGTTTAGAGCAGGTAAACGTTTACTGGGAGAAGTCAATACTGTACAGCACTGTACTGTAGTACACAGAAAATATGCACATTGTATGTATACAGTACATGTTTGTGTGTAACAACAATATGTCACATGTACTGTAAACAGAACATTTACCTTTGAGCTTTCATGTAAAGTCATATACAGTGAACTGAAACTTTCCCACAAAATGACATCCATAGCAAAGAAAACCCTGCGGTAGTTCAGTAAAAAACAAAACAAATTGTACCTCCTTACAGTACGTAACACCATGTCATAGATATTTATGAAATATGCAAGTATGTCTGACAGATTTGATTTTGAAAAATAATTAATAACATTAATAATTATGGCCCTGATCCATTTAGGTGGGTCCTGGTATTGTGCATGCTGGCTCACTGGAATGGCTGTGACACTAAATATAGAATGGGACCATAATTCTGTGTTTATCCTCACACACTGCTAAAGCTTCTCACTTTTTTCCTTTTTTTCTGGGAGTGTTGCTCTTCTTAAGCCTCCCAAAATGGACTTGTGTCTCATCGCCGACTGTCTCCTGGTGTTATGTTTTCCATTCACTACCCGGTGCAGGCATTTAGACAAACTATTTTTAGTCTGACCTTCCCAAAACAATCCATTCTAATGAAGCAGTTGTTGAATGTGACCTGCTACAGGATCATCTCTCTGCTTCTGTCTTTCTTCCTACGTCTCCAACATGTACATCACGTTACTCATTATAAGTGATTATTGACAAATTTAAGAACAATGTGGAGGAAGTCAGAACTACAGGAGGTTGACACAACACCATGAACACATTTATATTTAATTTAATTAATGCATTTATGAATGTTAAATGTGCTGTTGAGACTGACTGAAAGGTCTTGATTCTTGGTAGTTTTTAAGGGTGTGTGTGTTTGTGGTGGGCTTTAATTAAAATACTACTAATACTGCAGAGTGGTACCCCCAACCCCATCCTTCATGTACAGTGTATATGAGGGGTGGGAAATATGTTGTATAATATAATACAAGGTCAATACAGAAATTGCTTAAGATATTTGTGTTTTGCATACAGTATTAAATCATTTCACCAGAATGATGTCATGGAAATCCAATATTTCAGATAATGTGTTAACAGTGATTTTATTTTACCTGCAATCAATGGAATATATCATGTAACCTTAATCCCTGACCATTATTCATTTTATTTAATTTTATTATTTAATTTAAAAAACCTATGTGGTGGCAGGTGACCTGACATTTTTTTTTTTTTAGTTATTTTTTTGGGGGCATTTTCCATTTTTATGACAGGACAGTGGATAGAGTCTTGAAAGGGGGGAGAGAGAGAGTGGATGCGGAAAGGGCCACAGGCCAGATTCGAACCTGAGCCGCCGCGGTCAGGACCCAGCCTTAATACATGTACGCCCGCTCTACCAACTGAGCTAACCCAGGCGCCCGGTGACCTGACATTTTTACCTGCCACAGCCAACATTTACCCATTTGGCATGTGGCAGGTGCTAATTTCATCCCCTGATCTCCAGTATTTACAAAAAAGATGGTAATTTCTAACAAAAAACTCTGTTGTCTCTGCTTATTAATATAAAGCTAGCCCAAACAAGTCAGTAAACTTTCATTTAAACTTCAGTAAAAGCTTACATGTGTGCATATAGACAGTCAGACATTGGACTACATGTGGAGAAATATTCCTTTAACTCGATTAGCCAAAACCTGGAGGTGTGAAAGTCAGTTGTTGCGTAGTTGGTGTGTGTCAGGACATGTCAGCTTCATTAACTGTCATGTTGATCAGAGCAAAGGCCTGTCGCTGAGACTGATAGCTGACAGCTGCTGCTCTCACATCAGCGAATGCACACACACACACACACACACACACACACCATGTACTATGTTACAGTATTATAAATAGAAAGTATTTAATTTTCAGTATGTGCTCCTGAGTGCCTCTGCATTATGTTGTTTTGTTTCTGTCAGGTGTGTTGGTGGGAACATTGTCCTGCTGATCCAGGCCTTCAGAAAGAAATTTATCATCCCAGAGTTTGACGTGTTTGCACAAAAAATTGATGACATCTACAACACAGTGGAAAACCAGGGTGATGGGAAGGTAAGCATGTGTTGTTTGTTCGCTCCGTATTGTATAGAAATGGAAAATCAATTTTATAATTTCTAGGTTCTTGTGAAGTTTTAAGCCTTGCACACATGTGGTTACATACCGTACTGTAAATGGTATTGTTTTTCTTTAAATTCATACCACCTTCTTAATATCTGCATGCATCACAATTAATACTGAAGATGTTTGGAATATATTGTATACAAAATAATTTCCTATTAACGCCTCCTCTGCTGCAGTGCTTTTAGTTGTGACACTTTGTTCCAAATCTTAAACTGTGTGATGTAACTGTTATTGTGTTTGTCTTCATGTTTTCTGGCTTTAGGTGGCAGACTACATCCCCCAACTCGCCAAGTTCAGCCCAGATCTGTGGGGTGTGTCTTTGTGTACAGTGGATGGCCAGAGGTACGAATTACAGATTTGTACTTGACAAAAACAGTCTCACCGAAAGGTCCATTTAGTAGCTTTTGTTCAGCTTTCGATTCTATCGCAAGATCTTCCTCGATAGAGTTTTCCCTGTCGTGATTGAATTCTAGAAATTATATTTTTCTGAGCGTTATAAAGACGTCTCATCCTCGTTGGCTTAAAAGATGAGATGATTTAATTTGACTGATGCTGAGGAAGACCGTGTGATGTGATCGCAAGCTCCAGAACAACTACTGAATGGACCTTGCGGTGAGTTTGTTATATATTATTATTGTTTCCAAGATTAAAGGGCCAGTGTTTAACATTTCGGGGGATCTATTAGCAGAAATGGAATATAAAATTCATAATTATGTTTTCATTAGCGTATAATCACCTGAAACTAAGATTCATTGTGTTGTTGTTATCTTAGAATGAGCCCTTCATATCTACATAGGGAGTGGGGGCCTCTTCACGAAGTCCGCCATGTTGCTCCGCCATGTTTCTACAGTAGCCCAGAACGGACAAACCAAACACTGGCTCTAGAGAGAGCCTTTCATGTTTTTACATTACCTGAAGGCCACCGTAGTTCTCCGACACGCTTGTTAAACTGCTGTAACATGAGCCGCAGAGTTTAAAACTGTGGTACTGCCAGCCGCGTCTGAGTAGTGTTATTATGGTAAGGATGGCCTCTGAGCGAACGGCGTAACCGCGGTTTTGTACTCGGCCGCTTGGGAAGGGAGGAGTGAGCGGAGGGGTACTCAGTTGGTTGCAATCTGCAACCACACCACTAGATGTCGCCAAATCGTACACACTGTACCTTTAAGAACGAACTTTCAATCTCAACAGATTTGTAATTTCAATTAAATAACAAACAAACAAACAAATTTATATTTCCTCTGTGAGACTGTTTTTTTGATATTGACGCAATTTGTTATAATTTTTTTAAATTTTCAATCATTACAGTTTTTACGCTTCAGTCTGTTAAACCTAAGTTTGCAACAGAGTCAGAAACGGAGGATAAATCTGGATGAGAAAGTTATAAGTAGTGCTCGCCCTCTTCCTCATTGAAATGCCCTTGAGCAACACACCGAATAATCAAACTGCCCCGAAGTTTCGTAGTGCATCTTCCAGGTGTGAGTCTGTTTTCTGTTCAGTGAGACTTTAAACACTGCGTCTCCTTCTTCCAGGCACTCAGTAGGCGACACCAAGCTGCCGTTCTGCCTGCAGTCCTGTGTGAAGCCGCTGCAGTACGCCATCGCCGTCCACGAGGCGGGAACAGAGGGGGTTCACCGTTACGTCGGCATGGAGCCCAGCGGATTCAAGTTCAACATGCTGTCGCTTGATGACGAAGGTGTGTGAGTCCTGGTAGATTGTATATCATTACCTCTTTGACTCTCAGTGAATAATAAACTTCATTATGATACATTTTTTGTTTTAGTGTAGAACTCCTGATTAACACTGTCTTATCTCGTTGTCCTTTCTCCCAGATAAGCCCCACAACCCCATGGTGAACGCTGGAGCCATAGTGATCAGCTCTCTTATCAAGGTATGATATGGACTTGGACAGATGGACATGGACGGTGTGTGATAGTTGAGTCAGCATATAACAGTAAATCCCTCTCCATTTAGTAACAGAACATTTTAAAAACTGTTACTTGTAATTAGAGTCACACAAGTGTTACATTTTGGTACCATTTCCATTTTTATATTTACAAAACGACAGGAGTCCCACTGGACATGAAGTTTGTGGGATATCAACAAAGTTTGCTGTACTCCACACATGAAAGTCAGCAAAAATCACCGATTATAAAAAAGTCACATAATTTTAACACACTAAAATGCTTTGCTGATTAATGTACAGTATACACATTTATTACACGGCTGTGTCGAATACTCGATTCTGATTGGTCAATCATGGCAATCTGAGGTCTGTAATTTCTCTATAACACACCGTTGCTATGTATAGCAGACTGTTGCTATGGGCGCAGCTCTGATGTCGGACTATGGCGGACCGTTTTGTGTCAAATTATTGATTTCTTCAGTAAGTAGCTGTGTAATAAGCATGATAATGTACAGCTAGCGGGTCATTGTTGTGATGAGGACGATGAGAGACCCCTCTGTATCGCGTCGGGGTGCAGCATCGACCTGTCGGGGATTCTTTCACAACAATGACCGGCTGTACATTATCCCTTACTTATTGCATAAATGGCAGTGGGTTATAGAGTGCTGCAGGGATGACGTATTTTTGTAGGCCAACCAGGAAGTTAGCATCGCCCTGGGTTCCTTCCACAAAAAGCCAATGGGATTTTTCCATTGGGTTTTGGATTATTGCAGAAATAAGCTCTGTGGCAAACAAACATTTATGATGCTTATATGTTTTGTTCAGCAAAATAATCTCCACAAAGAAACACCCCATTGATGATTTTTGAAGTGTGAATGCAATCGCCAGAAGTAAAAAGATAACGTTAGGCTATAAACTAACTACACCACGGTCGCATGAGTGGCATGAGTGTGAGTATAAACAACGAGGCTGTAAAGGAGGACGAGTCGGCGTGATGACGATTAGTGGTCTCATTTAGCCACTTTTAGCAACCGCCTTTTTTAAGACACGTAAGAGCTTCAAAATTCACGAGTGGGATTTTATATCGTAGAACAAAACGTTAAAATCTCTGAAGCTTGTGTTAACCACAGACCTTATTTCAGGCATCTAACTGAAAACCCATTAAAAAAAAAAATATTTTGACTTTGAGACGAGGGAACCGGAAGTGCTAAAATGCTAACTCATTTCCGGGTTTTAGGACTCATTCCTGCAGCACTCTACTGTCATAATTTTTTACTTTTATTGCCACATTTCTCATTACATTAGAATGTAATCTAATTCTGGAAAAATGCTCATCTTATTTTTGTTTTATAGAAAAATCAGGGCCTTTTTTTACATAATGAACGAGTCCCACCGCACCATTTGGCCCTTTAATGTGCAGTATGTTCTAGTTCAGAGCCTGCAGTCTGTTGATGTGATGATGAGTTTCATTACAAAGCTTCGGGGAAATGTCATAAAGCAGGAGTAACAAGTTAGCAATGTAAATAATGTAAATATCAATGCCTCTTATCAACTGAATATGACTGCTTTTCTTAGGCATATTCAAAGCTTGTCTTGCAGATTCAAGTTGTCTGTAATCGTGTTTTGTGAAATATTCCTGAACTCTCCCTGAGCTCTGGATTATGACCGCTGCCTATCTTTCCTCTTGTACTGTGCCAGCTGATAATAGGGCACTAAATTATGCAATCAGAGATACATTCATGTATTGTTTCACACTGTGGTGTTATGAGACAGTCAAGTTCAGTGTTAATGAATGTGGCAGTTAACACGAGCAAATGACTCTCGCTCTGTTTCAGCCTCGCTCCAATAAGGCAGAGAAGTTTGACTATGTGAGTAATGCATCTCTTCTCTGTTAACACCATGAATATGAAACTGATTATGTCAGTGGTCAGAGATGATGTAAATGTTGTCTTTATTCATCTAGGTTATGGAGTTTGTGAAAAAGATGGCAGGCCAGGAGTATGTGGGATTCAGCAACGCCATGTGAGTGTACTGTCCAGATGTTTGAAGTTATAATATATCTGCGTTCGGCACACCTAAGTTCAAAGACAGTGTTGTTGGGCAAATTGCCTGTCCACTGCTCTATTGCATTATTGATGTTTCAGTATTGACCCCTTCTGCCTCTCCGTCTCAGGTTCCAATCAGAAAAAGAAACAGGCGACAGAAATTTTGCCATCGGATACTACATGAAGGAGAAGAAGGTCAGTGACAGAAGGCTGAAATATAGATGGATTAGAGATGCTTTTTATTTCCTGTTGTATCTGTTTGCTTCTATGTACAACTGACATGTTTCTTTAAAGAGACAAATTATACTGTATTTTCATTACAGATTAATGTTCCAATCATTTTCTTGATTAATTGACTTATCACTATGAAACATCGGAAACTGTGAACATTTTACTTTTAAAGTGTAGACATTTTAAATCTCTTTACATTGATATAAAAACCAGCAAGTCCTCTCACTGACTACATTCACATGTACCAAATATTACATTTTTTTGCCGTAACTCCGAAAAAGATAATATTCCTACCAAGCTGTTTACGTGGCTAATGAACATTAATATTCCACTAATATATCCGTTTACATGCAGCTGTTCATATTCAGATTAACATAAAATGTCCCTATGGTGTACGTCATGCTGACCTACCTACAACCCGTTTAGCTAAACCAGTCAGCTGGCTACCTAATTGTCTTTTTCCCTATTCTTACCATCATCATCATCATCATCTGGTCCATTTGAGGAACTCTGGGCATCCTCATCACCGTAGCCGGTGAATCCCACGTCAACGCCATTCTTGGCTGTGTTTGCCAGGGGTCGATGCTCTAACATGTTGTTTATCACGTCAAAATATGGAAAAGTGGAACAGCATGAGCCGCTTGTGCCATTTTGCTTCTTTGAGTCAAAAATATATTTTTTCCACCGGTGGCGGACTTGTTCAACCCCAGCCTTCCTCTTTCATTCCTTCAACCATCTTCTTGAAAAGGTCGATGTTGTGATATTTGCACATATCCAAAAACCTGTTGATATCCACAATGTTTAAGAGTAGCTGTGTTTCTCCTTCTTTTCTTTTGGGTATGCATCTCTGCAAACTGTCGGCTAGTTGCTTTGTGTAAAACGCACAGAGCTGACTGTAACCAGACAAGAGGCCGTGTGTCACAAACTGCCGTAAAAACCTCAACTGAGACGCATATTCTGAATGTGTTGTATACATGTCCATAGAATGCTCCTAAAACCTGAATAATATCGGCATATCCCACATGTCTCAATCTGAAAATGCTCCATTCGGAATTGACTCAATTCAGAATATCCAAACGTAAAAATGACCTGTATCAAAATCTGAATATTGTCATATTCGGAATAATAATGGAATATTAATGTTTATGTAAACGTAGTCAATGAAAAAGCTGAAACCAGAGAATGTTTGGCTCTGACTAATCGATTGATTGTTTCAGGTCTACATATGAAGGGTTTTCACAATGGAACGGATTAGTTAATATTTTGAAGACCTAGATATCATTGTTGTCCGGTAAAAACACATTTTCAAAATATAACTTTTTTAGGATGTAAGAAAAGCATGCTTGACCACTATATAATGTTTTTTCATATTTTTTTTTTTTTTTAAAGGGTATCGTGAGCTCAATATTCCTACAATTATCTCTAGCCACTGAATGCAATTACTTTTTTTTTTTTTTTTTAGGTTCCTCATTACAAAAAAATTACCCTCCATCCATTTTTGCTACTGTCGTCAATTTGCTTGACCAATGATCTTTGAGGTCAACTGAAATTCATTCTCAATGGCCTCTCATACATCTCCCACTCCCCTCTGTGTCACCATGTCAGAGGGGTTATTCATGACCTTTTGCCCCTATTTGAGGAGCGAGACTATGAGAGAGCTTTATGACCGGACCAAGATATTCTTGATTTTCTGGTTGAGAAATCATCCTCTATCTGAACAGTGCTAGGCCAGCATACTTCATATAATCACGATGATCATATTTCATTCACCAGTGTTTTCCTCCGGGAGCGGATATGATCGATGCCCTGGACTTCTACTTCCAGGTAAACTGCTCCGCCATGAGTGGACCTTTTCATGAAGATGCATTAAATCTATAATCTGTAGCTTTGATATTGATGAAAATAGATTCAGTAGTTTCTCCTCTTTTGGTTTTTAGCTCTGCTCCATCGAGGTGACCTGCGAATCTGGAAGTGTCTTGGCCGCCACTCTGGCCAACGGAGGGATCTGCCCAATCACAGGCGAGCGTGTCCTGAGTGCCGAGGCAGTGCGAAACACTTTGAGTCTCATGCACTCGTGTGGCATGTATGACTTCTCTGGCCAGATGGCTTTTCATGTGAGTAACAGTATGTAGGACATAAAAGAGATAAATGAATGTTAAGCGTGATCAACTCGCCTGCGCTGTGGAAGGAAATGCTCGTTCATGTGTTGGCCTAAAACAGATCCCACATCTCTCATCTCCCAGGTGGGTGTGCCGGCCAAATCCGGGGTGTCCGGCGCCATACTGCTGGTGATCCCTAACGTCATGGGAGTGATGTGTTGGTCCCCTCCTCTGGACAGAGTTGGAAACAGCGTCCGGGGAATACACTTCTGTCAGGTTATAGACCAAGATGTTGCAGTTTGTCTTTGTGCCTTTGCATCTGGACTGTTTCAGGAGAAGATGCTTAAATAAGGCCATAGAAATAGAAAAGGAGTAGAATGGACATTCCCATTCAAATCAACGTAGTATGGTTAGAGTGGCAGACATTTTTTTGTGTACTGTTGCCATTGCAACCATTGTAGCAGGCTAATTTATGTATAAACTAAACTGACTCATGGCAAGTCGCGGACTCACTGAGGTGAGGTTTTGTAGTAACGACTAAAACGAGCAGTTCTCTGTTGTTACCATAACAACAATCGCCATTTTCTTTTGTACTAGTCAAATGACCACGGAAAACAGTTCAATGTACGTTCTACTCCTATTGTATTTCTATGATACGGCCACTATGTGCAGAATGTTTATGGGATTATAGCATGAAATCACTCTAATGACATATGTTTTTGGTGTCACTGTCTGCCGCAGTTCATATATATACAGTATATACACAATCCAATGGACCATCCCCTTACACATAGTGACTTTTAATGCTGAGGAAAGCAGTGATACCTTGCTTAGTTAGAGAAATCACTTAAAAGTTTGTTTTACCAAAACCAGAAACCTAACAGTTTAGGCTCAAACAATCAATATCATCAAACCGTAACTCTATAGCTGCTTTACAGAGAACAAATCGTGGAAGGTGCTGACAATGATTACTAGAGCAGAGTTATTTTGTCGTTCATAAGTGATGACATAAAATCCATCTCCTGTGTTGTAGCAGCTTCAGCTTTTACATCCCAGTGACTTCATAGGTTTGAACTATCTGTCAAACCTTTGTTCGCCTTGTTCTGATGAAGAGCTTGTTTTGTTTGCATTGTAGTTTCCTTTGTTTTAAAGCATAAAAAGAATATATACGTCTTCCAGTGTTTTCCTCCTCTAACAATTATACCGTATATCTTGTCACCCTCAGGAGCTCGTTTCGCTCTTCAATTTCCACAATTATGACAACTTGAGGCACTTTGTGAAGAAGCAGGACCCTCGCAGACCGGAGGGAGACGACAGGGTTTGTTGCTTTGCTTTGGTATGTTTAATGTGTTTTGAGCCTCTGTGTTAATTATGTTATTTTCCTGTATTTGCAGAACAAGTCTGTTTTTAATTTGATGTTCGCCGCCTACAGTGGAGATGTGTCTGCTCTGAGAAGGTAATTCACCAGCAAACCTCTCTTGTACAACAGGTGGCCTCCATAATCTAAGGCGTGGGTACTGGAAAACATTCAGATGGAAAACGTCGTGTAAAATATCTCATAAACATAAAGTTTGTCTGCATAACTGAAATTAATCATACTGATAATTGCATGTTGATTAACTCAAATTTAAGTACAATGCTAAAATAGGTATGTGTTCTATATTTATATTACTATGTGGAAAAAATTACATTTTCATTTCATTTTTTTTATTTTATGTATCAAAAAAAGTATTAGTGAACTGTACTTTGATTTATTTCCTTCAGGTTTGCTCTCTCATCCATGGACATGGACCTGAAAGATTATGATTCCCGAACAGCGCTACATATCTCTGCAGCAGAGGGTGAGCTCAACATCATCTGTTCATCTCTCCTCCTGTTATTCAGTGAATGAGCGACACTAGATCAGCTCCACAGGCAAATATAAAGCAGTCGGGCAGCAAATCTGTTTGACCACTGGGCAAAAATAAGACATCCTCAGCTCTTAAAGGTCTGCACTAAAAAAAACAGAAAAAATATGAACTCTAATAAAACAAGAATGAAACATAAATAAAACACTAAATGAATACATATCTGGCTTAGCCCTAGTGTATGTATGTACACCAGAGGCAGGATAAAACTCTAACTTGGTATACCAACATATTACAATAAGCAAAACAAACTAGAATACATGAACTGGTAAATAAAGCTCAATTAAAGGCCGGAATAAAAAGGTAAAATACAATAAATATTTAGCCAGATAAATAAATAAAGCTCAGTTAAAAGCCAGACTAAAAAAGTAACTCATTCTGCCTGATTAGACCTCTGCTCAGCACTACAGTATGTGGGTGTGTACATCTCTCTGATCCTCCTTTTAGTTGTGTTGCACCTGTTAAGGCAGGAGAAGTTTCACCTTTATCCTTCTTATTGGTTCATGTATTAGTGGGTCTGCACCTTTATCCCGTATAGGCGGAGTCTGCACACCATTTAAAAGGCGTCTCAGCTGGACGCCCCGCTCAATTCAGCCTGCAAAAGAGGCGTGCTTGCCAACCTTGACCACATGACTGATACAAACACAGCAGGGTATTTGGGTATGTTGCGATTACAGTTTTATCCCTAAATAGCGGAGTAAAATACATTACGTTATTACAAATGAATGAGCGAACGCCATAGAGCAGAGCAGAGCAGCCAGCAGGGGATTGCTGGTATCATTTTGTCTCTGTGGCATCGTTATCTCTTCAACGATTAATGAGACAATAAACCTTGATCACTCTAAGAGATCCATGCTTTGTTTAAGGTGACGCCTCCTCCCGTCGGCAAATGTTTTCCCCTCCATTTAAGAGGAATGCTCCTCCCTCGTCATCACTTTTCGCTGGATTGTGCCCCGGCTGTATGAAAAGGAGCGCAACTAGTGTTTCAGCACAGCTCCACACAACTTCAACCTGAGCAGAGATCTAATTAGCCAGAGTGAAAACACCTGTGTGGGTGTTCAGGGCCTTTACCTTAGTCTGTACTCTGTGTCATTAAAAGCTGAGCTGGTAAAAACATTAAACCTGGCACACTTACTTTGGTTGGAGAGACTGAACTGTCTCTGTGATGGGACAGGTGGACAGCAAAAAAGATGAGGTGAGACAACTTAACGACATGCCCCGACATGCTCGCTTTGGTTCTAATGGTACGTGTCCAAGGTTTTTGGATGTGAGGCGAGGCTTCCCAGCAATGGACACTTGATGGGCTGCCACTAGGCACCTCATTGGACGAATGCTTTCAGTCGTGAGCTGTTGCTCCAAACTTTCAAACCGGACCCAATTTGGCGGCTCTTCAGGAAACGTTTTCATATTTTACGAAAATAGTTCACTGAAATATGTTTCTGAAAACATTTTAGGCAAGAAATAAGCCATGCAGATGCTGAATCTGTCTTTATTTTAGATCGACATCGGTTAGTTTATAAGGTCCTCGAGAGTTTCCAAGGCGATGAGTCGCGCCGTAAAGTGCATAAAGTAACCTAGACCTCAACTTTATGCAAATGAGGAGCGGCTAACGTGACGGTCAGTCTCTCGAAATGCAACACCACGCTACCAGAATGCATTGCACGGCTGTTTACATAGACAACAAATGGGAAGCGCGGAAAGGACGGATCCTGTGGACATGTACCGTAAGAGGACAGCATGTAGAAAGTTACTGATTTCAGCTTTAAAATACTTCATTTCTAATGAGGATTAGTTGACATAGCAACCCAAGAGCACCTTTATCGCACACCCACAAACTTCAGTTAAACTTAGTTGAGAGAATAATTGTGTTTTACTGGCATTGTATGTTCACAGCTTTAATTAGTGCTAAATTAGTTTCCCCTTAATTTGATTAACTATAGAGATACAGTTCTTTTGGCTCACATTATACAAAACCATTAATGAATCAGCTACAGGGCACCATATGGTCGATTATTTATCTTGTGTTGCGCTCGAAGTTTATTCACAGCGCAGATTTAATGCTTCGCTGCAGTGTGTTCAACAGTAACATTTTTCAGAAAGAGCCTTGTAAGCAGAGTCATTTGTTTACGAGATAAAAAAAAATGGGAGTAATAACAGTTTTCTTCCAAATGAAAGAGGCAGAGCTTTGCACTAAATCTGATTCTGAGTTGGATTGCGACTGGAGGGAATAGTCATACATCTTTTTTCCGCATGTACTTTGTATTTTTAGCAGCTTTGTTTTCTCCACCCACAATCTGTCATGCTATCAGACAAATTTGTAAATCGTGAATATCTTGCTAGTTTGGGGCGGTATAATTTAAAGGGAATGTTACTCTTGCATTGGTTTTTGACACTAAAGTGAAAACGGTGGTTTTGAGTTATCAGAAAAAGATTGTCTCTATTGCTGTGATTCTCCCAGATGGGAAGCTATAAACATCATCTTTTTTGTTTACTCTCAGGTCATATAGATGTGGTGAAGTTCCTCACTGAAATCTGCAAAGTTGATCCATTTGTAGAAGACAGGTGAGAACGACATCTTTAACTTCTGTCTTTTTGTCCTCTAGCTGTGAATTCCTTCACTGCTCCATATGTTTGGCCTTTTATCACAATCAAATAGTTTAACTTCTAGTCTGTTTTATGTTGTTTTCAGATAGAATAGATATATACCCATATTTAGATGCTTCTTCACTCCAGAGAATATGGTTTCTAATCTTAGTGGGACTACCTTGTGTAAAAAAACGTTTGAACAAATACCTCTCAGAGCAAGACAAAACCGTATAGTGTAGGTACTTAAAGGGATGGTTCAGGTGTTTTGAAGTGGGGTTGTATGAGGTACTTATCCATAGTAGGAGTATGACAGTCGGCAGGCCCCCAGCATTGAGAAACAGACAGGAGCAAAGCAATGTACTGCTGTGGACGGGGGCAACAGCAAAACATATTTTAGCCACCTAAAAGAAAGGCTCACCTTAAAAAATCTATATCCGTTTAAGCGTACGCTATATTTAGAACATTTTCATCGCTTTATCTTGCCGTCAGACAGCCCTTTCCAACGGGGAACTGAAAGTGAAACTTATCTATACTCTCTTCAAAGCCACCAGACTCTGTTGACAACAACAGTTTTTTTTCAGTTCAGTTCCCCGTCGGAAAATATTCCAAATATAGCAATTTTTATTTTTTTTTAATACGTTATGCTGATACCCCCATCCACAGCAGTACATTGCTTTGCTCCCATGCCGGTACTGCCGGCGTGCCGACCGTCATCTACTGTAGGTAATACACTGACTATGGATAAGTACCTCATACAACCTCACTTCAAAGCACCCAAACTGTCCTGTGAAAGTAACTTAAAGGATAATTCCGTTATATTTCAACCTGGCGTATTTCCCGTAAATGTGGCTCTTTGTGACAGTTGTCCAGCGGTAGTCGATGAAAACTGCACGCTGTGTATCTTGTCATTTTAGTCTTGCAATTAGGAAACTTTTGTCTCATTTGGTACTACTTCTCTTGTACAAACACACTCTAAATGGACAACCTCACACATAAAAAATGTAATGTGCAAGTTGACCCGAATGTAGATCCCATAATGGCAGGACTTTCCTTTCATAACAAATGAACCCCATAGTGTGAACTTGAATCATCTTTACCACATATTGTTACTTGGATACTTAGATGTCAACTACTGAAAATTCTCCTCTGTGAGTCCTCTCTTCATTTTTACTTTCTTCACTCATTGCCGTGCAGGTGGGGGAACCTACCCGTCGACGACGCCATGCAGTTCGGACACAACGAGGTGGTGAAGGTGCTGAAGGACTATCAGCAGGTCTGCAGGCAGCAGGAAACGCAGCACACCGAGACTGAGCACTCCACGAAGCTGGACACCATCGAGGGCATGGTGTGACGTATTTGAATAGTCCCCACGCTGTAACATGTCAGGGCATTTGTGCAATCTGTCAAGTTTTTAAATATGAAGGTCCTTTTGTAGCACTTTAAATGAGTTCCAAACAAAGACCAGAATACGACTGTATAAACATGAATTAACTATGCAAACAGCGGTTGGGGAAAAGATAAGATTCAATGCAAACAACAGGCCGAGAAAAAATAATAACACAACAAGCCAATAGAATACAACATTAGTGGGTTTGTGTAAACAATAGCATATGCTGCGAACAGACTGAGCCTAATTTCAAATCAGTACTGCTGGAACACAATGTTGATGTGATGGTAAGATTATTAGAGTTATATGTAGCAGGCGGTCTCAGTATTATTGAAGAGGGATTTGATCAACTCAAAAAAATGGATAATTATAAATGCAAATGCTTCCCATTACTTACAACGATACATTTTTACTGTTATCTATTTTTATTATTCTATCGTGCCTTGTTGAAACATTTAAATATGTAAAACTATCTGACATGTTTGAATGTAAAATCTCAAATTTCTTGTAAAAGTCAAGATAAGGAATGTACGTGAGCCCAAAAAGTTTAATGTAAGATATATTGTATATATTATGTTCTTCAGTTGTAAATAAGTGCACTGGATTTCTAATAATACATAATTATAGACATTGTCATAACATTTTAACTCTGCATAAAACAAGAAATTCCAAAGAGCCGTTTATGTGAAATACTTTGACATTGAAGACATCCATTAAACATGTTTTATTTATCTGCCACCCGTGGTTTCATTTTTGTTTTGATTAGATTTTATTAGGGCAGTCAATGCCTCATGCAGTCAGTAATTTGTTGTTAAATATGAAGCAGCAGTTACAAAATCAGCTGAATGTAGGAACACATGATGTAAAAGCAGTGGGAGAGGTGTGGTGTTGTCAGGAGGTGGTCGCTACTCAAATGCCTTTATTAGAGTGTGTTTTGGATAATTATTATCTTTTCTAGGAAACAGATGGACATTCAGCTGTGACTATAAAGGATAAAACTAATGTACGCTGAGTCACGGCCAGCTCATTTTAGCAGACTTTCTCTCGTGTTTATTTATAGATGTAGAGTTAATCAGTGTTGACAGACTGTCCCTTCACTGTGGTTCATGCAGCTGATATAGGCTGTGATGCAGGCAAGCACAGCGGTTGCAGCCGCAGTCCATGTGTGCTTCACTTTTCCCAGCTTGCACCAGATGGCACTGTGCCCCCATCAGAGGAAGTTTCTGTAAAGCCACAGCATCGGTGGTGTACTGAACAGAGTGGATCAGAAAAAGAGAACATGATGGAGCAGAAAAGAGCTGATATAAGACTGACCTGACATCCAGAGAGACTGCTGCCACCTGAACACATCATGGTGGTCCTGACAGATCTGACAAGATGAAGAAGAAACCGCTCTCAACTTCACACATTGTGTTTATATCAGTTGAAAAGGCCTGTATTGAACTGAGTTAGGAGCAGTATGGCACAAAATCTCTACCCATTTTCACCAGTTACACACTGGTGCTCTCTGTTTTCAATATAATTGTTAATTAGAAATCACCATCTTGTGAAAGCTTGGGATCCAGTACTCTTCCTGGACAAAATAGATTGGGCCTCTTTATCACCATGACATTCAGGTGTAAGATTGTGGATGATCTGATCTGGTTGGCATTACGGAAGTTCAATGAAACCAGAACAACAAAAGATTTGGAATGAAATTGAACTCCACAAACTTTTTTACCAAATTTTCAAGCTGAGGAGTAAGAAAAAATAAACCAAACTCTGAGAGAGTAGGAATTAAAGGTGCTCTATACGATATCCAGAGCATTAATATGGCATCAAACAACTATTTGCTATGTAAACATATAGAGGAGTAATGTCTACCTGAGTAGAGAATGAAGTCACTCTCCCTCTGTGTGTGTTGTAATCTGAGCTACTCTGTGCTTTGTTGACATAGCCGGGCCGGCCGAGCCTTTTAGTGCATGTGGGCGTGCCCCACTGGCATTTGGGGTCAGCGCCATTGTTGTTGGAGGTGCATACACAGAAGGCGGAGGTGCATGATATCAGCTGATTAGACTGTTGTCAGGCTATTAAATAGGCGTTATCAATTGCTATAAGCCCCAGAGATGTGGGTCAATAGGGGCCTACTAGTAGATTTTATCATCTATTTACATGATAGATCACAGAGAGAAGGTATAAAAGAACAAGACAGCGGCCTCTAGCAACCATAGTTATGATGACAGGAGCAGAAGCGGAAGTCAGGCGCTGTAGTTGTCTGTGTTCGTAGTTATTTGAACCCAAAACACGCTGTTTTCCCCTAAACTTAAGTGTTTGAAACTTCAGTGTTTAACACTGAAGTTTCAAACACTTATTTCTCTTTTCTTGTCCCTTACAAATAACAAATAAATAAATAAATGTCTTGACAATTATTGGATGAATTGCCATGACATTTTGTACTCATTTATGTCCGCCCCAGGCTGAATTGTAATAACTTTAATGATGATCTTTTTATAATTGAGTTGCTGATGTTTCATGCTGGCAATGAAATTGTTTAACCATTTTGACAAGAAGAATTTACAAAAACGCTTTGTTTTCCGACAGAATTGAAGACCTCCAATTACTTGCCAATTATCCTCCAAAACGGCATGTAATCAACTGGCAAATTTCCCAACACACAGCCCAAATCGTATTAGTGTTTTGTCTGCTAGTTCTTATTAATTCCCCACTCTGACAGTAGTGATGATTTATTTGGCTAACTGGAGGTGTGTGCAGTGTTTAGCGGAGGTTGTTGTGTTCGAGATGTGGTCAGTTGGCAGGGAGCCCAGCTGTAGCAGGAGTTAAGGGTGGCTTCAGTGGAGAACACCATGAGTCAAACAGGAAAGACCAAAACTTCATGAAACAGTGTGAGAGTATTAGCCAGAATTTGTATTCAAACTACCCCTGACAGTGTGTTAAATTGAGAGGTGAACATTTTTCATCACAAGAATATGATTAATCAAGCAGAAAACATAATGGATGGGTTGAAATTAGTTGCTTCTCATTAAAGTCGGGAACATAACCTCCTCACAGAGATATTACAGATATATTGACCTTTTGATTTAGTTCCATCAGCCGAGAAAGTGGTAAAAAAAAAAGTTGTTGGCCATTAAATTTTGTCCTGATTAACTCATGTAATAATCAGTAATTAGTTTTGCAGTCTTGACTGGATATCTCAAAGGGATGCACTGAGATTATTCAATATATAAAGAGCCATTGTGTTGTTCTGTTAGAGCTTCCTTCAATATATACATTATATTCAGTATATAAATACCTTTTTTAGCACATAATAAACTAGAATGGCACTCAGAGAGCGCAGACCTCCGCCCCCCTCTCCGTGCAGCTTGCGCCATCATCCACATGTATTTTTGTTTATGTTGAGATCAGCTGTACGTAGCGGAGCATCATAAAACACTTGATTCAGAAACACAATAACAGAAACGAAATAAAACTCACCCAAACCGTCGTCGTTACTCTTTCCAACAATCACCAATTGTGCTTTGGTCGAACTCAACTGTAATTTCACCGCGTTTAACGTGAAAAAACGCTGAATCTACAGTAATCCTGTCCCTCCCTCCCCCCGCTGTCTCTGAAGGAAGACGGCGGGGTCATGCATCATCAACGCGTCATCAGCTACACTGCGCATGTATTATACCCTGTGGTTTTAATGCTCAGGCTGATCGGAATTATTAAAAGTATTCCTGAATCCTGATCATGATCTGGATTGCCACCAAAATCTAACGGATTGTTCATTGTGCCACACCCCAACCCTCTAAAAA
Source organism: Sebastes umbrosus (assembly GCF_015220745.1). Taxonomy (NCBI): domain Eukaryota; kingdom Metazoa; phylum Chordata; class Actinopteri; order Perciformes; family Sebastidae; genus Sebastes; species Sebastes umbrosus. The sequence continues at coordinate 16,115,309 of NC_051269.1, forward strand.
ATGTCATTCAAATCCATCGCGGACTTTTGGAGTAATCCTCCTAACGGACAAACCAACAAACCTCCTTCCTAGGCCTTCGGCTTTGGCGGATGTAACAATTAGCCTTGAAAATATTGTCTCCAAAATATAGCGTGATGCTATACTACACACACTGAGAAGTAAGTGAACACATCTACTCAAGTACTTTAAGTAAAGTTTTAAGGTACTATACTTAAACTATACTTGAGTTTAGTTAGTATTTCCTGATACATTATACTTTTACTCCATGACAAAACAGCCACCTGTCTTACCCTGTATGTGGGCTCTACCACTTAACATTATTATAACAATTGATTTCCATATAATTACATACCAAACCTCTTTATTCTGCTTTGATTTTATCTGTAATTACCCAATAGTAATTCCAGGTAATTCTAATACTACAACTTGTCATAATATTGATTTTACTGATTTTCCTTTACTGTTATTTCCTGGCAATTTCTTCACATTACTACGTTATTACCGGCCTGTAAATTAAAGGGTTACTGGTTACTGCTACAGGTTTATAAAATACCCCAACACCCAACCCAAACCAGCTAAAACATGAAAATGCTTCTTACATGTTAATATGTCAATAATGATAATAATCCAGTAATATGAAATAAACTTTTTCCTTTGGACACATGAGACGTTGACGTTTCCCTCCAAGTATAAAACAAGTCTGAATGTTCCTCTCACTCGTTACACATGCAGTTGGTGTTCCACTTAAATTAGCTTAAATTTACACCAGATGTCTGAGTAATAGCAGGATAATATGACAGGCATTTGCTGTATATGTAAAGCCATCATCACCACCATATGGCCACACTGCTGCAGAGACACAGCAGCATTTTTTTCACACACAATATGGCAACTGTGTACGACCTGACCAGAAACATGGGGAGAAATATTCATACAACATATGCTATGTGTGGCTGTGGGTGATCCACAATTTGATCCTTCCCAAAAGTTTTGGGTCAGATATGGATTTATTTTTGACTTTCATAACCACAGAGATGGAGGACTATCCCTAACCCTGTGTGTAATGTTGTTTTGTGATTGAATTTCAAATGAATCACGGATGTGTCATTGGAAACACCGGCACGTAGTGGACAGATTGTGGTTTTTAGGTTTTTGACAAAGAGCCTATATTATCTCAGAAAGCTAAAATAGTCTAATAAGTTGAATAAAAATGCATATATATAATATTTTATTGCATAAGGTCTTATGTGTGAGTAAGAAATATTTAGCTTCTCTTCACGTTTTTGTTTTTCATCTGATATCCAGCTCATCCTTTCTGACAGCTGTTTCCTCCCTCTGTGCCTGCTGCAGGTTGATATATTTCATAACTTCAGATTGACTTAAAATCATTTTTAAAAGAGCCATGGGGATTTTTTCTAGTTTTTGATTTGGAGATGATTTGACGAACCGTTTCACACATTGAAAGGTATATTTATTTTGTTATGAATAAGGCATCCATCTGAGAGGCGGCATGATATTCTGAATGTGTGTTTCTGTGAGTTTCCTGCAGGGACTCTGTAGAGGGATGAACTCAACCACCCATGACCCTTTAACAGGAATATGCACATAATAAAGCACACTCATAAGGACAGACTGCATAAGAGATAACATGTGAATGTGAATTTTTCTACCCATATGACCCTCTAAGGAGACAATTATGTGTGTATATTTGCATTAAGTAAGCATGTCTGAAATATTAATGTCACATAGAGATGATATTATTATATTATAATTATGCTTATGTTGCAGTGAGAAGCCTTTGTATTTTGACAGTTGATGTTATACTTTGTTTCAAGCCTTTTCCATGTTGTATATACTTAAAGCTGCAGTGGGTATAAATGGAGCAAATATGATTAAAAAAAGTTATGTTTATAAAACGGTCACTAAATCCTGATAGTAGCGCATGAAACAGGTAATCTGAAATAATCATGTGCCTCTGTGTCTTCCGGTGTCCTCCGGTGCTTCTAATGGCATCTGCAAGATTTCACAGACCGTAGGAAAACAACCGAGCTGGAGTCTGCCGTCTCTGAGCAGCTGTCAATCACTCGCAAACGGTCAAACTAGGCAGCGCTGATCAAATATGAATCAATATTCTGTTACTGTTTTACTAACTTTCTAAATAAAATATAAATTTTTCCTCTCAAATGTTTTCAGAAACATCTTGTAGTGTACTGTTTAGCTGTAAAATGAGAAAGTTTATGACCCAGCAGCCATGTTGAGATCAGTTGAGGAAATACCAAGCACCGCCCACCAGCCGGAGCACACTTCCTCAACAGTCAACCGGAACACTCGCTCTGAAATGACCTGTGATTGGCCAAAGTCTCCCGTCACAGGCTAGATGTTTTAAAGCCTGAAAACAGAGCCATGAGGAGGTGCAGAAGTCTAGTCATCTCTCAGAGCACTTCACATATTATGGATTTTTTGCCCAATGATGCCAAAACAACTCTACTGCCTACTGCAGGTTTAATTGTCGGAAAGGTAATGTGCTTTTCTTAACTGTTTTATAACTTCATTTCAGTTCATTTTTAAGTGGGAATTCATCACAGTCTAATCACATCTTTCTGTTTACCCTTCACAATAAAAAAGTGTTTTACAGAACGTCCAACGCTTCACTGAAAGCACCATTTAATGATCCCTATTTATGACTGTTTTAGTTTTTAAATTAATTTAGTATCCAAAGGTCATCTCACACATTAACACTGCTGTCTGAATAGATCTACTGTACCTAAATTACACTTGTATGTGTTTATAAATCTTAAGATGACCACTGCCCGTTGTCTTCCACACTGAATAAAACACACTGAAGCAAGTGAATCACACAAGGACGTTTTATTCTAATGGAGATGAATCCAGAGAGTGCTCTCGTCTCCATGGAGATCGCTCTTCTTCTTCTTAACCCATGATCTGGCAAAGCAAGGACAAATGAATCATTATGTGATTATCCTCAATGAGCCCATCAAGATGATGCACAAATGGACATGTATTTGTATGGATGAATGACTGTATGAGAAAGATTATGAAATCCTCCAGTTACTGCATGTACTGGGATTTATAAGTACACTACTGATCATGCAGAACCTACATTGAATTTCATGGGGGTTTTTTTAACATTTAATATTCTTTGATTGATATGGGTTAGTGTTTAATACTGACGCCGTTCATCCAGCTGATGTAGGCAGAGACACGGGTGAAGACGGTGGGCTTCTTGTTGGCGTTGCAGCCAGAGGAAGAAACAAAGCTGGTCACACCGTGGACGACCCACTTGCCGTTGACACTGCAGTTCAGGGGGCCACCGGAGTCACCCTGGATTCACAGAAAACACAAACCTCAGAGCCAAAAATTCATAATCTTTTAGCAGCGCTGGGAGCAAATACCCCATTTTATAATGCACATAACTCATTGCTGCTCGCTTCTCATATCCCCCTCTGATCTCTGACAGCCTCGAGCAAGTTTGTGCAGAACATGAAGTTGCAAGACTTTGACACTTTGTGCAGCTTAAGCACTAGCCTGGATCATTGTAACTGACTCATGCCCATGCTGATGCAGCAAGTAGTCCCACGTGTGTCCTCCAAAATATCTTCCTTGACAGGAAGGGGTCAGGTCTCAGCTCAGCGGGGGACGGTCAATTTCACTTTGTCACGGAGGAGTGGGACTCAATTCTGACAAGTTCTTTTCAGTGTTTCCCCCAGTCTGCTCATACCCAAACATCCTTCCTGTTGTCCTAAGCGCACCGTGGTTTGGGACACAACTGGAGAAACTGGGTTCAAAATCTGAGCTGGGAAGAATCAGCCCTGCTGAAATAGGCACCCTTTATAAAGGGTTTATATGTTGTAACTAATGGCTTTAAAATTGTTTCATAAGTTAGTTTCTAATGCTTTATAGATCAGTTATAAGCCATTGGATTGCCAGCGTGAGACAAATGCTTAGGTCAGTGTTTGTCCTTTCCATTTTGCAATAATGCAGTTATAAATGTTAGTTAGCCATTGAAAAATGCTATAAGTTGATAATAAATGGATCTTGGACCAGATCCTCTTTCCACAAGGTCATACAGTCCAGTCAGTCAACCTGGCAACCCCAAAGTATTCTTCTTATTAAAGGCTTAAAACTAATTTATAAAGCTTTGGAAAAATCCATTAGTAATAACTTTCCCTTTATAAAGGTAGAAAGTGGTACCCTGAAATAGCTGTCAAGCCCCAGGTATGCTGTCCCCATGTTTGTGCCTTACTGGGATCAATTAAAGGGGCACTCTACCAATTTTACACATCAGAGTCTGTTCTTGGGAAGTGCTAGGATGTATATAAAAAAGCTGTATAAAGCCTTTTGTGTCTCCAGAGGGAGCTGCGTGAAGTCCGACCTAAACCTGAGTCAGCGTCGATTGGAGCTGAAGACTACAAGTTTGGAAAATGACAAAAAATTAGGCTAGCGAAAGGAAAAAGAACGCGTGAAATAAAAAAGACAATAATTTTTAGAAATGTCCATCATGAGTTTGACAATATTATGTATGAAGGTGCAGTACCAGCAGGGGGCAACAAAACCAATGACTTAGGTTTAGGTGACAAAACCACTTAGTTAGGTTTAGGAAAAACGTCATGGTTGGGCTTAAAATAAGTTCATAAACTAAATATAATACGAACGGAAACAACGTAACATCAGTACGGAAAGCATGTCAAAACGTCATTAAAAAACGAGTCACAGACGTCACTAATGTAACTTCCAAAACAAAACACCGGTCTCCTGGTTGAGAGTCCTGTGTTTGTTGGACCCATCCACCTCCCCTCCCGCCCGCCAACATAATTCTCACTTTTATATTCTACGTCACTAACTCTGAGCATACCATATTTACGTGGATGCATTTACATTGTAGTCAGTACAGACTACATGCCGTACAAATGACACGCCAAGAGCAAGAACAGCGTTCTTATTAGAGCTTTTGCCTTGCACATTATTGTGTCATTCATACGCCTTTTCCTGCTGATATAGGAGTGAAATGTAAAATAAAAAAGAAATACTAAATGTGAGGGCATACACAGTCCTGTCTAAGACCGCATAGGCTTACCTGGCAACCAGACTCCCTGCCACCACCACCGCAGACCATGGAGTCCTTCACAGTGCTACCCCACCATCCGTAGCTGGAGCAGGTCTTGTGGTCAACAACGGGCAGGTAGGCCTGCTTCAGCTGGGCAGACAGCTGACCTCCAGCTGACAAGATACACATCATACAACTGTGATAAAGCCTATGCATAGATCATACATACACTGCTATCTCTTTGGACTGTGATGCTATTTACATTTTCTTACTGTATGCAAATACTGAACTGGGGTTTATCGTGCAAATGTGTAATCATGTCAGACTCACTCTGGGTGCGACCCCATCCGGTGATGTAACAGGGGTTGTTGTTGGGCAGGACCTGACCGGAGGGGGGCAGGGCGCCGAGCTGGACGTAGTTGTTGAGAGAAGCATCAGAGGACAGACGCAGGAGAGCGATGTCCCACCTGAGGGTCAGACCAACATGTCCTCAAGTCAGTAAGAAATACATATTGTCCCAGCATTTATAGAAGACTCCTTGTAATGGTTTTGTTTAAGATAATTGTTGTCTTTCAGTGTGAGTTATGTTTAGGGCTGCAACTAACAATTATTTTCATTATCGATTAAGATGAAGATTATTTTCTCGATTATTAATTGCTTGGTAAATCACAGTTTCCTAAAGCCCAAGGGGATGTCTTTGATTCACTTACATTTTCTGTCCTTCTGACAGACGAAAATATATTAATTCACAATGTCTTAAAACAGAGAAAAGCAGCAAATCTCCACATCTGGGAAGCTGCAGAGAATGTTTGTCAGTTTTGCTTGAAAAATTAAAAGTGAAATGTGTTATCAAAATAGTTGCAGATTAATTTTCTGTTTCATCTCTAGTTATGTATATGATTGGGTGTGTTTTCACAATAAAGTTTGTAAATATTTATGATATAATACAATATTTATAAATGTATTTATAATAATTCAAAATGTAATATCCACATAATGTGGTTGTTACATCAAACGTTATATGGCAAAAAAAGCCATTTGACATTTTTTGGTTGCTGTTATATGTTTACAAATAACTATATGCATTCTGTTTTTATAACATGTGATGTACATATATCAGTATGTGCTATTTTCGTATGCAGAAGTGGGTCAAAACGTGAGCAGTAGCCACTAACCCTCCAGCAACGTTGTTGGAGTTCCAGTTGGGGTGGACGTAGACACGGCTCACGCTCATGTACTGCTCTCTGCCCTCGTGGGAGTTGATGTTGTGATCTCCAAGAACGACACGCCAAGTCCTGGACCTGTGGACGTACAAAAAAATATATGTTTTCATCAACGTCACCGACTAATTTCGACCTTAAACATCTTGGCAATGCACTTAAGGAAATGAAACAAAATCCATTTATGTAAATGTTCGGCTCTGTCAGAACACATATCCTGCTGCTTAAGTCATTTCTCTATTAGTTTTAGGCTCAGCAGCTACTCTGTGATGCATAAAACTCCCACCTGTCCACACAGTGAGCAGCGGTCATGACCCATCCTCTCCTGATCAGGGTTCCTCCACAGGTGTGGTGGAAGTTGCTGCCAGATTTGTACTGAAGAGAGATCTGACGAAAAGACAACAGAGAACATTACGACCGCAAGAAACTGAACCGTTCACATTAATGCAGAATGGTTCTTGGCAGCGTTCCCGACACTGAAAAATGCTTATAGGCATTACAAGCAAACGCACCTGGTGAACTTTGTGGATGTGTGTATGCAGAACATATGCTGTGCTGACCTATTTCACATCTGAAAGGTCACTACAGCAGTGATAAACACATTTACTCAAATACTGCTTACTGTATGAACAATTTTGAACCACTTGTACTTTACTTTGTATTTCTAATTTATGCTACATTAAACTTCTACTCCAACACGTTTTCTAGGGAAATATTGTACTTTTTATTATTACTACATTTATTTAACAGATGTAGTTACTATTTACTATGATTTTAACATACAAAACACATGACCGACTTAATGATTGTGATGCATTATTATAGATTAAAGGCCTATTAGCAGGATATATTAGCAGAAATGGAATATAATATTCATAACTCTGTTTTCATTAGTGTATAATCACCTGAAACTAAGAATCGTTGCATTTTCGTTAGCTTAGAATGAGTCCTTCATATCTACATAGGGAGCAGGTCCTCTTCATGGAGTCCTCCATGTTGCATCACCATGTTTCAACAGTAGCACAGAACCACCGTAGTTCTCTGACACGCTTGTGAAACTGCGGTAACGTGAGCCGCAGAGTGCAAAACCGTGGTATCGCCAGCCGCCGTCTGACTTCCGTTGCTCCTAAAGTAGTGTTATTATGGTAAGGATGGCATCTGAGCGAGGCGAACGGCGTTACCACAGTTTTGCAATCGGAGGATAACATTACCGCAGTCTTGGAAAGGGAGAAGTGAGCGAAGGGGTATACAACCCACCACTAGATGCCTCCAAATCCTACACACTGTACCTTTAACTTGTTGCACAAGATAATAACTTGTGTGAATAAGATTAAAAAATATATATCTTCTTCCAGGACCTGAAAGGGGCCGTTCTGCATAATGAGTTCTTGTACTCAATGCAGGACTTTTACTTGTAACAGAGTATTTTCACATTGTGGTATTGCTACTTTTTTTAATGTCTGAGCACCTCTTCCACTTGTAGAGTCAAACAAAGCATACAGTACCTGCCAGGGCCAGGAGTTGGGACTGGCCACCTCGCCTCCAACAACTCTCTCCTCAACACTGTCATCCTCCAGGTACCTGGGCTCGGGGGTCAGCTCGGCCAGCACTGAGCAACGCAGAAACACGGGAGGCATTACCGTCAGACATGAAGTGTGTTCAGAATGTCAAAGGAGAAGAAGAATCAGACGGTTCTTACCGAGGGCTGCGAGGGAGGTAAACACAAGAAACTTGAACATGTTTGCAGTCTCCTGAAACTTTCTGCACTGGAGACTTCTGCCCACTACTTTTATACCCCCAGGTCTCTTCTGCTGATAGTGCATGTGTGTTCAATACCAGCACATGTGTCTGTCTCACAGTTATCACTACAGTGGGGACAGAGGAATTCATATAGCTGACTCAGCGACTGCATCCATTTTTTCCACTTGTATGGGCCACTGTCGGGTATGAGATTGTAGTATACTGTAGGTTTCAGGTCTGTCAATTGATTAAAACATTTAATCGTGATTAATCGCAAATTAATCGCACATTTTTTTATCTGCTCAAAATGTACCTTAAAGGGAGATTTGTCAAGTATTTAATACTCTTATCAACATGGGAGAGGGCAAATATGATTGCTTTATAAAAATATATGTATATATTTATTATTGGAAATCAATTAACAACACAAAACAATGACAGATGTTGTCCAGAAACCCTCACAGGTACTGCATTTAGTATAAAAAATGTGCTCAAATCATAACATGGCAACCTCAAGCCCAACAGGCAACAACAGCTGTCAGTGTGTCAGTGTGCTGACTTGACTATGACTTGCCCCAAACTGCATGTGATTATCATAAAGTGTGCATGTCTGTAAAGGGGAGACTCGTGGGTACCCATAGAACCCATTTTCATTCACATATCTGGAGGTCAGAGGTCAAGGGAACCCTTTGAAAATGGCCATGACAGTTTTTCCTCGCCAAAATTTAGTGTAAATAGCGTTACTTAGTGTTCTTCCCGATAAGCTGGCATGACATGGTTGGTACCAATAGATTCCTTAGATTTACTAGTTTCATATGATACCAGTATCTTCACTGTAGCTTTAAAATTGAGCTACAACCTCCGAAAGATCTATTGCGTTAAGAAATAAGTGGCGTTAAAACAAATTTGTATTAACGTGTTATTATCTCGTTAACTTTTGACAGCCCTGGTAGGTTTCTTTCAGTTTTTCACTGCTTAACCTTCATATCTTATATCTAGTAAAGCCAGTTTTGACTGTGAAGTACTGTGTATATCATTATCTGCTCACATCGAGCTTTGAGGACCCTTAACTTTTGCCCAAGATAGAGAGGAGGCTTGACACAGCACACACGCAGACATTTTCTGTAAGTGCGCCCCTGCTATTAAAATCAATCTTCAGATGCATTTCATCTTGCAGTCAGTGTGACTCCCTCTCTCTGTGGTTTTCTGGAAAGCCAACTGGAGGCGATCCACTAGAATTGCTCAGAGAAAAAATAATTTTATACACAAAGATGTTGTCCTCCTGTACTCCAAGATAAATTATCCCCACAGTCTCTGAGTGTGATTAAGCATTTCAGTTGCATAGACCATATTTAATTGACTGAAAGTGTGTTTCAAAATTCATGTTTGAGTAGAATGTGCATTTTTACACTAGAGTGGCTGGAAACATAAGCCACCTCAGGCTAATAGATTCTAACAGTATGAAAGGGTAAGTAGGTTCGGGTAAGATGTGCTATTTACTTAGCTACTGCAGTTAGTAACATACAGAACTCGGGAGAGGCCATAGAGAGGAAATGAATATATATCGAGGCCATGATTTACTGATTTGCTAATTTGTGTGTACAAGATATTAAATTTCCTCAATTTAATATAATCGATCGCACGTTTTGATTAATGTGTGGGCATGAATTAAATAATTAAAAAAAGATTGGCAGTGCACAAGGCCAAGTCATTTATTCCAGCCGCCAGCTGCTTAAGGCACTCGTCCTTGGTTTTAGACAGATAGAAGACTCTTTAATTAAAGCTACTACAAGGAACTTGAAACAAAGGATTATTCTATTCAGGCTGAATGTCTGATTTTACATATGATTGCTTGGTTTCTCCCAATAAATCATGAAAAATAGCCTATTTTGGTAAAAATATCATTCTATTAATAATACAGAATTATTTTTTTTTAAATACCTCATGTGCTTTCAATCAGTCTCCGTAGTGTGCATGATGAATAAATCACCAGTCTAAATGTGTTCCTTAATTTAAGAGTGATCACACAACATCATCATCATATTATTGTACCCCAGCTAAATTATTGCATTTGTTAAATGTTTGACTTGTTTATCAGCAGGGACAAAAGCATGTTGCAGATTTAAGTTTATCTCCAAAGAACAGCTGACTGTGCTGTTGTGGTTGCTTACCTGTTAAAGGTGCATTGTAATGTCTGACTATATGCTCCGAACAAATAGGGAGCTGCATTTCACGTCTACTACTGGGTCCAAAGTATATAATCTAAATTCACAGTCATCATTTATTAAAAAAAAAAGAAATTAAAAAAAGCCAACTACTAACTAACCAAAATTCAACCAAACTCCTGAAACTCTGAGAGCAAAATAACACTGCTATCCTATAATCTTCACATGTGGCGTTGTCCTCTAGTTTACGTTATAGCTTGCTTTGCTCAGTTTTAGAAAGACTAGTAGCAAGAATACAGACACTACTCTCTAACCGTGGTCTGTACGGTTCGTGTATGTTTTTAGCCAGTGTAAACCCCGGCGCAGGGAATCACAGCAGGCTGGTTTCACAGCAGGCTAGAGGCCAGCGGCCGCTGAGTCTAACCTGTGTAACGGCAGCAACAGAATGTTTGCTGATCCAGCAGGGAGTCGGGCGGTTCAAGATCAGACACCCAGTGTGATAAAAAGAGGAGTGACCATTTAGTAAGAAGAGTATATAGTGTGAGATTTCTTTATTTCAACTTTAAAGAGTCTTGCAAAGAACATCCATCCACTGCAGCAATCCTACAGTATAGTAATAAAAGTATAGCTGCACTGTTAAGAATGTCCCAGTAAAATAACAGTAAAGAACTGGCAGCAGGGTTGCCTTTATGTTACTGTAAAATTAATATTATTATACCGTCGCTGAAATTTACAGCTTTGTACTGTTAATGAAAAATACAGTTTGAACTGTTTTTTTTTGTATTAATTTCACAGTATTTTACAGTTAATTTACTGTTTAAAGATACATTATATAGCTGTTTTTCATCTTTCTTTTACATTATCTTACTGATTTGTTTTAATGCACTATTTAGGTTGTATTTTTTACATACATTTTAATAAACATTATTTTTTGCCTAGATGAATAGACTTAGCAGGTTACAGACATAGGAATAGTCAAACTAAATACAATTAAAGGCACTTGTTAGGAAAAAGGCTTTAATAGACTTGTTGGCACTTTTCCCAAAATGTCTGTCTATAGCTGGCTACAAGCACAGAATGCAAACCACAACAACATGTGAGTGAAGAACAATAAAGATAATTCACTGATTTTACAATCATGTACAATGTACAAGCCTCACATGAGCAGATCAGGTCCCAGAATTAAACAAACACTGCATGAAACTGTTACTGATGATACTTTAGACAGCTGATCAGCAGTAAAGTGATGTTTTTTAAGAATGCATCATAGTTCAGTTAAAAAACGGCCTATGAGCGTAATTTAACAGGTTTTCTTTTGTATTAACAGTAAAGCACTGTTTTTAGCAATAACAGGTTAATACTGTTGAAATCCTGCTGTAAATTAACAGCAATTGTTTACAGTGTGGAAGGTTGTAACTAATACGTATAGTGACACGTTAATGACGGTTGCCAAAACCTCCCCGTAGGCGCTGCTTTAAACTTATTTATGGAAGATATCAAGTTGTTTCAAGGTCATAATTAAGCATTCAATTACATAACGGAAAACCTGTTGAAAAGATATGAGACACACCGGGTACAATGAGTTCAGTCAGTCAGTCAGTCTATCTGTCTGAGCTATCTCCCTTCTGCTAGCACAGCTGCAGCATGTGTGCAGTTCCCACTATAGGCAGACTTATCTTTGCATATACTGTACTGCATGTCCTCTATTAGTGCCTCCATGCTCATTGCAGCGTTTTCTTCAAAAATGTCGCAAAACCACCCGAGATGCAAACCTTCTGTTTATTAAACATCAATCAGGCCGATGTTATCTGACTAATTTCTGATGGGAGCAAAGAGAAAACAAAAGAAAAATAAATAATACAAAAGGACAGGCCGGCCAAAACACTGCAAAATAAATGTCAGCATTTACTCGGGATGGCTGGCTGTCGGGACACAGAATCAGATCAAATTTGCATTATGTCAAAATACAAAAGTGTATCTTTGTGTCCCTGGAAGTGTCTTCTCGTCTGTGTATTTGTCCCTTTTCTGTCACAGAGTTAACTTGCTGACAATGCTCACTCACATGCTGCACTGAATGGGAAAATGGTGAATGTGAAGTTTGAGGAGGTCTGATAAGAAAGCAGCTTGTTAGGTGTTAATCTGAATGTCAGGGTGGTGTATGAGACACCATGTATAGTATCATAATGTGAAATGTCTTAGCCAGAGAAATACTAAGAGATGACTCCAAAAGCAGTCAACGCTAAGAAATGTAGGACACCAGGCAGTTAAAATAGTTTAAAGACACAAATATTGATTTTGAACAAGTTTATTTTGATCTGGAAATTTGGTTGCAGACGGAGAACAAGCTCACTTCTGCAGTAATTTCTGTTAGATCCATTTCAAGGATTGTCCATGACCTGGAAGAAGAACATGACACACATTCAGTAACTTCATCAACTGCACATTCATTTCAAATGATTTGACTTGATGAACTACAGTATTTTATTAAAAGTTAAATTGAATTCATAACAAGTGAGTCTTTATATTGTCTGTTTTTTTTACTGACCGAGTTCATCCACGTGATGAAGGCGGAGACGCGGGTGAAGACAGTGGGCTTCTGGGACGCGTTGCATCCCATACCTGACACAAAGCTGGCTACCCCGTGGACATAATAGCTGTTGTTAACTCTGCAGCTAAGAGGGCCACCAAAGTCACCCTAGGATGAAACAAAGAGAAGTTAAATGTACACAGATACATAGCCACAAATATAGTTTTTGTATTTATATATACTGTCTATGGTTGTTACAAGCTTCGGCAGATTTGCTAGGCTGTTGCTGAACAACAGAAGAGGATTGTTTGTATTATTATTCAGCATCATAAGTGTGCTTGGTTTGATTGGGTTTGAGAAATCAGTTCTTCACTCTATTTATAGTGTAAAGGACCCAAATGCACACAGTGTGGTTTCACGTGTAAGTGTATGTTTGTAACGTATTGGATATATATCGCTTTTATTTTTTGAGATTTCCTGTGAACACGGAAGTGCTTTTATTTTGAAAAGACATAAGAAACAGGTGAACGGAAATTGATAGAAAACGGTTAAACAGTGCAGTAACGTTAACCACATGGAGATAAACGGGTTATATGGATGAACGGGGAGAGTATAACAGAGGTTAAGCTCCAGTCGAAAGAGCAACAAGATATCAACTGCATTTATTTGTGTGGTTTTGTGGTTGGTCGATGAAGTAAATGGAAACAGAATAAACTGCATTAGACCATCAGTCCAGGCTGTTATTAATTCGACTACATGTAGTATTTTCAGACTCACGTTGCATCCTGACTGAGCGCCTCCTCCAGCACAAATCATGGTGGTCTTGACGGTGCTGCCCCACCAGCCGGAGCTGGTGCAGGTCTGGTGGTCGACAACAGGAAGGTAGGCCTGCCTCATTCTGTTTGACATACTCCCACCAGCTGCAGGTACACACAACATATAGAGATAAACATTGATGACTGCATACTTTACAGTCAGAATCAGGAGTGTGAGGAGTTATGGAGTCTGACTCACTGGAGGTGCGTCCGTATCCAGTGATGTAACAGGGGTGGTTATGGGGCAGGATCTCGCCATAAGGAGGCAGATAGGCCGGACGCACGTAAGAGGTCACTGATGCCGCAGACGATAGCCGCAGCAAGGCGATGTCATTACTAAAGGTCAAAGAATGGAACTGTTTGATATTCTTCTACTGTAATTGTATCATCTAATCACAACACAAGAAGACCGTTGCTATGTATAACAGACCGTTGCTATGGGCGCAGTTCTGATGTCGGACTCTGGTGGACCGTTTTTGTGTCAATTTATTGATTTCTTAAGTAAGTAGCCGTGTAATAAGTGGGATAATGTACAGCTAGCAGGTCATTGTTGTGAAAGAAACCCCTTCGCCCTGTCGGGGTTTCTTTCACAACAATGACTGGCTTGCTTTTGTTTTGCTTACGTAAAACACTGTAAAAGTAAGGCTAAACCTGTGCGAAGCTAAGATGTTAAAGGGGACATATCATGCTCCTTTTCAGGTTCATACTTGTATTTTGGGTTTCTACTAGAACATGTTTACATGCTTTAATGTTAAAAAAAAACACATTATGTTTCTCATACTGTCTGTCTGAAACGCTCCATTTAAGCATCTGTCTCTTTAAACCCACCTCCCAAAAAAACCCAGTTTGCTCTGATTGGTTTGAGAGATAAATATAGTCCACCTTTGCAAAGGTAGTTCTCAAGATGTGGGCGATATATTCTATTGAGCCTGTATGTGACATCAGAAGGGGAGCCAAATCTGAATGGCTTGTTGAATGAATCACATGTTTTGTGATCTAGGCAGCCCGCAAAACAACTGACTACGTCGTCTTATTTCACAGTTTGTGAGTTGGTAGGCGCTCCAGATGCCCAAATGTGTGTGAACAAGCACTGAAAAAGAGAGTTTTTCATTATATGTCCCCCTTTAAAGAAATGTTTACACAAAATGTTTACTGTATGTCGTCTGTGAGAATAAGACAGATATTAGAGTGCAATAACAGATGGACCCACCCAGAGGAGATGCTGTCATTGTTCCATTCAGGATGGATATAAACACTGTGGACATCCCTTACTTGCTCAGTGTTATGGCCCGAGTGCAGGATAAGATCACCGAGGACCACACGAATGGAGCTGGAACTGTTTCAGCTTGGGTTAGTTTATTTGTTTCCACAGTAAAACATTATAAGAGAGGTGAGAAGCAAAGACAAGGAAGGAAGGAAGCAGAAAACACATATTTGTGCAGGTGGTGTGAAACAAGACAAAACCAGAATCCAAAAAAAAACTATGTGTGGACATATAAAATGTACTGTGCCGTAAATCAGATTAGAATAATAGAAGGTTTATCTGCTACCTGTACACACAGTGAGCAGCGGTCATGACCCATCCTGTCCTGATCAGTGTTCCTCCACAGAAATGGTGATAGGAACCGGCCGAATAATACTGGAGAGAGACCTGGAGCAGCATTAACAAAATATTACTTCTCCAAACCTTAAAAACATTAAAGGAAAGTTCTTTTATTCTTACAGTATCTTTACGCTGCCCTGTATTATAATGAAGCGGCTGATAAATGAGTGTGGATTTGTAAATTAAAAACATTGCACATGAAAAAAAAACAGACAATTTAAAGACTCACTTGTTATATGAATTTTTATCATGCATTTACAGAAGCATAACCACATTTTTGCTTATTAGTAGTTAGGAAATATCTTAGAAATATATTATCACCTTTTTAGGAAAGTACTTTTAGAGTAATAATAGAGAATGTGAATCGTGGAGCATTCTGGAGCTGCACTGCCTTTTTTTAAGGCTAGAGTACGTAGCTACGGTAGCTTTCACCGGTCTGTTCATCTGTCATTTGTCATTCATCATCATCATCAGCAGCAGTGGGGGAAAGTTATCTAAGTACATTTACTTAAATACTTTACTTAAGTACAAGTTTGAGGTACTTTATACTTCTCCACTACATCTCAGACACAAATATTGTAGCTACTTTTTACTCCACCACATTTATTTTACAGCTTTAGTTACTAGTTACTTTGCAGATTTTGATTATCAATACAAAATATAAATCAACTAATAGATTATGATATACTATTATGGATTAAGCTACCCAGCAGTATATAAAGTAATTACCATTAAAGTAATTTATTATCTATACCATCTTAAACCTTAAAGTGATGAACACATTAATGCATCAATTATTTTAATCCAATAATATAATACACATCATTCTGAAATGAGCTATTCTGCATAATGAGTTCTTTTACTTTTGGTACTTTAAGAATATTTTGATGCTAATACTTTTGTACTTTTACTTGAGTAAGATTTTGAATGCAGGGCTTTTACTTGTAACAAAGTATTTTTACTCTGTGGTATTGCTACTTTTACTTAACCCTCCTGTTACCTTCAAATTTACTATCTTTTATCCTTGGGGTCAATTTGACCCCAGCAATTTAAACCTCCAGAAAATGATTATAATTGAAATTGTTACCCAAGTTTATGTGTCAGGTACTTTATGTTTGTTTGTTGACTACCTAAATAGCCCTTTAAATAAAATCAATATCTTCACGGGAACCATATTTTGCCGCCCCCAAAGCGTGGGGAAATATCAAAGTTCTCGCGAGAATGATGTTTCCCCTCCCCCATGTCGTGTGAACTATCAGTGGTTCTCGCACTACTACAGTTATGGTTATGTTAGGTTAGGGCTCTAAAGCTTTTTGAAGATTATAAAGTTGCATGTTATAGTGACCTCAATATCATCCAAAACAAATGTGTGTAAAATGTTGATATTTCTTATATGTTTTATACAGCTAAAACAGCCTGGGGTCAAATTGACCCCAAAGAACACCGATGCGTACAGCATGTGTACAGGACATTGAAAACATATCATAATTTTAATTTTATGTTTACCCAGTTGTCCCCATTAAATTAGGAAAAGTCATTAAATATGAAGCAAAAAAAATGATGTCAATCATTTATTTAGAGACGTTAAACATTGAATGGGGTCAAATTGACCCCAAAGATAATAGGAGGGTTAAGTAAAAGATGTGAGTACTTCTTCCACCATCAGTAATGTATAAAGTATGTGTGAAAGACAAATGCCCATGTAAAGAGAAGCTGAGAGGGGCAAATTATATATTACAAAACTGAAGTAAGTTAATGATTTTGATCCTTACGAAGTAGGAGGACCTTGACAACTTGCCACCCATTACAGTCACTGATGTGTTTTGGCGTTAGGGCCTACTACACCTGTCAGCAATTTAAAAAATGTAAAACTTTGGAGGCTCATGTCCAATTTACAAACAGGTTGGTACCTTCATATCTACAAGCCATATGACAACTACACAATCATGTGGACAAAGATTAGATAGCTAATGTTTTGACGTATGTTACGTCAGCTAATACTGCATAAATAATCTACCGGTATCTTGCAAAATGAAACCCATAACATTAGCCTACCTTTGTATCTGACTGTATACTATATATATTCTAGATTTCGTATTTTGAATCTTATTCACTGTGTAGTGTTTTGCTTTAGTTCAGCCGTTCAGCAGGATGGCACTCTTACCCTTTACCCTCCAAAAATGTCCGACTTGTTGTTGATGATGTCAAATTCCTATTCCCTATTGAATATTTTGGGGAAAACATTTATTCGTTCTGTTGCCAAGAGTTAGATATTATATCTTTTATTTGTATGCTGAATATGAGGCGAGCAGCTAGTTAGCTTAGCTTAACATACAGACTGGAAACAGCCAGCATGGTTCTATGTGAAAATAACAAAATCCAGGATAAGAAAACGATAAGATGGCAGTTTTTCTTTCCCGCTCTGAAAGCTGTTTTTAGTCTTTGTGCTAAGCTAAACTAACCAGCTGCTGGCTGTAGCTTCATAATGGACAGAAAGAGTCACATCAATTTTGTCTTCTAACTCTCAGCAATAAAGCGTGTATATAAAAGAGTATTTCCCAAAAATGTATTACAAATTATTCTCCCGGAGATAACATAAGAAAGGCTGTTGTCGGAATTAGAGCAAGAGTTGACCTGTAGGCTGACCTTTCAAAAACATCTGGTACATGCAGAATCGCCCATTTTCAAACCTCCCAAGTATTTTGGTTTCATCTTCTACCTGTGCTGTAGGGCAAAGAGAGGCTTTTGCACGTACACAATATTTTCTTTACATGTTCTGTCTGGCTTTGTGATACTGTACCTGCCAAGGCCAGGAGGAGGAATAACGCACCTCCTCACCTCCCACAACTCTTCCTGCGATGCTGCTGTAGCTGGACTGAAGCTCCAACTCAGCCAGCACTGAGGGAGGCACGGAGGAAACTCATCAAAACACAATTTAAACATGGTTTCCTCTTCTGTTAATTCTACTTGTTTCCTAGTTTTTTAAGAGAGAAAGATTACATTTTTCAGCAGTATATTATTTATAGCACAGCCTTGATAGTTCTTACCTGTGGCTGTGAGAGTGGTGAACAGCAGAAACACGAGCATGTCTGCAGCGTCTCCACATGTCTAAATGCACGTCTCCTTCTTTTATACCCTGAGCTGACCTTCGTTTGATGTGCAGCCTCCGCTGAGCTTGGCAGCGGTCAGAAAGGCACCTGTGGTCCGTCTCAGACTTTATCAAAGTTTGTGATAGCGTGTGACGGCGTGTTGCCACATCACAGTGGATTAACTGGAACAAAAAAAAGTGTTTCTAAGGACCTACAGTGCTGACTATTTACTTAAACAGTCTGTGGCAACACTTTAATTTGAATTTGTATGTTTAGGTGTTCTTTATACATGTTTGGTTGCAGGGTAGGATAGTTTGACAACGAAAGTAATGTGACCTTCACAGTGACACACATGACTGTGGTTGCGTAAATAAATAAATGCGAAATGAGTCATCACTCAAAGTTTAATTAAGTTTATTTTTTGTTGAATGAGACAGAAGGAAGCACAGTAGATGAAAGCATGTGCGTGCTCTGTCTTCATGTGCCGCAACATGGTCTGTTTACATCATGATCTGGAAAAGAGGAGAAGCAGATAATGATTAGACATCAAATGCAACTGAAACCCATATCTATACAAGCATTCCTACACTGATGAGAGGTTATTTTTTTAGCTTATTGTATTAGATATGATAGATATACATATCCCGAATACTGACAGAGTCCATCCAGTCGATATAGGCGGAGACACGGGTGAAGACGGTGGGCTTCTTGGGCGCGTTGCATCCCATACTAGACACAAAGCTGGCAATACCGTGGACGTAGTATTTTTCATTAACAAGGCAGTTCAGAGGGCCACCAGAGTCACCCTGAGAGGAAAGAGATTAAAGAGAGCATCTTCAGTCTTGTGGACATTCAGTGGTGGATATGAAATATAAATAACACCATAGTTAGTTACTTTATTGAAGGGTTGAAGCAGCAGTGGGAAGAAATGGAGCAAATATTATAAAAAAAAAAAAGTAATTTTTACAAAACAGTCTCAATATCCTGACAATAGTACATGAGACAGGTAATCTGAAAAAGAAATCATGTTCCTCTGTGTCCTCCGGTGCTCCTAATGGCCTAATGGCATCTGCAAAATTTCACAAACCGGAGGAAAACAACCAATCAGTGCTGAGCTGAAGCCTTGCCGTCTCTGAGCAGCTATCAATTACTCGGAAACTCTGATCAAACGGTCAAACTAGGCAGCGCATGCCTATTTCTCTCCTCAAATGTTTTAGAAACATTTTATAGTGTACTGTTTAGCTGTAAAATGAGAAAGTTTGTGATCAGACAGCCATGAGATCTGGTGAGGAAATACCAAGCACCGCCCACCAGCCGGAGTACAGCCAATGGGAACGCTTAATAGGAACGCTCTCTCTCTGAAATGACCTGTGATTGGCCAAAGTCTCCTCAGAACACTTGAAATACAATATGCTAAAAGGTTATTATGGGATTTTTGCCAAATGATGCCAAAAATATTCTGCCTTCTGAAGCTTTAAATTGTGCAGGATTTCTTTCTCTTCTTAAAAAAGTCCTCTATAATAAGATGTTATATAATTTGAGCTACTGAGTGTACAACCTTTGCAAATATTGTTTTTCACTTAGGAGGAGACTCACATTGCATCCAGCCTCGGCACCACCACCGCCGCACACCAAGGTGGTTGCGATTTGGCTGCCCCACCAGTCAGGTCTGCTGCAGGTCTTGTAGTCGACCAGAGGAAGGTAGGCCTGCTTCAGCTGGGCGGACAGGCTGCCATCGGCTGGACAAGGTGAAATTGGAAAGGTAAGATGCATTGAACTTTAAAGACAAACACTGAAAACTGATGGGATCGTTTGATGAACTCACTGGAAGTGCGTCCCCATCCGGTGATGTAGCAGAGGTTGTTGTGGGGCAGAATCTGTCCTCTTTGAGGCAGAGAGCCCAGCTGGACGTAGGAGTTCAGGGTGGCCAAGGAAGACAAACGCAGCAGGGCAATGTCGAACCTGAGGTGGAGATCCATGGATCAAACAGGAGGAGGCAAAATAACTTTGTAAAGATGCTACACTGCTGAGGAGGACATTTTGTCGGTGGGTTTGACCACCACTTCTTACCAGCTTAGAACTTACAGGTTTGACCAAAGATATTTGAGAGATGGATATTTTAACTTACTTGAACTGAACTGAAAACTTTTTTTTTAAATAACAGATAAAATCAACAAAAACATGCGAGTAGAAGAAAATACAATTCTCACCCACTACCCAGTCTGGTGGGGTCCCATCTGGGATGAATGAAAACATTGTTGACAGTCATGGTCTGCTCTCTGCCACTGTCGCTGTAGAGGTCATGTTCACCGAGAATGACGCGCCACGTCCTAGGGCTGTAATATTTTTAAAAAAAAAGAAGCAAACCAAAACACAATACTGTTAATCAATTCTCGTTGTGACTCAAATGACTAATTGCAAATCAGCATGAAATCTTATTACAGTAAACTAAAAAGTAAAGGTCACAATATGCCATTAAATGACTCCTGGTTTTGTTCAATTTTTTTCGATTCCTTTGTTTGGAGACTCTGCTTTCTTTCTTTCTAATAAAATAAATGAATATTGTAGTATGTGACAGTTATAAATGAGGCTGTGAGATGTGTCTTTGTGCTGGTGACATTTTTCTGTGATAAGAGCAGGTTATGGATATTCAAGTCAAAGTAATCACAAAAATGTGCACAAATGCACCTCAAACTCATACAGCCAAAGAATACAGAGTGTATGCGTGAGTTAATCATTTGGTTACCTGTCCACACAGTGAGCAGCAGTCATAACCCAGCCTCTCTCGATCAGGGTTCCTCCGCATGTGTGGTAGTACCTGCTGCCAGATTTGTACTGGAGAGAGATCTAAGGAGAAGAAGTTATGTCAGTGTCAAAACATTAATAAGTGTGATTTGTGAATCTGATATGGTGGCTCTGTATTGGTAGATTACCTGCCAGGGCCAGGAGTTGGGTTTGGCCACCTCACCTCCCACGACTCTTTCAATGCTGTCCTCCAGGTACCTGGGCTGGGGCTCCAGCTCAGCCAGCACTAGTTAAAAACATAAAAAACAAAGAGCACGAGTTATACATGGTTTCCCACAATAATACAGTTTGCTTTCCACCTCCAGAAACAGGAAATGAGGGCAACGAGAGTGCGAGTGCTGGTAGAGCAGATTATGTGGAGCTCCTGCTTGTTGACTAAACTAAAAATGAGTGACTGACTGGATGACGGAGAGAGTGACTGACTGATCGAGCAAGAGAGCGATCGAGACAGAAGGAGATCAATAATGAATGGTTATACAGCGCAGTCGGTGTGTGCTGTCATTTTCTCACCCAGGGCTGTGAGACTTGTCAACACCAGAAGTCTAAGCATGTCTGCAGTGCGTCACAAGGTTTCTGCAAAGGAGCGAGGGCTTCTCTCCTTCTTTTATATCTCGACTCGACCTTCAGTCGGCCGGGAAAAGTGTGGCGGTTCTTTCCCCTGTGACAAAAGCCAGGTATGCAGCTGTGGTTTGTCTCACACGCTGTTTATCAAGGTCGGTTACCACACACGTCCTGAATTGACCCGTAGAGAAGAACGACACGTAGCCTATATCACTGGAGGACATTAGTCATAGTGATTCAAAGGATTTAGAAGGGTATTTATGTGTTTATCGTGTTTGATAAAGTCCACCACACCTTTTTTGACACTGTTTATGGGGGGAAAAACATATTTTTGTCAGAAATATGTCCTGAAGGGGAGAAGTGTAATGATGACTGGCTGACCTTATGGCTCCGTCAACCATCTGATATGAAGTCAAACCTTTTTATTCTCATCCAAAGTTCCCAATATGGTCTTTCAGCAAAAAAAAATAAGTTTATTACATGTACGTGTTTTAGTCAGTTGAAGACTTAATAAAATAAGTCGGTCAAACTGAAAAATTAACAACATTGTCTTTACTTAAAAATATATTAATTTAGAATAAATTATAAGTTAGTGTAACTTATATCTAGTGAGTTAACACACTCCAGGTCGGACGTGGTTAGGGATAGGACAAAGAGGTCATGTGACGGTTCGAACTAGCCAATCAGAGCACAGTAGGGCGGGAGTAGGCGGGCGACTCTCGGAGAGCTGCTCCTTGCTGCCAGACCGCATTTATCAAGCAGGGGGAGCAACAGGAGTCTAACCTGAATATCAGTCAAGTTACTTGGTAAGTAATTCATTTTGCTTTGTTTCATTCACAACATGCTTACTGCATCAGCACACACTGTAGATAGTCGTTTTCATGCTGCACTAAAGGGAAGAACAAAGTCCTGTTAGCTAACGTTAGCCAACAGTGTCTTCAAAGTCGTCTTTTATTAGCACATTTTAGCACATGTGAACTTGTACATTGTTAGTTAAATAGGTACAAGGATGGTTACAAGGATGTGTTTGCGTTTGTTCTAATTTAAAGTTGGCACTGGGTTGATAAAGGTTTGGTCAGCAGCTCAATGGGTGGGTTGTTTGACATTTTACTCTGTATACTTCCGTTTAAAATCTATTTTGGTTAATTGAGCTGCAGCTAAAAATGCAGTAATGTTCCACGTTGTGAAACGCCAAATAAGCAGGACTTGACATTAGCACAATTCAGCGGTGGCTAACGTCAAGAGAGTCACTGTTACTATGGGTTACAGTGGCGGCTGGTAGAAATGTTTCTGGGTAGGGCTGTGCCACATCCAATCAATTTCAGCAAACATCCCAGTATGATTTAATGCAAAAAAAAAGTGAAGGAATCAAAAACACATTACTACTTTGCAGTTAAATAATTAACAATTATTTTATTCCAACAGGAAGATTAAATAATGCTTTGAAAAACACAACAGTATAAAATGTACTCAGTGGTGGAATGTAACTTCTATTTAAGTACTTTTATACAATTTTGAGGTTCTTCTACTTGACTTGAGTATTTCCATGTTCTGTTACTTTCTACATCTACTCCACTACATCTCAGAGGGAAATATTAGACTTTTTACTCCACAACATTTATCTAACAACTTTAGTTACTTTACAGATTCAGATTGTTAATACAAAATATAATCACATTACAATCAAATTACACATTACAATACAGTTACACATATTACAGGGTGCATTCCATATTTAAAACACAAATATTGACAATTTATATAATTATTATTATTATTATTAGTAGTAGTAATGCTTTTTTGTGTGTGACTCAGTTAGGGCGGCGCCCTAGCACCCTCTATTGACCGGTCGCCACTGATGGGTAACCATATTATCAAACCCTCATACCGTGTACCGCATGTTCACCATAGGAGTTTTCATCAGGATGATTAACTTGGCGCACCTGTGACGCATTTGAGCAAGGAGTGGGATCAGAAAGAAGGCAGTTAGTAGTAAGACCTACTAGCCACTTTGGCAGGCGGCATATTAAAGCTACAATATTACCGCATGCAGAATACACGGTATGTAGATTGATGCACCTATGCGCGGGGCTTTGTTTCCTGACTTCTGGTGACTTTAAAACAATGAAAATAACAAAATAATAAGTACACTGCAACAGTATTTTTATGTTAAATCTCAGAAAAGAAGATTGAATAATTCGCTCCTCTGGCATAAACTTTGTGTGTGAATATCTAGCATCATCTTTTGATCTAGCATTCATCAGTTATAATTATTTTTTTTGCCCCTGCTGTCCCTTTTTTAGCATTATACATGCTGTACAGTGCCAGAAAAAGGTTAAAAAAAAAGTAAATTTG
This sequence comes from Sebastes umbrosus, assembly GCF_015220745.1. Classification (NCBI taxonomy): domain Eukaryota; kingdom Metazoa; phylum Chordata; class Actinopteri; order Perciformes; family Sebastidae; genus Sebastes; species Sebastes umbrosus. Next base: position 16,139,254 of record NC_051269.1, read on the forward strand.
ACATAAATTGGGAGAAATATGAATTGTGACCCAGAGAGGAAACCAGGAGAGGGCGATACAAAACGGGAGTCGCCCTGGCACAGAGCGATTGGGCCAGCCCAGTGTCAGTTAAGGAAAAGAAATGGGCCAACTTACCTGTTTTATGGGCCAAAAAAAGAAGAAGCCAACGTCGGCCTAAAAGGACGTCGGCCCACCGGGAAAACGCCCGGTATGCCAGATGGCCAGTCCAGCCCTGCCTATGAGCTGTCACCCGTTGGCAGCATGTGCTGAGGTTAACACAACAAGCGGATCAGCGTGCGAGAGAACTGGTCGGTGTGTCGGTGTTGCTTTGGGAAAGTGTTCAGTGTTCTACAGTGTACAGAAGTGTTGAGTGTTGAAAGAGGAGATCCTGTTTTGTTCATAGTCCCAATGAGTGAAAGCAAAATGTAAAACCTCAGAAAGAAAGAGGATAAGCATAGGCCTATTTCTCAACATGTTTAACTATTAAATGTATATACAGTAGCTTATTTAATTTTTATATGGATTGAATCACACTTTTAAATGTTATTTTTAGGTTCTGAAAAAAATTACATATATATTACAAAATGTTGATTTGAACATAAAGGAAGTTATTCTTAAAAACATTGTTATTCTGATCTGGTAAAAAATTGTGAGAGACTAGTAGAGGACGCAACTGAGTTAGTGTTAAACCCTGCAATCCTCATCTCTTTGATCCACCAGTTTACCCTGATGGAGTGACAGGTCATAAAACATTTAGTAATGGCTGTATGAAAGGAAATAACTGTTTTGTGTTTTCTCTAGATTCTGCAGGGCCTGGACTACCTTCACACTTAGTCAGTGTAAAATCATCCAAGCCTGAGAACATCCTGCTGCGTCTGGAGGAGCAGTCCCACAAAGTACCTGCAGGGGAGAGCAGCACCTCCTCTGCACCGAGGGGGGAAAGGCCAGGTCCACAGGTACGTTTTTTTTTCTTTCTATTGTTACAGATGCTGGAGATTATGTAAGAGTGAAGCCTCAAAGCTGACAGTTTACAGGTTGGGTTCATTGTGAAATGTTTAAATGCATGGTATACTGAACACCTTAGAACAGGGGTCTTCAACATTTTTCAGGCCAAGGACCCCCAAACTGATGGAGAGATGGAGCAGGGACCCTCTACTATATATATTGTATACAATTGTGTTTTATATTAAACTAAATGTACCTTTTAATTGTGAATTCAATACTAAGTTATTCAAATAATACACAGGTTCATATATTCATGTTTTTATTTTAAACATGTGCAAGGTACAGTGAGTAGGGTGGCCATGCCACTGCCATTTATAAACATACCTTGTTAACTGATACCAATGCCAATATCAACAATGTCTGTCAATTGCATGATATTACTTCTGCCTCCATTTGTCTGTTCGCTACAATATGTTGGATTCATGTTAATGTGTATTTAAAGACATTTAAATTTGTGGGGGGAGGGAATTGGGGGGGTGGGAGGGATACAAAAAAAAATTGTCAAACAAAAAATTAATATAAAATAATAATAATGAATAATACAAATAAAAAAAAATAATAAGGAGAAAATTTCGCGAACCCCTGCAGTACCTCCGCGGACCCCCTAGGGGTCGCAGACCCCCTGTTGAAGACCTCTGCCTTAGAAGCCATGAGCTTGAAAACACAAGAAGTGTTAAAGTTATTGAGCCACGCGAGTTGTCTGACATCTTCCCAATGGCAGCATATGCTGTTGCAGGGAAGCGTGTGGTGACCCAGAAGCACTACATTTATTTACCCTAGAGGGCAAAGTAGTCATTACAGTTTGTCATGTGTTTGACTTGACTTTGACTTGCAGTATGACTTGTATGCAAGCGTCTACATCAACAAATTGTGCCTTTTTATTTGTGCCTTATTTTAAACAGATAAACGAAGAATTCAGAAGGATCACCACTGTTAACCTGGAAACAACGTTCATGGCAAAACTGGACCGGTACTCCCCCAAAGTAATGAGCTTGGCCTCGTCAACGGGGGGGGGGGCTGCAAAAATGAAGATCCAGCGGATAAGGAACATGCTGCTAGAGGTATGTATGAATGTTGTTTGGTGACGAAAGCTGCCACCATATACGTCACCTGCCACCAGAGCAACCAATAGCAAAATTCAATTGCAAGAGCTGGGTTTCAACCAGTATAGGGCAGTAACTATGCATATTTATAACACAATATGTAGAATTCAAATACTTTGCACTAAAATGTCAAGATTTGGACCTGAATCCATCAACAGCACTACTAAATACACACACACATTGGTTTTAAGCTGAAAAAAGTGGTTTGAGGTTTTAATTACTCTTTAAATTTGCCAAATAGTAAAAAATACAATTCCAAATGAATACTTATCTTGCTCAGTGTCTCCTAGATGTGTTAATAAACTGTTTTCTAACACAGATTAAAGAAATCATCTATTTTTTATTTTGACTTTTGTAATGCATAATTGAAATACAAACTAATTGAGTTACAAAGGCCTCATAAACCTCACCCTTCAGTCTTCTTTCCCAGTGATGTAATCATTAAAAACACATCCTTATGGAGGAGCAGTTTTAAGATTTTTTTTTTCTCCTTCACAGGATGATTCAGTGGAAAAGAGGAGAGAGGTCGCTATCCGTTGTCTGGTGGTGTGTCTCCGAGAAAAGGAGGAGGATCTCTTCAAAGAACACTTGGTATGTAAATCAGATGCTTAAGCTCTGACACACTGTACTTTGTGTTACACTCAAACACATTGCAGTGATGCTGGTTTTGAGTGGGTCCCCAATAAAATTTGTGTTTTCAAGGTTTTAATTTAATTTTTTTTAAATTATGGTTACATTCATGTATGTTGAAAATGTATCTGAAAAAAAATCCCAAACCTTAAAAAGTAATTTACAACACCATAGACAGTATATGTATCTTTATATAAGTTTATATACTGCTTTTACATATGATGACTTGTTGAATGTTTGATGAATGAATGTTTATTTTGATCTACTTATTCCAGGATGGTGAAGTGCAGGATACTGATGAAGTGATGAAGATGTCATCACCAGGGGTGCCATAATGACTGATCCAGCCAGTGCAAGGATAGTGATCGAGGGAACAGAAGTCCTGGAAAACCTGGATGTGCCAAGAGCCTGTGCCTTGTTGATGGGGCTGATATACGCGCTCAACCTCAGCTACCCAAAACAACTGATGAAAACTTTTGAGGTATTTCAAAAGATACTTCTCGAACTAGATGGACTGAAAGCCAACCCAAAATTAATGTCGCTAAAAAATAAACTGCTGTCCTAAAAATGTCAAAAAGCAGACAGCTGTCATCAAATTTAGCAGGAAATTGTAAGTTATGTATGTAAACTTTTGTTAACATACAGCTTGCCTACATCAGCATATCACGTTCAAGGTCCAAACTGCCTCTGTAATTTGTAAGAATGTTTATTATATAAGGGATAATGTACAGCGAGCCGGTCATTGCTGTGAAAGAATCCCTGACAGGGCGATGCTGCACCCCGACGTGAAGCACCCTGAAGGGGATTCTTTCACAACAGTGACCCGCTAGCTGTACATTATCCCGCTTATTACACAGCTACTTGCTGAAGAAATCAATATTTTAACACAAACTGTCTGCTATACATAGCAACGGTCTGCTATAAAGAAATTACAGACCCCAGAACGCGTATTCAGAATCGAGTATTCAACACAGCCGTGTAATAAAGACATGTTAGGACCCCCGAAAAAACAAGTGTTCTCATAGTTGATTTGTACTGGGATGATTGAGGAAATGTGTTTGTACTTATTTCCTGTGCAGTGATTACATCATCATTGTCTACAGTGGCAGTTTGTTTGAAAGACATTATGTGGACACTGGATATTCACGCTGGATATTTGTTGACGCTAAGTTGCCAGTTTATTGGGTCTACATAGCTAAAAGTAATGCAGTTCTAGTGTGGTGCTGATTACACTTTATGAACATTTTGGAGGATGTTTGTGATGTTGAACTAATATTGTGTTATACTGAGGTGTTTCTTATAATCAGTCTACCCTCACTGAGATAAATGGCATGGACACAACATTAGAATCAGGAGGATTTATTGGAGGACTGCTGTGATAAACTGCATTAGTTTAAGCCAGGTGTATCCAATAAACTGGTAATTGAGTGTATGTTGTTTAATTCAGTTCTGATGTTTGTGTTATTTCTATTTTTGAAGTACAAAGTTGTGAGTGAAGAGCTGCTGGATACATTTCATGATATCGTTAGACCGATTGTTTCCTGGTGAAAGTTTTGGTTACTGTCCTGATCTCATTAGAAATGAGGAACATTGGACATGGTTTTGTGCACACACCATGGTATAAAAAATGTTCATTGTTAAAAAGAAGCTAGTTGGACAAAGTGTTTAAAATGTCTAAAATAAACTGTTTGATCATAAAAGCTGGAACTGAAATCTGTTATTTATTTTGACTTCAGTGAAATGATTTACTAATACTCAAAAAAATTAAGGTAACAATTTGCATGGATGTTTTTGAGTATGATGGAGTTCAAATAAGAGTAGCTTAAATAAAGTAATTTGACAATTTAATATCAACACAATGTTTGGATTAATATTAAGTTGGTTAAACTTAATTAAGCCTTTAGAGGTCTAAGCAAATCAAGTTGGTTGAACTTAATTAAGCCTTTAGAGGTCAAAGCAAATCAAGTTTGTTGAACTTAATCAATTGGGTTAGTCAGACTACAAGAGACTCAGGATTTACTCAATAATGCCATAGTTGGAACTACTTAAAAAGATCCATGCCATTTGTTACCTTCATTTTTTTAAGTTGAGCCCGTGGATTTTTTTTTAGAGTGTACTTATTTTCCAAGTTTTTTAAGAGAGAACGATTGCATTTTTCAGCAGTATATTATTTATAGCACAGCCTTGATAGTTCTTACCTGTGGCTGTGAGAGTGGTGAACAGCAGAAACACGAGCGTGTCTGCAGCGTCTCCACATGTCTAAATGCACGTCTCCTTCTTTTATACCCTGAGCTGACCTTCGTTTGATGTGCAGCCTCCGCTGAGCTTGGCAGCGGTCAGAAAGGCACCTTTAGTCCGTCTCAGACTTTATCACAGTTTGTGTTAGCGTGTGACGGCGTGTTGCCACATCACAGTGGATTAACTAGAATAAAGAAAGTGTTTCTAAGGACCTACAGTGCTGACTATTTACTTTCACAGTCTGTGGCAACACTTTAATTTGAATTTGTATGCTTAGGTGTTCTTTATACATGTTTTGTTGCAGGGTAGGATAGTTTGACAACGAAAGTAATGTAACCTTCAAAGTGACACACATGACTGTGGTTGCGTAAATGTTCTGATGTGTTTAATTAATTTTATTTTTTGTAGAATGAGACAGAAGGAAGCACAGTAGATGAAAACATGGTCGAATGCGTGCTCTGTCTTCATGTGCCGCAACACGGATGACTCGTCTGTTTATATCATGACCTGGAAAAGAGGAGAAGCAGATAATGATTAAACATCAAATGCAACTAAAACCCATATCTAAACAAGCATTCCTACACTGATGAGGAGTTATTTTTAGCTTATTCTATTATATATGATAGATATACATATCCCAAATACTGACAGAGTTCATCCAGCGGATGTAGGCGGAGACACGGGTGAAGATGGTGGGCTGTTTGTGCGCGTTGCATCCCTTATCAGACACAAAGCTGGTAATACCGTGGACGTAGTATTTTCCATTAACAATGCAGTTCAGAGGGCCGCCAGAGTCACCCTGAGAGGAAAGAGATTAAAGAGAGCATCTTCAGTCTTGTGGACATTCAGTGGTGGATATAAAATATAAATAACACCATAGTTACTTTATTGAAGGGTTAAAGCAGCAGTGGGAAGAAATGGAGCAAATATTATAAAAAAAAAGTTATTTTTATAAAACGATCACTACTGATCTACTACTGACAATAGTGTATGAAACAGGTAATCTGAAAATAAAATCATGTTCCTCTGTGAAAATTTCACAGACTGGAGGAAAACAACCAATCAGAGCTCAGTCTAGTTTTCTCTCAGAACACTTGAATTAAAATATGCTGAAAGATTATTATGAGATTTTTGCCCAATGATGCCAAAAATATTCTGCCTTCTGAAGCTTTAAATTGTGCAGGATTTCTTTCTCCTCTATAGTCCTCTATAATAAGACGTTATATATTTTGAATTACTGAGTGTACAACCTTTGCAAATTTCTTTTTTCACTTAGGGGGAGACTCACAATGCATCCGCCATCGTAACGACCACCGGCACACACCATGGTGGTTTTGACGAAGCTGTTCCACCAGTCAGGTCTGTTGCAGGTCTTGTGATCGACCAGAGGAAGGTAGGCCTGCTTCAGCCAGTCGGACAGGCTGCCACCGGCTGGACAAGGTGAAATTGGAAAGGTAAGATGCATTGAGCTTTACAGACAAACACTGAAAACTGACGGGATCGTGTGTTGAACTCACTGGAAGTGTGTCCCCATCCGGTGATGATGCAGAGGTTGTTGTGGGGCAGAATCTGTCCTCTTTGAGGCAGAGAGCCCAGCTGGACGTAGGAGTCCAGGGTGGCCTCGGAAGACAAACGCAGCAGGGCAATGTCGAACCTGAGGTGGAGATCCATGGATCAAACAGGAGGCAAAATAACTTTGTAAAGATGCCACACTGCTGAGGAGGACATTTTGTCGGTGGGTTTGACCACCACTTCTTACCAGCTTAGAACTTACAGGTTTGACCAAAGATATTTGAGAGATGGACATTTTAACTTACTTGAACTGAACTGAAAACTTTTTTTTAAATAACAGATAAAATCAACAAAAACATGCGAGTAGAAGAAAATACAATTCTCACCCATTACCCACACTGTTGAGGTCCCATTTGGGATGGATGTAAACGGCGCTGACAGTCATGGTCTGCTCTCTGCCACTGTCGTTGTAGAGGTCATGTTCACCGAGAATGACGCGCCACGTCATATTGCTGTAATATATTTTTTTTTTCAAAAGAAGCAAACTGAAACACAATACTGTTAATCAATTCTAGTTGTGACTCAAATGACTAATTGCAAATCAGCATGAAATCTTATTACAGTAAACTAAAAAGTAAAGGTCACAATATGCCATTAAATGACTCCTGGTTTTGTTTATTGTTTTGATTCCTTTGTTTGGAGACTTTCCTTTCTTTCTTTCTTTCTAATAAAATAAATGAATCCCGATGGTATGTGACAGTTATAAATGAGGCTGTGAGATGTGTCTTTGTGCTGGTGACATTTTTCTGTGATAAGAGCAGGTTATGGATATTCAAGTCAAAGTAATCACAAAAATGTGCACAAATGCACCTCAAACTCATACAGCCAAAGAATACAGAGTGTATGCGTGAGTTAATCATTAGGTTACCTGTCCACACAGTGAGCAGCAGTCATAACCCAGCCTCTCTCGATCAGGGTTCCTCCGCATACGTGGTTGAAGTTGCTGCCATCTTTGACCTGAAGAGAGACCTAAGGAGAAGAAGTTATGTCAGTGTCAAAACATTAATAAGTGTGATTTGTGAATCTGATATGGTGGCTCTGTATTGGTAGATTACCTGCCAGGGCCAGGAGTTGGGTTTGGCCACCTCACCTCCCACGACTCTTTCAGTAATGTCCTCCAGGTACCTGGGCTGGGGCTCCAGTTCAGCCAGCACTAGTTAAAAACATAAAAAAACAGAGAGAACGAGTTATACATGGTTTCCAACAATAATACAGTTTGCTTTCCACCTCCAGAAACAGGAAATGAGGGCAACGAGAGTGCGAGTGCTGGTAGAGCAGATTATGTGGAGCTCCTGCGTGTTGACTAAACTAAAAATGAGTGACTGACTGGATGACGGAGAGAGTGACTGACTGATCGAGCAAGAGAGCGATCGAGACAGAAGGAGATCAATAATGAATGGTTATACAGCGCAATCGGTGTGTGCTGTCATTTTCTCACCCAGGGCTGCGAGACCTGTCAACACCAGAAGTCTAAGCATGTCTGCAGTGCGTCACAAGGTTTCTGCAAAGGAGCGAGGGCTTCTCTCCTTCTTTTATATCTCGACTCGACCTTCAGTCGGGCTGGAAAAGTGTGGCGGTTCTTTCCCCTGTGACAAAAGCCAGGTATGCAGCTGTGGTTTGTCTCACACGCTGTTTATCAAGGTCGGTTACCACACACGTCCTGAATTGACCTGTAGAGAAGAATGACACATAAACTGACACATAAACTGAGGACATGCATCAGAGTGATTAAAAGGATTTAGAAGGGTATTTATGTGTTTATCGTGTTTGATAAAGTCCACAACATCTTTTTTTGACACTGTTTATGGGGGGAAAAAACATATTTTTGTCAGCAATGTGTCCTGAAGGGGAGAAGTGTAATGATGACTGGCTGCACCTGCGCATGTGCTCACACAGTCTCTCTGCAGGGCGCCCTGGCATTCTCACAGCGCTCAGCAACAGTCAATGCCTCGTCCAGGTCAGTGGCACCCTGCTCCAGGCACTTGGCTCTCAACACCGGGTCCAGCCGAAACTTCTCCTCCCTCTGCGCGACTAGTCTGGGAACGCCTGCGCCACCAGCCGGCTCACGTCAGCGGCGTACACCTCCAAACTCTCTCCTGGGGAGCGCGCACGAGCAGAGAGGCTGGCTCTGAAGCGGTCCATGAATTGTCTCTGTCCAAACGCTGCTCCGAGCTTCTCTTTAACAGCAGCAGCGTCCGACGTCGCGCCGACAGTCACCTCCAACTGTCTGACCCAGCCGAGGAAACTCTGGCTAAAGGAGCGGGCAGGTCGGCTCGAACTTCCCTGCCAGGCAAACTTGGCCAGCTTTATTTTATTCTCCTGCCACACAACAGCAGACCCGTAGCAGAAGCTCCCCCCACTCGTCTTCCTGCCCTACGGCAACAGAAAAGGACCAAACATGTTCTTCGCCAAAATACAGTTTTAACCCATGAACAAGGGTAGGAGAGTCTGTTACACCAATATGGTCTTTCAGCAAAAAAAAATTAAGTTTGTTACATGTACGTGTTTTAGTCAGTTGAAGACTTAATAAAATGAGTCGGTCTGAAAAATTAACAACATTGTCTTTACTTAAAAATATATTAATTTAGAATAAATAATAAGTTAGTGTAACTTATATCTAGTGCAGGGGTGCACACACTTTTTCAGCATGCGAGCTACTTATAAAATGACAAAGTCAAAATGATCTACCTACTATAAAAATGCAAAACATATATTTATTTATAAATATATTGAGTATTCTTTATATGTACAATATATGTTGGTGTACCTTGCATAACTGCATGAACCCATATTGTACAATATAACTCTGTACATTTTTTGTCATTACCTTACTCTGATGACTTGCACTGAATGGAATCAGCCAGGGAGTAGCTGCTGATAGCCAGCCTCAAGCACACTTCCAAATGATCATCAGTCAAGGTGGAACTGTATTTGGACTTAATAATCTTCATGTGGGAAAAGGCTGACTCGCATAAATAAGTGGAGCCGAATAATGCAGTGAAGGAGGTAGCACATTTCCTCATGTTGAGGTACTTTTCCTCTGTGAGGAAGTTCCAGAACTGTCCATGAGCCCTGGACTTAAGCTGAATGTCAGCTTGTAGTGTCAAAATCTCATCCTCCACTCCAGATGAGTTCAGGTGAAACAGTGTTGCAATTTGTTGGCTGAAGTCTATTTAAAAAAAAAAAAAAAAAAATATTTTTTTTTTTTTTTTTTAATGCCATGCATCTACCCACACTACCTTTGCGATCGACCGGTAGATCGCGATCGACGTATTGGGCACCCCTGATCTAGTGAGTTAACACACTCCAGGTCGGACGTGGTTAGGGATAGGACAAAGAGGTCATGTGACGGTTCGAACTAGCCAATCAGAGCACAGTAGGGCGGGGCTAGGCGGGCGACTCTCGGAGAGCTGCTCCTTGCTGCCAGACCGCATTTATCAAGCAGGGGGAGCAACAGGAGTCTAACCTGAATATCAGTCAAGTTACTTGGTAAGTAATTCATTTTGCTTTGTTTCATTCACAACATGCTTACTGCATCAGCACACACTGTAGGTAGTCGTTTTCATGCTGCACTAAAGGGAAGAACAAAGTCCTGTTAGCTAACGTTAGCCAACAGTGTCTTGTGAACTTGTACATTGCTAGTTGTAACACTGCAAAGGTAAATGGATGTGTTTACTTTTGTTGGCACTGGGTTGATAAAGGTTTGGTCAGCAGCTCAATGGGTGGGTTGTTTGACATTTTACTCTGTATACTTCCGTTTAAAATCTATTTTGGTTAATTGAGCTGCAGCTAAAAATGCAGTACATTAGCACAATTCAGCGGTCAAGAGAGTCACTGTTACTATGGGTTACCATATTTTCAAACCCTCATACCGGGACACGTACGTGTACCGCACGTTCACGAGCATGCACCACAGGAGTTTTCATCAGGATGATTAACTTGGTGCACCTGTGAGGCATTTGAGCACGGAGTGGGATCAGAAAGAAGGCAGTAAGTAGTAAGACTTACTAGTAGTGGCGAGCTGAAGCTTCATGAAGCATTGAAGCTTTCCAGCAAATTGGTTCGTTAAAGGGTTCATTTCTCGAGGCTTCATGTGCACACGAAACGACCTGGTGGTCAAAGAGTGTAAAACAGGCAGATATGATCTTAACCATGTGATCTGTGATATACTGTACTTTGTGCCAGTGAAGGCTGTTGGGTATGATTATACACAATGAAAAAAATATATATTACCATGTAATCCATTTATATCTATATAATATAAACTGGAAAAACAAAGTTCGGAAACTTGTGTTTGGTCGATTATTTCTCTGTTGTTACAATGCTAATTGGCATTGTATTTCACATTGTTGGAAAGCCTGTTTATCTACCTTCGCAATGATGTCCAACTTGTAAGGATCATGCATTTGTGGGATGAGCAGCACAGCTGATTATGTGGGTAGCGCCCAAGAAAAATTTGCCAAAATACTCCGTCAATGGTAAACAGTGTATTCTCCTGTTGGTATTGACTCTTGTTGTGAGTTGTTTGGTGGATTGGATGATTGAACTCTCCATCAGTAACAAGGAACAAACAAGACATATTGGCTATTTTACACTTTATTCATTTAATACACCGTCAGGAGCCTCAGTAGCGGTGGAAGATCCATACGCAGCCACAACAGCCTGGCTCCTCCTCCTCATGCTGGTCACCAACCTGGTCACACGTTGCTGTGGGATGGCGTTCCATTCCTCAACCAGGATTCGTTGCAGGTCAGCCAACGAGGTTGTGTTGGTCACTCTAACACGTACAGCACGCCCAAGCTGATCCTACAAGTGTTGAATTGGGTCGAGGTCTGGACTCTTGGCAGGCCGTTCCATTCTCTCTACTCCCACATTGTGGAGGTAGTCTGTGATAACCCTGGCTCTGTGGGGGCGAGCGTTGTCATCTTGGAGGATGAAGTTAGGTGCCAGATTGTGGAGATATGGGATCGCCACTGGTTGCAGAATCTCATCCCGATATCTCACTGCATTGAGATGACCTTCAATGATGACAAGCCTTGTTTTGCCAGTGAGGGAGATGCCGCCCCACACCATGACACTGCCCCCACCAAAAGCTGTTACTCCATTGGTGCAACAATCAGCATAGCGTTCTCCACGTCGTCTCCATACTTTGACCCTGCCATCCAACTTTGGCAGACAGAACCTGGACTCATCACTGAACATGACATTCCCCCACATGTTCAGGTTCCATTGTCTGTGTTGTCGATACCAGCGCAAATGGGCCAATACCAATAGGAGAATACACTGTTTACCATTGACGGGGCATTTTGGCAAATTTTTCTTGGGCCCTACCCACATAATCAGCTGTGCTGCTCATCCCACAAATGCATGATCCTTACAAGTTGGACATCATTCTGAAGGTAAATAAACAGGCTTTCCAACGATGTAAAATACAATGCCAATTAGCATTGTAACAACAGAGAAATAATCCACCAAACACAAGTTTCTGAACTTTGTTTTTCCAGTATATAATCTAATGTATTTTCTAGGAAGTATATTATGAGTATGTAACATACATGTATAATAAACTATAATTGTTTTGTGAGCAATGCATCTTATGTGTGTAAACCAATCCTTTGGCCAATAATTGTATTGTAGTGTAATATAATATAATAATGCCAGGAGGAGTAATGTTAGTGTTCTGTGTCACTTCTGGAAAATGGCTTTGGTTCAACCAGTGAAGATCTGAACCACTTCCTGAACCAGTCAGCGGTATGGTTGGGCAGCGAGGCTTTGGACGTCATCAATAACGTAATTGGTCTAAAACGATGCAAGCCTCGATACGCGCATCGCGGAAAAGTTCCTGGATTACTTGACACGCGCTCCGAAGCCTCAGCACAGCACGTAACATCCCTAGTTAGCAGCATGTGCTGAGGTTAACACAACAAGCGGATTAGCGTGCGAGATAACTGGATGGTGTGTTGGCGTTGCTTTGGGAAAGTGTTCAGTGTTCTACAGTGTACAGAAGTGTTTGAAATGTGAGTGTTGAAAGAGGAGATCCTGTTTTGTTCATAGTCCCAATGAATGAAAGGAAAATGTAAAACCTCAGAAAGAAAGAGGATAAGCATAGGCCTATTTCTCAACATGTTTAACTATTAAATGTATATACAGTAGTTTATTTAATTTATGGATTGAATCACACTTTTAAATGTTATTTTTAGGTTCTGAAAAAAATAAAATAATATATATTACAAAATGTTGATTTGAACATAAAGGAAGTTATTCTTAAAAACATTGTTATTCTGATTTGGTAAAATGTGTGAGAGACTAGTAGAGGACGCAACTGAGTTAGTGTTAAACCCTGCAATCCTCATCTCTTTGATCCACCAGTTTACCCTGATGGAGTGACAGGTCATAAAACATTTAGTAATGGCTGTATGAAAGGAAATAACTGTTTTGTGTTTTCTCTAGATTCTGCAGGGCCTGGACTACCTTCACACTTAGTCAGTGTAAAATCATCCAAGCCTGAGAACATCCTGCTGCGTCTGGAGGAGCAGTCCCACAAAGTACCTGCAGGGGAGAGCAGCACCTCCTCTGCACCGAGGGGGGAAAGGCCAGGTCCACAGGTACGTTTTTTTTTCTTTCTATTGTTACAGATGCTGGAGATTATGTAAGAGTGAAGTCTCAAAGCTGACAGTTTACAGGTTGGGTTAATTGTGAAATGTTAAAATGCATGGTATACTGAACACCTTAGAAGCCATGAGCTTGAAAACACAAGAAGTGTTAAAGTTATTGAGCCAAGCGAGTTGTCTGACATCTTCCCAATGGCAGCATATGCTGTTGCAGGGAAGCGTGTGGTGACCCAGAAGCACTACATTTATTTACCCTAGAGGGCAAAGTAGTCATTACAGTTTGTCATGTGTTTGACTTGACTTTGACTTGCAGTATGACTTGTATGCAAGCGTCTACATCAACAAACTATGCCTTTTTATTTGTGCCTTATTTTAAACAGATAAACGAAGAATTCAGAAGGATCACCACTGTTAACCTGGAAACAACGTTCATGGCAAAACTGGACCGGTACTCCCCCAAAGTAATGACCTTGGCCTCGTCAACAGGGGGGGGGGCTGCAAAAATGAAGATCCAGCGGATAAGGAACATGCTGCTAGAGGTATGTATGAATGTTGTTTGGTGACGAAAGCTGCCACCATATATGTCACCTGCCACCAGAGCAACCAATAGCAAAATTCAATTGCAATAGCTGGGTTTCAACCAGTATAGGGCAGTAACTATGCATATTTATAACACAATATGTAGAATTCAAATACTTTGCACTAAAATGTCAAGATTTGGACCTGAATCCATCAACAGCACTACTAAATACACACACACATTGGTTTTAAGCTGAAAAAAGTGGTTTGAGGTTTTAATTACTCTTTAAATTTGCCAAATAGTAAAAAATACAATTTCAAATGAATACTAATCTTGCTCAGTGTCTCCTAGATGTGTTAATAAGCTGTTTTCTAACACAGATTAAAGAAATCATCTATTTTGTATTTTTACTTTTGTAATGCATAATTGAAATACAAACTAATTGAGTTACAAAGGCCTCATAAACCTCACCCTTCAGTCTTCTTTCCCAGTGATGTAATCATTAAAAACACATCCTTATGGAGGAGCAGTTTTAAGATTTTTTTTTTTCTCCTTCACAGGATGATTCAGTGGAAAAGAGGAGAGAGGTCGCTAGCCGTTGGCTGGTGGTGTGTCTCCGAGAAAAGGAGGAGGATCTCTTCAAAGAACACTTGGTAGGTAAATCAGATGCTTAAGCTCTGACACACTGTACTCTGTGTTACACTCAAACTACTTTTTTTAAATTATGGTTATATTCATGTATGTTGAAAATGTATCTGAAAATTAACAGAAAAAAAATCCCAAACCTGAAAACGTAATTTACAACACCATAGACAGTATATGCATCTTTATATACAGTTTATATACTGTTTTTACATGTGATGACTTGTTGAATGTTTGAAGAATGAATGTTTATTCTGATCTACTTATTGCAGGATGGTGAAGTGCAGGATACTGATGAAGTGATGAAGATTGTCATCACCAGGGGGGCCATAATGACTGATCCAGCCAGTGCAAGGATAGTGATTGAGGGAACAGAAGTCCAGGAAAACCTGGATGTGCCAAGAGCCTGTGCCTTGTTGATGGGGCTGATATACGCGCTCAACCTCAGCTACCCAAAACAACTGATGAAAACTTTTGAGGTATTTCAAAAGATACTTCTCGAACTAGATAGACTGAAAGCCAGCCCAAAATTAATGTCGCTAAAATATAAACTGCTGTCCTAAAAATGTCAAAAAGCAGACAGCAGTCATCAAATTTAGCAGGAAATTGTAAGTTATGTATTTAAACTTTTGTTAACATACAGCTTGCCTACATCAGCATATCACGTTCAAGGTCCAAACTGCCTCTGTAATTTGTAAGAATGTTTATTATATAAGGGATAATGTACAGCGAGCCGGTCATTGCTGTGAAAGAATCCCTGACAGGGCGATGCTGCACCCCGACGTGAAGCACCCTGAAGGGGATTCTTTCACAACAGTGACCCGCTAGCTGTACATTATCCCGCTTATTACACAGCTACTTGCTGAAGAAATCAATATTTTAACACAAACTGTCTGCTATACATAGCAACGGTCTGCTATAAAGAAATTACAGACCCCAGAACGCGTATTCAGAATTGAGTATTCAACACAGCCGTGTAATAAAGACATGTTAGGACCCCCAAAAAAACAAGTGTTCTCATAGTTGATTTGTACTGGGATGATTGGGGAAATATGTTTGCACTTATTTCCTGTGCAGTGATTACATCATCATTGTCTACAGTGGCAGTTTGTTTGAAAGACATTATGTGGACACTGGATATTCACGCTGGATATTTGTTGACGCTAAGTTGCCAGTTTATTGGATCTACATAGCTAAAAGTAATGCAGTTCTAGTGTGGTGCTGATTACACTTTATGATCATTTTGGAGGATGTTTGTGATGTTGAACTAATATTGTGTTATACTGAGGTGTTTCTTATAATCAGTCTACCCTCACTGAGATAAATGGCATGGACACAACATTAGAATCAGGAGGATTTATTGGAGGACTGCTGTGATAAACTGCATTAGTTTAAGCCAGGTGTATCCAATAAACTGGTAATTGAGTGTATGTTGTTTAATTCAGTTCTGATGTTTGTGTTATTTCTATTTTTGAAGTACAAAGTTGTGAGTGAAGAGCTGCTGGATACATTTCATGATATCGTTAGACCGATTGTTTCCTGGTGAAAGTTTTGGTTACTGTCCTGATCTCATTAGAAATGAGGAACATTGGACATGGTTTTGTGCACACACCATGGTATAAAAAATGTTCATTGTTAAAAAGAAGCTAGTTGGACAAAGTGTTTAAAATGTCTAAAATAAACTGTTTGATCATAAAAGCTGGAACTGAAATCTGTTATTTATTTTGACTTCAGTGAAATGATTTACTAATACTCAAATAAATTAAGGTAACAATTTGCATGGATGTTTTTGAGTATGATGGAGTTCAAATAAGAGTAGCTTAAATAAAGTAATTTGACAATTTAATATCAACACAATGTTTGGATTAATATTAAGTTGGTTAAACTTAATTAAGCCTTTAGAGGTCAAAGCAAATCAAGTTGGTTGAACTTAATTAAGCCTTTAGAGGTCAAAGCAAATCAAGTTGGTTAAACTTAATTAAGCCTTTAGAGGTCAAAGCAAATCAAGTTGGTTGAACTTAATCAATTGGGTTAGTCAGACTACAAGAGACTCAGGATTTACTCAATAATGCCATAGTTGGAACTACTTAAAAAGATCCATGCCATTTGTTACCTTCATTTTTTTAAGTTGAGCCCGTGGATTTTTTTTTAGAGTGTACTTATTTTCCAAGTTTTTTAAGAGAGAACGATTGCATTTTTCAGCAGTATAGTATTTATAGCACAGCCTTGATAGTTCTTACCTGTGGCTGAGAGTGGTGAACAGCAGAAACACGAGCGTGTCTGCAGCGTCTCCACATGTCTAAATGCACGTCTCCTTCTTTTATACCCTGAGCTGACCTTCGTTTGATGTGCAGCCTCCGCTGAGCTTGGCAGCGGTCAGAAAGGCACCTGTAGTCCGTCTCAGACTTTATCACAGTTCGTGTTAGCGTGTGACGGCGTGTTGCCACATCACAGTGGATTAACTGGAATAAAGAAAGTGTCTCTAAGGACCTACAGTGCTGACTATTTACTTTCACAGTCTGTGGCAACACTTTAATTTGAATTTGTATGTTTAGGTGTTCTTTATACATGTTTGGTTGCAGGGTAGGATAGTTTGACAACGAAAGTAATGTAACCTTCAAAGTGACACAAATGACTGTGGTTGGTTAAATGTTCTGATGCGTTTAATTTCGTTTATTTTTTGTAGAATGAGACAGAAGGAATCACAGTAGATGAAAACATGGTCGAATGCGTGCTCTATCTTCATGTGCCGCAACACGGATGACTCGTCTGTTTATATCATGACCTGGAAAAGAGGAGAAGCAGATAATGATTACACATCAAATGCAACTAAAACCCATATCTAAACAAGCATTCCTACACTGATGAGTTATTTTTAGCTTATTCTATTATATATGATAGATATACATATCCCAATACTGACAGAGTTTATCCAGTCGATGTAGGCGGAGACACGGGTGAAGACGGTGGGCTGTTTGTGCGCGTTGCATCCCTTATCAGACACAAAGCTGGTAATACCGTGGACGTAGTATTTTCCATTAACAAGGCAGTTCAGAGGGCCGCCAGAGTCACCCTGAGAGGAAAGAGATTAAAGAGAGCATCTTCAGTCTTGTGGACTTTCAGTGGTGGATATAAAATATAAACAACACCATAGTTACTTTTTTGAAGGGTTAAAGCAGCAGTGGGAAGAAATGGAGCAATACGATTTAAAAAAAAGTTATTTTTTATAAAACAATCACTATATCCTGACAATAGTGCATGAAACAGGTAATCTGAAAAAAATCATGTTCCTCTGTGAAAATTTCACAGACTGGAGGAAAACAACCAATCAGTGCTGAGCTGAAGCCTTGCCGTCTCTGAGCAGCTGTCAATCACTCGGAAACAATGATCAAACGGTCAAACTAGGCAGCGCATGCCTATTTCTCTCCTCAAATGTTTTTAGAAACATTTTATAGTGTATTGTTTAGCTGTAAAATGAGAAAGTTTGTGACTCGGCAGCCATGTTGAGATCAGTTGAGGAAATACCAAGCACCGCCCACCAGCTTGAGTACAGCCAATAGGAACGCTCTCTCTCTGAAATGACCTGTGATTGGCCAAAATCTCCTCAGAACACCTGAATTACAATATGCTGTAAGATTATTATGAGATTTTTGCCCAATGATGCCAAAAATATTCTGCCCCTGAAGCTTTAAATTGTGCAGGATTTCTTTCTCCTCTATAGTCCTCTATAATAAGACGTTATATATTTTGATTTACTGAGTGTATAACCTTTGCAAATTTCTTTTCTCACTTAGGGGGAGACTCACATTGCATCCGCCCTCGTAACCACCACCGCCGCACACCATGGTGGTTTTGACGGAGCTGCCCCACCAGTCATGTCTGCTGCAGATCTTGTAGTCGACCAGAGGAAGGTAGGCCTCCATCAGCTCTGAGGACAGGCTGCCATCGGCTGGACAAGGTGAAATTGGAAAGGTAAGATGCATTTAGTTTTACAGACAAACACTGAAAACTGACGGGATCGTTTGATGAACTCACTGGAAGTGCGTCCCCATCCGGTGATGTAGCAGAGGTTGTTGTGGGGCAGAATCTGTCCGGTGGTAGGCAGAGAGCCCAGCTGGACGTAGGAGTCCAGGGTGGCAGGGGAAGACAAACGCAGCAGGGCAATGTCGAACCTGAGGTGGAGATCCATGGATCAAACAGGAGGCAAAAATAACTTTGTAAAGATGCCACACTGCTGAGGAGGAAATTTTGTCGGTGGGTTTGACCACCACTTCTTACCAGCTTAGAACTTACAGGTTTGACCAAAGATATTTGAGAGATGGACATTTTAACTTACTTAAATGAAAATCTTTTGAAAATAACAGATAAAATCAACAAAAACATGCAAATAGAGGAAAATACAATTCTTACCCATTACTAGGTCTGTTGGAGTCCCATCCTCTATGGGTGAAAACTTCGCTGACAGTTATTATTTGCTCATTGTAACTGTCGCTGTAGAAGTCATGTTCACCGAGAAAGACGAGCCACGTCCTAGGGCTGTAATATTTAAAAAAAAAAAAAAGAAGCAAACCGAAACACAATACTGTTAATCAATTCTAGTTGTGACTCAAATGACTAATTGCAAATCAGCATGGATTCTTATTACAGTAAACTAAAAAGTAAAGGTCACAATATGCCATTAAATGACTCCTGGTTTTGTTTATTTTTTCTTTTATTCCTTTGTTTGGAGACTTTCCTTTCTTTCTTTCTAATAAAATAAACGAATCTTGTAGTATGTGACAGTTATAAATGAGGCTGTGAGATGTGTCCTCGTGCTGGTGACATTTTTCTGTGATAAGAGCAGGTTATGGATATTCAAGTCTAAGTAATCACAAAAATGTGCACAAATGCACCTCAAACTCATACAGCCAAAGAATACAGAGTGTATGCGTGAGTTAATCATTAGGTTACCTGTCCACACAGTGAGCAGCAGTCATAACCCAGCCTTCCTTGATCAGGGTTCCTCCGCAATGGTGGATGTACCTGCTGCCAGATTCGTACTGAAGAGAGACCTAAGGAGAAGAAGTTATGTCAGTGTCAAAACATTAATAAGTGTGATTTGTGAATCTGATATGGTGGCTCTGTATTGGTAGATTACCTGCCAGGGCCAGGAGTTGGGTCTGGCCATGGCACCTCCCACGACTCTTTCAGTAATGTCCTCCAGGTACCTGGGCTGGGGCTCCAGTTCAGCCAGCACTAGTTAAAAACATAAAAAAACAGAGAGAATGAGTTATACATGGTTTCCAACAATAATACAGTTTGCTTTCCACCTTCAGAAACAGGAAATGAGGGCAACGAGAGTGCGAGAGCTGATTATGTGGAGCTCCTGCCTGTTGACTAAACTAAAAATGAGTGACTGACTGGATGACGGAGAGAGTGACTGACTGATCGAACAAGAGAGCGATCGAGACAGAAGGAGATCAATAATGAATGGTTATACAGCGCAGTCGGTGTGTGCTGTCATTTTCTCACCCAGGGCTGTGAGACTTGTCAACACCAGAAGTCTAAGCATGTCTGCAGTGCGTCACAAGGTTTCTGCAAAGGAGCGAGGGCTTCTCTCCTTCTTTTATATCTCGACTCGACCTTCAGTCGGGCCGGAAAAAGTGTGGCGGTTCTTTCCCCTTTGACAAAAGCCAGGTATGCAGCTGTGGTTTGTCTCACACGCTGTTTATCAAGGTCGGTTACCACACACGTCCTGAATTGACCCGTAGAGAAGAACGACACGTAGCCTATATCACTGGAGGACATTAGTCATAGTGATTCAAAGGATTTAGAAGGGTATTTATGTGTTTATCGTGTTTGATAAAGTCCACCACACCTTTTTTGACACTGTTTATGGGGGGAAAAACATATTTTTGTCAGAAATGTGTCCTGAAGGGGAGAAGTGTAATGATGACTGGCTGACCTTATGGCTCCGTCAACCATCTGATATGAAGTCAAACCTTTTTATTCTCATCCAAAGTTCCCAATATGGTCTTTCAGCAAAAAAAAAATAAGTTTATTACATGTACGTGTTTTAGTCAGTTGAAGACTTAATAAAATAAGTCGGTCAAACTGAAAAATTAACAACATTGTCTTTACTTAAAAATATATTAATTTAGAATAAATTATAAGTTAGTGTAACTTATATCTAGTGAGTTAACACACTCCAGGTCGGACGTGGTTAGGGATAGGACAAAGAGGTCATGTGACGGTTCGAACTAGCCAATCAGAGCACAGTAGGGCGGGAGTAGGCGGGCGACTCTCGGAGAGCTGCTCCTGCTTGATTTTTGGCTGCCAGACCGCATTTATCAAGCAGGGGGAGCAACAGGAGTTTTACCTGAATATCAGTCAAGTTACTTGGTAAGTAATTCATTTTGCTTTGTTTCATTCACAACATGCTTACTGCATCAGCACACACTGTAGGTAGTCGTTTTCATGCTGCACTAAAGGGAAGAACAAAGTCCTGTTAGCTAACGTTAGCCAACAGTGTCTTCAAAGTCGTCTTTTATTAGCACATTTTAGCACATGTGAACTTGTACATTGTTAGTTAAATAGGTACAAGGATGGTTACAAGGATGTGTTTGCGTTTGTTCTAATCTAAAGTTGGCACTGGGTTGATAAAGGTTTGGTCAGCAGCTCCATGGGTGGGTTGTTTGACATTTTACTCTGTATACTTCGGTTTAAAATCTATTTTGGTTAATTGAGCTGCAGCTAAAAATGCAGTAATGTTCCACGTTGTGGAAACGCCAAATAAGCAGGACTTGACATTAGCACAATTCAGCGGTGGCTAACGTCAAGAGAGTCACTGTTACTATGGGTTACAGTGGCGGCTGGTAGAAATGTTTCTGGGTAGGGCTGTGCCACATTTAATCAATTTCAGCAAACATCCCAGTATGATTTAATGCAAAAAAAAAAAGTGAAGGAATCAAAAACACATTACTACTTTGCAGTTAAATAATTAACAATTATTTTATTCCAACAGGAAGATTAAATAATGCTTTGAAAAACACAACAGTATAAAATGTACTCAGTGGTGGAATGTAACTTCTATTTAAGTACTTTTATACAATTTTGAGGTACTTCTACTTGACTGGAGTATTTCCATGTTCTGTTACTTTCTACATCTACTCCACTACATCTCAGAGGGAAATATTAGACTTTTTACTCCATTACATTTATCTAACAACTTTAGTTACTTTACAGATTCAGATTATTAATACAAAATATAATCACATTACAATCAAATTACACATTACAATACAATTACACATATTACAGGGTGCATTCCATATTTAAAACACAAATATTGACAATTTATATAATTATTATTATTATTATTATTATTAGTAATGTTTTTGTGTTTGACTCAGTTAGGGCGGCGCCCTAGCGCCCTCTATTGACCGGTCGCCACTGGTGGGTAACCATATTATCAAACCCTCATACCGGGACACGTAAGTGTACCGCATGTTCACCATAGGAGTTTTCATCAGGATGATTAACTTGGCGCACCTGTGACGCATTTGAGCAAGGAGTGGGATCAGAAAGAAGGCAGTTAGTAGTAAGACCTACTAGCCACTTTGGCAGGCGGCATATTAAAGCTACAATATTATTCACACTTAGTCAGTGTAAAATCATCATAGCCTGAGAACATCCTGCTGCGTCTGGAGGAGCAGTCCCACAAAGTACCTGCAGGGGAGAGCAGCATCTCCTCTGCACTGAGGGGGAAAAGGCCATGTCCACAGGTACGTTTTTTTTTTTTTTTCTATTGTTACAGATGCTGGAGATTATGTAAGAGTGAAGCCTCAAAGCTGACAGTTTACAGGTTGGGTTCATTGTGAAATGTTTAAATGCAAAACTGGACCAGTACTCCCCAAAATCATGACCTTGGCCTCGTCAACAGGGGAGGGGGCTGCAAAAATGAAGATCCAGCGGATAAGGAACATGCTGCTAGAGGTATGTATGAATGTTGTTTGGTGACGAAAGCTGCCACCATATACGTCACCTGCCACCAGAGCAACCAATAGCAAAATTCAATTGCAATAGCTGGGTTTCAACCAGTATAGGACAGTAACTATGCATATTTATAACACAATATGTAGAATTCAAATACTTTGCACTAACATGTCAAGATTTGGACCTGAATCCATCAACAGCACTACTAAATACACACACACACACACATTGGTTTTAAGCTGAAAAAAGTGGTTTGAGGTTTTAATTACTCTTTAAATTTGCCAAATAGTAAAAAATACAATTTCAAATGAATACTTATCTTGCTCAGTGTCTCCTAGATGTGTTAATAAACTGTTTTCTAACACAGATTAAAGAAATCATCTATTTTGTATTTTTACTTTTGTAATGCATAATTGAAATACAAACTAATTGAGTTACAAAGGCCTCATAAACCTCACCCTTCAGTCTTCTTTCCCAGTGATGTAATCATTAAAAACACATCCTTATGGAGGAGCAGTTTTAAGATTTTTTTTTTCTCCTTCACAGGATGATTCAGTGGAAAAGAGGAGAGAGGTCGCTAGCCGTTGTCTGGTGGTGTGTCTCCGAGAAAAGGAGGAGGATCTCTTCAAAGAACACTTGGTAGGTAAATCAGATGCTTAAGCTCTGACACACTGTACTCTGTGTTACACTCAAACTACTTTTTTTAAATTATGGTTATATTCATGTATGTTGAAAATGTATCTGAAAATTAACAGAAAAAAAATCCCAAACCTGAAAACGTAATTTACAACACCATAGACAGTATATGTATCTTTATATACAGTTTATATACTGTTTTTACATGTGATGACTTGTTGAATGTTTGAAGAATGAATGTTTATTCTGATCTACTTATTCCAGGATGGTGAAGTGCAGGATACTGATGAAGTGATGAAGATTGTCGTCACCAGGGGGGCCATAATGACTGATCCAGCCAGTGCAAGGATAGTGATTGAGGGAACAGAAGTCCTGGAAAACCTGGATGTGCCAAGAGCCTGTGCCTTGTTGATGGGGCTGATATACGCGCTCAACCTCAGCTACCCAAAACAACTGATGAAAACTTTTGAGGTATTTCAAAAGATACTTCTCGAACTAGATGGACTGAAAGCCAGCCCAAAATTAATGTCGCTAAAATATAAACTGCTGTCCTAAAAATGTCAAAAAGCAGACAACAGTCATCAAATTTAGCAGGAAATTGTAAGTTATGTATTTAAACTTTTGTTAACATACAGCTTGCCTACATCAGCATATCACGCTCAAGGTCCAAACTGCCTCTGTAATTTGTAAGAATGTTTATTATATAAGGGATAATGTACAGCGAGCCGGTCATTGCTGTGAAAGAATCCCTGACAGGGCGATGCTGCACCCCGACGTGAAGCACCCTGAAGGGGATTCTTTCACAACAGTGACCCGCTAGCTGTACATTATCCCGCTTATTACACAGCTACTTGCTGAAGAAATCAATATTTTAACACAAACTGTCTGCTATACATAGCAACGGTCTGCTATAAAGAAATTACAGACCCCAGAACGCGTATTCAGAATCGAGTATTCAACACAGCCATGTAATAAAGACATGTTAGGACCCCCAAAAAACAAGTGTTCTCATAGTTGATTTGTACTGGGATGATTGGGGAAATATGTTTGCACTTATTTTCTGTGCAGTGATTACATCATCATTGTCTACAGTGGCAGTTTGTTTGAAAGACATTATGTGGACACTGGATATTCACGCTGGATATTTGTTGACGCTAAGTTGCCAGTTTATTGGATCTACATAGCTAAAAGTAATGCAGTTCTAGTGTGGTGCTGATTACACTTTATGAACATTTTGGAGGATGTTTGTGATGTTGAACTAATATTGTGTTATACTGAGGTGTTTCTTATAATCAGTCTACCCTCACTGAGATAAATGGCATGGACACATTAGAATCAGGAGGATTTATTGGAGGACTGCTGTGATAAACTGCATTAGTTTAAGCCAGGTGTATCCAATAAACTGGTAATTGAGTGTATGTTGTTTAAATTCAGTTCTGATGTTTGTGTTATTTCTATTTTTGAAGTACAAAGTTGTGAGTGAAGAGCTGCTGGATACATTTCATGATATCGTTAGACCGATTGTTTCCTGGTGAAAGTTTTGGTTACTGTCCTGATCTCATTAGAAATGAGGAACATTGGACATGGTTTTGTGCACACACCATGGTATAAAAAATGTTCATTGTTAAAAAGAAGCTAGTTGGACACAGTGTTTAAAATGTCTAAAATAAACTGTTTGATCATAAAAGCTGGAACTGAAATCTGTTATTTATTTTGACTTCAGTGAAATGATTTACTAATACTCAAATAAATTAAGGTAACAATTTGCATGGATGTTTTTGAGTATGATGGAGTTCAAATAAGAGTAGCTTAAATAAAGTAATTTGACAATTTAATATCAACACAATGTTTGGATTAATATTAAGTTGGTTAAACTTAATTAAGCCTTTAGAGGTCAAAGCAAATCAAGTTGGTTGAACTTAATTAAGCCTTTAGAGGTCAAAGCAAATCAAGTTGGTTGAACTTAATCAATTGGGTTAGTCAGACTACAAGAGACTCAGGATTTACTCAATAATGCCATAGTTGGAACTACTTAAAAAGATCCATGCCATTTGTTACCTTCATTTTTTTAAGTTGAGCCCGTGGATTTTTTTTTAGAGTGTACTTATTTTCCAAGTTTTTTAAGAGAGAACGATTGCATTTTTCAGCAGTATAGTATTTATAGCACAGCCTTGATAGTTCTTACCTGTGGCTGTGAGAGTGGTGAACAGCAGAAACACGAGCGTGTCTGCAGCGTCTCCACATGTCTAAATGCACGTCTCCTTCTTTTATACCCTGAGCTGACCTTCGTTTGATGTGCAGCCTCCGCTGAGCTTGGCAGCGGTCAGAAAGGCACCTGTAGTCCGTCTCAGACTTTATCACAGTTCGTGTTAGCGTGTGACGGCGTGTTGCCACATCACAGTGGATTAACTAGAATAAAGAAAGTGTTTCTAAGGACCTACAGTGCTGACTATTTACTTTCACAGTCTGTGGCAACACTTTAATTTGAATTTGTATGTTTAGGTGTTCTTTATACATGTTTTGTTGCAGGGTAGGATAGTTTGACAATGAAAGTAATGTAACCTTCAAAGTGACACACATGACTGTGGTTGGTTAAATGTTCTGATGCGTTTAATTTCGTTTATTTTTTGTAGAATGAGACAGAAGGAAGCACAGTAGATGAAAACATGGTCCAATGCGTGCTCTGTCTTCATGTGCCGCAACACGGATGACTCGTCTGTTTATATCATGACCTGGAAAAGAGGAGAAGCAGATAATGATTACACATAAAATGCAACTAAAACCCATATCTAAACAAGCATTCCTACACTGATGAGTTATTTTTAGCTTATTCTATTATATATGATAGATATACATATCCCAATACTGACAGAGTTTATCCAGTCGATGTAGGCGGAGACACGGGTGAAGACGGTGGGCTGTTTGTGCGCGTTGCATCCCTTATCAGACACAAAGCTGGCAATACCGTGGACGTAGTAGTTTCCATAAAAATGGCAGTTCAGAGGGCCGCCAGAGTCACCCTGAGAGGAAAGAGATTAAAGAGAGCATCTTCAGTCTTGTGGACTTTCAGTGGTGGATATAAAATATAAACAACACCATAGTTAGTTACTTTTTTGAAGGGTTAAAGCAGCAGTGGGAAGAAATGGAGCAATATGATTTAAAAAAAAGTTATTTTTTATAAAACGATCACTATATCCTGACAATAGTGCATGAAACAGGTAATCTGAAAAAAATCATGTTCCTCTGTGAAAATTTCACAGACTGGAGGAAAACAACCAATCAGTGCTGAGCTGAAGCCTTGCCGTCTCTGAGCAGCTGTCAATCACTCGGAAACAATGATCAAACGGTCAAACTAGGCAGCGCATGCCTATTTCTCTCCTCAAATGTTTTTAGAAACATTTTGTAGTGTATTGTTTAGCTGTAAAATGAGAAAGTTTGTGACTCGGCAGCCATGTTGAGATCAGTTGAGGAAATACCAAGCACCGCCCACCAGCTTGAGTACAGCCAATAGGAACGCTCTCTCTCTGAAATGACCTGTGATTGGCCAAAATCTCCTCAGAACACCTGAATTACAATATGCTGAAAGATTATTATGAGATTTTTGCCCAATGATGCCAAAAATATTCTGCCTTCTGAAGCTTTAAATTGTGCAGGATTTCTTTCTCCTCTACAGTCCTCTATAATAAGACGTTATATATTTTGATTTACTGAGTGTATAACCTTTGCAAATTTCTTTTTTCACTTAGGGGGAGACTCACATTGCATCCGCCCTTGTAACCACCACCGCCGCACACCATGGTGGTTTTGACGGAGCTGCCCCACCAGTCATGTCTGCTGCAGATCTTGTAGTCGACCAGAGGAAGGTTGGCCTCCATCAGCTGGTCGGACAGGCTGCCATCGGCTGGACAAGGTGAAATTGGAAAGGTAAGATGCATTTAGTTTTACAGACAAACACTGAAAACTGACGGGATCGTGTGATGAACTCACTGGAAGTGCGTCCCCATCCGGTGATGATGCAGTGGGTGTTGTGGGGCAGAATCTGTCCGGTGGGAGGCAGAGAGCCCAGCTGGACGTAGGAGTTCAGGGTGGCAGGGAAAGACAAACGCAGCAGGGCAATGTCGAACCTGAGGTGGAGATCCATGGATCAAACAGGAGGCAAAAATAACTTTGTAAAGATGCCACACTGCTGAGGAGGACATTTTGTCGGTGGGTTTGACCACCACTTCTTACCAGCTTAGAACTTACAGGTTTGACCAAAGATATTTGAGAGATGGATATTTTAACTTACTTAAATGAAAATCTTTTGAAAATAACAGATAAAATCAACAAAAACATGCAAATAGAGGAAAATACAATTCTTACCCATTACTAGGTCTGTTGGAGTCCCATCCTCTATGGGTGAAAACTTCGCTGACAGTTATTAATTGCTCATTGTAACTGTCGCTGTAGAGGTCATGTTCACCGAGAACGACGAGCCACGTCCTAGGGCTGTAATATTTAAAAAAAAAAAAGAAGCAAACCGAAACACAATACTGTTAATCAATTCTAGTTGTGACTCAAATGACTAATTGCAAATCAGCATGGATTCTTATTACAGTAAACAAAAAACTAAAGGTCACAATATGCCATTAAATGACTCCTGGTTTTGTTTATTTTTTCTTTTATTCCTTTGTTTGGAGACTTTCCTTTCTTTCTTTCTAATAAAATAAACGAATCTTGTGGTATGTGACAGTTATAAATGAGGCTGTGAGATGTGTCCTCGTGCTGGTGACATTTTTCTGTGATAAGAGCAGGTTATGGATATTCAAGTCTAAGTAATCACAAAAATGTGCACAAATGCACCTCAAACTCATACAGCCAAAGAATACAGAGTGTATGCGTGAGTTAATCATTAGGTTACCTGTCCACACAGTGAGCAGCAGTCATAACCCAGCCTTCCTTGATCAGGGTTCCTCCGCAATGGTGGATGTACCTGCTGCCAGATTCGTACTGAAGAGAGACCTAAGGAGAAGAAGTTATGTCAGTGTCAAAACATTAATAAGTGTGATTTGTGAATCTGATATGGTGGCTCTGTATTGGTAGATTACCTGCCAGGGCCAGGAGTTGGGTTTGGCCACCTCACCTCCCACGACTCTTTCAGTAATGTCCTCCAGGTACCTGGGCTGGGGCTCCAGTTCAGCCAGCACTAGTTAAAAACATAAAAAAACAGAGAGAACGAGTTATACATGGTTTCCAACAATAATACAGTTTGCTTTCCACCTTCAGAAACAGGAAATGAGGGCAGCAAGAGTGCTGGTAGAGCAGATTATGTGGAGCTCCTGCTTGTTGACTAAACTAAAAATGAGTTGACTGACTGGATGACGGAGAGAGTGACTGACTGATCGAGCAAGAGAGCGATCGAGACAGAAGGAGATCAATAATGAATGGTTATACAGCGCAGTTGGTGTGTGCTGTCATTTTCTCACCCAGGGCTGCGAGACCTGTCAACACCAGAAGTCTAAGCATGTCTGCAGTGCGTCACAAGGTTTCTGCAAAGGAGCGAGGGCTTCTCTCCTTCTTTTATATCTCGACTCGACCTTCAGTCGGGCCGGAAAAGTGTGGCGGTTCTTTCCCCTGTGACAAAAGCCAGGTATGCAGCTGTGGTTTGTCTCACACGCTGTTTATCAAGGTCGGTTACCACACACGTCCTGAATTGACCCGTAGAGAAGAACGACACGTAGCCTATATCACTGGAGGACATTAGTCATAGTGATTCAAAGGATTTAGAAGGGTATTTATGTGTTTATCGTGTTTGATAAAGTCCACAACATCTTTTTTTGACACTGTTTATGGGGGGAAAAACATATTTTTGTCAGCAATGTGTCCTGAAGGGGAGAAGTGTAATGATGACTGGCTGACCTTATGGCTCCGTCAACCATCTGATATGAAGTCAAACATGGATTTGTACCTTTTTATTCTCATCCAAAGTTCCCAATATGGTCTTTCAGTGTATTTCAAATACAATATACAAAATACAAAAAGTTTATTTTTGTTGTTACTCTCCAATATGAACCTTAAAATGAAGTGTCTGATGTAATAGAGTGCAAGTTCTTGAGAATATTTACATCACAAAATAATCTGGGGCCCATTTTGAACCAGCGTGAATTGTGAAGTAAGCAAGAGATGTGCCGTCTTTTGTCCCAAGTGGCTCTCTGAGAGGAAGTAAAGAAAAAGAAGACAACGATACATGCTAATTTACAGTACAAGCAATTTGTAATGGCATACAATAAAGGTATTATACTGAAATGTTGTTAATTGACACATTTTTCTTGCATCATTCAGTAACTTCAGCTGAATAACTGTAGATGTTTTTGTCTGTTACTGTAGCGTTTTTTTCAAGCCTAAAAAAACAACAACTAAATATTTAAAAAACAAAAGAAAAAATCAAAATCGAATCATGATGATTGAACACATCATGGAAACTAGATTGTGAATATATCCTACAATATTCCTAAAACCAAATATTATGTATGTTTGTTTTAGTAAATATTTAGTCACAGTTCGTGACATTCAAGTAAATAAAGGAGGTGGGAGTGGTGGGACTCAGTTTCAGTCTAGATTAGGTTAGGTAGGTTATATTCAGTTCCTGCATATTGACTGGAAGACCATTACTGATAACTTATTACTAAATGTAAAATATAAAAGATACAAAATCAGTGCAACTGTTTATGCAGCTGATTATAATTTCTTCTTACAGTTATATAATTAAACTTTAAGATGTTTTCAGTTGTTATTTTATTTATAACATGAGTTTGGGATTTGGGACAGAAGTCAAATTCTATAATATTTTGACTGTACATACAGTACATACCGTAGGAAAATGACAAACACGACAGTGTCACAGCCCGACACTAGATGGGGCTGAAGACTAACACATAGACTCTCTACTTGGTCACATACAGTGGGGTTATAAAGGCATTTCTCCTGTATTTCACAGGAGACGGACAGATGACATGTAGCTCTGGGATTTCAACGCCCACATCTTCATACAAGTCCATTGTAAATACAGATTTTGGTGTAATGCTAAACTGAGATCAAATCCATTTGAAAGTCAAAATCTACATTCCCAAAAGGAAAGATTTAAATCCAGTGTGAGAACTGAGTTGAAGAAGATTTCTCTCCTCTACTTCGCTCTGACCTCTTTGACATTGAACAGTTATATCGTAGATGGATTTATGCACAGTTAAGTCTCGAGGTAAAATATGTATATTAATACTTTTTAAAAGCCATTTACTAGTTCTTAACTGGTCACGCTGATATTTCCAACAATGGGTTTGTGGACAATGGGAAGGCCTCTAATGTGTCCGTCTTTTATAAAACAGTCCTTAATTAGACAGAAAGTCATTAAAACTGTATGGATTTGGGATTATTGCCTTATCAGGCTATTAAAGAGATAGCCACGCTGACTGGTAATTGAGCTGGCCCCATTGCACGGAGGGAAAAGGTCCTAATGCTGCAACACTTCCTGATCAACAGGGGCTCCACAATTTAGCTTCTTTCTCATAGAGCGTCTCTTCGTCCCCTCCGAAACTCCTCGTGTACCCCTCCGCCACCCCAACCTCTCCTTGCAGAGGCATAAATCAAATGGGGGAGATCAAAGACAGGAAGTGCTGGGGATGTGTTAATTAAAGATGTTTGCTCTTGATACAGCTTCCCCTCGTTAATGAATAGTCGATTTGGTTCCCATAAAGATGTCTCACACACACAGGCAGGAAATTGAGGTTCGCAAAAAAAAAAAAAAAAAAATTAATGGGATGCACTGATTGGCTCTGCGATAGAAAGTCGGGCAGGGTTATCACAGAGTAACTGTTGATTATGCCAATGTGACACTATTTGAGAAGCTCAAACTGTTGCCAGAGTGAAGCTAAAAGATTTAAACCCCATGAAGATTAGAAACTACCATTGCTGTTAGTACACAGTCAATTCATTCCAGCATTATCAGTGATGCTGTGTGGCAAGTGAGTGCGCCTTTTAAAGCAGTATTAATTGATTTCTTTCGGCCATTTGGGGGCAGCAGAACAAACTGTAAACACAACTCACATCTGCACAGACATTTATTAAATATATCTTTAAGCAGCAAACTTTTTGATTTGTAGAATGCTATTTCTAAAGACTTTTAAACAGTGACCTTAGAGTTCAAGAAAATGTGAATTTTCATGAAGCCAGCTGTTTCTCATGAGGCCTCTACATTGTTATTTTAGTCAGTTACAAAGCGATCCGTTCTTTCTTTCTTCATGGGCCATGATTGCACAAGAGTCCTAGATTTTCTAAGAAAACAACACTTATCCTGAAACATAAAACTTTATATCCACAGACCTCTCTTTGCCTTCATGAGCATTTGTGGGTCATTCCACCGAATCAGTGCCTTTTCTGTCCCCATGGCATTACATGCATAAATATGCATGAAAAGTATCTGTATATTACATTATATTGTAAATTGCAATTAGTGCAAAGTGTCCTGCACTTTGCACTAATTGCAATTTGAAAACGCAGCATGTAAAACCTTAATAAAAACTACCTAGAACACTGAAAAAATAAGATTTTAGCCTGTCACCACTCTCTAACACTACACTTTACCTGGAAATATAATGATTAGAATCCTTCAGACATTTAATTTTTTTGGTATTATTGTGTGACTCTATTTTCAATTTAGACACAAATACATTTTCTCGTCGCAAATTCATAATAAGTTTGGTTAAAATACACATTTTAGTTGTGTCCCCAGGTTCTCACTCAGTCCTATTACCCTAACACATTCCCCCCTCTAGAAATGTGGGACATTACACAAGTCATATGATCAACAGGAAACACCATCATTTGAGTCTCTCTGTGGGCCATGGGAAGACAAAAAGCAAGTTCTCTGACTTGATTTTTTAAAATTTTTGATCAGTATGACTGAGGATGTCAATCTCAACATACAGTCCTGTTACCTAAATTATTTTTAAAGGTCCCATATTGTGCTCATTTTCAGGTTCATACTTGTATTTTGTGTTTCTACTAGAACATGTTTACATGCTGTATTGTTAACAAAAACAACTTAATTTTCCTCATACTGTCGGCTTGAATATACCTGTATTTACCCTATTTCTGAAACTCTCCATTTTTGCGCATTTTGATGGAATTGCAACAGAATTGCGTTGCTAGGCAACAGCTTGGGTCCATGTGTACTTCCTGTCAGCTGATGACATTCACATACACTGCAACCAGGAAATAAACTGGGACACATTTAGAATTTTTACGTTTAAAACTGTGTAAAGGGTCTAAATATTGTATATTTGTGACATCACGAATGGGCAGAAATCCTGACGGCTTGTTTCGAATGCAGAGTTTCTGAATACGGGCTGTGTGTATTTCCCTGTGGATTGAGTGTTTCGATACTTTCACGGTATTTATATAGGACTTAAGCCTGCTTTATGATAAAAAAATGAGAAAATCTCACTTTTTTATAATATGGGACCTTTAAGAGTTTTGGTAAACCTTTTGGGGGGGGGGGGGTAATTGTTCTCATGCTATTAGCATTAATGCCACGTGACTACATTTCATTTATTTGCTAAATGCTGTGCTAAAAACTCAGTCCTGTTACTTTGTTAACCATCTTCCATTTAAAAAATCCATGTAAAGAATAAATAAAATAGCCTGAGATTGACCATTACACATTTTGAATAGCTAAACATCATTAGATAAAGTGCTGATGATGATGAAGTTTAATTTTGAAAAGTTACAACATGCTGTTCACCAAACAAAACCACACAGACAGAATGTCTACAGAATATATTAAACATGAGGTTAGGTAATCCAGCCTTCAATAATTTCATCAGAGAAAGAGGACAAGAACTAAAGGGTAATCATTTGGATGTTAAAATGAGGGCAAGAATCTTACTGAAATACGCTTCTCTTTGTCAGTAAAATATTTTGTTTCTATGTAATGTGCGGGAAGTTTCAGAGCTAAATTACTGAACACCATGGCACTAATCTACACACAGTCTACAGGGACCGACAGTGTATTAGCACTTTTTCCCTGCTGGCCGAGGAAATGTGTGAGTTTGCATCAACGTTGTTGTGTGTCCTGCTGGGTGACAGCAGTGAAACTGATCCACTGGGCTGTTTGCAACCTTTAATTGCAATTATACCCCAGTGAAAACAATCAATACATCCTCCCACTATACCCCCCATCCTCTCTCGTTTTCCTCTCTCTCATTTGCCTCCTCACTAGTTCACCTTCCCTCTCGTGTTTCCGTCCTAACTCTTTTTTTTCAGCCTGCCTCTCTCTACACTGTAAACAATTGCTGTTAATTTACAGCAGGATTTCAACAGTATTAACCTGTTATTGCTAAAAACAGTGCTTTACTGTTAATACAAAAGAAAACCTGTTAAATTACGCTCATAGGCCGTTTTTTAACTGAACTATAATGCATTCTTAAAAAACAGCACTTTACTGCTGATCAACTGTCTAAAGTATCATCAGTAACAGTTTCATGCAGTGTTTGTTTAATTCTGGGACCTGATCTGCTCATGTGAGGCTTGTACATTGTACATGATTGTAAAATCAGTGAATTAGCTTTATTGTTCTTCACTCACATGTTGTTATGGTTTGCATTCTGTGCTTGTAGCCAGCTATAGACAGACATTTTTGGAAAAGTGTCAACAAGTCTATTATAGCCTTTTTCCTAACAAGTGCCTTTAATTGTATTTAGTGTGACTATTCCTATGTCTGTAACCTGCTAAGTCTATTCATCTAGGCAAAAAATTGTTTATTAAAATGTATGTAAAAAAAATACAACCTAAATAGTGCATTAAAACAAATCAGTAAGATAATGCAAAAGAAAGGTGAAAAACATCTATATAATGTATCTTTAAACAGTAAATTAACTGTAAAATAATGTGAAATTAATAAAAAAAAAAACAGTTCAAACTGTATTTTTCATTAACAGTACAAAGCTGTAAATGTCAGCGACAGTATAATAATGTTAATTTTACAGTAACATAAATGCAACCCTGCTGCCAGTTCTTTACTGTTATTTTACTGGGAAATTCTTAACAGTGTATATATATATCTGGCAAAAAGGTGCCATATAGGGGTGCTGTGGTTTATGGGGGGTTGGGACGACTTGGTGCAGCAGCACGTTAGATGATCTGCTGTGGCTACGAGTGCCTGATTGATCCTGCGGAGTACTGTTCATCCATCTCCGTCCTCCTGCGGCTGCTGCTGCTCTCACCTCTAGCTGCTCGCCTGTTCCCTCTCCCCCTCGTTCCCCCCCCCTCTGCCCTGGTATCAGCTGCCGCCGTGCTACCGGGTCTTGGCCTTCGGTCGCAGCAGTGATAAGGTCTACTGGAGTGGAAAAGGAGGCAGCCGCTCCAAGCTTCCCCTCACTGAGTGATAGAGGGAAGAGGAAAGTGATTAAAAACTCACATACCATGTTGCTTCGTCCTTGCCACACTGTGTGGATCACTTTAGGATCAGATACTCACACTTAAACTGGAAGTGCTCATTAAAAATTCTCAATTGAAATAAAAACAGGAATAAATCTCCCAACCTAACAAGAAACAAACAGATGAAATTAGCCTAACTGTGTATGAAATATTTAGAAAGTGATAAAAAAAGCAGCATGTACGGTGGTATCAGTGTTAAACAGACATCTAATTAAAACAACCAGATACTGTACAGTAGTGAGGGGAGCTTGTGCAGCTGTTTTGTAAAGCATGTTTTTATAGCGTTTGCACATTCATACCTGTCAGTGGCTGTCAACATAATTATTCCCCAGGGGAAATAAAATAACTATATGTCAATTAGCACAGTTTAACAGAGAGAGCGTCAGTCAGTGTGAATAAGTGTGCTGTGATAACAGCAACTTTTTAATTTGAAGCCTAATGTGTCACCGCGCGTATTGTTGAATTATTTCACACGGCTAACGAGTTTTTTCCTCACAATATAATAAACCGTCAAAGGTAACGTGTGAGTCAGATATGTTACAGTGGAGGAATTAATGTGGTGAAATTGGGCTGTTTGATGTCTGAGGATGATGCGAGTTCAACAACGCAGTTCTGACGTTTAACAAACCTCTGATTTCCAAATCTATTGTGTATTCTGTCAATCACTTTTTTACCGCTGACAATTGGAAGTACAGAGAGACAGAGAGAGCAATCTCAGAGCTTCACTGGTCTGTGCAATATTACTTTCATGCATGACTACTGTCTAGACTATGAGTGGAAGTTAGAGAGGAGACAATTAACTTGGATCTCTAATAATTTTGAATAGTCAAAGGAAATGAAGTTGGAGTGGTGAGTGTATTGATGGCCACAATGTTTATTCTTGCTCCTGTATATGATGCACATACTCGGAAGACATAATCACTAGGGGTGGGAATCACCAGAGACCCCACGATACGATATCATCATAATACTTAAATCATGATACGATTTTATTGCTGTGACAGTGATATATTGCGATTTATTACCTTTTTTCATCTGCAAATTATGCAGTTTGTCTACATCTGTTTAATCTAATAAGATACAATTTCCACTCTGTTCATCTTGAGTTTTCATTCACATATCTTGAGGTCAGAGGTCAAGGGAGCCCTTTGACAATGGCCATGGCAGTTTTTCCTCGCCAAAATTTAGTGCAAATTTGCAGCGTTATTTAGCGTTTTTCTTAAAAAGCTAACATGGTATTGTTGGTAACAATGGATTCCTTAGGTTTTTTAGTTTCACATGATACCAGTATCTCTGGGTTGGAGTGGTTAATAGTTTATATAATAAGAGATCGATAGTTGACGTCCGTGTATCGATACAATATTGCCACGCAATACTACGCTGTATCGATTATTATCCCCCACCCCTAATGATCACTCCCTTCATGATTAAAACTAATGTGTTATTATCAGACCTTTGTATGTAAAAGTATTTTTTTTTATTAAGAGTTTGCTATTTTACAGTACAAATGAAAACAGTTGATACGATATGACCCATTGGCCCATCCTCCCTCCCCCTTCCCCATGCACCCGCCCAAACCAACACATGGTATGCTCACACACATACCCACAAAACAAACACTGACATACAGCTCAGGGGGTAACAGCTCAAGTTTGAACCAACATCTCATTTGCATGTTGACCATACTATTTGTTGGACGGGATTGTCAAGAGTTCAAGTTAGTTGCGCACTATGTGCATTGGAAAAAAAAAATCCTGAACCTGTATACTTTATACTTTTGTATTTGAATGATTTTGATAAAGCTAGGTGCTGCGAGGCAGTGTTAAACTTATTGCAAGTCAGTTGATAATGCCTTAACCTACGGTGAACTGTGCATAACCTTGTAGGTGCAGGATGCAAAAGGTTTTTCTTCTCCTGCTTTCCTTGACTGGCACACTCAGATATTTCGACTGGTTTCCCTGAAAACAGGTGCTAAACCACTCTTAAGAGCAGTGGAGAGCTTTACTCAGCTCTTGCCTCTGTATTTCATTCTGTCCTACAGGGCTAACAATATGAGTTAAAGCTATTGATTGGGGCCCATGTGGCCGGCCAGCTGCTTGGTAAATCATAAAAAGGGAATTTCAAAATGTCTATATCAAGAATATTCCCTGTGTCTCTCTCAGATTGGCTTTGAAGCAAAAAAAAGCAGCAATTTCCCATTTTTGGCATTTTAATACTGGACTTGAAAATCCTGTATTTCAATATTCATCCACAATAAGTATCCCTATAAGCACTCTTAGTGGTCAGCTATAAAAAGTAACTGCTGGTGATTTAATTTTCAATTATCTCTTCAATGAAAACTAATTCCTTTCACGTCACATTATAGACTAGGTGCCCATTTTGCAAAGCCCATATCTCATACATGCAGTGGCACAATACAATTTACTTTTGCCTTCCTCTCAAGTACAGCAGAATACCGTGCAGCAGACCACCAATGAAATAAGAGACAGAGACAAAGGGGGGTCGTGGTGGGGATGGGTAGATTGGAGCCGGCATGTGAATATTTACTTAGTTGTTAATGAAAAGAAGTCATTAGGATTAATTCCTCCTTAAGGCTAATTTAAATGTTCTTTTGCGCTCCTCATGAGATGGACGTCTATGTGCGAGGGACTGAGGTTGAGCTGTCCCATAATGGGTCTTCAGCTGTGGACAATAGCCAATCACTCAGAACTGTGTTGCAGTAAATGAGCTCGCAAGTCATCACCAAACACGCAATTAGAAGCGATTCTGATCAGCGTTTTTTGCTCATGAAAAATATAAAGAAGTCGTGCAATCATTAGCTCACCTTCTAAAATATCAAATGTGTAAAATGTAGCTGTGTTGCTCTAGACGTCAGTAGTGAAAGAGGATCTGCCTGCAAGCCAAAATACTCGCAACACAGCGCATTAGCTGAAACATTTCACTGGTTTTGCCTTGGCGCCTCGATTTGTTAAAATGTCAACACGGTAAGTGTAAAATAAGTGTAAAGGTCTTGCATTACCAGCTCTCCAAATATCTCATGGCACTCATCACGGATCGAGCCCGAGGCTGTAAGTGCACAAAGTTTGTGGATGACGATTCAAAAAACTTTTCTTCCAGTGGCAGAGAATCAATCTTGGGGCGAACAGACCTGATGCTGTATTGAACGGGAGACACAGATGAATAACCCATGTTCAGACACAATCAACCACTCTAAGAGGGGTACAAATAGCAGTGGTGGGATGACACTACCTCCTCGCCCACAAATTGCATTTCACCACGTCCTTCATCTGTGGCTTGAGATATAATGGTTAGGCCTTTTAGCAACAACTCTAAATTACTGCTTTAGACTTAGTCACCGAACAGGCACATGTCAAACTTGAGAATCAAAGCAAGAATGGCCATTTTCTACCAAAGTAACTATTGCTCTAACATTTTCTGCAGGGAATTCCCTCCAGAGCCTTACTGGACAATTGTCTGCTATAGACTTTATATAAGAAGTAGACGTAGTCACCATGAGGTCACCCATTGGTTTGTGGACTACCGGCCTGTTCTCATTCCCAGGGCGTCAAATACCAACTCTTTGTCACAGCCGTCGGCGTTAGATGCTTAAGACACTCTTTAGCATTGGTATGACACGCATCAGGCTTTCCATTAACTACAATGTAAACCCATGCCGTCAATATTAAACGCTCAGGGAAAGTACGCCGGGAGTGTGGTGACGTAGCTTTCAGAGCGAAAAGACACACATCAGAGGGGCGGAAGGGGAAGTGAATGGGCCCAACAAACACAAGGCTTTCATCCAGGAGACCGCTGTTCACGTACCATGCGTCACGTTACAATCAGCTGTTTGTTCATGTCCCCTGTGCACAAGATTTACTGTACAAATGTAGCAGTTTTAAGCCCAATCATGTGTGTTTACTGCGACCAAAAGAGTGACACCACAGGGTCTGACAAAGCATCAGTATATGACGTGTTGGGATGAGAACACATTGGGATTACGGTTTTGAAGCCTCGAGTTCAGCATTTTGGCCGTCGCCATCTTGATTTTTGGCTATCACCATCTTGTTTACTTTGCAACCAGATGTGACACAACCGAACGCTGAATAAGACATTTTTAGGCGACCAAAAATGTTACAATCAACTTTAATGAACTGATATCACACTGTGAAAGGGTTAAAGTTGTAAGACGAAAACACGGACAACTCCCAGACCGGACAACGCCGTGGTAGCAACCTGTCAATCACAAGGTAGCCACGCCCTAAAGCATCCCCTGCTTTATGGTCTGTTTGACTCTAAATGGAACCATTATTTACTAAATGAACATCATGCTGTATTGAAGAAGACTTGAAACTAGCGATTGAGACCATAAACTCATGTTTACAATGTTTACTGAGGTAATAAATCAAGTGAGAAGTAGGCTCATTTTCTCATAGACTTCTAAACAATCAGACTTGTTTTTGCAACCAGAGGAGTCGCCCCCTGCTGGCTATATGACAGAATGCAAGTTTAAGGCCCACTGTTGTCTACATGAAAAATAGATGCATGGAGGATTATAAAAACTAAACTTAGCTTGGCATGGTTTACTCTTGGATTCGCTATTCGGAATATAATAACAGTTTACGGGGCCAGGGGAGTTGAGAAGCATTACCCTTCCAAAGTTGCACGTGCCAAAGTACAACATCACTTGAAGGAGAAGGCATTTTGGTGAACTGCATCACAATCAGCTGAGGTGCAACCGGGGGTATCGAGGCTTTCTGTTGATGGATTCCCCTGATGTCGATAAAGGCGTCCTTGACTGATAATGATCATTGCCCACTAGGGTAGTATGCATTTTGTCTCGGCTGGAACCTGCAGATACTCATTATTAGATCTAACGACCATCTGTCTATGAAGACCTTGTCTGTCACCTTCTGATGATGTCATCCTCTGGACCAGCGCCAAGACAACAGTTGCTTGGAGGCTGGTTGTAGGTGCGGGCTGGAGACCGACTCAAATCCTCAGGGTCAAGAGCCTCTTGCTCCCTCTGTGTCCTGCTCGGCCAATGATAACTAGAGAGACTTGTCAATGGGACCCCTGAGTGTATTCATATTCCCTGCCAGATCCCACTGAGTTGGTTGGCACACTGCGTAGCCTTGGCCAAAGTAAAAGCCAATCTGCATGGAGCGAGCTGAAAGCAAAGGAGGACACAAGAGAGAGGGGAGGAGAGATTGGATAATCTTCCCATGTGTGTAAACCTACTCTCACCACTAGTGTAATCCAAATGAAATATTAAAGGAGACTCAACCTCACAAAGTGTTATGGAGACGAACCTCTTGTTGCCTTTGTGCTAACATGAACCAGCTTTCTATACGAGTGCTCTATTATTCTCCTGTACATAGTATATACATAATATGCTGATATCTGTATCTGAAACGGTTTGCATTATTTAACAGTCAGCTAATATGTACTGATAAAAAAGTAATGACTTCAAATGTATTGTCATTATTGTTAGCACCGCACATATGTTTACAGTGATAACGTGACAGATTTAAAACTCAATACTTGAAGTCATTTTATAAACAATTGATCTGTAATTCCAGCAGGTTTTGAGCAAGAAAATCTGACTTTTCAAACTGAATGACAGAAAAGCAACACAGATTAGCAATTAACAAGCAAAAATGGCTTATGTCAAGAGTTATTTCTCTGTAGTGGCAGTACACCCAACTCATGAGCCCGCCAATACCTGTGTGCTTTATTCAGAGCTTAACAAAATATTTAGGGTTGACAAACAGCAATGGTAACCGCGATAAACAGCATGGCGATGACTACATGCTGACATCCCACAGACACACACACACACCCCAGAGAGCCTCTAATAGTAAAAGAGCTGATAGCCCAACTACATCACAGGTACCCACACAGTGGCTCAAAGGACCACAAATTAGCTCTTAGTGACTGTCAAGGCTCCACCAGACTCCCAATCTATCCAGTGGAGAAACAATAGTGGAGTCTGACAATAGCTTCTCATGGCTGGTTAGCTCTGACTACCAGCTGTACCTCGCGGTCCATGCTACACTGAGTGGCGGTCGGTCAGTCAGTCTCCCCCTTGTTCCCTGTCCCCTGCGTCCCCTCCTACAGTCGTTGCTCCCTCACTCCTCTGTTGCATTTTTTAAAATATACTTGGAGGGAGAGTTCAAGTAGAGGCGGTTTTAGGACGTCTTGAAGCCTCCACTTTGGCGTTTTGGCCGTCGCCATCTTTGTATTTGGCTCTCACCATCTTGTTTTGTTGCACAAGACACAAGAGGGTGGAGCTAAGTACAACTGAACGCTGAATAAGACATTTTTAGGCGACCAAAAATGTTACAATTTACTTTCATGAACTGAAAAAACACTGTGAAACAGTTAAAGTTGTAAGACGAAAACACAAACAACTCCCAGACCGGACAATGCCGCGGTAGCGATCTGTCAATCACAAGGTAGCCACGCCCTAAAGCATCCCCTGATTTATGGTCCATTTGACTCTAAATGGGACCATAATTTACTAAATGAACATCATGATGTATTGAAGAAGACTTGAAACTAGCGATTAAACTCATGTTTACAATGTTTACTGAGGTAAAAAATCAAGTGAGAAGTAGGCTTTTGCAACCAGAGGAGTCGTCCCCTGCAGGCTATTAGAAAGAATGCAAGCATTGGCTTCACTTTTCAGACCTGGAGGTTGCCCACTGCTTTTACCATGATTATTGGAGTGTAAACTTTCCCAAATCCACTAAAGAGTGGGACAGAGCTGCTTTAGTTACCGTAAACTCTAGCATCTTGGCTCCCACACAGTGGGTGTTCTTTTTTTTTTTTATTTAACTTGTAATGATTAATCCATTTCTTACATTTTTTGTTTTTGGAAAGGTAAGCAAAATGTACATAGTTACTGTTGCTAAGCTATGATTGGACAATCATTGCTCGGGAGATGAGTTTAGCGAGTAGTGTTTGTGGCGGCCTTCAGAGTACGCACTCTTTTTTTCTGCTGCTCTCATACTTCAGGCTAAAATCAGCTCATCTTTTCAGAGAGGTGATGCGCTCGTCAGCATGTGCAGCAGAGACTGTTGACGTCTACGAGAGCAGAAATGGAGGAGAAAAATAAATTACCACAGCAAAAACGATTTTTATGGGAGCACAGAGAAGGGGAACTTCTAATGTCTATGCTTTTTATATTCATATGTCCGTGTGGATGTGTACACAAAGGGCTAGCTGTCATTAATGCATTTTGTTCCCTCTTGTTCCCAGTGCCTCTCAGTACTTTTCTGTTTAGTGAACACATCCCTCTTCCCTCCTAACACTTTTCTCTTGCCTCTAAAGGCCCAATCAGTATTTTTCTTTCTTTTTTTTCCTCAACTAAAAATAATTGAAGAAACAGACCTGTATTACTCCTGTTTTTACAATAACTACTGATTCCACTCATTGCAACACTAATAACTTTGATTTATTTGAAGTCTATAATTGTATTAAAAGACCATGTAATCAGTTTGGTAGTGGTGGCAGGTTCCAGTTATGTATTTAAAATATCTATGGCAGGACTCCCTATAACATTTTGTTCATCTATTGCGCCTTTAATCAAGCAAATAATGCACCATAGAAATAAAACGTCAGACTTAATGCATACTACCTGATGACTGTACTGCAAAGATACTCCTACTGAAGCACCAAGATAAATACTATACTTGAACAGTGGTTGTATTTTTACCCTACCTTTTACTTGATAATGTCTTAGTAAAATTAAGTAATTCTTAATTCAGGAAACAGAAGTGCTGCCAATAAATCTGACTTTCCTTTTCAACTTTTGAGCTTTCACAATGTCTTTTGTAAAAATAAAGAGCCACTTTCATGGTGCGAATGGGTGGAAATATATTCTGAAGCTGGCCTGGACAGCAGGAAAATCTCGGCAGAGCTGAACCAAAGAGCCGCCTGCAAAGAAAGCTGCACTGAAAAATGACTTTGTCAGAGAGGCCTATTCACCCAGGTACCTCTGAGGAGCGTTACGCTATCATATTATTAAAAATAATGTAAACGGATAGAAGTATCCTCTTAGTAAGCTACTCCAGCATAATTGTGGCACTAACAAACAACCACGATAAGGGCTAAATTTGAGCAAGCGTACATCCCAGCACCTGCTATCAAAATGTACCTCGGTAATTTAATATCTGCTGTAATTTCAAACCCATGTGTGCCGCACAATGTCTACCCAGAATTCACGTCACCCTGCTGGAATAGAGCGTGGCTCATCTTCCCAGCACTGCTGATCAATATAAGATGCCGGCTTTATAGATGACTGCCACATTGTCACAGTCAATACTATGGCAAATGGCAATTATGGACGCATTATGAACAATTTCATGGGTGAGCTCCCCTCGCCTCTTGGCAATACGGTCTCTATGACAGATTTGGCAGTGGCAGTCTTGCGACACATCTGCCTTATTGCCTGTGTTTGGCTCACTCGCTCACTCTGACATATTTGGATGTTCCATTCAGTCAACTACAGAGAATTGGTCAGGAGAGAAAATAGATTTGTTCAGGGATTTGTCTGAGCCTGTGAACAACTGTGAGCATGCGTGCACTCATGTATAAACACGCGTCAATGTGGATGTGTGGTATGCGCATGTGTGTATACAACATGCATGCAGGCAGTACGGTATATATGTGCAAATATGTGT
This sequence comes from Sebastes umbrosus, assembly GCF_015220745.1. Lineage (NCBI taxonomy): Eukaryota > Metazoa > Chordata > Actinopteri > Perciformes > Sebastidae > Sebastes > Sebastes umbrosus. Next base: position 16,182,338 of record NC_051269.1, read on the forward strand.
GTATACACAAGAATGCATATGTGTGTTTGAGTGTTTGAAGGAAATGTACAACTGTGCTGAGTTTCTGTGTACAGTACAATATGATTGTACGGTATGGTATGTAATGAACTTGAACAAGTAACACTTGTGAACTTTCAGAACTGTCTTTGTTTTCTATTACATAACATATTTTTTTAAATTGATAGCGAATATCTAATGATTCAGGTACATATCTAACGCAAACATAATGCGTTACCCATCTTTTTCTTGTAGGTTCTTTTTGTCTTTTAGTTGCAATTCTTGTGAACATTAAGTTCTTTCAGGAAGTACTAAAGTGCTCTGTTTTGGAAACCTTTATTGAACTAGAATATGTTTGTGCCCTAATGGTAGGCTTCCACTTCAAGCTAGTCAAGTGCCTCTATCTGTTTGTTCAGCTCAAGAACTGCACCGGTGTGCTGTAACTTTTTCCATTTTCATTCCTGTCCCTTAATGGTTCTCTATACGATATCCAGAGCAGTAATATAGCAGCAACAACTATTTGCTATGTAAAAATAAAGATGTAACAGTAATGTACCTGAGCAGAGAATGAACTGAATGAACTCTCTCTTTGTGTGTGTTGTAATCTGAGCTTCTCTGTGCTTTGTTGACATAGCCGGGCCGGCCGTGCGAGCCTTTTGGTGCATGTTGCATGTGAGCGCTGTAGTTTTCACTGTTAGCGCTTTTAGCACCGTTAGCTGCTGGCTCAGCCCTCGCCATGTTGCAATGTACTCAATCTCGCACTCAGCACCTTTAAGAATCTGTCACTACACTAACTCAATGTTTACCGTTTTCAATTTACCCCAAGACAGTGCATTATGTTGATGAGCAGCGACAGTAGATGTATACAAACTTCCCAAGTTCCACTTGAAAATTACACATGAACTCACTCCAAAGCCATGTTTCAGACATCTTCACCAAAAAAATGTAATCTAATTTTAATCCTGGTCCTAGCCATTAGCACTAAACACAACACGCTTTGAACTGAAGGATGTTTCTACTTTGAGAAATGACTCTAAATAAAAATAAATAATTAAATAAAGTCACAGAATGCTAGTGTAAATGCAGAAACATCTGTGTTGACTGAATACTAAAAATTGTAAATCTCTTTCATAACAATTATCTGACAAATTCAGGAGACATCTGTGAGTACAAAAATATGTTTCAATGTTTTGTAATATGCAAAACATGTTTGTGAATCTTATTTTTAGCCTATTTGTGTATGTTTGGTGAAATGTTTCTGTTTTGTTAATCATTTGTTTTAAATGTTGTGTTTTACACTTAGAGGCCAGCACACATTACCCTTGTAACGTTATTTTTCCAACTTGATAATCGGCATTCTTCTAGCCAAGCTGACTTACCCCGAGAAATCAGATAAACTAACTCACTTTATGTCTCTGTAAATAATAAAGTAAAGTCAACATTTTGATCTATAAAATAAATAAATTAAAATGTTATCATGTTTTTTTTTTATCAGATAATATTTTAGCTTAGGTGACCACAAGAGGAGTAAGTAAACAGACTGGTGACAACTTAAACCTGCAGTAGGCAGAATATTTTTGGCATCATTGTGCAAAAATTCCTATTTTAACCTTTCAGCATATTGTAATTCAAGTGCAAGTATTTTTAGGCTTTAAAATATTCTAGCCCGTGACGGGAGACTTTGACCAATCACAGGTCATTTCAAAGAGAGAGCGTTCCTATTGGCTGTTCATTCAACGGAGGTAGCTGTCGATCACTCGCAAACTCCGATCAAACGGTCAAACTAGGCAGCGCTGATGAACTATGAATCAATATTCTGTTACTGTAATGCCTATTTCTCGCCTGATGTCATAGCAATCAAGTAGTTGATACCAATACCAGTGAATTTACACGATTCTCGATACCTATTCGATACCATGATTAAAAAAAACAATAAATCCCATGTAATTCAATACGCACTCCTTTTATTAAAACATTTGAACATTAAAAAAAAACAGAGGCATGTAGCCTTTAAGTAATAAATAAAAAGAACGTCTATTAACATTGCAAAACAGAACAGTGGCATGAAGCCTTCATTTAAAACAAACAATATTGTCTGGATGTCTGTCTTTGAGGTGCTTTGCTAAAGTGTTTCCTCCTTTGGAAAGAAAAGTATGACGGAACCATCACTGCACCGCATACTGTTTTTTGCGAATCTATTATCACTCCTTATAAATCCGCCTCAAACGCCAAGTACTTCCATACCCGACTCTTGCTATTTGTTTTCTCAACGAGTTGAGGCGGAGGTAGCGCTGCAGCAGCTGCCATCTTTCACGTCTCGTGTTGTTGTTTTTTGTCCGAGCTGTTACGGCGTCCTTCTTCTTCGTTCATTTCACGGCAGATGAGATCACTTGTAAGCTTGACCCCATTAGATCTGGAAGAATCACATCTCCAGTACCTCCGCTCCGATACCAAATGACCATTACAGGTTCGTTCGGTACCTTTGGTACCGAAGAAAACGAGTACCGTCACATTTTTGGAATTTTGGAACTGAGTTGGTACCAAAGTATCGGTTCTCGTGACATCCCTACTTGCCTCAAATGTTTTCAGAAACATCTTGTAGTGTACTGTTTAGCTGTAAAATGAGAAAGTTTGCTCCGGATGGTGGGCGGTGCTTGGTATTTCCTCAACTGATCTCAACATGGTTGCCGGGTCACAAACTTTCATCATTTTACAGCTAAACAATACACTTTAAAAATCTCCCATAAATGATAAAATAAAAAAAAATAATAACTTCCACCCATAGAAAGTAGCTAGTTTGTAATGGTCTAAGCTGATGTTAGCTCAGCATACTGCCAGAGAAACACAGTGGTGAGGAAGGTAATGACTCATTTTGTAGTCATACTGGATGGTCATTGGCTCAGTACACTAACATTTCCTCTGCTTTTGGGTTAAATAAACACATGCATTGCTGAAGTGACACCGATGTTGGACCTCGTCACCCGGGTGTAAATAACACGCTGTCCTATCCTCGCGCTCTCTCTCTCCTGTTTGGAGCAAATTGAATTGATCCAGAACAAACCTCTGATCAGGTGCTCTCTCTCCTCAAGTCATAACGCTGAGGTATTTGTTTTTTTAGCCCAGGCAACATTATTTTTCCCCCTCTTATTCAAGGATAAACCAGCTGGAAACCGGAGTAATAATCATCCCTGCATTGTTGTGGAGGAGTGAATGTATTGAAGCAGCGAGCAGAGCAGAGAGAGCAGCACCGAGGAGGAGGCAGCTCAGCTCCAGCTCCTCTGTCTCTGTCTCTGTGATGCAGCTGTTTGTGCTGGCTGTGAGAGAAAAAACACCCATCAGGAGACCGCTTTTACACCGCTAACGGGAGACAAAACCAGCCTGCTATTTGTTATTCTGCACGTGTGTTGGGATTGCATATATATATACACGAAGAAGAGCTTGGATTGGAAAGCCATGTAGCTCAGCGAATAAAACCGACGCTTTGATTTTTCTCATTCATTTTTTTTCTCTCCACTGTTTTTCCTCGCCGAGGTGATTTCTTCCTCCTCAACCGTGATCTGTGTTTTTTTTTATTTTTTTGCAGACCTTTTGGCTGTTTGTTTTTGGACGTGGAAGCCACACACATATTTAACTCGGTGATATTACACAGAGAAGTGTACAGAAGAGGAGGAGAGAGGAGAGGAAGAGGAGAGCGTTGGCATCTCTCCATCCATGCGCGCTGCTATTTATTATGGAGCTGTGATGCTTCTCTACTTTCTCCAAGTGTTTTCATGTGGCCTGGGTGTGTTTTGAGGTGAAACATGCTCTGAACATCGGGGGGTATTCAGTGACGCAACATCTCACCCAGACTGCATGAGAAACACATGCGTATAGAAGGGCGTGAACTTGCAGAACCTCCTTCACCATCAACAACAAAGCATCTGCTTATCCATAAAAAGCCACTTTGCATACCCTCCTTCATTCATTCATCTATCTGAAGTCATCCATCATAATGGATCTGAAAGCGGACTCGGAGGACATGGACTACAAGCAGCCGGCTCCCATCGAAGTTTTCGCCAGCAGGTCCACGCTGCACGGCATCTCGCACATGTTCACCTATGAGCGGATGTGCATCAAGCGCAGCCTGTGGATCTTGTTCTTCCTGAGCTCCGTGGGCGTGCTGGTGCTGGTGTGCGTGGACCGCGTGCAGTTCTACTTCCAGTACCCGCACGTCACCAAGCTGGACGAGGTGGCGGCTCCGATGATGGTGTTTCCATCCGTCACCTTCTGCAACCTCAACTCCTTCCGCTTCAGCAGGGTGACGCGCAACGACCTGTACCACGCTGGAGAGCTGCTGGCCTTGCTCAACGGCAGGTGAGTCAGTGTGGCAGGTGACCTCATGTGCTTTACCTGTGTGCTTTTGATCTCTGCACTGAACAAACAATAAATCTGTGCAATATGAATACACTGAATGTGAAATACATTTGTCTGTGCAATATATCCTTGATGCAATATACACCTCAAGTACAACTACGATACAACTTTATTGTAAGTTTGCACTGAAATTCATTTTGCATCCATAGGCAGCTCAGTTTGAGAAAAAGTACACATACAATAGACATAGCAGCACATTAATTATTATTTAGCAACAACAAACTACCTTTGTTTACATATATGTATTTATTACATCTACCCTACCTGTTTTACAAGTGCAATTACCTCTGTTTACATTACATCTGTTTTATATTTTATACTTCTAGTGTACACTTCTGTTTATATTTATTTATTACATCTACTTTACCTGTTTTATTTGCTTTATACCTGTGTGTGTTTTACCTGTTATATGTTTTATCTGCCTTGTTTAGTCTTGTCATGTATTTGTTTTAAAGCACTGACCAGAAGTGGCAACTGTGAATCTCGTTGTATTTAATACAATGACAATTAAGCTTTCTATTCTATTCTATGTATAGCCTACTTTACCTGTTGGTATACTTGATGTCAGAGGCAAGAAGCTTTTTTCCTGATGGGTGATTCTATAATTAGGGGTACATTTCATGTCAACCAAAAAGTGCAGAAATCAGTGTCATATAAAACATGAACAAGGTACTACACATTTGATAACACATTTGTTTGAATGTTTTTGAGTCTATCCTCAGGAAGGATGAATATTTTCATTTTTTATTTCCTGCCATTCAGCACCTCACCTGTAGCAGTCTGTTTCTTCTAAAGGTTAAAACAAACCTCAGCACACAGACTCTCAAACAAGACACACTGGCTGCTTGGACGATAAGGTTTTTGCCTCAGGGGAAACTATTAGGATTTAGAGTTTTGATTCAGGATTTGATTGTGTCAGCTGCACAACATGAGATAACTGTCCCAAGATGGAAACATTTGGCTGAAATACAGAAATACCGATACTGATAACTGGTCTCACTCTGACCCAAATAGCTGGATCGGGTATCGGTGGGTCAACGGGGCCGATCTGGTATCGGATACCATTATTTTGATAAATAACAATTCAGTACATTCATATCTATATGTATTTATTAGCTGCATTTTGCCTTACAAAGTTAGGAAAGCAATATTTAAGTCAAGCCTGATGTTGCCTTACACATAAAAGACTGACCCCCAGTTACTTTCACACAGTGAGGCCTACAGCTTGTTAATTAAACAGCGGTGTCGGATCGGTACTCGGTATCGGCCGATAACCGAAGCCCAGGTATCGCTATCGGTATCGGGACTGAAAAAGTCGGATCGGTTCATCCTTAGGCTGAAACAGTACATTTTTTAAGTTGGGTACATTCTGCTGCAGTTATCAGGAAACTGAACTGTTCTTTGCTTCAATAAAATTAATCGAGGATCATTAAATCACTAAATCCTTGAACCCACTGACTAAATACCTCAACTCCCTCTTTAGATATTCTGTAAAGGGAAATAGTGCTGATGCTTTACCTTCACACGGAAGTGCAAAGCAGTGTTTTAACACCTGGCTGTCTCTCTGGTTGTCGCTGTTAGGCCACCGGTAGATGTACAAACAACATGGACAAAGGCATGAAATACCTTTTAAGGCTCTGAGTGACAATGAACTTGAACTGACCTTAGCATGAGGTAATTGAGAAAAAAAAGGTGTTTTCTAAAAAGCGGGGGAAAAGGCTCAGCATTCTAGTTGGTTATTTAATAATGTAGGGACATTACAGATCACATGTCAGCTGAAATCCACACTGCACATAAAGCTGCTGTATTTATGAAACTGTATGCAACAACATGAAATACAGTATACTCCTAACATCAATCTGTTGAGATATGTTGATACAGTATTTGATAAGAACAAACGAGAAGGAACACATTTTTGTCACAGATCATGTGAATCCCCCCCCAGGTGACAGATAACGGATGGGCTGTTTCTAAGTGGTTAATATAAAATGATGAATGAGTAAATGCCGCTGGCTGGTGCAATTCCTTGCCTCATCATTTTACAATCCATGTGATGTGAATATCTCAATATTGGATAAGTAGACAGGTAGATTTCTAAATCCCCTGCTGACAAAGTGTGGAGAGACGTGTATGTGAGTGTGATTCACAACTACCTTCCCCTCCTTTTACACTTGTTGCTTTCCGCTGTGCTTTGATCATTTAGTCTTTTGGCAGCCATGACAAGCTCACCGTCGACTGTTGAAACTTTTGACTTTAAATTTCTTCACTTTTTCTTTTCTGTACCACCCAGCTTATTCTGATCACGTTTACCGGTACAATACAGATACACCGTCCTTGACTCAGGTATTCACAGCTGCGGCAGTTCAATTCACACGAGCACGGACAAGGGGGTTACTGCAAAAGTAAAAGATCTACTGCATACGAGCTACGTCTAAATACCATCTTGAACACATTAGTCAGTGTATTTTTAGCCTATTGATCCACGCAGCTCTGCAGCCAAAGGCACAGTTGGAAAGTACCACCGTGGTACATGCTAGAATGACATAAATCCAATTCCCTGTTTTCATACTGAATATCGCTCCTCCGTGACCTCTATATATGCATCCATATTACAGGTTAAAAGCAATAGATTCCGTTGCTCGGGTGCTGCAGTTCTAGTGCTTTGTGTGGTATAGATTTCCTCCAGTGTGCCTATACATGCTACGTGGATTTGTTTCTCTGTGTTTGTACAGTCAGCTGTAATGGCACTGAAATATCAACATAGGCTTACACCTCTGTTATTCATCGCTGCAGGTTCAGCCAGATTTGCTGTAAGAAGTGATCTGAAGAAATAAGGGCAAAAACACTGCATGAACAAGAGAGAGGAAAGGAAACAGGCAAATTAAAGCGGTGGCATTTGCTCCAAGTGACTTTGGAGCGAGATGACTTTAGATGGAGAGGGGGGACCGCAAGCAGAGGCAATTAACTTGTGTCTCGTAAGCTGGGTGATGAACAAGTCTTTATCCTCGTGTAATTAGTGCTGTTTGTTAAGCTACAGAGTTGTCCCGCTGATTAACGCTCTCACATCTCTCTCGTTGGCCTTGGGGGAGACGTCCCCTTACTTTTTTGGTCCACTCAGAGATCGGTACTTTATGTGATGTTTTCTTAAAAGATGACAAGGGAAGCTTTGTTAGCACGTCAGACAGTCCCGCAGAGGTAGAAAAAGTACGGTGTGATAAGGACTTGGGGAGGAAAAAAGAAAGGAATTGGGAACAACTTGACTCTAACTTGTCAATAAAAAGTTCTTAGGGTTTCCTGTGGACACCGCTTTTAAATTAAACATTGATTGGGTGGAAAACATGTCAGTGGTAAGCTTCTTAATATCCGGTGACAAGCTGTGTGCTTTTTTTTTTTGAAAATGGCAGAGGAAAAACAAAGTGTCCTGCAGCTGTGAGTCGGTGTCCATCTCTGTCTCAGGAGGAAGCAGCAAGACAATATCTACCAATGCAGTGATGCCAGACTGTCCTACATGAAGTTTATAGCTGAGCTACTAACTTCACCTTAACTCCACTCCAGCAGATTCTCTACCAAAAAAAAAAAAAAAATCACTTTCTCTTTGTGTTCTTGCAGGTTGAAGTCACACTCAGCAGTGCAGAACATTACTAGTAAATTGCTTTGTTTTATTTTTATTATGTCGCAAGGGCAATTATATGATAATTAACAAAAGAAAGGTCATTTGGGATAAAGGTGTTGTCTATGTGGTGCATGCTGCCAAAAAATGTCGGATCAGCTCATGAAAGTCAGAGAAGCGAGTCTTCCGCTTACACAGTTCTCGAGCTTTAGCATGTTTCCTGAGCTTGCAAACATGCTCTGAACGCTCGATAACTTTGGCCGCGTTATCTGTCTCAGCAAGACCACAGGCACCTAATCAGGATTTTACTGGTGTAAAAAAAAATGCTTATGAGAGGACATGGGGAGGCCAGGTCATCATACTGAAAATACAAAACCAAAGAGTTGTTTTCTAAAGCGGACTATTTCAAATGTGGGTTCATTTGCATTTATATTGTGATTGTTTATCAGAGAGGAGATTATCACTGGGGAGACATAAGCAGGCAATTTAGTGTGGGGGGTCAAGGTTTTTAAGAGATAATGTGATCCACCATCGCAAGGCATTGCATGTCATTACTGTACGCTTCCTCTTTGTGTGATTGCTTATCAATAAAACAGAGATTTGTTTGGGTTCGCTTGACCTCTCGGTGGCTCTAATTTGCATCTCTGTGATCTCGTCTAAAGTGGCATAATAGCTGTGTCACAGGTGCGCTGTCATTAAGATGTGATTATCAAAACTCCGCTACCAGGGATCATTGCAAGTTATTCATTTTCAAGGACACCACACAAACAATACAATCCTCTGTAGTGTATGAGTTCAATTAGTGCTAATTGGATAATTACCTGAGATTATATCAAGATGTGTTCATTGTTGTGTCACACAGCCTGTGGTATTAACACCAACGTAATACAATGGTAGTATGGACTGCTATGGACGATGATTTTTTTCATTAATGTTTTTGTTAACTGAGGATGTGAATTGCTGAGTTTTGTGACTGTCAAAGTTCACTCTGAAAATCAGTGGTTGCTAGTATTTACTCACTCCTCTGAGCGACGTGGCAAAGTGATGCAGATGCTCCTTCATTCGCTTTAGTCACCGCAAGAAAATTAAAGTGCTTGTGGCCCATAATCCAATTTAGTCACCCCCGCCCCTACGCAGCAAGTTTGCTGTGATTGCTTTAGGGAGCAGTGGCAGGGCTATATTAAAAATCTACCCATATTATTGTGATTGTATGCGCTTCAACTAAAGCCTCCTGACTCGGGGATCTGAGCACAGCGTCTTGAGTGCTCTCCTGGCAGCTTTGTGTTGCTTATAAGACAGAGGCTCAGGATACAATTCAATTAAGTTCAGAATATACCACAACAGGCTGTATCTTCTTATTAGAACAAACCATGACGACGTAGTGATGTAGTCCCAGCGTGGGACAGAGCACTGGACTATAGCTTTGGGCTGCTTTTTTATCAAAGATGCAACTTTTTAGTCATTAACTGGCCTGTGTGATTTGACCTGCCATTTTCAGCGCCCCAGATGATGAATTGTATCCAAACATTACCATTCCTGTCACTGGGATTATCTAGTGAATCAATTGTACTTAACTCGCTGTTGCAATTACTATTGCATCTTTTGATATATCTAGCTGACTTTCATATCATCTAAATACATCATGCTCATTTTCAGGTTCATACTTGTATTCTGGGTTTCTACTAGAACACATTTACATGCTTTAATGTTCAAACACATTATTGTTCTCATACCGCCTGTCTTAATATACCTGTACCCACAGTCTGAAAAGCTCTGTTTTTAGCGCCTGTCTCTTGAAGCCCCTTTCCCGAAAAAGCTCTTGTTTGTCAGCTCTTATTGGTCAGCGTTTTCCGGTCTTCCGCATCTGTGCTATCGCCGTCTTCACAGCGTCACTTCATCCGGGGACTCACTGTGTGTGTCAGCTACACAGAGTTTAGCGGCACTTCTACCGGTGACTGTATAGTTGTGACATCAGTCTTACGGAAATTCTGATGGCTTGTTTAAAAGGTTTCTGAATACGGGCTGAATGCATTTCTCCATGAATTGAGTATATTGATACTTTCACAGTATTTATATAGCAGCTAGACCTGCTTTATAATAAAGAAAGACATGGAAATCTAATTTTCTACAATTTGGGATCTTTAAATAAAAGGTTACAGTAAAGGTTACTGTTACTGTAAATTATAGCCAAGTTGTGACTCATTTTTCTACACAGCCTTAAAGCTGCAGTTGATCACTGAGCAAATATGATAAAAAGTTATTTTTATAAAACTGTCACTATATACTGACAGTATTCCATGAGATAGATAACTTGTGAAAAAAACAATGTTCCTCTGCCCCCCCCCCTCGTGCTCCTAATGACATTTGCAAGTTTTTACTGCGCCCAAATCTAAACCAATCCCAGCCGAGCTGGAGCCAAGCAGTCTCTGGTCAGCTGGCAAACTCCTATCAAACTGTCAAACTAGGCAGCGCTGATCAAATATGAATCAAGATTCTGTTACTGTAATGCCTGTTTCTGGCCTCAAATGTTGATGACCAGGCCGCCCTGTTGAGACAAAACGAGGCACCACCCACCGGCCAGAGCAAACTTTCTCATTTTACAGCTAAACAGTACACTACAAGATGTTTCCGAAAACATTTGAGGCCAGAAATAGGCATAAAGGTAATAGAATCTTGATTCGTATTTGCTCAGCGCTGCCTAGTTTGACCGTTTGATCGTAGTTCACGAGTGATTGACAGCTGCTCAGAGACGGCAGACTCCAGCTCGGCTCTGATTGGTTGTTTTCCTCCAGTCTGTGAATTCTTGCAGATGCTATTAGGAGCACCAGAGGACACCTGAGGACACAGACTCACATGAATTTTTTCTCATGCAGGATATAGTAATTTGTTTCATAAAAATAAGTTTTTATAAAAATTACTTTAATCATATTTGTTCCAATTCTACCCACTGCAGCTTAATTAAATGTTCCCCAAGATGAAACACTTAATGCATTGTGTATTCCTGAAGCATAGGTAATTCATGATAAAGTCTGTTTTCATGTGTTAATGAAGGATGTATAGTTGAGCTCTATTCAGAGCTTCTGTCACTCCACCTAAAACCCACACATCTCTCTCTGTAATCTTTAAAAACTATTTAATTAAAACTGTTCACACATTCACACTATACTATTGAAATTAATTTTCAACCCTACATTATCGTTTCAACAGCTTGATGTATTATTATAGTAAGGAGAGCAACTATAATGAATAAGCTTTCTTGAGTTTATCGTCTATTTCATCTTTGAGCAAAGTGGTCTTGTCTTTAAATGTCTTTTAATCTTCTGATATTGTTTTTATTAGAAAGAGAAATTAAAAGGAGACAGCTGTCACTCCTAATGAAAAATACAACACTGTGAAAAACATCAGCCAGAGATGATTTGAAGAGTTTGCTTTGAATTTGTGGAGACAGTTAGAGGCAGATATGTTAAAACACTGCACGGTAATACTGATATTTTACTCACTGTAAACTGTAATATGATGATATACTGTAATATACTGTATATAATTTACTGTAAGAGTGTGATAGTGACGGTTGTTAAATCTTTGTATTGGAGGAGTTATTAGATAAATTGTCATAGTAATTAACTGATGAAATATCTGTCATATTCTGCAAGCATTTGGTTGGTCTTAGATGTCAAGTTACACCTGATCTTTGATGTTGCAGTGTTGAATTTGTAGACAATATTGTGTAGCATTGAATTCAACTCTTGGTCAGAGCAAAAGTCCCAATCTTCTCTGTCACAGCAGTGTTAACTCCATTCAACATGAAGCATGACGGCTTCCCATCTCTCTCGAGTGTTATGATGAGCGCAGTGGAGAGAAACAGTCCTCTTTTCAAATTACAGCACATGCTGTCTCGCATGGTGAATATTTTTTATTTCATTCCTTTTGTAGCAGGTAAACAACACTGTGACTGCAGTGGAACATATTACATTTCTCGCAATTTGGTTGGGACACTAGTTAAAAATACATCGCCAGTTGAATATTAAGGCAGCGCTCACAAAAGAAAGAATGTAATATTTCATTTTTTATTCATGGATCAACTTAAATTATTCCCATCATCAAGGGACAAAATCGTGTTCATGAGTACTGACAAAGCTTGACCTTGTGGAATTAAAAAAAAATCCATTAAGATTTACCACCAATTATGGTTTGAAGTAGTGCCCATATCCATGAGAAATAACTCCGCTGTCAGCGTCCACGAAGTCATTCACAGATTTATTGTCGGGGGAGAAGGGTATGCCTTTGTCTCTCTCTGTCTCTCATGGTTTCCAACTCTAACTCGCCTTTCTCTAGCTTTGGCTTATTCATGTTTGCAAATGTAAATTGTAGGACTGTCCTCAACCAAAGAAATTCTTAGTCGACTAACGCTCATACGATTTTGTTGACAAATTGATTCGTTGATTTAATCCACAGATCTTTAAAACTGAATTTCTTCACAACGAATCACACAAAGCTTCACTTTTAATCTTGTGTTTACCAGAGACGTGCTCATAAGTTTATTGGAGATAAGTCCTTCAGCGTGAAAAAAGCATAAAAACAACTAATTGATGAAAGAACTCTTAGTGGACTAAGACTAAAATGACTCATTAGTTGACGAATCCACTGGTTCCTGTGGTATATTTTCAAGTCTTGCAAGTCTTGCACAAGACCGTGAGGCCCCTAATTGTAAACATATGTGTAAGAAGCATACGTGGAGACATATGGTCATACGATATGTCCAGGGGCTGAAAGATAAACATGTAGGACAAAGGAGCCATACATGGTCATACGCTCAGCTCAGATGTTGCATGACATGAACCCGATATAAGGAGGCGCGAGAGCCCCGAAGTGCAGGACTTTCAGATTTGACTTGAGACCTCCGGACGTTCTAGACGTTCGTTATGATATTTGTTGCTTGTTTGTAATAAACTCTATTATACCAGCAAGAACAGTGTCCGCGGAGCATCCTTCCTCATCACTTCAACAGCACTGTCGCAGGAAAGATACGACATTCCCAACCTGGGCATCCTGACCCCCTCTAGGGGTCGCCAAAGCTTCACAGTGGGTCGCAAGGCCTTCTTGATTTTAAGGTGTGTAAGACAACTTTTAAAAAAAATGAGGACACGGTGAAGACCTGAACACAAGCTATATTCACAGAGCCATCCCTCTGTTAAACAGCCTCATACCGCATTAGAATAGTACACAGTTAAAACAAGCTAAGAGCTAATAAAACACTGGCCAAGCGTCTTCACTGAATATGTCAAACAAGACTCGGTCAAAACCGAGTATATGGCTGGACCGACTATGGTCAGTCTGTGAATTTGTGGCTAAATTGTTACAAAAATAGTCAGTGGTCATGTGTATAATGTTAAATCCAGCGCTTCATGTCCACCAGGTCTGGTGAGGACACTAGAGGCCGCGCTGCTCTCCTCACCTGGCCGTTCAAGCAGTGACGCACCCTATCGCGGAATGCACCTGATCGGTCCCTGGTTTTCTTCTTGCCATTTCAAACAGGAAACAACATGGCGGCCTGCTCTTAAACTTTCTGTTATTCCATCCAAACAAACCACCAAAATCTACTTCTGAAAACATTTTAAGCGAGAAATAGGCGACGCCACTGCTGAATCTCGTTTCATTTTAGAAGTAGATCACCTAGTTTGACAGCTTGGTCCAAGTTTTGTGAGCCGGACGTGTCGCGCTGGACGGGCTCATTTGCGTAAAGTACTGTTCCCTGCCTTTTCACTTTGAAAGAGGAACGGCCAATGAGGAAACTCCGACACTCGGCCGACCAATCGTGTAACTTCATCACTCAGTCAGTCACTCACTCAGTGACAGACTTTTGCGTTTGTAGGGCTGGCCCTCTGCGGTCCAGCCAAAAAGAGGCCTATTAAGCTCCCCGAAAACTGCAGGAATGCTCCAACTCGTAGTTCTTTTAAATCAAAGCTTAAAACTTTCCTGTTTGCTGCTGCCTTTTATTAAACCAAATAATGATCTTATACTGCACTAGAGCTTTTACTCTTGTGTGTCATACTCTATTTTAGCTTCTATCCTAGCTTTTATTTTTAGCTTGTTTTTATTTTCTAATCTTTAACGTTTTTATGTTTTTATAACTGTTTTAATTATGTCTTAATGTTCTTTTGAATGTTTATGTAAAGCAGTTTGAATTGCCCTGTTGCTGAAATGTGCTAGACAAATAAAGCTGCCTTGCCTTGCCTATTAAGTATGATTGATTGTTAAAAATTAAAAGAAATACACAATACAGAGAATTGTATTAAAAGCTCATAAAAATAAGAGGAAAACTAATCTCTGATGCAATATTCACAGGAAATAATCTCATCAAACTTCATCCAAATTGCTCGTTTTACACAAACTTCCTGCGGTTATTGCATTTACTCTTTGGGATAATTGTGCAGTTTATCAGTTGTTCTGTACTGTTATTGATATGCATTGAATATAATTTGAAATATCCACAAAATATGTCACCTAGTCAGGGGTTGTCAGTTTACTCAATGATAGAAAAGGGGTCCCTTGAGAAAAAAGGTTGGGAACCAAAATCGACTAAGAGAGGGGGCAGCCCTCGTAAAATGAGTTGTCCAAAATTATTGCAATAACACAATATGAACTGTATTATAACATGGCTGCTGCTCTGACATTACACACAAATGCAGGACTTCATCTCAAAACCCACTTTGCAGTACTCTAATTTGGAAGAGATAGAAGGAACGACTACCCTGTTGCTCAGTTAATTCGATAAACCATTATGCAGTCTTTTACAGTGCTATTCACTCAGATAGACTCTGTGTGTCCTCGCTAATTATTCTCATAAATGTCTGTCAGTAGTGCTTAATCTTAGCATCCCATAATTTGGAATGCTTGTACCACTGATGGCCCATTGCTCAGCAGGGGTCATCAACGGGCTGTCTTTTTCTCCAAGCAGGGCCACACCAGTTAATTGAGGTTAATTTATATCTCTGACTGACTGTGAGCAGGTGCTGGAGGTTGATGGTGGTTGTCAGGCAGAGGCATGTCATAAATGACTTCTCCACTGTTTTCTTTCTGTGAGTAGGCCTATACTGCATGGCTATTGCAGTTGAGTTTCAGTTTTGATGTGTGTTGATACATGCAAATGAATCATACTTTGTGTTTTTATGTGTTTGTGTGGAGGAAAGAGAGACAGAACAAGAGTCAGTGTGCTCGCTTCCCCACATGAAACACCTAATTACGCTTTGCCTTTGAGAAAAAACATGCAGCAGATGCTATGTGAAGTGTTTTGCTAAATAGTGTCTGTACTCTTTTCCAGAGTGCCCAGGATCTGAATTACAGCATTATGAACACTGTTATGCTTACTACGTGAAAACACTTTGCCACCACAGTTAATCCTAATTATTTGGCAGAATGATTAACATGATTGTGTGAAAGGAAATACTCCCATCGTTTTTATAATGAGCCATTTTCTCCCCCACTCAGCGCCACTCATGGAGGCTGGCATGCCACTGCTACGCTGCCAGTTTCAGACAACATGTGGATAATATTTTGAGTGCTTGCTAACTGCAGGACTGGGAGAGCTGGCATGCACATATGTTGTTCAGTTAGAGGGTGAATGTGCTCTTTTTTGCGGCTTCTCTGTTAATTTTTTACATGTCAATCCCAATTGTCCTGCCAAAAAACACCTGTCTGCCTGCCAAACTCTTTAAATGCACTTTTAGAAATGGAATTGAGGTACAGCTAAAGTTGTGTCTTGCTCTACTGTCTGTCTACGGGAATTCATTGAGGTCATGTCTATTTTTTTACTCTTTCATGGGTAGGTTCAAGTTTTGTGTTTAAAGAAAATGAATGTTTGATGTTTGCACTATTCTGTTGTTTGCTGTTCATATCAGAGTATTAATTTCAAAGTAAACCATTTCAAAAATACCCTTTCTTATGATTCATGCAGCAATTTATGACTTTATAGAAAAGTTTGCATGTGATTTTGAGATTACATTTGTTTGTTTGAGATAGGGATAGGACGATATAGGACTTTATCGCCGATTGCGATAAGAAATCGGACAATAAATTGATCATGGTGAATTTCTATTATCGGGATAATTGGGATGGAATATTCTCTCGAACGACTTGAAAAAGCTTTCGCTATTATAGAGAAGTGAAAAATAGAGCCTGATTTAATAAATACAGGAATTATGAATCATGTAAGAAAGAACAGACAATGTTGCTATTTTTTAAATGTATTTATCCTTTGGTTATGCATGGGCACCTTATGGTTTATGATTACCGTATTTAAGATGTTTTTTTTCACTAAAAATGATGTTCTCTGTGATACAATAAAATATTAGTTTCTTAAGGAAGAGTGATTCCAGTTTGTTGTAGTGCCATTTTAGGAGTTTTACGCATATTTATTGATGATTATCGGTATAATATCGGGAATTGCAATTATTTTGGACAGGAGAATCGTGACATGAAATTTTCATATCGTTCCATACCTACTTTGAGAAAACAGTAGAACAAAACATTGTCACGTGATCATAAAATTAGACTGCTGTTATGTTGGTTTTATGCCAAAATTAAGAAATTAGACAAGGTGGTTTATTAGTGTGTATTCATGAAAGTGCTTTCTATGTCCACATTAACTAAGTCCAGAACCTTCTTGTCCAGGTATGAGATCCGGGACCCACACATGGTGGAGGAAAATGTCATGCAGGTGCTGAAGGAGAGGGCCGACTTTGACAACTATAAGCCCCGCCCCTTCAACATGCGCGAATTCTACGACCGGACGGGCCACGACATCAAGGACATGCTGCTCTCCTGCTACTACCGGGGCATGGAGTGCAGTGCTGAAGACTTCAAAGTGGTGAGTCAGGCGTATCAATAGTTAAATGTCCTCCGCGGGGCCCGCTGAGGCCTGCCAAGACGAGGGTCAACCGAGCATGTTTGTAATACAAGGTCAGCGTTGGAAAAAGTTTATTATAACATCTATATAATATGATCTCAGCCGAGCAGCCGTCGTTGAAGTTTGCTTTTGGGAAATGACACGACAGGATATATGTATGGTAGTGAATTGTATAGACTGTGTTTTTATCCTCAGTTTTTATCCTCAGTTCAATCAGTCCAGATCCCTCTGTTGCCCCTCAGGATGGGACTGAGAACCATTGTGTACACTGGCCAAGGGCCACTAAGTGTACATCTTAGATACACACCATATAGACGTGTGCTGCTGGCCTTAGTGCGCTAGTCTACAGTCTCTCAAAGGTTGAGCAATGCTCTCATAAAAGGTTGAAACTTGTTTTTTTGCTGAACCCTGGGTCAGTGCCATAACGCTTGCTTTATGAGTAAGAAGTTAAAAAATTGGTTGCTCTGGGAGATTTTCTGTGAGTGTTTGTTTTTCTCATCTGTCGGATGGTTACAGACATCCAGTTATTACCTGGAAGCCGTGTGACCTTTATATCTGTTGAGCGTTGTATGGCTGCATCAGATACAGCAGCAGTAAAGAGAACCGCTAAGCTGTCTGAAGCCACAACACCTGTTTACATTTATAGAGACACTGACTGCACTATTGACTTGTTTTGTAGGTAACACACTCACAGAATTGGTTTGTAATTTAATGTGCATTTTGCTGACACCAGGAAATGCATGGACATTGAATTGTTGCAGAAAAAAAGGAGAAAATTAGCAGTTCTTTCTCTTTAATTCGCTGGATGTTTGACTTTCTTCATCATCTGAATTTCTTTGTCTGCGGTTTGGTAGCATGCGGTGTGTTTATCAGAGCTTGTTTACTGAGAACGGCTGCTTACTGCTGCTGGAAATAGGGTTGATAAGTGCGGTGACTCTCAACCATAAGGTAAATATTTGGGCCGTAATACAATACAGTGAAACAGAGCTGCAGAGTTGGCGGATATTTCTTCACTGACCATTTCAAATCATACCTTTTTCATTCAGATGAATATCTTTTTTTTCCCTAAAGGTTCCTGCTGTTTTATTGTCAGAGTAAGTAAGGCAACAGTTACTACTGTATTAGCGAGTGGGGACACCTTGTTTTTGTGAGTGAAATTGCTGTAATGTAAACTTGCAAAGCTCTTAACCAGTTTAAGAATTGAAATGCTAAATTTGTTGATGCTGAAAAGGAACTATTAATAAATTTAGAAAAAGAACACTAGAACATTTAGATGGACAGAGGGCAACTCCAACTCAGAAAAAAATTGTTTCAGGTGACTGAAAAAAAATCCTAAAAACATAACAAGGCTCAGAAGAAAAAAAAGGGGACCCACAGTAAAATGTCACACATTGCAAACAGTGGCAGCCTGTTGTGGGAGAGGGAGCGAATCCAGACGGAGCAACTATCCAGCAGATGCTCATGCCAGAGCAGGTGGCGAGTGTGGATGGCACTGTATTGATAAGGTTTATGTCTCTTGAGGATCCCGTAGTGATTGCGACCTAATACACATTTGTAAATGTCTCACGAAGAGTCCAGTCATCATAGATCACTGAATATCTCCTATTTGGTGCATTTTGTAGATACTGCACTCTTTTGAACTCTATGTACTTCAGACCTATTTCATAGTGTTAAACAGAAACATTTCAATTTGAATCAAGGTAATACCACTTATATACTTTTAAAAAGAGGGTAGTTTTATTCAAATTGCAGTTGGACTCAACCTGACAGCATTTATACTTCTCAAGTAATTGATCTTAAAAGCTTTCAGAGAATGAACAGCAGCAAGACTGGCATAGTCCTAATAAATGCAGACCTTTAAACAACTTACCCGTCTAAAGCTGACTTTTAGTAAGTGCTTCAATTTAAAAATAATGAACTTTTTGGTTAGGCTTATGCTAATGGTCCCTATCTGTCGATATGCACTTTTCAATACAGCACAACTTTATAATTTACAGCAAATTATTTCGTGGACCCCCTTACCGAGTGCCACGGACCCCACTTTGAGAATCACTGCTTTAGAGGCTGAGACATTTGACAAATATAATAATAATACATGAAACATGTCCACCAATCGGAAGGTCGTGGTTCGATCCCTGGCTGCTCCGGGTCACATGTCGATGTGTCCTTGAGAAAGACACTCAACCCCAAATTGCTTCCGAAGGCATAGCCATCGGTGTGTGAATGAGTATTTAGATTAGATCCTGAAGGGCAAAGTTGGCACCTTAGCAGCCTCTGCCATCAGTGTATGAATGTGTGTGTTAGAATAGGTGAATGCTGACATGTAGTGTAAAGAGCTTTGAGTGGTCGGAAGACTAGAAAAGCGCTATATAAATGCAAGTCCATTTGCACCACATGCATACAGAGAGAGAGTTACATTACAGGCGTTCTTCCAGACCAGTTCACCAGTTTGATGAATAACATGCATGCATGTAGGCAGAGTGTGTCTGAAAGAAAGCAAGAACATGATTATTTAATATGGCTCACTATTACACCCTGTGTCCTTCAGTGGTCCTTTGAGGTAGAATATCTCCCCCCCCCTCCCCCCCCGCCCCCCCCCCATATCCCGTAAAACCATGTAGTACAGCAGTGGGCTGCAACCTGGCCCACATGGTGTGGCTCCTCTAATGTGCTGATGTGACCACATTTACTGTAGTTAGTTGTGCTTATGGCAGATGGTGCTTTGCAGGGTTTACTGTATTAGTACAGTAGTGGACCTGTATAGAACAGCTCAGCAGAGAGCACTAATGGTGTGGAAAGAATCCTCAGTATGATAGAAAAAGCAAAAAAAAAAAGCATGACGAACACTCCCACCAGTCTCTGCCTCCAAAACCCCAGAGCATGGAACCAGTAAAACTGTGATTAACACTGTCGGCAGCTTCTGCTTGTTTACCCCCAGCATCGGCAGCGTGCCTCGCTGTATAGCTGCTCCCTGGTCGTGGAAGATAGCCAGAAACAAATGTCTCCTCTACATATGGCATCAGGGAGTCCGGTTGCATCGCATCATTTTATCAGTGCTCTGATAGAGACGGAAGATAAAACAGTCAGACCGCACCGATGGTAGCACTTAATGCAGACAGTCTCAGATGGGATGGTGAGAATCCGCAATGTAATACCGTCTAATGTTCTGATGGATGAATGGACTTGGTCGGATGGAATTGATTTCACACTGTTTTCAGGTTCAGGTGTTGAGTCCGCCATTATCCAATCTGAAGCACAGTCCTTGTCAGAGGCCAGTGTTATCATCATTAATGGTCACTGGTCCCAATACCCAGTGGGACACAGTGCCATAGAACCAATTTCCAGTCATTACTGCTGAAAGTGTTACAGATTAGTACCTCCCTCTATCTCTGACACTCCTCTATTCCACTCATTGTGTCCCTGCCTCCTCTTTCTCCTTGGAAAAGACTTTTGCTAATTATGAATGCAGAAGGTTTGGCTTACGTCTTTTAGCTCAGCTGATATTAAAGAACAGCGGGGAAGAAAAATTACCCTCAATTAATATTAATAGGTGACCTACAGCTTCTGAACCATAGCTGCAGGAGATAATAAGAAATCGCTAAAAAGTGAGCGAAATACAAGGCCCGTAATTTGATTTTTTTATGACCTTGTGTTTAATTAAAGAGACACATGCGTCGACACATGGAGGAATCGTGATTGTACAGAATCAGCGTAAGAAGAAAACGATTGGGTACACAGTCTGTCTTTGTGCTTCCCTATGGAACTCTCTGCAGATAATATGTTGATAGGCGATTGATGTCACAACATCTGAGTTATTTCATTTTGAACACTTGACTTGACTTGACTTCAATCACCGGGGGAAACTCTGACAGACTTATAAGTTTGCAAAACTGAAGCTAAGAGGGGGTTGGCGGAAAGAGAGAAAGAAAGAGACGGCACATGAGAGAGAAAATAAGAACAAGAGAGAGAGAGGGGCGGATAGAGGGCCCAGGTAACAACAAAGTCCTTGGGATGAGACTGAACATAATGGTCAAGTGCTGCAGAGAGGCACAAAGACACATAACAGCAGCTGCCAGAACAGTAGGAGCAATAGCAGTACTATCAGTAGACACACAGGTTTGTTCTCATTTAACCTCGCAGAGAATGCAGAGCTGCACTGTATCTCCCTTTTCCAGCTGCCCAATTGTTTGCCCAGACACAATGAAGTATGGCAGCTCTACAGGTCTCTCCTTTCCACTCTTATACCTTTTTTTTATTAAAAACAAAATGTCAGCTTCTATCCAAATGCATTGAAGGAAATAAAAATACTATAGGTCATGGTGGTATTTAGTCAAGATTTCAGGCTATCTTGAACGAATTTGGACAATCATCACAATTATACTACTTTTTTTTTCATGTGCCTGTCAATGGTCAGTTTACTTTACTTTACAGTTGTCTGTGCAGAAGGGCTGGGGGACGATACACCTATCTCCCGATTCCATACTATCATGATACTTGGGTGCCGATTCGATATGTATTGTGAATTTTAAGTGTTGCGATTCTACAAGAATTGAGATTCGATATTACGATTTATTGGGAACTTTTTTTGTTAACACTAGATCATGGGAAAAAGTTGATTCCTACACTTCAAGGGACTTTTACTTTGGAAAATATTTAAATCAATCATGTCAATGTCCTGAAGTCAAATATATCAGTCATGGTCAGGCATTATTTTTCTTTCAAAAATCAAAAAATAATCTCCCTCACAAATTAGTGGTATTGTATTTCTAATTTATAAGGGACATGTAATGTTTTATACTTCTGGTGAATATAATCCAATCAATCTTATTTCAATATATGTATTTTGTATATACAGTTCCCTTTGTTAACACCTTATTTTGAAAACAAGATGTAGTCACACGTGTCTACTTCCTCTAACTTCGCCAAGTCCGTCGCTAGCTCTCCCGTCAGCTGCGTTCTCTTTACACATCCATGGTCAGCTCCATCGGGGCCGTTTGAATGCATTTTACATAAATGTCAGTATGTGGGTGCTCTACAGTTGTAGCGTCGGACGATTTGACCACGGAGATGAGAGTGACGGCTGGCTTGACCGCACGTTACCGCAATACGATAACGTTTCCTGTCCATGAAGAGTTAGCATGCAGCTTTAGCCATGATGTCTAGTTCTGCTTTTCCCTGGCAATGTGTGAAACCCAAAGTGTTTCCATACTTTACTGTATGTGTAGTGTTTACTACTTTGGATTTAACATGTGAGGGTGCAGGTCGTATCCACGTAGACCCTCCGCCGTTTTATACTATCTCATATCAGGTCACTGTGGCCAACTGCGGTTTGTTTTGGTTGACGGATACGGAACAGATATGACATCACGTTACTCAGACTATAACAATAAAAGCGAAAGAATAACTTATTTCACCTCCGCATAGATCAAATGAAGCAAATATATCGATTCTGGCATTTCAAAATCTTGATACATAGATTTTTTTCCCACCCTTACTGAGCAGTCTCTCTGTACACTCCAATACTACTCCAGTAGTTCCTTCCATGTACTGTTTTCTTTGATAACAGCATGATTTATCCTGCGCTATTCACAAGGATGAAGAGTTGCCAGCCAAATGAGGAAAGTAGCAACCTTGGGAGATTTGCGGACATCCGCTGATGATAAATTTTCTAAATGTCAAAGTGCAATTTCAGTAATTAAATTTCAGTTGACATTTTAATACCTTTAAACTAAATTAAAATCAGAAAACACTAATTGATAGAACTGACCTTGAACACATGTTGGAATTATTGCACAACTTCAATACTGTCTTGCATTGATCTCTTTACCAAACCGAACACACAAAAGCCTCCTTGAAAAACACTTCAATATTCAACTCTAACAGCATCAAATTGCAGTGTGACATTAATGTTAGTCTCAATAAAGTTTAAGCACCTTGATTGAAATCTTTGTGTGGTGATATATATCTGTTAAACTCTTAGTTGTGGATGGGTTCAAGTTTAAATTACTGCCATAATAGACATTTGTATTTGTCTTTCATAGTTCCCGTCAGCCCATTTAGTCTCCCTGTCAAGTCTGTGACAACACTTTGTGTAACCCAGACTCTTACGTAATTACCATGATCATCCTATTGAGCTATTGGCTCCATTTCTGCTGTGCATTGACCCTCAGAGTCCACCCTTCGTTGTCCAGAGAAGTGTCGCTAATGAGATCAATAGAGAAAGCCTTTCTGAGACACCTGACCATGGTTCACATTTCACAAACACCCTTTGAATCGATCGAAAGGATAGGTTGGGATCTTTCTTAAATACAATTCTCACGTCACATTTGTAAGTTAAAAGAATTATTGGTTGCTGTAATAATTCATCCGAGTGTTCCCTTAGACATGCGAGGAGTGTTTTCTGTCTGAAATAGCCTCCTTCATGTTTACAGGGATTGTATTTCATTGCTGAGCCATGGTGAAAGGATACTAGTACAGTAGTCGTGTGTAGGCTTCGCGCTGGGGCCAGCGTGAGGCATCTGATTTCTTAGCTTAATTCTTGCTGTAATCTAATTTAATTCTATTAGCTATTAAATGTGATGACTGTTGAGACTGACGCGAGTCCTTTGAGGTACCTGTCATTTGTAATATCAGACATCCAAATGCGCTTTAATCTCCCGTTCCTCATCAATTGTTTTTGACACAGCTCACCTTTGTTCCACCCTGTTTTATTCATAGCGATTCCCGTCTCATTAATCAGCTCAAAGCCGATGATTCTGCCGTTCTCTTTTGGCTGGACAATTCCCACCACTTTCCCTCTTGAGGATAAATCAATCAATTTGCTATTACTGTAGAACTCAAAGACATGGATCAATTAGGTTGTTGCTGAGTAATGGATGCATCCCTAATGAAAAAAACGCTTTCCCTTTGAGTGTAACGAGGCCAGTGGCTCTCCCTGACGCAGTCTGATCTTTTACTCTCATCTGTCAAATTAGAAATTAAATTGTGAGGTGATAATGATTTTGTAATGTGTCCATTCTAAATATCTTTTCAACCAACTAAGATGCTGAATCAAACATTTGACACCGAACTCATATACTGTATGAACTGGAACGCTAGTACATATCTAAAAGAAGATATTTATTTTCTGCCAAGACCAGAGTTGTCTGTTTTTGTCTTTTCCAGTAGATTTGGTAAAGCTTTCATTCATGCTTCTGTCACCCAGATGTTTCAACCATCTATTCTGTACTTTTAGCTTTTAACTTCTTTTCTTGCGTGCTGCTAGTTTTCACTCAATCGCAACACATGATGTTATGGTGACTCAGGTTGTTTCTTTGTTGCTGATAGTTTATGGGTTATTGTGACAGGCACACTAAAGAGCAACCACGCTGTTCGTCACGTCTGTGTGCGTGAGTGTGAGTGTGTGTAGTTATGAAGTTTGACAACTTTTATAGCTTATTTTTTTTCTTAAAAGTAGTTTTTTAATGATGAAAACATACAAAACACACATAAAAAGTCTATATGGTTTAAATAAAATGGAAAGATGTTTGTGACATACATTTTTACATCGTTCATGTAATTTAGGATGGAATCATTTTTGAGTTGCATAATGTGATGGTTCTGGCAATGATAAACGTTTTATATTGGCATATGTGGTCACTATGAAGTCAGTAATTATTGTCCACACTGTTGTTGGCTTTTTCAGCAGGGCAGGGGGAAATGATACTAGACCTTGACTTCCTGACAGGGCTTTTGAAAAAAACAAGAATGTCTACACACATACACAAAAGGGCACCTTTGACCTGACCTCTTAGTTGCATTTTTAATTGCAGAATGATTTGATAGATAGTTCCCTGATGTGTGAGGTGCAGGGTTGAAAAAAAGGAGGGAAACACAGATGAAGGCAAATTCAGGAGAGATCTGAGAATCAATTTTATCCATGAGACCCTGCCACTGCTCCTATCCTCACAAAAAAATATGTTTTAACAATGAATTGGGTGGGGGAGAAATGCAAGAGAAATAAAGAGAGGGAGAGAACTTATCCCTTAAATAATCAATTTTAAACACTTTGGTGGAGATCAGAGGCAACGGATGGCTGCGCAGGGCTTTGTAGTGAGAGAGAGGAGGAGAAAGTGGAGGGGGAAGGGGGGCAGGAAACTGTCCTGAAATAAGAACGCTGGTTTGTGTGCCTCTGTTTGGCTCTGGGTTGGTGGTGCCGGGCAGCCAGTGGGAACAGGAGGAAGGAGGAAAGAGGTGGGGATTGATAGACACTGAGGGAGAGCAGCGGCGCACTAGCTGCATGAGAAGCAGGGTATTGTGAGCTCTCTGTGCAAAGGTCCTCAATGCATGCACATAGTGTGTAAAGCTCTCAGTTCGCTCCACTCCACCGCACAAACAACGGATGTATGGTTTCAAATCGGCAGACAGTCTTAGTGATTATTCACACGGCACTAGCAGGTGGCACACTGATGCATTAGTCGACTAATTAACGTCCAGAGTCATATTAGCAGAGCTGACTTTTTTTCCTTCTCTTATTCCCCTTTCCATCATTTTCATAATTTAGTAATTCTTATAGCAAACCTGGTACATTTGCCTCGGTACATTACATTTGGCAAATTGTATTCTTCCCTCTAGTTCATTAACACCTTTTGAATTCATTAAAGATAAATTACTGGGAAACGTGATTAATGGTTTTGGCATTTAAAGTTGATTCTGATAATTACAGCAGCTGATTGATGACCGGCTGCGAGTTAAGAGTATGTGCTTGTTTCCAGAGATTGCATGATGTCGCTTTTTTTTTTGTTGCCTTAACTGTATTATTAGATATGACACTTGGGAAGGTGAGCGACAGACAGGTCAAAAAGACGTTTCTTTATTTCACAGAGGACAGGATACAGATGCTGTCATCTTTGTGCCTCAGCGTCTGGGGATAAAGAGAGGAAAAAGCAGTTGGAACACCACCAGGTCCCGACGGGATGCTGTGTTTTCATGTTACAGTACCAGCTATTGTCTTGATTGTTTTTTTTCCGTGTCTCTCGGGTGCTCCACTACCTTAAAAATACCCTGTCAACTTCCTTTTGACTTTGTTTTTTATTCAATGGGGCTAAGAAATGAATAATTTGTTGTGTTCTTGTTACATATTAGAAAAACAAATCGTTTACTGCATTTTTAAAGTCTGATTTTTTTTTATTGCTAATACATATGTTGTTAATGTTTAAGCATGTAGGCAGTTACCTTCATGAAGCCCGGGGCTTAGCTGCATCCGCTAAATCATTGCACTTTTATCGACGTCGAGGTAATTTTGGAGTTACACCTAAAAGTGGTTGCGTGAGAGGGAAGGCGATGGAGTAGCCACGCATAAGACTGAGAACAAGCGGTCCACATACTGATTATCTGGCGTTATGTTTTTATGCTCTTTGTTGAATACATCTGTGATTTCCTCACTCAGATGTGATTTGATGAGCAGGTTTTGATGTGCTCACCTGTCTTAGCTGCCCCAGTCAGTCAGTCAGTCAGTCAGTCAGTCAGTCAGTCAGTCAGTCAGTTTTAAATGATTAATGCTTCTTTGGATTCCTTTCTGATGAATATACTGTAGAGGCTTGTAACTCAAGGCTCAAACAACCTCCGTGTGTCCTTGTTATCGTCTGTTCACCCACCAAGGCCTGGAGGCAGCAGCTCATCCATTGTTTATTGCATTTGTTTTCAGTATTTTGAGACAAAGTTTCAGAGTTGCAACCTTGTGAAAATGTGGCTTTGAGAATATCGTCGTCTCGTTCATCTGCCTCTGACTAAGGGCAAAGTCAAGCTTCAAGAAAAGGCAAGATTTAGAAATTCTGTAGAAACAGGACGAAAGTGGTTTGAAATTTCTGAAGCAATCCGTTTAAATGACATGAACAATTCTGTTTGCAGATAAAGATCTTTGAGACTTTTGAGGCTTCAGTAGGAAGAAGGTTTTTGGCATCATTTAGGGAAAAATTCCATAATAACCTTTCAGCATATTGTAACTGAAGTGCTCTGAGAGAAAACTAGACCTCTGCTCCTCCTCGTGGCTCTGTTCTCAGACTAGGGTTGTGTATTGGCAAGAATCAGGCAATACGATACGTATCACGATACAGGCGATATATTGCGTCTCTGTAATCAAATTTTTGGAAAACTGTCTTAGAATAAAGACCACACTACCATATGTATAAAATCTGATTAAAAAAAGTTTACCTTTTTCCTGCAATCAGAACTGTGGGATTTGCATTTGCATTTATCACAGTACCTGTAAAATCCAACATCATAGCACTACTTTGAGAGGGCATATCTCTTTGATAATGCATAACAGTATCGACAGTATTGAGTTAATCTTTGCATGTAAAATATTAATTAAAAATCGATACAGTGTTTCAGAATCGATACAGTATCGCAAAACATAATATCGCGATATTCAATTTTTTCGATATGTTCTTACACCCCTATTTCAGACTTTAAAAAATCTAGCCCGTGACGGGAGACTTGGGCCAATCACAGGTCATTTCAGAGGGAGTGTTTCTACTGAGTGTTCCTATTGGCTGTGCTCCGGCTGGTGGGCGGTGCTTGGTATTTCTTCAACAGATCTCAACATGGCTGCCGGGTCACAAACTTTCTAATTTTACAGCTAAACAGTACACTACAAGATGTTTCTGAAAACATTTGAGGCGATGAAATAGGCATTACAGTAACAGAATATTGATTCATATTTGATCAGCGCTGCCTAGTTTGACCGTTTGATCAGAGTTCGCGAGTGATTGACAGCTGGCTCTGATTGGTTGTTTTCCTCCGGTCATCTTGCAGATGCCATTAGGAGCACCGGAGGACACAGAGGCACATGATTTTTTTTCAGATTACCTGTCTCATGCACTACTGTCATGATATAGTGACCGTTTTAGAAAAATAACTTTTTTTAATCAGATATGCTCCATTTCTACCTACTGCAGCTTTAAAGCAGTTTCTCAAAATCAAAATTTTGAGTGTTGGCTTTATTTGTCAACACTTTTTGTACTGAAAAGTGTAATAACGTGATGTGTCCTCCCACACAGAGGCAAATATGAATATTTTATTTAAATGATCTAAAATTAAAAATGAGGCTACATTAAAAATACTTTGTTGTGTGTTGGTCTTGGTCACAGTGGACCTCCTAGAGTAACACCAGAAGGTGGCTGCAGGGCCCAGTGTTCAAATAGAAAAAAGAAAGACTTCAATAATTGGTAGTTTTCAAATCCGGGCTGTCCTGAGTGAAGACAGTGGCTCAGTGCTTCAGTGAGCGGTAGCGATAGTGGTGTGTAGCTGCCAGATCAGACATCCACCAGTTTAAACGAACATGCCTTCCAGCAGTGTTTCAATAATCAGACTCTGCCTGCAGGATCCCGAAGCAGTCCTCTTTTTCTCATCCTCATCCATGCTGCCTGCTGAATGTCACTTTTTAATGTTTAATTACCATATATAATATAGTATAATTGATGAGATATATATAAACATAATTCTAACCTCTGTAACCATGGTGTTGCATCCTACATTTTTCTTTCTTAACCTTTCTCCTCTTTGTTGAAGACAACTGTCAGTCATTATCTTTTAATGTTTCCTCAGCTCGCAGTCTTTTTTATCTCACTATTCCCTTGCGATGGATTTTTTTTTTCCCTCCCCCAGCGGTGGGGGGTGGTGAGGGATTTTAAAAGCATCAGAAATCATTTACAGATTGCTGAGTGTACAGTTCACACCCGCCCAGTTCCTTGTGTGCAGACCTCAGAAAGGTGCAGGCAGCATATTCATGCAGTCCATCTAATTTATGGCTCTATTCAGTATTAAATATGTGTGTACGTGGGTGTGTATGTGTGTTTGCGTGTGTGTGTATGGTGTGCATGCGAACAGGTCAGTAAAAGCTCCAAATTATATCCAGATTCAAGAGCTTCTCCTATACAGTAAAATGCTGACCTGCAACTTTGTTGGTTAAAGCTCCCAAAAGCAAAGTTCATGGTCTTTTTTTATCTCTTAAGGCTGTACAGTTATCGAAAAAGTTGCCAGTTTCTTAGGTTGTAATTTACGAAACTGGAGCAGGTCTGCCGCTCCTGCTTTTTCCCCTTGTGGTGCTCGTCTGTAGTTGCATCTGTGTTTTTGAATTTGGGGTTGATATCTAAAATTATACATTTGTTCACATATGTCCTTAAGTGTAGGCACTAAGATTCTTGAGGTTGTGTTTGTCATATAGGCAAAGAAAGGGCGTTCCTGTAATGCTGCAACTTTGGCCACTGCAGCATTTCTCTTTTAATACGGGAAAGTAATTTTGTCCTAATGCCAGACTGACAGTTACAATGGATGTGCCAGGTCTGGGTTACAAATCAGTAGATGGGAGGTTGCAGCAGACTGGACCCGGCTAAAATACAGCCACTGCACCCTTATTCTGTCACTGAGTTTATTCTCCTGTTTACCAGAGGAGCCAACAGCTGGGCCGATAAACAGTGAGATTATTGTTTATGAAAGGAGGAAGGAAGGTTGTAGTGGAGTTAAGATCGCATGATACATTACCTAAACAATAGAGACGGGATCCGACAATTGGCTCACTCCACTCGTGCAACCTTGGAGTCTGTTTATCAGACTTTGTCAGAGAGGCTGTTGCCAGTTTTTCTGACCCTGTGTCTTAGTAAACATAAAAAGCCAAACCACCAACTGTAGTGGCCTCATTTTCGAGTACCGTCATAGATATCTGCTTGATTGCCAATGTCATTGTGCTTCGTTTTGTTCACCTGGATCACATCAACTAACCATTCTTTGACTTTTTAGCATTTCCAGCATTTTCATCTAATTTCACCTCTTCACTGTGTGTTGAAAGAGCAGGAAGAGACTCATTTGTTGCCTTGACAAATACACATTCACGGTGTCCTGAAAAATTACTTTTATCCAGCGTTTGGTATTTAGATTTAAATTTAAGTAATTTAAGTGATTGGCCAGATAACGCCACCATAAAGGAAAGGTCAAAACGTCCAATTTGGAAAGGCCGTATTAGTTCTCTGCCATTTGATGTTGATCAAAGTAGAAGACAACTGATGCAAGTTGTTACAGATGCAGCCAGTGGTGTCTGCAGGCTTTCAGCACCTCTCAGAATAGTGACATCAAGAACTGAACTTTTGACCGTTTTGATCTTGCCGTGTATATACATGTACATCCAATAAACACGAAACTGGCTGGCCAACACTAAAAGACTTTTCAAATCTTAACAGATGTTGAAAATGTGAGAGAGCCCTCACATAACACCATGTTATGTTAAAGGTATAATATGTATCATTTCCGCATTAAAATGTTTAAAAATGACTCTACCTATGTTAAATGTTTTTTTAATTTATATATATTTTTATTCCCGGGGAAACACGGGATACACCGGATAATGCGTCATTTTTGAACACTTGTGATGGGGCACGCTCAGAAAGTTCTTTTTAGTATGATTGTTTTGACCGCGGTTCGCCACATAACTTTAGCTAACGTTACAGTAACATTAGCTATGTGGACGGTCGACTCATCTAACGTTACGTTCCCTGCGGCTGTTTCATTAGAATGTAATGACATAACGTGAATAAACGTGACTAAATGTAACATGAATAAAACCTTTACACATTACCTCGCCTGTGAACATGATTTCTGCCTGAGTCACGTCAGATAGATTTTCATCGGCAATGGTGAAGACACCAACTCCCATGATCCCACGCTACTTCACGATGTCATCAAACTACTCCTTTTGTTATTGTTTTGATTGAGAGCCGCCTAGCAGCAGGAATTACATATTGTGTGTTTAGATTTAATAGTTTTGTTCCTATAGTGTGTGTTGAGCTACGTTTTGGCCGAAACAGCAGCACACCACACACTAACAGACTATTTCATGAACATCAAAAAACAGAAACCTCGCAAAGTCTCTCGCGATCAAACGTGACTTTAGTCTAAACAACCATGGCAGGAAGAATTAGCGATGTTAGTTTTTTCACTACTTTGTACTGAAAATTTACGAAGAAAAAAGAAAAATGATGATTCTAGTTTTGCATTAGCCCATGCATTAGCCACGGCCACCATTACTGCGGTTGTTGTCCTTCCGCTTCAGTCAGCTTGGTTCTCAATTGGTTATCGTTCTTTCCCGCATGATTGCGTCATCGGCTGTCCTCGTTGTTCCCCACCCACAACAGGATATCTTATCCGAAATATTGAACATGTTCAATATTTGCGTTTTGAAATCGTGCGGCCAGGATGGACTTCTGAGCCGATCGGGGGATGTAATAAACACTCTTAACATACCTCACACCACAGAAACATCTGGAAAGATAATCAAGGCTTTGTTGTCGGGAGGGGGGAATCTGGCCAAAATTGGCTAGATTACTGGTTGTGTGTTCCCCGCATAAAATGGCTTACTGCTGAGTGCCAAAGCAGCTCTCATGAATTACAAAATTACTGATTATCATAATAGTTAGACACATAAATTATCTTGCATTTTTGTTGACATTTAAAAATCAGCAGTTATAAAATAGATTGAGATGGAGTGCTGCTTAGAAAAACCAAATAATGTTTTCAAATGTATGATGATGAATTATAAATGATAATAATGAACTATAATGGATCTCCTAATACACCCAGAGCTCAGTCTAATTTCCGCAACAACACAAACATGCGATATTGGCTTGATTTCTCCACTTTTAAGTTTCACAATGCAATCATTTTATTGTGAAAGACCATTCCTTTCTATAGTGGTAGACTGGAGTTATTATATATATATAACACAGTATAATATCAATAATCATGTCCCAAGTAGATACACAAAGATAGTAGTTTGACAGTATTTGTCTTGGCTGATCAATGCATTTTTTTACTTGATGGGTACTGGCTTCATACAGCCTGATTCATGTTTGATCCTGTGTTTATTGGAAGCCGTTGCGCGGTACCCCCTGGACAGGCACAAACAAATAAATAACAGCCAGTTGTGTATGATTATGATTCAACTTGTCAGCGTGTGTCAGCTAGAAAAGAGAGTAGAACTCCTTTGGGTAAAAAAAATGCTTTTTTAAGAGAACAGGCGTTTTGGGATCAATATTAGGTTAATCATTTAAAAGGCAGATTTCAGTCAGGTTAATGTAGGTGAGGTAAAACCATTTCAATCTACCGGTCCTCTCGTTTATGCAACATTTCCTAGATAGTTATCAGCCCGAGGTTCTCAAAACCAGCCTGTCTATTGACATTAGATTCAACACTTAGCCTTTACTACACTGACAAAAAATCCTCCATTTTCTACTTCAAGGCACTGCACAGAGTCACAGCAATAATAATCACCTTGTCCAGCAGGCTATACGAAGTGGGTGGCTCGTGCTGAGAGAGCGAGGACCCACTTTTATATTTATGTTTTGATAGTCCTGCTCTTATCATGTCTGGGTCCCACAGTGTCCTTTCTGTGAGACACAAAATGTAGATGGCCTTAGTTTTCTGGTTCAAAGCCTAGTTTAGTCGGGGAGCAGAGCTTCACTTCATGTGTCAAAGAAATAAAAAGCTTCCACTTAACACTGTCGTGCATGACTTCATCCTGCAGATTATGCTCAACCGACTGTAAGGGTTGGTGTGTCGAAGAGAAGGGCATGCGCTGGTCTTCCCAACTGCATGTGAGCATGCGAGTGTGTGTCTGTGTCTGTATGTGTCTGATTACTCTTCGCTTAGTGTGGGAGTGTCGCTTCTGGTGCACACATGGTGATGCAAGTGTGTACATCAAAGGTGTGTGATGGGATGGTTTTAAATTTACATTTTCCTTTATAGACAGGGAGTATCATGCTTTGCTTTTATATTCCATTTACAATCACTCTGACACTGCAAACCATTTCTCCAGTGGCTTTCTGTTTGTATGTACATCAATTTGCTGCTGGTTTCATGCAGTATGTAGTACCTAAAGAAGGGGGATATATTCCAAATCAACTAGTTTATTATGCATTTCTGAAGGCGAAACATGTTAATAGCAGTTCTGAACAATATTCGAAGAAGCTGGGCAAGATGCTTCATAATTGTTAAGATAATTGTTTAAATATGGAGATAACAGCGTACACTTTTGGACGGTCTTTCCTGGAAGGCATTCGTAGTGTTGAAAATGTTTTTGCACTCAAAAATGAGTGAAATAGTTGTGTATAAAGAATGAAGAACTTTAGCGAGAAGTTCAAATCCTGCCGACTTCCACACGCCTGGCTGTTTAATCGCTGCTTAAAGTGGGCATGAATGTCAGACTGTCAATTTAGGAAAGTTGCAGAAATTGTCTGACACAGTTTGACTATCTGACAAGCAGTTTGGTTGGAGCATACTGATATCTTCGGTGTTCCTTTCTAAACCCCTGTAACTAGGCAACATTAGCAGAGTGAGTAGTCACGAGTTAAACGAGTTAGAACGAATTAAACGCAGTAATACAGTATGGAGGTGATATGGATTTTCAAAGTCTGAAACAGCAACGCTCAGCTGCATCTGAGAAGTTTACACAGATAGTTGTGCTACCCTCATGATGGATACCACCAACCAAAGATTGTCACTTTCAAATCAGCCCGTTCTGATTCCCTGGGCGTTGAATACCGATGCTTTGTCACGGCCTTCGACTTTCGATACCACCGCTCAAGGTACCCTTTAGCATCTGTATGAGACACACTTCCATTAACTACAATGTAAACCCATCCGCGGCAATATTAAATGCTAGGAAAAGTGTGCCGGGAGTGTGGAGACGTAGTTTAAAGAGCAAAAGAGACGCATTGGGCGGGCGGGATGGGAGGTGGCTGGGTCCAACAAACATGAGGCTTTTATCCAGGAGACCGCTGTACGTGTCCAGTGCGTGTCCACTTTCATGTTACAATCAACTGTTCGTTCGTTTCATTTTCACTTTACAAACATAGTAGTTCACAGTAGTCCAACCATGTAGTTTTTTCCTAAACCTAACTTAAGTTGATTTGTTGCCTAAACCTAAAGTGACGCCAAGGGGCGTTACGTGATGCCAAGGGGCGGTAATTGATGAGTTGGGTGAGAATGTGTTGTTTCAAATCGTACGTATATGTTTTAAATCATGATGAGTCTGGCGTGATATACTTGGGCATGCAACATTTTAATTCCATTTAAGAAGTTTCTGAAAAAATGAATGTTCATGTGTGAGCGAGAGGGATGGTATTTATACTAGGCTAATTAATGTATCAACAAATTTGTACTGAAACTCTGGTATCAAAATGACACCGGCATAAAAAACAATTCAAAAACTACCCTATTTTTAACGAATAGATTATAGTCTGTGTTTAAAAGTTGCGTTCAGGTTGTAACCATGTGATGTTGCTGTTTGTAATAAGAAATTCAGTTTTACAAAGTAATTTGGCCTCTATGGTCTCTGTTATTTTTTCAACTTGCATTATGTTTATTTATCTTGAACTGAAGGGCTTGATTGGTTCTAAATAGTGCAAACTGAGTGCCATAGAAATACCACTTAGTTTTTTTTCTTTTCTCTGTTTAATAACATGGAAATAGATCTTAAAAAATAAAAGTGTGGCCCGTGTCTAGACTTGTCGTACTGCTTGGAAAACATAAATGTGATATTCATGCCATATCGCCCATCCCGTGTTTGCATGCTTGATTTAGTGTTAGAGTGTGAATGAACAATATGTGTGCACTCATATGCATGATTACATGTATGCATGTCCCAAGAGCTTTCAGTGGGAGTGCTACAGGTCAACGCACTCTAACCTGTAGTGCACCTCCGATTTTCTCGAAGAGGTAAGACCTCGTGCATTAAGCAGGAGTGAAGAGAGCAGCAGTAAACAGCTATTACTATGCGTCGTCACAGTCTGGACCTGCATTACAATTACTGCCTGTATTTTGGTCCAAGTGGATCTGCTTGCCCATTAGTGTCATATATTAAAATGTGGGATACCAAAAACGCATAATTTTTCTGCAGTTAAAGAGGTCTTAATGAACCGTTTGGGTAATGAGGCGGCCAGCCATGAGGCGAGAGAGGAAACAATGGCAAACATGGCAACTGGCAGCGTCTGGCGAGTCCACTTTGTCATCAACCTGCCCTTGCCTGTCAGTAGGAATAGGCTCCATTTCCTGGTATTATCCCTGATATTATTCCCACCCTCTGTTCACTCACATCAATATTGCATAGGGTGACCACGAGCATGATATGTGCATATTATGTTTCTCTTGCTAAAAGTAAAGAACGACATAATCTAGTATGAAGGAGCTCCCAGTACATTATTTGCTTTATTCAATGTGCATCTGAGTGCTCAAATGCATTAATGTATTAACCTACAGTGCATAGGAGCTCTTTGCGTGCTTGTGGCTGTATTGGTTTAAGCCATTAGGAACCACCAGTGGAACTAAATTGACTCATCATAAACCATAATGAAATGTGTGGTGACATGTGTTAGACATGTATCATTCATGGGCATGCATCAGTTTACCAGGCTACACTAGTCATCGTCTCGCCAGCCATCATTAGCTGAGGGAAACAGAAGTTTTATCATCTCTGTGGAATATATACTAACACTGTAAACCACGCTATTTGCTTCCTGTTGGCTGTGGCGTCTTTGCGAGGCATTAACGAGGGGGGCAGTGGATTGAAGGTTAGAGAAGGAAAAGAGAGAGAGAGAGAGAGAAGAAAGCGAAACAAGCACTGCTGCCTTAACATCTATCATTAAAGTGCCCTTGAGCAAGACAGTGAATCCAAAACACGCTCAGTGGCCAACAATAAAAGATACTGGTAGGATTGTGAGTACAGAGGAAGATGTGAAATGAGAGCAAGAGACAAGTTGATGGATAGAAGATGACGAAAAGGTTTTATCATCAGTGATGACAGGATGTCATCACCCTCAGACCATTTTAAAGCACATAGATTTGCCTCAAGTAACCGTTCACATGGAAATGTAATTTTCGATGAAAGCAATGGATATTTGAATTTGAATAACGCACTGTTCCCTTTCTCAGTGCTGAAATACTTTGTTGTTTAGGATAACTACATGACTACATGGACCATCTCCGGAGTCAGGCCAAAGTGCACCCGACCCGCCTCCGAGTGGGTTGCGGTTATGTCTCACCGACTGGCGTCAGCCCGTGACAAGCACACCTACTCCCCCTCAAACAAGCATGTGTTGTGAGACTCAACTCATGTCTGTGCAGGAGACCAGAGAGAAAGATGTTTCTAAAAAGTCTCTGTGTGTTCAGCTCTCAGTAGTTTTGTAGCTTCTAACTGAATCTTTGCGGTTTGAAGTTTAGCTTCTCTCCTGCGTCCCCATCTGTACTTTCAGATACTGTATCTGTTTTATTTTACTGTCATGTTCACTTTCAGCTGTACAGAAAGTTATGTTCAGTTGCTGTTGATGAAAATCCAACATTTCCTGATTTTGCTGCTTCATAAAAGCACAAAAGCTTTTAAATAACAAAATAACTTCACTTTTATTGTGAAATGAAATGGGTTCATCACCGAATTAGCTGAGCTTTGTTAGGGGCTATTCCTCAATAATTTTTTTTTTTTTACTAATACTGCAGGGAGGAAGATTACAAGCAGCAAAAATAATGGGGGACTTTTATTGTGAAGAATATAGGAAATGAAACGTGTTTATCCACCGTTTTACAGCCATGGTTATACACACCTTCAAGCGGGTAGCCCTGTTGTAATGGAGATGCAAATCCCTGCTGTGCTGGGCTGACGCACTGAGTCAAACTGAGTAAAGCCTGCACATGTGTACGGAAAAGGAGCTAAAGACTCCACAAGCCTGAGAACTTCATTTCTGTGAGCTGTTGCTCATTTGGTGTAGCAGAGTTTCAACACACCACAGACTCTGGGTTCCCAAATGAGCCAATTTAACGCCAACCAGCTTTCAGCTGATCTCAAATTATATGCTTGTTTTCCCCCCAAATTATCAAGCCCATTTTACACTGCTACCAGGATACTATTACTTGATAAATGTGGTATTGTAAGAATAGACACAGTTTCAAACCAAAAATATGATCCATATTTGCTTAGGGGCTTGTGGTAATGAATATGTAAAAATAGATGCACTTGTGTCACTTCACACCAGGATGATTTTGTCAGTATATAATCACCTCTGTGGCTCTGAGCAGTGTTGTGACGAAAATTCAAATGTTTCCCGAATCAGTGTCTTCTCCTTGCTGTTCAGTATTTCCAAAAGCACCTTATTCAACATTTAGTATACGAGACATCTCCAGACTTAATCTAGCTATTATGTTGCACAGCATTAGCAATCAAATCATAATTATGAATTTGTAATACCTGGCAAGTATTAACTACGAGAGAGCAATTCCCACAATCCTCTGCTGAATAGTTAGGCATAAGACATGCACGGAAGTCAAATCTTAATTTGCCTCCCTTGAGCATCTGTGTTCATGACAGATTTGTCTAAAAAATTAATTCTATTGACTTCATATCTGTCAATAAGTCTTTATAAGGTCTTCAGGGGGATTCTACACATGGCAAGGCAAGTTTACGTATATAGCACCTTTGAACAACAAGGCAATTCAGAGTGCTTTACATAAGACAGAAAGGCATTAAGAAAAGACATAAAGGAAACTCAAGGCAACACAGTAGAGTTATTCTGCCCTGTGGTCACATACTGTGTGATGGATGACTTTACGAGTTAGCTACCGCTAGAGCCTCAGCTGTCGTTCATCCATAAAAACAATGCAGGTATTCCTACTTTATTTGATAAATAACATCTGTGTACTTCAGGTCATCTTTGATCTGTCTTTGAAGAGAGAGAGCGAAAAGAGCCAAACAATGGCAAAGAGGCAAGATATTTCTCTTCTGAAGAGATGACACAAATCTGACAGGACACAGGGGAGGAAAACAAAGAATAAGCAGGAACTCAGCAGCAGCTGAGAAGCTCTGGAGAGAAGAGGATGGGGAGAAGATGGTTGAAAAGAGATGTAGTTGTTCGGTCAAAAGAGGGCCAGAGCCGGATGCATTGAACTATAGTTGTTCTCCATTCACTATACCAAGTCAAGTTGTGAGTAACCTTCCGTCATTACAAATTTGTTCTGGCAATATATGTTTTGGAGAAGATGTTGTTGCGGTCTGGATTACATTCACCTAAAGGTCCAGTGTGTAGTATCTGGCGGTATCTAGAGGTGAGGTTAGGAGATTGCAACCAACTGAAGCCTCTCCCGTGTGCCAGGCGTGTTGGAGAGCTACGGTGGCCAACGCAAAAACGTGAATGGCCCTCTCTAGAGTTGTTGTAAGAGTAGAGTGTGTATGTACCTGGGAAGTGAGTGGTGAAGCAAGAGAGAGAGAGGCGTCGATGGGAGCGAGTAGCATTATCAACTCCGGCTCAAGCAGGAAAAGTCAACAGAGTTTGGTTTGTCCATTCTGGGCTACTGTTGAAACATGGCGGTGCAACATAGTGGACTCCGTGGAGAGGACCCGCTCCCTATGCATATGATATAAATGGCTCATTCTAAGCTAACGAACACGCAACAAGTTTTATTTTCCGGTGATTATACACTAAAGAAAAGTTATGAATATTATATTGAATTTGTGCCAATAGATGCCCCGAAATGTTACACAGTGTTCCTTTAACATCATTTTGTTTCACTGCAGGAAGTGTTTCACCCAGGGAAACATGTCTGGTCTGTTTCGATGGTTGGGCGTATGAAGCATATTACTTTGACATCCGAAAACTGGGGTTTACATCCCATGTCCCAGGTGGTTAGGGTTACTTAATAAGGGAAAGACATTGAAAAACTCAATGTGATCAAACTACACAATATTTTTAACTTTTGAGTTGTGCGTCAGATTACGCCAGAGGTCCTCAAATTGTGAGGCTAAGGGGTGCTAAAGGGAGACATGAGGCAAAGATACTGCTTGAAGGGAAAGGGTCAGGTGCCCCAGTGTTCTAAAACCAAAAGGAAATTAGTTATTGCAGTTCGGCCATTGATTTGTCTCGCTTATCAACGCGATCAGCAGCTGGAGCTGCAGCATTGGATGTGACACACAGCTCATGGAGACAATTAAGGTACTTTAAAACCATCTGTGCTCTTTTGGGTCAGTGACATGGAATATGACATACTGTAGAAGCTTTCAAAATAATACAAACATGCAAGTCTTTTTGTCAGATCATTGTGAAGTGTCCCAGATGCTGCATTGATTGTCCCACTATGACAAACTGCATGAGATAAAATTGTCACATCAGACGCTTGTTTTCATTCCTGACGCCCCAAGTCTTGGTGGAAGAGCCATTATCAGGCAAATTGTTCCGTCTGATCTCAGCATTAAAAGGTGATGGGACACTTTGACTGTTTCAGTATATAGGCCAAGTGCTTTGAGTGTCCAATCATTACCATAAGATATCAAACATGCCTTAGTTTCCAGGGACATATATTGTAGGAAAAGCAAATGAAACATGTTTTGCAGATGAATAAACACTCCATAGTTATTGATGTAGAACATAATGCAGGCAGTTTAATTACCTTTACTAAATGTATTAGCTAATACAAATAGTTTTATATTGTTCAGAGGGGCAGAAAATGTTTTGGCATGTTGCTCCTCTCATTGTTTGTGCACAATTTTAGAAAAATTAGTAATGCTTTGTGAGCAATAAGCAGTGTTGGTGGGACACTGAA
Organism: Sebastes umbrosus; assembly: GCF_015220745.1. Lineage (NCBI taxonomy): Eukaryota > Metazoa > Chordata > Actinopteri > Perciformes > Sebastidae > Sebastes > Sebastes umbrosus. The sequence continues at coordinate 16,221,871 of NC_051269.1, forward strand.
AATGAAGTGGCTAAAATGAATGGATCTGCCAGACAGAATAGGGGAATGTGATTGAATTTCCCTCTTTGGCTGCTGCTGATATGCAGACCATATTGAATTGTATTCCCTTATTTGTACTCCAACACTTAATTACTAGAAGTAGATAGGTTTCCGCATTAGGATTTTGGCTGTCCACCAGATGAACCTTTAAAACACCAGCACTGAGCGGTGGGACTGTCTCCTAAACTACTTGGTTTAATTTAAACCTTACTCCCACACTGGCTGTCATTGCTCTGGAACTGATAAACAATAAAAATGATATATGCTGAGACAGACTGTGGAAGTCCTCTCTGCATTTCTGCTGCACTGGGACAACAGACACCATGGGCTCTGTGTCCTGACAGAGGAAGGCATGTGTTAGACAGCATGGCACACGGGCGTCATTAATATCTCAGTGTCTGCTGGAACTATTGAGCGTCAGGTAGTGAAAATGTGATCCAGCACTCTCGCACCCAACGCACACGTCAATAGCACTTCACCCAATACACTTGGGGGGAAATATGAGTCTCCCATTCTCTGCAAAGACACCATAATAGGCAATTAGACAGCTCATCTGGTAGAAGCAAAACACAGTTGATGAAAGGGAATGGAGCATTTAGAGGGTGACTAATTAACACTAGATCTGGAATGGAGCCAATGACATGTTTCTGTTTCCTGTGTATTGAACTCTTGCAGCTGATAAGTGGGTATGTGGATGGCAAATTGCAGCTTTGAAAAAGTGGCTTGTATTACATTTCATTGAACCCTCTCCCGCTATTGTTGTTAATCGTGTTGTGTGTTGAGCAGGTAATGAAGTTTGTGGTGCTGAAGAGTGCAGTCATCCATCCTAATGATAGTGTTCTTGGTGTGCTTCACATGTTATTGTCTCTCACTTAGTTGAGGGAAATAGGTTTCCCAATAGGTCAGTGTAAAACAAGCTGACGGCCAAACACATTAGAGTGTGTTTGTGGGTGCATTTAGAAAGGGTGTGGAGATATGACAGCATGATCAATGTGATCTGTTCAATAATAATAATAACAGTTGTAATAAGAGCTAACCCATATGTGTTTACAGAACAAATACACAATGATTGAACTGAGCTCCTGAGATGGTTTGCATTATACACTTTGTTTAACCCACAACTTACACAATAAGTATCTCTTCTTTGCTCCATAAGCAAGGCAGTAAAGCCTGTAACGAAATTCCACACCCACAAACAGTTGCACATGGATAAAACTATTAAAATACTGTAGCTCAGACATCCGACTTCCCTCCAGGGTTGCCTGCGCCTTAGCTGGTCCTCAAAGCATGCATCATTAGCCACCTAGGACCAGATTTACCTCATGTCCCTGTAATTAGAATCCAGCCTCTCCAGCAGAGATACGACCAGGAGCTTACTCTGTTTGGATGTTTACTTACCATGCAGTTGAAGCTCCTACTGTACAGTATCCTCTCTCAGACTTGGGGTGGTTCTGAACGTGACTCAACGCACCCAATTCAACTGTTATCAGGCCATTAAATAGGCATTATCGGTTGCTATAAGCCCCATAGATGTGGGTCAATAGGGGACTACTACGTTGTAAAACTGAAAGCAAAACTTTAAAGCAACACGTTAAAAAATGTAAAACTGAACGAAACAATACGTTTTTAACACAAAAAAGGCTTCTTTAGGTTAAGGCAAAAAAAAACGTTGTGTTTTGGCTTAAAATAACTTAAAAAAATAAAAGTGAAAGTGGAATTTAAAGCTTGTGAATACAGCTACAGCTACACTTGTTGGTTTCACATGGGATATGAACCCTGGTCTCCTGGGTGAAAACCCTGTGCTTTGTGTCCCATCAATCTGGTTCAGGTTACAAATATCTCTGGAAGAGGTTCATATAGTTACGAACCGTGTATGAGACCAGCCTGAACCTAATAATGGTTGTAGTAGGCCCCTATTGACCCACATCTATGGTGCCTATAGTGACCGATAACATCTATTTAATAGCCTGCCAACAGTCTAATCGACTGTTCAACAAGTCCTTACATGAACCAACATTTTTTAATTTCCCAGATGAGAGGGACAAAGAACAGGTTGTGTCACAAACCCATATAGGGTGAGGGTCAGTTCACATCAATTATATAACAAAAAAGAAAATCTGTTGCAGGTTGTCTTCTGGGCATGTGGGGCTCCTAATGTTTCGCAGCGTAATGAAAATGTTCAGTCACACTTAAAGTGAAATGAAAACCTCACTCTCAAAGCGTGTATGTTGGTCCTCAGGACTACTGATATGCTGCAGAGCGTTAAAGGTGGTGAAGGTTGAGCTGTAACTACAGTTCCTAAACCAGACATTAAAGAAAGGAATTCAAGCTTTTTGTTATTGCTGAAGGAAATCAAATTTCAATATTTAACTTTTTCTCTTTATTTTGATAAAGACCGTGAGAGGAATGTTCAAACCCACCAGGATTAAAACTCTTTCTTGCTTTCTCATATATTCTGCAACAAACTTCTATCTTTAAACATGCCTCGCCTCTTTTGTTTTAGCTTTATGAAAACATAAGGGGCCATTCGCATGCTGCGTTTTTTTGCGCCCTCAAATCCATTGTTGTCAATTTAGACGCCGTTGCGGCATGCAAGTGCCTACTTTTCAGGGCGTGACGATTTAGCCCCAAGATAAAAATAGTTCAACTTTTAGAGCTAGGGATGCTAATTTTGAAAAATGTTCTCAACCGATAGCTGACCCTCGTTAACTGATTATTAACCGTTAACCGACAAACAGTGTATGTATTTGTGCTACGTTAGCAGCTCTAGCATTGCCGGTGGCTTTTTGCTCGCTGCCGCCACACACATGGTCTGTCAGCCCAACGTAACTTTAACGAGTGTCCGATAGACCGTGTGTGTGGCGGCGGTGAGTGTGAGGTTGTTGGTGGCATTATAGCTGTGAACATAGGTGTAGCAGTGTGTGTACAGTTTATTTGTCGGTGAATAAATGCTACAACTCCTCCGCTCCGTGCCGCTCAAGCGAGCTCGAGAGACCCGAGCCAACTTCCTGTATTCTACAACTCCGGCTCAGACTCTTAAGGTGGGCTTTTAAGATGGACCAGCTTTTCTCCTTAAAGTGATTAATATTTGTTTTAACCGTTTTAACCGATAGCGTTAATCGGTTAAAATGCTTAATGTCGGTTAACAGTTAAACGGTTAATTATTAACATCCCTATTTAGAACGCATCAACACGCACTGCAAGTCATATGACGAGGAACAACCAATCACAGCTAGTAGATATCAGATATCAGCACCTACGGTGCAGGGCTACCCAGAGCTTTACGATCTGTCCCATGGACTATTTTACTTGTTTCACCCTTTCTGTCTGAGGACGTCACAACATCCGGTGGAAAGGTGAGCCAAACTGACAGACAAATCGAGCAGCAGCAAATCTACTCTGAGGGATTTACGATGCTGGACTTCATCATCATCTTCCTTTATATCTATGTCCTGCTTTCATTCATTCCTTTCTTTTAGACCTTCTTTCTCTCCTCTCTGCCCTTCTTTCTTATCTTCCATTCTTTTTAACCTCTCATTTCTGCTTTACCAGGGAGGAAGCATCACTTCTTCCATCCATTTTTTTCCCTCTTTTCCTTCCTTACTTCCTTTCCTCCTTTCCTTCTTTCCTTCCCCATTCTCACTAATCTTCCCTCTTATAACATCCCCTTTTCATTTCTTTATCTCTCTTTTTCTTTCTTTGTCCCTTCCCTCTCCCCTCCCTCCTTCAATTCTTTCGTTGTTCCTTCTTTTTTCTTTCTTACGACGTACTTGTAACACTCCCACTCTTCCTCTAGTTAATGCTCCTTCAGCTGCTCTTTCTTTTACAGCTTCTCAAGCAGTAACTCTCAGCTCTCAGCAATCATGCTGCATTTTTCCAGAAAATGCACTTTCTAGTTTGTTACATTCTTTTTGATATTTCTTCCCCTTCATTTCCTCTCTCTTTCTTCTTTGCCCTTGATGCGGACATACAGTTGCTTACTCGCAGTAGATTATTATAGTAAATTGTGCTGTGCTGGTGTTGTTGTGGCTGTCTGACACATTTTAGCACCATTAGTGTGCCAAAAAAAGAGAGGAAATATTAATTGATCATTCATTTACAGTGATATTACCTTGTGTTCTTCTTATACCTGGAAGAAGGGGCACTTCTCAGTTGTACTATTGTATTACAGTATGTAATGCTTTGTCAGTATTATAAAGTCACCATATAAACATGTTCTCTTGGATTCTTTTGTGACGGAGTTGTAATATGTAACCAACCTATTTCACATTTGAACAGATTATGAATTAGCATGAAAGCATCATTTTGTTGTGGCACACGTGCAACATCATAATTTCCATCACATGGTGAAAAACTGAAAGGAAAGACAGGACAGACATAAATCACAATCCCTCAAAAGAAAGAAGGGATTATGGTTTTCATTTGGACAAATAGCTTTTCTTCTGTTTAATACATTGTGTTGCAAATGAACAAATAATGAACACAGGCCAAACAATAAGCCTATTGTTGGAATGTGTTAATTCTGTACTCTGCTCCAAGGTCAGATTTGTGCGCCGCAGCGTCTCGCGTACAGTACAATTTATTTTCCATGTTTTCAGCATTTATCAACCGACCACACTGAAGCCTATGCATTCAAACTGGATGATTATATTGCCGTGTATGGATTAGAGAGAGAGAGACAGATAATTTGCTTGTGTGTTTGTGTGTTTGTTTGTGTGTGTGTGTGAGAGAGAGAGAGACACAGTGAGCTGCAACGATTCTATATGTATGGCGATGCAACTGTGTGTCAAAAAAGCAATCTAAGATTATATCGAAAAGGCCAAAGAAAAGAAAAAAACAATATTCTCACAGCAGGGCGTATACTGTATATACATAGTGTGGTTTATGGTGATGCAGTTGGCTTGCCCGTAGCCCTGGCTGGGATGATGATGAGGTGCAAATCTAAAAGCCATTACACCTCCCTATGAGTTCTATTATCACCGCTGACTGATAATTGCATTGGGCTGTGGTGCTACGAGAGCGACAGCCCGGTGCTGGTGCTTTTCTTTATGGCGCGGCCCGATATGATCTTCGGGCGCACTGGTGCGAAAACTCCGGACTTTTTATGGTGTCCTTTTGTGTCACACGGGCCAGACGGAGCTGAGACTGAGAGATTAGGAATATGAAGAAAAGGGAGAAGAAGTTAATGTTAATTAACAGAGAAGAATGAAGGAGGGGAGAGTAAAATCAAATCTCATTTATGAGGATATTTACTGGTCCTCTGCTCTCGTTTTTATTCATCCTTTTCTTTAAAAAAAAGAAAAAAGAAGAGAATAATGAGGCTGGTTTTACTATTAAAGGGATGATGGGTCACGCAAGGACGGCTGAGTGGAGATAGGTGAACTGGAATGACATCTCACCCATACCATCACTAATTTAATGCTGTTATTACTGATGTAAGTGGATTTTCATCTCTCAATTTGCATTCCAACATTCAGTCATTGATATTTAACTTTAGAAGAGCTTGGCTAAAAAGGCTCCCAAAGGAGAAGTCTGTTGGTTTCAATGGGGATTTTCATTCTCTAACAAAAATAATGAGGCAGCTGTTGCCAAGAGGTGAGGATAATAAGCTTGTGGTCACTGGTGAGATCTTTTAGTCTGGCTGGGAAACTCCTGGCTGGAGAGAAGAGACAACAATCCATTAACTGATCAACTACCACTGAGATGCCTCAGAGCAAGGCACTAAACTTAATTAATGCCAGCAGAGCTGCTCACCAGCATAAGGCTGTTGTTGCATTAGGAAGCTCCTAGGTGTGCCTGTGCTTCCCGGTCGCACCAAAAGGCGAATGAATGACATGATAATGCATAAGGCAAAAGCGTGTAAGAAGAACGGCATTCTTACTTTTGGCGTGTCATTTGTACGTTATGTAGTCTGTACTGACTACAGTGTAAATGCATCAGCGTGAATATGCTACGCTCAGAGCTAGTGGCGTAGAATAAAAAGTGCGAAAGACTGCTTATGATGGAGGGGAGGTGGATGGATCCAACATGCACAGGACTTTCAACCAGGAGCCCTGTGTTCGAAGCCGGTGTTTGGTTTTGTAAGTTACGTTAGTGATGTTTGTCATGTGTTTTCCGAACTTATATTAAGGCCAACCTTGACGTTTTTCGAACTAAGCTGTTTTGTTGCCCCCTGCTGGTACTGCACCTTCATACACGTGTGTAATATTCACACCTCTGTGAGGCAAAACGTGACCCTGACATGCTATCCTCTGGTGGACATGCAAGTCTATGTGTGATATGCGTGAAATCAGACTGGCCTGTGTGTTACTGCATAAAATGAAGGGTTTTGCAAACATAGTTGTCAGGACCTTTTTAGATCCATTGTCTTTGGATCATGTTAATCATTTACTGCCAAAGAGAGACATTATAAATGGAGCATGCAATAGCTTCCGTGGAGGACTGTGTTAGTCTCGAGGGGGGTACATGAAGGGGCAAGGGAGAAAAGCTGAATACACTCAACTCGACTTCGGCTTAAACTAACCTGACTTGCAGCAAGTCGTTGACTCACTTTGGTGAGGTTTTGCAGTAACGACGATAGAGAAGATTTCAAGATTTGTGCCTCTCATGCAGCGGTGCGTTAGCTGCAGTGTATGAGCAAAACAGACAACTGATGTCCCCAGTTCACCCGCCAGTAGAGCTACTGTAGCAGCCACGTTGCTGCGTGGAAGTGTCTAGGACATTCCCAGTAAAAGTCTCCAGCGCACATTTAGTTTAGTCAAGCAGGTTGTCAGCTGTTAGTCTGCCCGGCGTAACTTTAGCGAGTGTCCGAGAAACAGTGTGTGTATTTGTGCTACGTTAACAGCTCTGGCGTCTGTCAGCGCGGCGTAACTTTAGCGAGTGTCCGACAGACCGTGTGTGTGTTTGCGGTGAGTGTGAGGTTGTAGGGTGTAGCAATGTGTGTACAGTTTATTTGTCGGTGAATAAATGCTACAACTCCTATGCTCAAGCGAGCTCTGAGAGACCAGAGACCAGAGCCAACTTCCTGTATCGTATCCTGTATCGTTAAACGGTTCATTATTAACATCCCTAAACGACGACTAAACGAGCAGTGGAGTAGTAACTTTACAAGGCACATATGTACATGAGCCAAATGGAACAACTTCATCCACACACTCTTGTCACAGTGGAGGAAAGCACATTGCTATCGCCAGATGAGAGAGAGACAACTTTGTTTGGCTCATTTTCTGTAAGCAGTATGGCGTTGGAGCATGGTGGAATTAGCAACATAGCTAGCTAGCTAGCGGACAGCTGGCTGGTTAGCTCTTGGGCTGGTTCCACCAGGCTTTGGTGCTGTACTGATTATGGAAAATGAGCCGAACAGCGGGCTGGTGGCCAGCGACAGCGCCAAGTCTAAACGGTCCCTCCGCCTGGGGACAAGCTACCTAGCTAACCAGCCAGCCAGCTGTCTCCTGGAGCTGCGTCCGTTCTCCTCCCGGCGAGCTGCGACCTCACTTTACTGCCCCACTGACCTGACGTGGGTTCTGTTGTCACCATAACAACTGACAACATTTTCTTTTGTGCTAGTCAAATTACCACAGCAACCTGTTCAATGACCCTTCTACTCCTATTTTATGTCCATGGATGCGCTCAATCGCTTTCATAGCCACAGATGTTGGGTAAGAGGTCTGAAGTTATTGAGGCAGGTGATTTTTGAAGACTTTGGTACAGGGATGATGGTGGAGAGTTTGAAGCTCTGAGGGACTGCACGCTGGCTTAGAGAGGTGTTGAGTATGTTGTAAAAACACCGGGGCCTATTGAGCTGCACACTAGCTCAGCAGAGCAGGACTGATGCCATCCAGCCCTGCTGCTCTCCTGATGTTGAGCTTCTTGAATGCAGCTCTCACCGCATCCTCCTGGACGCAAAAAGGGTGGCATTGGGGTGGGGGGTAACAACTGGTTTGCATATTATAATAGCTTTGTCTATATTCCCGTTTCTGTCTTTTCATGTGTGTCACTACCTCTGTTTTGTGTACTGCCCTTTGCACCGATAAAAAAAAAAAGAAAATGTTTATTTGCATGTGGCTGTTCTCACGCAGCTGAAAGGACGGCTCAGTAGCATCATCAGTCACATTTACATAGATCTGGTAAAGCAGTCCCAAGCTCATCTCCCTCTCCTTTGAGCTTTGAAAAAAAAGATGCATCTGCAATTATTTTGCTTCTCTCCTGCCTCATCATTACCTCAGAGACCTCCTTCTATATCTCCCTCTGGTTTCGTCTCAGTTGTCCATCAAAAGCTCCGCTTTGATATTCATGTGGCTGCACGATTGAGATGCAAAAGAGATAGCTGCAAGGTCCAAGGTCATCTTCTTCTCCTTCGCTGTTTCCTTTTCACCTCTTGCACCTTTTCATCCTTACCTCCCCCCCCCGTTTTCCCTGCCTTGATTCATCATCTCTGCTGCTTCTTTGAGTTACATGACTGAGTTTGTGTCTGCATCGCAAAAACGTCTTTATGTGATTCGCATAATAATCATCAGTTTTAACCACAGAACACATCATGACATGCTCTCAGGTCAGCTTGAGCTTGGTGAATGAAGGAAGGAAGGGAAGAAGTTAAGATCATCTTTTTCTTTTGCTCGTCTTACACAATGTTTACTTTATGAAGTGTTACATTCTGCATATAACGTCCCATCCAGACACATCCTTGCTCTTTTGGTAAGTTCCTGTCGAAGTGATTCAAAGCCCCACCATTTGTCAGGTTACAAAAACGTTGTGTGCGTGTTAGCCTGCAGCCACCGCTGATCTGGTGTAAAGAGTTTGTAATTTGCCCTTCAGGATGAGTTAAACCTACTTCTAATTCTTGAACTTGTGTGAGACTGGATGGAAGAAAGTTTTTGACCCTCTGAGAAAAGAACAAATTTGAGAAAGAATTCGGGCGAAGCCACTTGATCCGGCTTTACTGTGGATTTGTGATTTTCTTCCTGCAGACTGAACTAAACTGACCCCTTTTTTGCCTCTCTGAGGGGGTACCGTAATACACCTTTTGTTCAGTTTGTCACATATCTTTTCGTACCTCCTCATTATTATGACAGCGAGAAGATGGTGATATGTCTTGGCTCATGTTTCTGTAATTCCTGTCTCAAACTGTTAGCTTACACACATGCTGCTGGGAATACATCTCAGACACACACATGCCCACTCATCTGTTCACACACGCACACATTAAAACAGATACTCCCATCACGCAGTGCTAGTAAACTGTGATGCAGCCACGGCCTTTTGATACCTAGCGCCTCAGAGTTGTAGGAGGACAAGCTGTGCGGACCTCTGAAACGTGTTCGCCCCCCACCCTCCCGGCCACAGCATTTGCACCGCTGACCTTTTCAGACAGGCATGCTTGTGCGCAGCCCCGGCCAGGTCTGTAAAGCCAAAGCCAATATCCAGTGATTTATTTCATTTGACTGCTCGAGTACATCCTCTCGGCTGAACCTCGCCGCCTTAGGCAAAGATAAAGTTGCAGCCTGAGCCCTGGGGGGGGGGGGAATGCCGCGAATGTCCCCCATCATCAGCTCTCAGCCACTGTCACATCTCCACCCTGCACGGAGAAACAACACAGGGCAGGGATCAGCATTAAGAGGTTACATGTGGCTTGTGTCCTGTATACGCTTCACGCTGGGCTTGTGGAGTATGGCCAGACACGTTGACTGAGCCACTTAAAATGGCAAAGCAGGCAATAAGAAAAGCAGTACAGTGGTCAGTATGGGTGGGAAAAAAATATATTCACCAATGTATCGCGATTTTTTTTTTGTTGCCAGAATCAATATAATGGCTGCATGTCTATGCGGAGGTAGAAGGAAGTTACCGCTTTGGTTATTGTAGTCTGAGTAACGTGACGTCATATTCGTTTCAAGACCAAACCGAAGTGAGGAAGCAGAAAACGACGGAGGGTCCGCCGTCGGTGGGTATACATCCGGCACCCTCACATGTTAAATCCAAAGTGGTAAACACAACACATACAGTAAAGTATGGAAACACTTTGGGTTTCACACATTGCCAGGAAGAGCTAGACATCACGGCTAAAGCTGCATGCTAACTCTTCATGGACAGGAAACATTATCGCATTGCGGTAACGTGCGGTCAAGCCAGCCGTCGCTCGCATCTCTGTAGTCAAATGCAGCCGACGCTAAATGCATTCAAACAGCCCCGATGGAGCTGACCATGGATGTATAAAGAGAATGAAGCTGACAGTAAGAGCTAGCGACAGATTTCTTGTTTTCAAAATAAGGTGTTAACAAAGGGAACTGTATATACAAAATGCATATATAGAAATAAGATTGATTGGATTATATTCACCAGAAGTATAAAACATTACATGTAACTTATAAATTAAAAAGAAAATACCACTAATTTACGAGGGAAATGTTTTTATTCTTTCATTTTTTTAGTTGCTGGAAGAAATTTAATAAATATTGCCTGACAATTATTATTTTTGTTATTGATATTTGACTTCAGGACATCTCTGACTACATACATGTTGAATATCAAACATTTTTACTATATCAATTTAGATATTTTCCAAAGTAAAAGTCTCTAGAAGTGTATGATTCCACTTTTTCCCATGGTCTAGTGTTAAAAAAGTTAACAAAAACCGCAATAAATCATAATATCGAATCGATCAATACTTGTAGAATCACAATATTTAAGGCACCCAAGTATCATGATAGTATCAAATTGGGAGATAGTTGTATCGTCCCAGCACTAGTGGTCAGTATGTAGGCTTCTGTTGGACAACCGGGCCGTATCTTGGGGGCTAAAACCCTGCTGGCTTTCTGTTACAGTGAACAGGAGTGGCAGAGGAAAGAAGCAGGAGGGAGAGGAGGCTGGAAATGGGCTTTGGAGGACATGGACCTATAGAGCCTTGCCTGCAGCAAGAGCATTTGGTATTCACCCTCCGAGGGTTGTGTCAGCAAACTCTCAGAGGTCAGCATGATAAAGCGCATCCCTCCCACACACTCTCTAAGATTGGATTAATATCACAAAGTTTTTCAAAGAGAAGACTTTGGAGTGTCATGTTTATACATGTTTGTATCAGCACACATTTCATGGTTTTGTTTAGAAAAACAAAAAAACGCTAGTGTGATAATTTTCAGTAATGATTAGTGTTGACATTTTGCAAGTGCATGTTTTTAAAAGCAAAAAGATGTAGCCCCATAAGATGACATGGTGGTGATTACAGTTTCTATGATGCAAAAGTGCTCAGCCATTACATTTATGTATTGCATGCTGAGCAAGAAACAAGGGCCAGAAATAAAGGACACGAGTTAGATCAGAGTTTATCTTTATACATAAATATTTATGGCTATACATAAACAGTGATGAGTGATAATATGTCTCTGTTACAGCGTATTTAAGAGCAACCATTAGCTTCATCTATCACAAGGCAGATATGTTTGAAATGAGGCATCTGGTAGAAAGTAGGGAATGTGCTCCCAAGCTCTAATTGTTCCCACTGATCTGGAACACACCTCATTTCAACAATAACACTTGCAAAGAGCACTGTTGCTAATGCTTTGCTGTCATTAAATATAGTTTACTTACTTTTTGTTTATGACTTTTGAGAGTTTTGCCTCTCCTGACAGAAAAGAAAGAACATCTTGTCATCGGTCGCACAACTGTCCATAAAAAAACGGGAAGAAAATTCTCATTTCACCGCTCGTCTTCCATCAGGTAAGGTGTGATGAGAGCCCTTGTTCCTTTAAATGAATGTGTCACGCACACAACATGTGTCAGTCCGTCTGGTGCAGCTTATATTGAGCAGTGTGTGAATCCTCTCTAAACCTCTAACAAATCTGAGTGGTGGCCTTTATTTGTTGAATGGTTAGGTGGCGTTAAAGACCATGTCGTGCTGTCTCCTGTTATTTATAATGATACAGGGACTGATGATGGGGAAGACTTGTGTTATAATAATTCAATTCAATTCAATTTATTTTTAAAGAGCGTCAAATCATAACAGAAGTTATCTCGAGACGATGCCTCTGATTGGAGGAGGAGTAAACATCTGTAACCAATCTCCAATGCATGGTTCTATGATACTGCCAAGAATTTAGATTGTGTGGTTTTGGGCAAGCATTGTAATTTCAGTGTGAATTTGAATTAGGGCTGTCAATTGATTCAAATATTTAATCGCATGATTGTCCAGTTCATCACGATTAATCGCAAATTAATCACACATTTTTTATCTGTTCAAAATGTACCTTAGAGGGAGATTGTCAAGTATTTAGTACTCTTGTCAACATGGGAGTGGGCAAATGTGATTGCTTTATGCAAATGTATGTATATATTTATTATTGGAAATCAATTAACAACACAAAACAATGACAAATATTGTCCAATATGCTCAAATCATAACATTTCAAACTCAAGCCCAACAGGCAACAACAGCTGTCAGTGTGTCAGTGTGCTGACTTGACTATAACTTGCCCAAAACTGCATGTGATTATCATAAAGTGGGCATGTCTCACATTCAGATTCACATATCTTGAGGTCAGAGGTCAAGGGACCTCTTTGAAAATGGCCATGACAGTATTTCCTCACCAAAATTTAGCGTAGGTTTAGAGCGTTATTTAACCTCCTTCGCGACAAGCTAGTATGACATGGCACCAATAGATTCATTAGGTTTTCTAGTTTCATAAGATGCCAGTATCTTCACTCTAGCTTTAAATCTGAGCCCACTACAACCTCTGAAATATCTATTGTGTTAATGCGTTAAAGAAATTAGGGGCGTTAAAACGATTTTGCGTTAATGCATTATTGTTGCGTTATTGTTGACAGCCCTAATTTTAATATAATAATAATGAGAAGAAAAAGAAGAAGAAAAAGAAAAAGAAAAAGAAAAAGAAGAAGAAGAAGAAGAAGAAGAAACTTTATTTGTATAGCACCTTTCATACAAGAAATGCAGCACTGGAAGTGCTTTACAATGAGGAAATATAGAGGTAGAATGGACATAAAAATAGGGAAAATAAGATGGAAAGTAAAACACACTTGATAAAATAAAAATAAGGTATATAATAAAATGAGGTGAAATTGAATGCATAACATAAAATGGAAAATAAAACCTACTGAACAATAATAATATTAAAATCAGTACCAGCAGCATCTCCAACTTCTACTCTCTTCTTATCTTTTCTACATCAGTGGTGGTGATTTGAATTTTTAAGACCAAAACTCTGGCAGTATTTTGCCTCCAGTGTGCTCTCTACCAATCGTGAATGCTTGCAACTCATCACTATAGTTTTTTTTTCCCTTGTTATTTTCTTTTACCAAGCTTAAAAGACATCCACCTACAATGAAATCTGTAATGAATTATAAAAAGGCGAACTCTGGCCCCAACAGCTTTTTGAAATTTCCACTTGTCTGAATTGCAATTTCAATATTCTTTTCATTACGGCACACAATGTTGTACAAAGATAGATGGCTTTGACGAAGGTAATTGAGCTGACCTATTATTGAAAGGAAAGTGGCAAACTGCTTCCTCTAGTTGAGTGCAAGAGACACATCTCTGCTTGCTTTTAAGGCCCCCAGGCAGCAGAGAGGACACTAGAGAAATGCCAAGGAGCTGCTGTGGTTAGCCCTGTCTCTCAACTCCTCTCTCCTCCACTCTGCTGCTCTCCCACTGTTGTCACAATTCACCCTTTTTTTTTCTCCAACCTGACATTACATCTTGCCTTGTTTTTCTCTCTTCATTCTCTTTTTCCCCTTTTATTTTAACTCAGTAGTGATAAAGGCAGGAGGGCATTACATCAAATCTCATATGCTATCACATCTTTTTTTCATGCATTGCTGGTGCAATGAGAGTTGGGGCGAAGCAAAAGAGGAGTGGGAAGAAATGGGTAGTGGGTAGGTATCGCACTACGCGAATGAGGAGAATTGCCAAAGACAAGACATAACGAAAGCAAGGTTTTAGATTTGTCCGTCTTTCCACCGAGGAGCGCCTTGTTAGCCGAGTGGTTGCAGAGCATGCCATAAAACCGCAAAGTCCCGGGTTTGATTATGGCCTTGGGACCTTTGTTGCATGTCACACCCCTCTCTCTCTTTCCTCCATTTCTACACCGTCCTCTTTCAAATAAAGGTGAAAATGCCAAAAGAGACACTGAAAGAGAGCTTTTGACTCTTAAGAAATGGTTATAGATGTGACGATTTCAGTCCAATGAGACAATAAAGATTCAAAAGATTCATAAAGAAAGAAAACATGATTGCACCAAACTATATTTTAGTCGCTCAGAATAATCTTTGGGAAATATCCCATGCATGATACTGATGCTGCATGGATAGATGCTTACAGGCATATCTCCAGATGGTATGTGTGTGTGTATATGTGTGTGAATCTGTCTCCCTCTGGAAGACTGTAGTGAGTTCACACAGTTGATACCTACTGTATTAACTCTGAATATGCTTTTTTTTATTCATTCAGACATGCAGACCATGTACTGCACACACACAAACACACACACACACGGTTCTTACCTGTACACGTTTCTCCAACAGTAGGTATTGGTGAGGGCTTTTCAACTTGACGAGTACTGATCATTTTGTGCGTACACAGACAGCGCTGCTTCAGTGCAAACATACCTGTGTGTACACTCATGCAGCTAATGTATTGTTAATTTATAACATAACAATGCTCAGCAAATATTGACCACTCTCCTTCAACAGATGGCAAAATATTGACAGCAGCTATTCTGGTGGCTTTTTGTGTTCTGTTTTTAATGGAGGGACATACATAGTTGGCTGGTGAAATCTGTCATCTCTTTTTGTATTGAAAACACAGTATCATTTTTTTTTCATAAATGTTGATAGAAAAAAAGGAAGTTTTAGTTAAAGTTAGAAGTTAAAGTTCATTTTTAAGATAAGGTCAAGGGGCATGTTAGGCCAGCTGTTATCTGTCCTGTGACAAAGTTTTACAAGTTTCGATATCAGTATCTTATTATTCTGTTATATATTTTAGCAGGATCCCATTCACACTCTCATTTATAAGCTTTGTTGTGTATAAAAAAACAAGAATATAGAGCCATGGCAGCTGCTGTGTTAGGTTATACACAGTGGCTCCTTGAGCGTATTGCTAAGCTCAGTGTTCTAACATGTTCATGATGACAAGGCTAACATGCGGATGTTTAGCAGGTCTAATGGTTTCCATGTTCCCCATCTTCATTTGCTTATTATCACTAAACACAAAATACAGTACTGGACAAATAAAAATGTGGACGTGATGATGGAGGAAAAATCATGGAATCATCAAAGTTTTGATTCACCTAGAGGGCAACATGAACGTCTGAACCAGATTTCATGGCAATCCATAATATGTGTTGAAACATTTCACTCAAAACCACAAATGTCAACCCATGACAATGGGAGTAGAACGAACATTGAACTGTTTTCCGTGGTTATTTGACTAGTTCAAAAGAAAATGGCGATTGTTGTTAGTTGTTATAGTGACAACAGAACACACCTCAGTAGGGCCGTAAGGTGTGGTCGCAGCTCGCTGGGAAGAGACTGGACACAGCTCCGGAGACAGATGGCTGGCTAGTTAGCTAGGTAGTTTGCTAATTCCACCATGCTTTAATGCTACATTGGTTACAGAAAACGAACCGAACAAAGTTGTCTCTCATCTGGTGATAGCAATGTGCTTTCCTCTGCTGTGACAAGAGTGTGTGGATGAAGCATTAAGTTGTTAAATTGTACTCATTGACTCTGGCTCTCAATGCTTCGTAACGTTACTACTCCACTGCTCGTTTTAGTTTTACTGCAAAACCTCAACTCATTGAGTCTACAACTTGCCATAAGTCTGTTTAGTTTCGTTTAGTTCCTAAGGAAGTCAGCCTACTACAACCGGCTACAACTGTCGCAATGGCAACGGTACACATAAAAATCGCCGGCGCTCTGTCCATCCTGCTATTTTGATTTGAATGGAAATGTTTTGGTCTACTCCTTTTCTAATTCTATGCTTTTAATACTTAATAAACTATGTTAACACTTAGAAAAGCCACAAGCACATGCCAGGCTTTTGTTTGTTGACTTCTCATTGGCATTCAACACAATGCAGCCGCATCTTTTGATAGAAAGGTTGCAATGTAACTTTAATTTGCCTCACCAGTTGTATTATGGATCTTGGACTTTTTGACTGACAAAGACCATAGGGTCTTTGTAAATGGCCGTTTACAAATGTAGGAAATCAGTAACTGGAGCAGAATTGTGTTTTTGGGAGTGTACAACAAGAAAGGTCGATTGCACGAACTCATCACAAAATCTCAGAATGCATTTATCCAACTTTTATCAGTGAAAGACACGATGTTGACACATTTTCCTTTTTACTCTTCCTCGTAACTTAATATCAAGAATCTGAAACAAGTTCACATTCACAGACTAAGTAACACTCAGGTCATAATAGTCGAGGCCTTCAGGTGTCTTCACAGATTGATGGCTATATGTGCAAGCAACGTGAAACGAATTAAGAAATGTCATAGCTTAAAGGACCTTTTTCATGTATTTGACATAAGTGGTACACTTGTATCTTTTGATTAAGTACTGAATGGCTTGACAAGAGCTGAGCTCCAATTAGTCTGTCAAGGTTTAAAGGATCACGGTAATTACCCAATATCATTTTTTTTCGTCGCACATTCATCTTAAAAATGTATTCATAAATTCAACAAACGTCTTACAACGTCAGCTCATTCATTGCCCCATGTATTTACAGCCATAGGTCGTCAGTTGAGTTTTAGTAACTGAAAAGACTTCTCTCTCGAATGCTGTCAGTATTTCTGAACTCCTTGCACATCATATACATTAATTAGTATTTTAAGACAGACATACGTCATCCTTTTTATATCAGTCCTAAATGAGAAAACTTACAAAGTCCAATCAGATAATCAACAGGAAGCTGCTTTACTGTCTGTTTTGATGTGACAAGAAAGAAAAGAAAATGTAAGGAATTTAGTTAATTAGTATAACTTAAAATTATTATATAAGGTGATGTAGAGATACTTAGGGAACTTTTTAAAACCCCAGTCTATGATCGGTGTTGTCAGTGACGGGGATATTTCTTCAAAACAGATTTAATAAGCTACTATATTGAAGTGATACGAGTTTGAAATAGTTGGCTTCAGTATTTGGATGATTGATAATGATAGGCTTTAGTATTTTCGTATGCACCGTGAGTGATGAAATCCATTTTCAGTGCAGTCAAATCAGCATAATTTAACATGAGTCAATGTATAAATGCTACAAATGAATCAATACAACCCGTACTGATATCTCAAAGACGCAGAGGCCTGAGTTGTTTTGTGACAAGCTCCAACAGCAACTATTGGAGTGACGAAGACACTGAATAGCAAAGAAGAAGGCCTTTAGTGAGTCGAGCAGATGTTATGCATGTGGATTTGTGTTACAGAAAATACTGTGGTAGACATGAAATCACTCAGCTAAAGCAGGCGAACCTTGAGATTGTGATTAACTACCTGTCTTCGTTTGAGTTCTCACCTTTAAAGACGCACTGTGTTTGATCACACAAAAGAATATGAAACAAGTCGACTCTCTTTCATGTCTGAATGTTTCAAAGGCGTCAGACTCTCAATCCATCCACCAGTGGAGCTATTCGCTTATTATGTGTTCCTCTGTGTCGCAGACAGGCGATGATCGCCGTAGGGTACGCGACCACAGTGTGTTCACAGATTGGACTTCATTAAAGCGCAGAAGATTGCACCGGACAGGGATCACTGAGTCCCTCTCTCTCTCTCTCTCTCTCTCCTTCTCTCTTTTTCTCCTTCAGTCTGTCTCACTTGACAGACTGAACTAGTGTCCCGACGGCAGAGATTAAATATAAAAGAAAAAAATAAATAAATAATGCAAGCGGAGAAAAATGGTGAAAGTTATCTTATTAAAACTTGAAAGAGTGATGCAAAAGAGGAGGAGGTGCTGAACACTGGAGCTGGGGAATAAATTCAGCCCAACTACCAGTTGGCCAGATGGCCACTAAGTGTGTGTGTGTGTGTGTGTGTGTGTGAGTACATACAGGTGCCGGTCATCAGAAGCCTGGGGCTATGTGTTCTTGTGTCAAATCTTTCTGCAAGCTGACTTATGAAACCTTACTGTACCCGCACCCTACTTCAGTTATAGTGACCTCCAAATTGTAAACACCCTTCATCATTACTGATGTTTCACACCTGCTGTGGACTTACAGGTGCAAGGTGGATTCGTCTTTCTCATGAAGTGATTAGAGATCCTAAAGCAAACTCTAAAAAATTACATTTAGTAAAAAAATATTTGTATTGTATTTGTATTCTTCTTTTCAAAGTGTTAAAACT
The DNA here is from genome assembly GCF_015220745.1 of Sebastes umbrosus. Classification (NCBI taxonomy): domain Eukaryota; kingdom Metazoa; phylum Chordata; class Actinopteri; order Perciformes; family Sebastidae; genus Sebastes; species Sebastes umbrosus. The sequence continues at coordinate 16,240,245 of NC_051269.1, forward strand.
AAATAAAGTTTTACCAATAAATAAATAAAAACAATTAGAATGCAACCAGTGTTTTAGGAAAGGAAAGTGAACACCCTAAATCATTGCCACTGTTATGCCACCAATTTCATTTTTAAAGTTGTGATGTTGCAGGTTTTATGCTATTTATGTTAAAAGGTAAGCTTGGTAAAGATTTTAGAAATATAAATTTGTTATATTAGTTGAAATTCTCATTACATCCCGACAGCATTCAATATATCAAACTCTCTGACAAAAAAAGGTAAAAAATCCAGTATCTGTGGCTGTAGCAGGACTGTAAACCCGACCATTCATTTCATTCAGCCCAAATGTAATGATTGGACGGGCTACCTGTCTGTCTGCCTACCTACCTACCTGACTTCCTGCGTGCACTATGTCCGTGCACTCATTACATGTCACCGGAGTCTTCCACAAGCTGCTAGCTTGTGAGTACTAACAATAGTAATGTTCATTACGTTTATTATGATTTGTTTACGTTCATAAGGATTATAGTGGGGGAGTGGCTTTGGAGGGAGGCCTGAAGGGACTGACTCTCAGTGTTGCCAACTTGACGACTTTCTCTCTAGATTTAGGGACTTTTGGAGCTAGTGTTGCTAGCTACTTTCATCGGAGACGAGTTGGCAACACTGGGTTCAGTTTTTCGGTTGGATAATTTTTAAAAATCGAGTGTACACTTGCCAGTTTCTCAAGATCGCCCACCAGGCCTTTAATGTTGCAGCTTTTAAAAAGGACACTGAAAATGTCAATTTTTGCTCAAATTCAAAGTTTGGGTATTTTTTACTTATGAACTTGCGCACAAAAAGGAATTGCAGAAAAAAACAATTAATTAATTAATCACCCCATCAGTTGTTTTTCTTTTTTTGTTCATAGTAACACAAATAGAGAAATAAATGAACTTGTAGACAAAAATGAGAAACGTTTTTCTGTTCCTTAGCTGACCGTAATTGATAGTTTATATTTTGATGACTTATTGCACCTTTAAATAAGTTTGTATTGAAAAATTGTGAGGGGTAACGTACATGTTTGATGTGTAATAATGCCACATTTGGGACTGTTCAAACCAGACTAGAGGAGGAGGAAAAGCAATAACTCCATCATTGTTCTAATTAGAAGTTCCCATTTTAGAATAATTCTTGTTTTGATGAAGAATTTAATTAATTCCCACCAATATTTTTAAGATAGGTAGCTTTCTTTATGTGTTTCAGTGTTATTGTAACCCCCCCAAAAAGATGTGGTGATCTTCTCAATTTATTTATTTACGCTGAATAACCCAGGAGATTGTTTCTCACTTCCTGAAATTGCAGACTGAGGGTTTGTGTGTGCTGTTCGTGTGTGTGTGTGTGTGTATGTGTGTGTGTGTCAGTACTCCAGCGCGCTAGAGTTTGATATTTCCATGTAAATGAGCGCTTGCCTTTCTTTGCTAGACTGAAGAGGGCAAACAACACCTGGACAGAGCAAAGAGGATCACTCAGATAAAATATGTAAGAGCTGGGTGGTTTCCAGCAGGTTCCCTCTTATTTCTTCAACTTGGACGTGGACAGACTTTAGAAAACAGAAGATAGGAAAAGAGTGAAGGAATAGAATAAATTACAATATCTGTTTTGCTTTCCGCCTCTGCTTTATCTTATCTGTCAAGTCAGTGTCAAGGTGAGCGGTGGACGAGACAGAGGAAACAGAGGTGTGTGGGTGAGTGGGCAAATACAACGACTAAACCTGACAGGAAATGCCTGAAAAGGAATGAATATATTTTTTTCCATTTTGCCATGTCAACGAACTCTGGCCCTGATCCCCCCAAGAGCAATCTGGAGAATAATTACAAGCCAAATACAGGGTCGCCCATATAGAAACGTCCCTAGCACCTCTAATGATTATATTTCTACATTAACATCTAGAAAATGGAATGAATGGAAACTAGAATTAAATGGAAATACTCCCCATCGTTAGATAGGAGTGTGATTTAGAGGGTTAACGTGGACTGAATGTAGCCGTTTCTCTTTATAGTACTGACATTTTTAGGACCTCCTCCCTTGCTTTAATAGTCTAACGTTTTTATCAGTTTAATTTGTTACTCAGGGAAACGCACATGTGCACACGCAGAACATTTAAATATAGAAGAGAGTTGTCTGTAGTTGTCTACGTGTTTATGGATCCCTGAGAATGTCCTCATCAGAAACAGTTTTTGTTTAAAATGACCTGTGTATGTCTTTTCAGATATGCAACCTCTTGTTGCCTTATGAAATGTCTCGAAAATGCAATGGCGGAAGTAGCATGACATGGTTATAGCGTCAAAAAGTGTCTCAGGGAGGAGGTTAGGGTGGATGGGCTACAAAACATCTGACTATCAGATGGCTGTGTTCACATCCAGGTCTCCTGCTGTTGACTCCATCTGTGTTCTGTTCCGTTTTAGTTTTTTTTCCAAATGGAAACGCCCACAAAAAGGAGTGACATAGATTACCACAATAAGCTAAACAATAAGGTTATGGACAATATGAAGGCTTGCACTAGCTGAATCAAAGTTAGCAGTGCGAAATTTGGAAATAACTGAAAGGGTTAATTCAGATTTTTTGAAGTGGGGTTGTATGTGTACTGCGTCCCGCGTCATGCAAGGTAAAATTACTACTTTTGTGAATGTAGTCTGGTGGCGTTGAAGAGAGTGATACGGCTTCAGTTCCCTGTCGGAAAGGACTGTCTGATGGCGAGGTAAAGCGGCTGTTAACATGAGCAGCAGAAAAATGTAATTTAGCCACCTAAAAACATCAGTTTAAGTGTACGCTGCTACAGTAACTTTACTGACGGGTGAACTGGGGACTCAGTTGTCTGTTGTGCTCATACACTGCAGCTTGTGCACCGCTACATGAGACACACTAATCTTGTCGGTTAACGGTTAATAATCGGTTAACAAGGGTCGGTTATCGGTTACATTTTTTTTTCAAAATTAACATCCCTACTTGCCAGTGCTCCTGTCTGCTTCTCCAAACAGGGAACGTGCTGACTTCTAAGTTACTGTATGTAACGTTAATACACTGACTATAAGGATGTATATATGCTGTATATGTAGCAGCGTCATCATGCAGAAAGGTCACGTGGGAAAACGTTTTTAGAAGGGCTAGGGATAGTTTCCCTTTCCCTTATTTTGACGCTAAAACATACATACTTTGACCAAAAGTTGAATGTTCAGATTTGAATACAAATGTGAATGATAAAACGTAAATATTATAATAATAATAATATTGGACCTGCTCTTTTACCAAGTGTTTGTAGTTGCCTAACCAAACCTTAACCATATACAGTATAGGTGGCAAATCAGAAAACATATTTAACGTCCATTTGTAACAGTTTTGGAAGGCACTGACAAATGTTGCTATCCCGATAGGGGCATCAGATCAATACATGTTGTTTTGAAAGGCAATGACCTACAACACATTTTGTCATATTGGTCAGAAGACTTGTTGTTATCTCCAGATATATTGTCATTGTTCTCGATCTTTAAGACCATCCAGACTCGGAGAGAAATGAAGACACTTACAACAGTGATACACTCCTTTTTATAATCTTTCCCGCTGCTCTTGTTAGCATGCATAAGACATGCAAAGTGCTCTCTGGCCTGGAGAGAAATGTTAACCAGGACGAGAGACATCAGAGGAGAGTGAAATAAAGAAAAAGCTAATATATTTGAAGAAGTGGTTTTAGATGAAACGCTGTCTGCTTTAGTTTTTTTGGCGGACGACCCGACCACTCAGACAAAGTTATCAGTGTAACGTGTCCATTTTACTTTCCCCTTGAATGTCTTGTACTACGCAGACAGACTACCTCATTTAACCTCGGGTTTAATAAATTGATGCTGGGAAAATGAAGAAGGGCATCCTACCAAATGTGACTGTCGACCCTTTCCGACAGAGAACAGAGGATTTTGCTCCTTATTTGATAGATGCTTCACAGTGAGGAAACAATGGTCCACTACGTTTTACTGCAGGGAGTTTCATTTCAATTTGCGCTTTGTGTGTAGAGCTGCCTCCGCCATCCTGGGAGGTGTCTTTCCAACAACCCTATACATAATGGATTGGTTATTTGAAATCCTGAATGTCCCAGTTAAGTTTGTGTCAGTTTAATTCATGAATAATTTCCACCTTGTTTTCCTTAGGCTTTTTACCCCTACTCTCCTACTCTTCTCTCTCTCCTCCCTCGTCTGTGTGCGCTTCTCCTCCTCAGGCATTTCCTGTTCATGAAAAAACTACACCTTCTCTCTCTTTCTTCAGTCCCACTGCAAACAAAACCTTTCTGTTTAGCTTTCCTCTGAACTTGAATCCTTCTTTGTGTCATCAATAGCCTCCGGATGTTGCCTGGCGCTGGTTGTTTTTTCTCTGTGAAAGACTTGCTCTTCTGAAAACCTGTCGCAGCGACCCAACGGCCAGACCTAGATGTTGAAACAAACTTCACCACATATGTCCCACGGAGGAGGGAAAAGAGATAAAGAGATAAACAATCTGGATACATTGCCTCTGTCACAGTATGCCCTTCAGAAGTGACTCGCTTGTTTATGACCATTTCTGGCGAGCCGAGCGTCACCTCGACTTTTGAAGCACTCGGTGCGGGGCTAACTGTTGTTCTTAGTACAGAGGGGTGTGTGCTCCTCGGCGGGGTTGGTCAATCAGTCACACTGACAGGCTAATAAAGGGTCTCTCTGTTAGTAAAGCAGGAATAGTGACCTACAGGTGGCCGATCTTTCATTTACTTCACCTTCTCGCTCTCTCGCTCCCTCCCTCGGTCTTTTAAACAGTTGTCTTATTATTGTAGGGTTCTGTGTCCAATTTAATCTCGGCTCACCTGCCGCCGGTCCATTAAATTTGGGCCTTTTTCACGCCTCGTGGAGAGAACACCAAGTTTTCGGGGAGAGAGAGGGTGATTGTGAAGCCGGAGGAAAACAAAGTGTTGAGGAACAGTGAGCGGTATAAACTCAATGTGCCGTTGGCTCAGCAGGGCCGGTAATAGACAACGTATCTTGGTTACACTCAAATGAGAAGAAATGGTCTCTGTGTGCTTCTGTGTGTGTCTGCCTTTATGTTCATGTGAGTCAGTGACACTGCAAATGCCCCGTCTCTCTTCCTTTTATTCCCTTCCATTTCTTCCAATCTTTCCATCTCCTCTTAACTTCTTCTTCTCCCTCTCTTGGTCTCTCTCTCTCTCTCTTGGGTCTCAAGGCCATCCTGCGCCACTGCCCGGACTCAACAGTGATTCAGCCGCTCAGGTGGCTCCAGCTGGGGGAAATTGGAGCCATGCATCACCCCCTCTGTAGATTGATGATAGAAAAATTCCATTACAGTCTGTCGCATGTCTCTGGAGAGATGTCCAAAAGAGAGGAGAGGGAGAGAAGCTGGAAAGCAGAAGAGAGACAGCGGGAATGTTTAAAGAGAGATAGAGAACGAGGGAGTATTTTGATAAAGAATGTCCAGCTGGGGGACAGACAGGATAAAAGGGTAATGGCTGGAAAGTATCACCATTACAATGTATCACTGTCACAACAGTGGGACCAGAGCAGCAGCGGGACCATTTGAACCTGTTCAGCTGCGCTCTCCAAGGAGCCGTGATGCTGGGACTGTCAGCCACATCTAGACATCGACTTTATCCATATTTAATAGAAATCTTCACAGTAAACAGTGTTGTGTAACTCCGAGTTCAACCTTTGATGGTATCCGTTCTGATGTGTCCTTCGCAAGACACCGAGTCCTTTAAAGCTCCAGGGATGTTAGTGTGACCTCTGCCCTCCCTGAAGAGGTGGACAAGAAAAAAAATGTGTTTGAAAATCAATTATTTACACTCAGTGGTCCCTTTATGAGACCCCCCTGTACACCTGCTCCTTGATACAAATATCAGCTAATCATGTGGCAGCAACTCTGTGCAAAAAAGCATGCAGACACGGTCGAGAGGTCCAGTCGTTTCTTCAGACCAAACATCATGATGGCGAAGAAAAGGGATTTTGTCGGTTGGTGTCAGACGAGGCGGTGTGAATATTTGCTTTCACAGCCAACTTGTTTTGGGTGCAGTTCAAAGAAACACTTCGGCGTTTGCCCGTTTGGTTGGGTGTGAAAACTGTTAACTGAACCCTGCTGCCGTTCAACTGTGGCGTGAAAGTAAAACGGAAACAGCCACAGGATTTTGTAATGGTAGATATGGGATTTCAATGTAGAGAAAAACATGTATCTGCTTATCGTCAGTTGACAAGAAAGCAATGTATTAACTCCAAGTTGAGGTGCGAGGTTTCTTTCCTGATCCATTTGAAAGAAGAAAAGCATTTTAAAAACAGTTGTATGTCATGCTTGTGTCCTACTCAGTTTAGCAGATTCCTATTAAAAACTGTGTGAAACGTGGTGATCACACAGTAACTATACCCCTGTAATATTACGATACAGGACTGTACACTGAGGCCTGTTTTACGAAGCAGGTACTGGGGTTAGCGAGGTAACTTCAGGGTTTTCTTGAAAACCCTGGATTTTCAGTCCTACGATGGTGGTTCACTTCTTACTGAGGTAGATCACCACAGTAACTTATGCTGAACACCTAACCTGCTCCGGAGCAGGTTACGTTCGAGATAAGAGATCAACTGATTTAAAAGCTGCGCCTCAAAGCTCGGTGCGTGGATCATATGATAATATAACACACATACGAAGAAGTTACAGTCATAATGCAGGCTAAAAGCAACACAGTTTACACTGCCAAATGCAGAAAGTACTGCTAGCAAAAAAAATCGCAGAATGCATAAATTAACAGACCTTCAATATAACTGCCCTATATAGAGCACGATAGATCTGACTATAATTACATGTGTATATTCTGTTAAATTAATGTGTTGCTTCGATGTATTCTTATGGCATGTATGACAATATTTAGACTATTCTTTCAGTAACCCAAGAGATGTGAAACGGACGTGGCAGCGAATAAAAAATAAATATATAAATAACAATAAACAACACATTAACTTAACAGAATACACAATAGTCAGATCTACTTGTGCAGTGATATTATAAGTCTGTTAATTTACACATTCACACAGTCTGAATTTTTTTTTTGCCAGCTGTCCTTCTTGCAATTGGCAGTTTAAACTGTGTTACTTTTAGCCTGGACTATGTGTTTAACTTCTTCGTATTTGTCTATAGTTTGCTCTTGGTTTGTAAAATGTGCCGCTCTGCTGACAGTAGACTTGTCCATGTTTGAGATTGGTCATATGCTGCAAACACCGCCCCTTTTATATGAACACGCTCATAGCCAGATTGAGAAACCCCGGGTTTGATTTACAGAGTTGATAACCACCGTTGTAGAACCGCTTAGCGTGATCGTGGTTGTCAGGGTTAGTTAAGCCAGATAACGAGAAGATATCCTGGGTATGTTGAACTCGCTTGGTAATAAAGGCCTCTGGTAGGGTACATTTATGTTTATACCTGTCCATCACTATGTATGATGTAATAGGTCTAGTTGCACTCTGTCATCATTTCTTCAGGAGGTTATCAGAGAAGATAAATAAACACCTCAGCTTCAGTAAAGTGCTGCATGATCTCATTGTAGCGCAAAACTTTTCTCTGACTTAGTTACCTGTTAGTCTATATGACACACTTTGTTTTGATAAGCAAGTGTGAACACCAAACGGCAAAACTTAAAGGCAACAGCGTAACGTTGCTGTCCTTTTTTAACACGACACTAGAGATATGCTTGTCAGCTGATGCACACTCCTACACACAGCAGGGACAGTACCGTTTGTGAGGGCTCTTCAAGCATTATGGGTAATCATCAGTTGTAACAGTGTTTCTGAAAAGTAGAAGCACTGTTGTTTCCTCTCACAGAGAAAATCTTTGGTCCTTTAGTCGCAGATTTTGAGTGATTTCCCATAAGTCCTTTACTTTGATCCACTGCTGCAAGAAACTCTGAAAGCCTCATCTCCATGTGAGTGCTGAAGCCTGTTCTTCTTTCGTTGTGTCATTTAGCAATATTGCAGATGTTTTGCAAAATCGGTACCAGAATGGGCTGGTGAAGTCTGGCATACAGAAACATCCAGGAAGGGTTGGTATTAAGAGACAGATCGAATCTAAGCTTATCTTTCAGCTTCTCGTATATGTGTTGGCCAAATGTAGCCTTTAGAGCAGTCGAGAGCGAATATTACAGGCGTTCTGCTGCGACTTCTGATTCCAAAGCTGCGGTGAGCCGATAAGATTTTACTGACACCAGCATCAACAAGCTGACCCCCATCTCTCATTCACTGTCACAGAAGAACAGAGGTGAAAGACGGCAGAGAGAGAGAAAGAGAGTTAGAAAGAGAGAGAGGGAAGGAAAGGAGAAGCAAGTTGAGATGAGATTAGGTGGACAGGGCAGTGATGAAATGAAATGACAAGGGAAGGATGGAAGACTTAAACAAGAGGAGAGGAGGGAAGACAGCGAGACAACACTGCAAAGAAGGGGAACTTGACAAACAAGGGAAAGACAACATCAAGGTGAAGAGGAGAGAGCCGGGAGGTTCGTTGGAAGGTTATCATTTCTCAGTTCCTCTTCAAACACTGCTTGTCATTGCAGGCTGAAAACCTGTCCTGAATATCTAGCATTGGGCAATATGGCCTAAAGTTACACCCACCGTTATATATGACACAAAACAAAACAAAGACAAAAAAAATGTAGTCTCAAGGTCATGGTTGCCCAAATATGCTGTATCTCCAGTGTTCATAGCCGCCGTGACAGACATGTCCACACAGTCGGGAATATAGATGTATTAATTCAATAGATTCTTAAATAATTGAAAATGTAATGATGAAAAATTTTAGCAAAAATTGTAAGTCAGGGTAAAAAATTACACAATTTCTCAAAAATTCATTTGCTTAATAATCGCATAACAAGTGTCGGTTATCGATTAAGAACATTTTTCAAAATTAGCATCCCTAATATCTCCTGCTGTCGAGGCTGATTGACAGACTGTAGCTGTGCAGGCTGTTCTCATACACCATTCGTAGCTAAACCTACGGAAAGTAATGCACTGTAATTCTTATATATACCACAAAATCAATGTGTTTGTAATCCACGTAGGGAGGATGTCAAGGTGGGTGGGTTGGTCCAAAAACACCGGACTTTCGTCCAGGAGACTGGTCTTCGTATCCAGTGTGAAGTCAACATTGATTTATTTGTCACGTCACTTCCGTAGTTACTTCATCCCAAATCACGATCTTTTCCTAAACCTAACTAAGTAGTTTTGTAGCCTGAACCTAACCAAGTATTTCAAGCGTAGCTATTTTAACCCAAACCACGATCTTTTCCTAAATTTATAACCGAATAATTTTGCCTAAACCTAACCAAGTTGTTTACTTTGAAGACGGAAATTTATTTTGAAAAGACTGTACGCATGTAACAAGTGGAAATTGGCACATGTGCTGGATATTCATAGGAAAACGCACAAAAAATGAGGCATAACTTTTCGCAACATATAACACAAACCACTGTATGAGGATACGTTGAGCATTTATACAGCACTTTTCTAGTGTTCCGACCACTCAAAGCACTTTACACTACATGTCAGCATTCACCCATTCATACGGACATTCATACGTAGAGGTTGCCATGCAAGGTGCCAACCTGCCCATCAGGATCTTATCTAAATACTCATTCACACACCGATTTGGGGTTAAGTATCTTGCTCAAGGACACTTCAACATGTGACCGGAGGAGCCGGGGATCAAACCCCCGACCTTCCAATTGGTGGATGACCTGTTCTACCTCTGAGCCACGGCCACCCACAATTGAGTGTGATAGTGATTATAGCAATGGGATGACATTGCTTTGGTCGTTGCTGTCGCTGTGGTTATGGCTGTCGCCATGGCTTTGGTTGTTATAATTATGGCTGTGACACATTAGTTAATTATGGGTGTAACACTTATTGAAGCTACTGTATTCATGAACTGCTGTGATGTGTTGGTAACACATCAGTCATATCTGATAGAATCACTGCAGGTTCAAATGCTGTGTGGCTTAATGATGCTCTCCCAGCTAATGTTAATAGGAGCAGTGAAGAGTAGCCGCAGTACTGCTACAATAGCCATATCCAATAGCACCATCACTACAACCACAAATACAGTCATAGTCTGAGCGATAACCACATCCACAGCTTCCACCACCACAGCCAGGCAGAGCAGCTGCAGCTGTGTGCACAGCCAGTGGCTCTATACTGTTGGAGTTCGACCTTTTGGAAGCTGTAATGAGCGTTAAATTGCATAATGTAAAGCGTCACATCATCTCTCCTTTCTTTAGTATCTGCAGCGCTTTTTCCTAAAACTGGCAGTGTATTAAAAGACCGAGTATGAGCATTTTATTTTAGTCTAACTTCAGCAAACACCTTCCAGGTTAGAATCCAACCTAGATAAATTATTGGTGAGTGATTTCTAGGCTTTGCTGTTTTCTTGCTCCCAGGGTTTCTCGTCTGCAGTAAAAGCAATTACGAATATTAAAGTAATACATAGAGACATGAAACCTTCTCTGATTAGCTGTTTTTCTAGATGAAACATTTCTCTCTCAGCAGACCCACTGAGCACGTGTGCATGTTTAAGACTGACTCGTTTCCAGCCCAATACAGGAAACATTGTGTCTGGCACTGCATGCCAATTGTCCAAAGCAACAGCATATCTATGAATGATATTGATCACCGGATGATTTCATATGCAGCACTGTATTCATCTTTTTTCGATCAGTGGATAATCTCCCTCAAAACCATAACCAGTCTTATCATTTTCAAAATGCAGTTATGTTTGGCTCCGCTGTGCCATCTACAACGACTCAGTCTTTGTTATCAGTTTGTGTCTCTGAGGCAGGGACCATTTTCTTGCTCTGTTGTTTCAAACTAAATTGTCGCAGGCCGTTTATCAGTCAGACAGGAGCAATGTGGGTTTGTAGCATTGATAACAATAGCAACTGAATATGACTTTGGAAGTCTGTACAAGTTTACGGGCACCAATCAAGCCAGCAAGCTTGTTTGACAGTAGCTTCGGTGCCTTTGATGTGACTGTGTGTAGGAGTGACAAAGACATCACCTCTCTCCCAGACTGTGTGTGTGTGTATCCTTCTGTCTCTCTCTGTAATACAGGAGCTTTTAAGTCTGATGATGAGGCAGATGACTTTTGAACAAGAAAACATGTCGGGGGACTAATGGCCTTATGAGCAGCTGGGGTCAGCGTGTGAGCAAAGCTGACAGACAGACAGAAATGACAGAAAGTAAAGCAGGTAAGCTGGGAAAGAAAACAGCTAATGACTGCAGAGAGGCAGGCAGGAAGGGAAGAGTGGGATTTGATAAGCAGACAGATGGAGAGCAAGGAAACACACATTCAATCTGTTGTCCTATGGAATCTCTTGTCATGCATTTTAATTAGGGTCACCTTTTCTAACAATTGGCTAACCTTCTCAGTTATATATATATATTTTAAAGGCCATCTTACCGTGTAGTTGAAATATATCAGCTTGGTCCCCGAGGGATGAGATCATGTCAGTTGTCAAATACAGTAAAACGCTGGGACCTTTTTTTTTTCCCAAACATTGACTGTGTGCAGAGGGCTTGGAGGAAAGCAAGCAGACAGGCGCAAAGACAGATTTAGACATAGGCAGAGAAGGGGGAGAGGGAGATGAGAAGGAAAGATACAGAGGGGTTGAAAGAAATCAGACAAGAAAGTAGGAAGACAGACACGACGGCAGACAGAGGAAATCAGATGGGCTGGGACCAGACAGGATACTGCAGAGGGACTGGTTGGGGGCGTTCCACCTGCTGAGGTCTTACGTGAAGGACATCTCCTCTGTGTGTGTGTGTGTGTGTGTGTATGTGTGTGTGCGTGTGTGTGTGTGTGTGTATGTTAGTATCGATGTACTGTATCTTGTTTGGATGTGCCCCCCCCCCTGTTGTGTTTGTGTTCTGATGTTTGTTTATCTGTGCTTGTGGGTGTCTCTCTGAGTAGTGCGTGTGTTTGCATCTCTGCGTGTGTGTGTGTGTGTGTGTGTGTGTGTGTGTGTGTGTACCTGTTTATCTGTGCAGCGTGAACTGAGTACTGAGTTCAGGCCTAACTGAGGTGTACACCAGATGCCGAACATAGTATGTGTTAAGAAAACTGCTACACTGAGAGAATAAACATTAGAAGGTGCTTATGGTTACATCTGTTACGCTCATTTACTGTAATAACTTTCTCAGAGCAATACAAATGTTGTTTTACTTTCATTTTTGTAATTTCCACATTTGCACTCCTTTTTCTTTTTCTACCCCAAAATCTCACGCAAGTATACTTGTGTGAGTTTAACTCATGATGACATGCGGGCACTTGTTATGCCATAATATGAGAATATGGAAAGCAGTGAGCGATGACCGCTGATATGATTTGCAGATTTGGTTGACATAGTTAACTATCATTTCACTGTTTGGTGAATTAAGCTTTTTCAAATCATTCTTTTGTGTCTAAAACCTCAATCAGAAGAATTTCTCACAGAAGCCGATAGCTTATTTTGTCTTAAGCCTAAGAGACCCACCATAGACCCATTTTTGTCTTTTGTTACCACAGAAGTGGTATACATAATTTAAAAGCTGGGAACTTGAAGATTAATTAATTAATTAATTAATTAATTAATTAATTAATTAATTAACTGAATGATCAAAAATCCCTCAGAAATACTACATTACGACACCAGGACCTTGAGGAACACCCTTGAAAAATCCATGCCGTGACTTGGTATCAAAAACCTTTCACATTTGGAAATTTCTGCAAGAATTGCATTTTTCGGTGATTGGATGGCGAGCACTTCTGTTCTGGAAACCCCCTTATTGTCAATCTACAAAGGAAAGCCATCCGTCCTTTGAATGCCCTAGGACTTTTGTTTGTGGCTGTAAAGTTTTATGAGGCTGTGATTATCCTAGAGGTCACCACAGGTCATTTTTTACAGTGAGGTCAAGTTTCATAAAATGGTCTCGCTACAATGAAATGGTTACTATAGGAACTAACATCTGGACACATGAATACATGAGTCTCAACTTTCCAGTCATACTGAATGTATGCAATTCCAAGACTGTTTAGGGTTCCCAGTATGTAGAAATATTCAACTACACACTTTTTAGGATAGGCAAAAATGACATATTTATACTCCATGCAAAGAACTGCATGTGATTATCATAAAGTGGGCATGTCTGTAAAGGGGAGACTCGTGGGTACCCATAGAATCCATTTTCATTCACATATCTTGAGGTCAGAGGTCAAGGGAACCCTTTGAAAATGGCCATGCCAGTTTTTCCCTCGCCAAAATGTAGCCTAACTTTGGTGCATTATTTAACCTCCTTCCCAACAAGCGAATATGACATGGTGAGCCTGCTTCAGCCTGTTAATATAATAAATGTTATGTCGGTCGGGTTCGCCGGGGTCTCAGAGGTTTAATTTGCACTGCTTAGAAAAGTTAGATATTTATATCCATATTGCTCCATTCCCCTTCTTCCACCCATTTACATTTGGGACACACCAGTCCTATTTTAGCTCTGATGTTGATTTTGATTCCAAAACATAGGGGGTACTAGCCGATACGGAGTGTTAATGTGATACTGCTGCTTATCTGCTTCGGTTTAATCTGTATACCTGACTGTGTGGCTCTGATTTGGGTAATTTTTCTATGTGTTCTTAGTGGAAATGTTCATACACCATATACAAATGTAAAATTGTGCTGTTGCAAGATGAATTGGTCACCGCCTGCCAATACCCAATGTGCTTTGTAAGATTAGTATTGGAAAAGATAGCGATCCAGGAATAGGATCAGTGTATCATTTGCATTTATTTGCATTCTTAGTAACCAGAAGCTACCACATTTATTCCACCACTGGTTAACCACTTCATATCACAAAGCCATGCTTGGAGATATCTGTAGTTCTTTGAGTTGGAAAAGGAAAACCCCCTACAAGAAGATGCACTTAAACTGAATATAAAGCCAGTTTGCTGTAACCCCCCACAGTAAGTCTATCGACAATCCACTACTCGGTTATTGTGAAACACCAATCTTGTCCCCAGACTCTGTTAGCTGTGGAGTAATATGTCAGGATGCCAGTGGCTCTGCTTAAGCAAACCTCCAAGGAGGGTCTTTATTGACTCACCAAGAAGACCAGCAAATTTGGACCCACACGCCCACGAACATGCTCAGAGTTATTCTGGCTGATTAGACCTCAGGTTGAAGTTGGGTGGATTTGTATTGAAAATGACCTGAGGCCATGAACATCCATGTAGTAAGAAGAATGAGAAAGGTAAAAGTTGTCAAGTGAAGAATGTTTTTACTGAGTTTGTCAGTCAATAAGTGAATACACATGTGTGGGAGTGACCCCAGCAGGAGTATTTATTTATTACCTCCTCTTGAAAGTTGTTTTTCCTGTTCGTGACTTGAACAAAGTCAAGTGCAGTGATTATCACATTACAGGTACCATCTTCTAATCACCCTGGTGATAACTGTAACTTAATCTACTTCCTGGCAATTCGTCTCCCTTTCATGTTATTATTAACTAAGTGTCAATCGATAAAAATATTTAATCGAGATTAATCGCATGATTATCCGTAGTTAATCATGATTAATCACACAAGGGAGATTTGTCAAGTATTTAATAACTCTTATCAATATGTGACTGGACAAATTGTCTTGCTTTATGCAAATGTATGTATATATTTATCATTGGAAATCAATTAACAACACAAAACAATGACAAATATTGTCCAGAAACCCTCACAGGTACTGCATTTAGCATAAAAAATATGCTCAAAACAATACATGATAAACTGCAGCCCAACAGGCAACAACAGCTGTCAGTGTGTCAGTGTGCTGACTTGACTATGACTTGCCCCAAACTGCATGTGATTATTACAAAGTGGGCATGTCTGTAAAGGGGAGACTCACGGGTACCCATAGAACCCATTTTCATTCACATATCTTGAGGTAAGAGGTAAAGGGACCCCTTTGAAAATGGCCATGACAGTTTTTCCTCGCCAAAATTTAGCGCAAGTTTGTAGCGTTATTAACCTTGACATGGTTGGAACCAATGGATTCTTTAGGTTTTATAGTTTCATATGATACCAGTATCTTCACTCTAGCCTAAAAATCGCAAGTTGGGTCAATGCGTTACAGAAATTAGTGGCGTTAAAACGAATTTGCATTAGCGCGTTATCACGTTAACTTTATTAATTTGATGTCTACTCTAAAGCAAGACATTTACTGAAAGCACAAACTGTACTGCTGTTGGTAGACGTGGCAGAAGTTGTACATCATGTACACTAGCAGTCAAGGGAATAATACAATTTGTGTAAAACATACAGGTGGATTTACATTCACATTTACAGCTCCAGTCCATGACAGCATTTACCTTGATAAGCCCACTACCAGCTAGGATAGACAGTTAATGGTAAATTGCCTTTATCCAACACTGTTTTTCCTTAATAAGGTTTGGGATCTTGGGTCAAGCTGTGTAGGTTTAATTGATTGTTTCAAGCTGTTATTTATGAAGTTGTTAGATCGTAGCTGAACATTGGGTGTGTAGATAAACTTAAATTAACTGAGCAGGCAGGTTATTTGTCAGTGGTGCCTTGTTAGACATTCATGCAGTTACTTTCTAATCCCATGTTGGATATTCCCGGTGCACACACATTTGCTGTGCATAATAACAGCTTCCCCTCTGGAGGAGGGATTTCCTTGTCCATCAAATCTAAGGCACACTGCCTATGTGCGAAAAAAAAAGAAAGCACAGTGCATTATGGAAACAAAGCAGATAGTAGTACAATGTAAATATGCTGTTAACGCAGACTCAACAAAAATGTCCAAATCTACATTAAGACTTTTAGAATTTAGTTTGCATTTAAAGCAGTCTACTCACAAGCATATGTCATTAATGTATTAGCTACCATTGCTTCCAATCTGTGATCATATCCGAGACAGAGATCCCATTAGGTTGCTGTATCCACTATTGTCCGCTTTGCCAGGGATTTACTATAGTCCCACTGTTTAGTCTTGCCACTAACGCTGTGTAACATTCACATAAACAACACATAAAGTCCAATGGCTCTTTTCACTGGCAGCCCTGAGCTGGCTGGTCTACATGCCTCCGGCCACAGTATACTGGCCCACTGCTGGGTATTATCTCCATCACTGCCATATGCCTCAGTGCTGAGACGTCTCTTGCCGGGTCGTCTCTTGCCGGGCTGTTTGCTGTCTTCCTGATTTCCCTCTACATATATCTTCTCTTCCTCCCTCTTTGTCTTCTTCACACTCTCTCCTTCCATCTCTGTCTCGTCTCACACACATACAAACAAGGCCTAGCGACAACACACTCATCTGTCTCTCTGCCTTCTCTCATTCTCTGTCTTACACATTCACACACAGGGTGACAACACACAGCACAGTTAATCGTCAGTCCTCGTGATGGTGAAAATGTCTTAACCATTTGGGGCCTCTTCTTGCAGCGTCCTTTGATAACAAGTGGTAGAGCTGTTGTGCATTTATCACAACACTTATCTTATTATCATGAGGGATCACCCAGTTTCACAGGATGTTAATGCAAACTTGCGGTCAAAGGAGAAGGCTAGTGATATTCTATATTTTTTGTTATTGACATCAAACCCCATTAAAAGATCAAAACCAACAATGTACTGATCCTACCAACAAGTATTTCCTGTGTAGCCAAAGCCTGACATAGCTTGTTTGTGTGCGTCAGGTACTGTAAACAATCACACACTAAATGTGTATTAATCCACAACTGAGATTAGTCCCCAACAAATGCACTATTTACTCCTGTTTGAGTCATGTTTGCTTAAAAACGACAGTGCCTACAGTAGCTGTTTCAGGAGATTACTTAAAAATGAAACTACTGTATATATTTGTGATCTCTGTTTAAAGGTTCAGTTGGAACCATAGACTGTATATAAAGATGGATGACATGACAGCTCCCCAAAAGTGAAGCCAAAACATTTCGATCGCCCCCTGGTGGCTGGCTGCAGTATAGGTCATAAATCCCGCCCCCTCCATGTTAGCAGATGGGACATGGGCCAAACGAAAAAGTCAAAGTACACGAATTACAGTCAAATTAATTTTCCCAAAGACTGTCATTATAGGTAGTTCCTATCACACTGATGTATGTTCAAGTGTTAATTTTTCTGATAAGTTTGGTATTAATTAGTTATTTTATGCTATAAAAAGGGGGTGAGACGTCATGATTGACAGCTGCTCTGAGTGAAGTAGTCACGCAGCCGGAGGCTCAGGAATTGTACGAGAGAGAAGATGTAACTTAAACTTTCCATAACTGTCACAAGTCTGTGTAATAGACTTTTGTACGGCGGGAGGAAGTGGAGTCGCGTCGTCCATCTATATATAAAGTCTATGGTTGGAACCAATAGGCTTCGAGTGCCACAGACAGCCCTGGGACGAAGGACGAAGTATTGAGAGACAGACTAATGCATTGTTGGTTTTGGTCTTTTAATGGGATTTGTTGAAAGTAAGACAAATGTAAATTTATTAATTAAATGAACCATTTTTTGAAATTTCACTTACCAGTGAGGAAAAGGTATGAACCGATAGCATTGCTTATGCCTATCTTCTAGGAAACACTGACATAAAATACAAAGTATCTGCAGTTTCTAATAGTGGCCTTTCTATCGTTTTTGCACCTTGTAAATGTAAACAGTCACTGGAAAGTTGAGAAGAAATGTCCTCAAAATTTCGAATGCATCCACAAGGAGCAAGACAGAGTTTGTGTCTTTCCCTGTACTTAGTAAGTCCTGCACTACCCATGTGTACTGGATGATTGTTGGACAGGCAGTCAGTCACTCACTGCCTGGGCTGGTTGTCTGCCTGCTGTTCTTAGAAACCTATAGGAGCTGTTGACGAATATGCTTGAGATATAGTGCTTCGGCGTCTCTCTGTGTCTCTTAGTGTGAGTGTGGGTGTGTGTTTCTCCATATGACCATGTCACAGACAGCGGTGATTGATGTGCTACCTGACTAGCCTGATTAATTACATTCCAGGTCGATGTCACGAAGCGTACACCGGCAGAATGCATATATGCACACATACCGACACATGACAGCTCACCCACAGGCCCGGACACATATGATGTAGACGTAGAACATGCTTACTCCGCAACTGCAAACACATGCAGTACAAACATACCACGTGCACGCTACCAGTCATGATTGATATCAGTGTTTTGACCGCAGATATGTAGTGCCTTTTAGTGCCGAGATGCATCGTTCTACCGTGTTTAGTCATAATCTAATCAGAGATATTGAAATCAAAAGGTCCACTTTCTCCCAGTTTTATGTTTCAGTGCATTACCAAATAGAATAACAACATAGCAAACAAATATGTACTATTTATCCTTATTAAGGAGAACATTTTAATTATTAAACCGTATGCTTGTAATCACACGGTAAAAAGCTGTTAATATAGCATCCACCCCTGTTTTATTCAGTGTTGTTTTAGCGTCAGTTCGGTGGTTTTCTTCCCTCCAGCTCTCTCTCTCTCATCCCCCCGCCTTGGCAACACAGCTATCCTAAGTGATAAATAGGCTTCAATTAAGGCCCTGCTTTGTAGACTGCAATGTGTCATCTGTGCCCAGGTCGTCTTAACATTTATTCAATAAGGATTCAGCAGTGAGCAAGAGAGAGGGAGGAAAGACAAATAGATCCCAAAGATTCCAGGTCATGTTCGTCTGCGATCTGGGAAAGAGCTCCCCGATGATTATTATTGCATTGGCGTCGCCACGGCGGTTTAGCATCGGTGTTATATTCATCAAAACAGGCTTGAAGGCAGCTCAGTGTGATTAGGTTATTTCTTGGCTAACTAATGACTATTATTCTTTATGACAGGAGATTCACCGTGTGTCTGTGTTTGCGCGGTAAACAACCTCGGGCTCGTTACAATATGGGTGCTTTTTCTGTCAACCGCTTACGAACGGGGAAAATTGCAAGATTAGTTTTTGGTGTTATTTTACAAAGATACATCTCAGAGTGTACACTTTAATTAGGCATTCGAGGAACTTTATTTACAAAGATTAGTTTGTTTGTTTTCGAGTCTAAGATGAAGGTTGCGGCAGTGATGGATACAGAGCGGAGGAGAGGGTTACCTGTCTCTGCTTTGGCTTTAAAATGCTCATTACTGTGACTTGGTGCAAAGCAACGCAGGTCACCTTGGGGAGAATTGCATTTCTGTAACATTTGATTAAGGACCCACTATGTCTTGTGCCATTTTGAATACCATGAAACTCTGTATCAACCGAGCCCAAACTGACATTTCAGGAGAAAAAGCGCTGTCATACATTGATGATGTTGTAAATCTTGAAAGAGAGAAGGGGAGGGGGAGACGGGTGCAATTAGTTTCACCCAAGTTTTATGAGAAACTTCGTGAGACTCATATCAGCTACGTTCACAAACTGCCTGAAATGGTCTCATGTTTTAATTGGAAGCACGGCGTACAAGCTGAACTGAGGACTGTTGTTTTAATCAAGAGAAATGATTAGCTAATTCCAGTTGATTTTCTGGCATGCATGTGTATGTGTGTCTGTAAGTGTGTGAGTGAGTGTCCCTTTGGTAGATTCATTAGATGAAGCCTTTGGTAGATTGTTTCCTGCCAAAGTAATGAGTGATCTATTCTCTATAGAGAACTTAAGAAGAGATACGGAGGGAGAGGGAGAGGAGAGGAGAGGAGATGAGGCTGAGAAGGATCAGGTAGTACAAAGGAAAGTTGAGGAGTAGATCAGTAAAGAAGTGAGGCGTTGAATTAAAAAGAGGAGAGGATGGGAAACGGGGAAGAGAGGATACTCGGGGAGATTGAGGGGGCGAACTAAATGAGGATTTTGGCCAGAGAAAGCTTTGATTGGCTCATTTTGCAGAATCCCTCACTTGTTACACACACACCCGTTGTTCTCAGAAGTTGGGAGAGATCTGCAACATTTATATGGATGGATAGGAGTAGTGTTAAAAGCTCTGTGGCGGTGTTTGTATTTGTGTGTCTGTGTGTGTGTGTGTATAGACGCACACTTGAAATATTATGCAGCCTGAGCTCCCCCTGCCCATCTGTTCTCCGCGTGTTCCACTTGCATCTCAGCTTGGCTTGTTTTTGGTTTCATGTCCCCCCGCAGGCAGTCATTTAAAGACATGCATCCATGTGTCTCTGGCTCACCTCTGCTGGATCCGCTCAGGGTGGTTCTTCCCTGTAAGTGAATTGACCTATGAGCCCCCTCTGTGTGGGCGTATTTCCCAGAATGCTAGGTTTGGAGGCAGTGTTCACTGGGCGCCTCATTATGTTGGAAGAGGGGACTCAGGGGAGGAAGACAGGTTTTTGGGAGCAACATCCCTTCTGGCTGTGCTTCATAGAATTTTCTTGGCAGATGAATTTGTGTTTTTTCGTAGTGTTTGTTTTCCTCTCCTCTCACTCTTGATTGCATTGTTCCATTACAATGAATGAAACCGTTGTGCTGAATACAAATGTAGCGTTCAATGGCGAGGCTTGTGCCTCAGAGGTACGATTCACCCAATTTTCACTAGTTTGTTAGGCAACTCTGAGGTCTGTGCTTAATGTTAATTATCTGAAGTTCAACAAACAATTAAATCCATGCATGTCTGGCTTTCCATGTGTAGAAGAGGGCAGTGTGAGGGCAAGGCTTGAAAAAAGTGAACCATCTTGGGGAGCCTTTGTATCCAAAGCACCTTATAGTAGTATGAGAGGACATACTTTAATAGAAGTTGCTTAAGTGGGAATCAAAGGCCCTGTTCACACCTGGTATTAACATGCGTCCTCAGTGATCAGATCACAAGTGGACAGCTCTAAGTACAGGTGTGAACACACTCAAGACGCATTGAGGACGCATTGAGATCGGATCTTTCAGACCACATTCAGAGGTGGTCTGGGTCACATAAGACCACATTCTTTTAGCAGTGTGTACGTGAATGCGTCCTGGCCACATTACGGACCGCCTACTCATCTGATGTCCCGCTGGGATCCACGGGATCACCGCGCCCCTCAGGTGAATAAACAGGCAGACACGGGTGCTTGTCAGCATGGAAACGGCCTCTGTGCTTTACTGTATGTAGACAGGCACGTGAAGTGCATTATTATCGTACTGTCGGAGATGTGTCTGTGTTTTTGTTCCGCTGCTTTGCGCACCCGTCACCCGACCGCCCGCCCGCCCGCCTGTTCTCTGTCCTCCACGGCTCTCTGGAGCTCTGTACCCCGCTGTTGTCTGGCAAAAGCAGCGGTGCCAGCGGCGCGGACGTCCCCGGGGACCACCGGTACAATAACCTTTTATTTTGATGTTAATACAATGTACCAGAATTCCCGAATATGTAGGATATTACTACTGACATTCATGTAATATCACAACTGCTGCTGTATTAGCCATGTGTTTACTACGTGTTTATTTGCATATGGGGCGGGGAAGTGAGATCGGATCACAACTGAAGACGCTTGTGGTGACGCATTTTAATGCCAGGTGTG
The DNA here is from genome assembly GCF_015220745.1 of Sebastes umbrosus. Taxonomy (NCBI): domain Eukaryota; kingdom Metazoa; phylum Chordata; class Actinopteri; order Perciformes; family Sebastidae; genus Sebastes; species Sebastes umbrosus. Next base: position 16,261,758 of record NC_051269.1, read on the forward strand.
AACAGAAGTACTTAAAGCTGTCCACTTGTGATCCGATCACTGAGAATGCATGTTAATACCAGGTGTGAACAGGGCCGTAGGGGGTCAGAAAAACAACAAAATGTGAGTGATGTTTTAGTGGCTGCAATAGCTAGCGGTGGGCAACCTCAGGGTCAGAAAAGTGAAGCCAATGAGGAAGTGCCTTAAACTTGCATTCTTTCTAATAGCCAGCAGGGGGCGACTCCTCTGGTTGCAAAAAGAAGTCCGATTGTATAGAAGTCAATGAGAAAATGACCATACTTCTCACTTGATTTATTACCTCAGTAAACATTGTAAACATTTACAAGTTTATGGTCTCAATCGCTAGTTTCAAGTCTTCTTCAATACAGCATGATGTTCATTTAGTAAATTATGGTCCCATTTAGAGTCAAACAGACCATAAAGCAGGGGATGCTTTAGGGCGTGGCTACCTTGTGATTGACAGGTCGCAACCACGCCGTTGTCTGGTCTGGGAGTTGTCCGTGTTTTCGTCTTACAACTTTAACTCTTTCACAGTGTGTTTTCAGTTCATGAAAGTTAATTATAAATTAATTATATAATATAATATTTTTGGTCGACTAAAAATGTCTTATTCGGCGTTCGGTTGTACTGAGCTCCACCCTCTCGTGTCTCATCTGGTTGCAATATACCAAGATGGCGACGGCCAAAATTACGGTTGGAGGCCGGGGCGACGAAGCGTTAAGTTTCACTTTCTCTTTTTTATTTTTATCTGTTTATTTTACTCTGTAGTTACCTACTGTATATCATTTATAAACACAAGACCAACCTGTCTTTTGGTAAGTTTGACATTTAATAGTGATAAAACTAGTTGAATAGTGCAGAGACCACATAGTAGCAGTAGACAATAGACATATATGGAAGGGTTTCTGGCTGCAAAACAAATTTCATTTCACAAACACTGCAGTTTGCTGTTTAATTAGAGTAAACCAGTTCAATCTGTTCAGCTCCTCCAGACTGACACTGTTTATGAGTTCTACAGAGAGAGAGCTGGCCGATTCTTCAGTTGTAATTCGTCATACACCTAGTCCTACTCCAAGATTTTAAAAAGTCACAAACAGCACTATAAGGCTCTGTGAGGTACTCTAAATGCAGGTTAGCTACTAGTCTTTCATGCCTTCCAACCTGCCACCTGTTTTCACTGTGGCTCCTCTTTTGCTACAAATTACTTGCGAAATAGGATCAATCTGTTTTGACAGCACATTTTTTTTAAGCTCTTAAGATGTTATCTCAGAGGCAGGCATAGCAATCCTTTTTTTCTGCTACAGATAAGGTTACGTCTAAATAATCTGAAGAACGACATAGCATCAAATAAAATGTGCCTTGAAGATACACAAACATTAGCTGGTAGGATGCTGTAGTAATAACCAAAGAAAGGATAGAGTGGTCTGTCCATAGTGATGTATGGTTCCTTGTTTCTTCATACAATCATTGCTGTTGGCCGGTGTGATGAACGGTGACAGAGGCCAGGGAGACCCATCCTGCTGAGACTATGATTCATCACAACCTTTACAGACAATCCCCTGTCTGGTATTGAGTAAGTGGCAGGCCCCTAGTAAGTGTCTGGGCATGCTGGGCACATGTGTCACTGAGAGGCAACTTAAAGATAAAAGACATCATGATAAATAAAAACTGCCGGCAATATGAAATACATCCGGGCACCATTTCTTCTTCCCACATGGGTGCCACCGTTTTAATCCAGTCTAGACAATGGGGTTGTGTGTAAAACATCTATTTTCCTATAGAGACAAAGAGAGTCTGATAATAATTGCTAATCACAACCTTTAGTTTTGGCTTTGAATTTCAATTTGATAACCAAACAGAAGCAAGCCAGCAATTATTGGCAAATTCTAACTTGAATCAGATGCATTGGGTATGAATTGTTTATGTGTGTGTGTGTGTGTGTGTGTGTGTGTGAGAAGGTGCACGCTCTATTGAGCGTGGCAGTGTGCTGCTGGTACAGACATACTGCTCTTATTCTACCCGGCTGCGTTTGTGACCTTTTTAAACTTACAAACATCCCTCCAGCAGTCTGTCATGACCGCAACAACCTGAAAGACCTATCAGCACACATACTGAGCTGTGGGTAGCTTTTGGGTAAACGAGACCTGATACTGCCTGTGCAAATGTCTACAAGTCAGCGATTACTCGTCTGCTTGTACATAAAGGTCGTTTCAGGCCATTGACTGCATTTTCTTTATGTGAGGCAGAGAAATTTGTAACAAAGATTTCTCTGTATTTCCTAAACAAAACAAAACATCTGGTGTAAATATGTATATGTGTGTTGTAGATATTCCAGTAGAGTGGAGTGTAATGAGTACTAAAGTAGGTTGTATGATAGTACACATATTGGGTAGTGCATAGTATACGATTTCAGACAAAGCCACAATGGCATAACATAATGAAGAATGCTTAAACGTTGCATCACTCACTACAAACTAAAGACTATGACTTGAGCAGCTTCAGAACAGCCGTTTTGAACGGCTAATTTGAGCGGATAAACTGACACCAACTGGTTTTGCACAGTAGAACAGAAAACTAACAGTGACTGGGATTCAATCTGACATCATTCATTCATGTTCTTTTGTCTGGAATTCAATGTTTTTTTTCAATGGGATTTTAGTTATATGCCTGAAATAAGGTCTGTAGTTAACACAAGTTTAAGAGATTTTGACGCTTTGTTCTACGACATAAATAGCATAAAAAAATACCCCAATCGTGAATTTTGAAGCCTTTATGTGTCTTTAAAAAAGGCGGGTGCTAACAATTGGCTAAATGAGACTACTAAACATCATCACGCCGATTGCATTTAGTCTTCAAAAAACATAAAAGTGCTGATCATTTGTGAAGATTATCTTGCTGAACAAAATGTGTAAGTATCATAAACTTTTGTTTGCCACAGAGCTTTTTTTGTGCAATAATCCAAAACCCAATGGAAAAATCCCATTTGCTTTTTGTCGAGGGAACCAGGGCGATACTAACTTCCTGGTTGGTCTACATAAATATGTCATCCCTGGATACCTTTATTCTGTTGGCTTCATAATAAGTCTACACGCAGCAGTTAGCAATAGCAGTTTCTAGGAGCTGTTCACTGAACGTTTGTTACATCAGTCAAAGAAATATGTTGATTCAAGAGTTGTTGCTGTATTTAAGTTATATGACGACTCACAACAACCTGTATAACTGTGATAATCTCATCCACCCCTCTCGTCATTTAAATTTGGAAGGAAATCTGACTCTGGCACAGCACAATGATGTCTCTATTCGTATTCACAATTATAAAGCTCTGATTGGTTCTGTTGTCTTGTTCCAACCAGGGATACAGCTGCACAGGCTCAGTGAGCACAAGAACAGACATGTTTGAATCACTTAAAACATTGGTTTGGAACTAGAAGGCTAGACTACAATGGCAACATGATCAGTTTAAGTGCAGAATGTGATCGTCACTCAGACCTGGGAGTGAGAGTAACAGGTTTCAGCACTCCCACGAGAAGCAACAACCATATTTAGCTCCATTGTGAACATAGATGCTATCTCATCAGCTTTTAGCAGCTTGTACCTGTACTTTAGCATCGGTGCTATGGCAACAGTGCAACAGAGATCAGGAGGCTGATGTGCCAAATAAACAGAATATAGAGAAACTAGTGAGTAACACTGAAACATCAGTGATAGATACCATAGAAAATACTATATCAAAGGGTTGTATTTTTCTCTTGTCTTCAGTTCATATTCAAATGATAACTATATGCTAGAAATGTTTTAAGTATGAATTAGGAGTATGTCTAAATTGTATGTAATACTGTATTTGTTGATTTAGAATTTGTTGCCGTGATCTAGGGATGGCAATATTGGTCTATCAGCCGGTCCACCACTCTGGTTCAGACTGAAATATCTTAACAACTGATGGATGTATTGCCATGACATTTTGTGCAAACATCCATGGTCCCCAGAGGATGAATCCCAATTCCTTTAACGCCATCATGAGGTTGACATTTGTGATTGCTGTGAAGTTTGCTCCAGATATACAAGGCACATTCAAGGATATATTTGAATGATTTTGGTGATCCCCTGACTTTTCCTCTAGCAGAACAAAATGTTCACATATTCAGTAAGATATCTCAGTAACTAATAGATGGATTGGCACCAACTTTGTACAGACGTTCATGGTGGATGTATTACAGAGATTTTGGTGATCCCTGACTTGATTTCTAGCTTTTTTTTTGTTTTTATTGAAATAAAACAATTGAAGTAACTGCTTGATGGATGGCTGTGACATTTGGTACACCCATTTATGGTCCCCTGATAATGAATTGTAATAACTTTTATCCCCCGACCTTTCATCTAGTGTCACCATCAGGTCAAAATTGTAAAAACGTTGTAAAACTAATGACATCCCCATCAGCTCAGCTGTAGTTTGTGTTCAACGTGAATTAGCAAATGTTAGCATGCTAACACGCTAAACTATGATGTTGAACATGGTAAACTTTAAACATGCTAAACATCAACATGTTAGCATTGTCATTGTGAGCATGTTATCATGCTGACATTAGCATTTCGCTCAAAGCTCTGCATTGTACCTGAGTGCAGCCTCACACAGCTGCTAGCGTGACTGTAGACTGTCGAACATATCTCAAACAAGTCAAAACCTTCTTGGCCAAAGCTGTCTTCACCGAGAGTCAAAGTAAATAGATCATGGATCATGGAACGTAAAGAACAAGTCGTCTCGAGTTTGTCTAAATTAGAAAATCCATCTGTAGAAGGCTAATGTGACTTTTATCAAACAATACTGTACATTTACTGGAATAGTAACAGTAACAGTAAGTCCAGCCACTCAAACAAATTCAGATTGCACAAGTGTCCACATCACGTTAAAGAAAAACAAATCATCTGTCAAGAGAAAACACCCTTGAGAGGAACTATTTTGCATCCTTAAAACAATCCTAGGTCGCGTCCTGATCTTTTATGTTCACAATTACAGTCGGTGATATTTCTATTTCTAGCCAAATCTTTTTGAGCATTCAGGGATGTGGATAAAAGGTACCGTCGCATTAAAAGCAAACAAGCAGTTTCACAAAGCAGAGTCTTTTCATCAAAGAGAAGAGACACTCTCTTTACTGTAACAAGCTCTTTGAAAGACCATGTTGGCAAAAGTCTGGACTCAGCAAAGCTGTCAGATGCTTTCACATGGGCTGATTGCCCTACTTGTTCCTAAAGCTTCTTGTTGAATGAAAAAATGCTTAGAAGTGAAGGTATCATGTCTCCAGGCACGTATTAGTATGTGTGCGCACGTATATACATAGATACATTACACAAGTGGTGCTCCATTTTATTTTGTGATTCACCTGAAAACACTCCAAAATCTCAGACTCCCACTCTGTAAGGCTGAACATCACTTAAAGCTATCGAGCTGTATTTATTAGTCTCTCCATTCATGTTATACCACTCATTCCCTCATCCACCTTCACTCATTGCACTTATTCTAATTGAAATGCCATCATGAATAATGCCAAATGGCTGTGGTGGAGGGACATTTGGCTCACCTCACGTATGAATGTCCTCAAACGAATGAGTGGCAGCTGTGTGGATCAGGTGCTTATTTAATTATAGAGGACGTTGGCAAATTACTTCAAAATGGTTTTTGCCATGAAAAAGGCAGTGCTGGCAACAGCTTTGGACGAAGGGGCTGAGGCGCTGATGTTTGGAGCAGCAATGACTATCTGAGTGATTGGGGAGGAGAGGATAGTGCTGCTGGATAGCTCCCGCTTCAGACTGCCACCTCAACGCAATTTATTTTCTAGTTTGATTCAGTTTAGCGAGATCCAGGAAGGCCATTTAGCCCTATACGCATTCCCTTAGCCTTCAGTCTTCCCATTAATCTAGATTTCTCTGGAATTTATTTGTTGGTTTCCCCAATGTTTAGAGACCACTTTTAAACAGGACATTTCCCCCCTCCCTTCTTAGGGGAAAATGGCATTGCCATGGAAGCGAGGCTTTCTCGTGTAAGGAAATGAGGAAAACATGCCCAGTTTTATCTTACAAACACAGATTCATGAGTCTTATCACGGAGTATCACACATTTGGCACTTGGTCACAGACCAGCCCAGCTTAGCAGAGCTTTTTTTTTGTTACTCTGATTTCATCTGCAATGCAATGCAGCCAGGCACAACTGCCAGCCATCAGAGAGGGCAAGCCAGTTACCATAAGATCATACAGCTGTTAAGTAAATCAGGTTACTCAAACAGACAGTCAAACAGTCGTACCCGGTCTCATGGGAAGGTGTATAAATAGTATGACATTACATGGGCATTCCGCGTGTCATGAGGGCACATTTTAGGCTTTTTGCGTGTCATTTTTACGCCACGCAACGACGGTAATGTCGACAGTTAGGTTTAGGCAACAAATCCACTCACTTAGGTTTAGGAAAAATGTCATGGTTGGGCTTAAAATAAGTACGTAATCTAAGTAAAATACGTACGGAAACAACTTAACATCAGTACGGAAAACACATCACAAACGTAACGTCACTAAGGTAACTTGCAAAACAAAACACCGGTCTCAAACACCACCGGTCTCCTGGTTAAAAGTCGTGTTTGTTGGACCCATCCACCTCCCGACCCGACCGCCATAAGCAGTCTTTCTAACTTTTTATTCTACGTCACTAGCTCTGAGCGTTGCATATTTACGCGGTTGTGTTTACATTGCAGTCAGTATAGACTATATGGCGTACAAATGACACAGCAAAAGCAAGAAAGGCGTTCTTATAGCACGCTATTTGCCTTGTGCATTATTGTGAAATTTATACGCCTTTTTGTGCAAATGGTCAGACCAGTCATACAGGCCTACTGAGAATTTGTTGTCAAGTATTGCCCCTGTATTTACTGAGACAAGAAGTTATTCAATGTGTTGTTATGGCTGTCACTTTTTCAAAGAATCAAGTTTGAGAAGTACAATTGAATTCCAACGCAATTCAAAATAATTGTAGAATTGACGTTCCATTTATTCCCCGGTGTCTCCGCTGCCTGACTGAGTGACAAGCTAACAGGTGACTTCAGATTTGTTGTCATCATGGTAATGTTATTGGAAGGCAGTCGTGTTTTTAAAAGGCAACAAAAAGCCTCACCTTTATTCATAGTTTTTTCCATCTATGGTGGTAAATCCAAATGCTTCCACACATCGCCTCTCATACTTTATGTCATGATTGTCAACACAGCTAGCCCTCCTTTTTGCATTAGCAGAGATAACAACAATTGTTGTTGCCTAGTTTACTGATAGGGCAACAGAGTGTGCTATTAATCAGAGTGACAGTGTATTTTAAAAACTCCCAAGCTGGAGTACAAAGCTTTGCCTGTTGTGCATATGCACTGTGTCTGTTATTGGCTGTGAATTTAGAATTAGTGACATTATCACAGATGTATATATATATTTTTTTCCCCCACAAGAAACAGTAATTTGAATCTTGAATAAAAGGTGACTGCCCTAGTGGTTATACTAAGAGCAAGGATACAGTCACAAGTTCACTGTTCACCAATAGGTGGATGGTCCCAACTACAGTTTTGCTATATGATGAGATATGCTGTGATAATATACCTTTTTGTTAACACTTTATAATAACCATCCTTTATAAATGGTTAATTGATAGTTAATTAAACTTAGTTAAAGCTGAAGTTGGCGAGATTTGAGCAAATATGATTAAAAAAATATATTTTTAGAAAACGGTTGCTGTATCGTAGTGTTGTAATAATAGTAAAGATTGCTAATTATCATTTCTGTGTTTGTTATCATTAAAATAACTATTAACTAAGTTTAATTAACTATCAATTTACAATTTATAAATGATGGTTATTATAAAGTGTTACCACATTTTTCTATATTTTACCAATCCGTTTATAGCAAGGTAGCTATCTTTTAAATAATCGTTGTATTAGACGATGTTGGACAATGTAATCAATTAGCAGGACAATATTTAATTTTTTACATGATTTTTGCATAAAAGAATAGAAGCATATATGTCCCTTATTGTAATACATCAGGTATTTAATTTATAGGTATAAGTAATAGGTATTTAATCAGGTATTTAACCAAAAACAGGTATTCCCATCTAGCTAGATAATTTCTCAAATGGTTTTCCACAACATGTGCATATGTATCAGTACTAAGATATAAAATTACAATCTGTAATAGAGGATTTATTTTTTCTTACTGGGTGTGAATGAAAGTGACTGAATGGGATGAAACTTTTGGCAGTGGAGAGTGAAAGATCATGTAGATAAATGCAAGGTACAGATGGTGATGAAAGATGATTCCGGTGCTTCCTCTGGATCTACCATCCCCCAACTCACACTCATGCAGATTCTGACACACTCACACATGTCGTCATGCGTGGACATACATGAAATGCATTAGACGCTGCCATTGGACACACACGCACACACTTATCCACACACAAGCCTTCATTAGCTGTTCTCTCATCATTGTTTACCCTCTGCAGAGGCGGGGATGCTCCGCTGCTTTTCACATCAATCTGCCACAGCAGTAGCATCACACTCCCTGCCTCTTCTGCTACTCCCCCACCCCTCCTCTTTCACACACACACACACACACACACACACACAGGAACAAAGTCTAACACACGCTTTATACACCGTCTCTCTGCTTGTTGCATCATCCCAAGCGCCGTCTCTTATACTACCAGCTGGAAAGCACATACAGTACATAAATACAAACAAGTTACCGGAGCAACACTTTGCATCCGTTTCATTACTCACAGCAGAGGTGGCCTTGCACACCAACACACTAACACACAAACACACACTCAAGCAAAATGCCCTTAGTCCTGCCAGCCTGTTTATGACAGATGGCGGTGGACCCACAGCTTCTGGCACCGCTCTGATCTTGCTGGGAGGAAAGAACCAGATAAATGAACAGGTGAACCTGTGTGGACAAAGAACCAGTTTATACCAAATGGAATTTAAACGGCTGCCCACACAACAGAGGCCTGAAATGTGGAAGAAAGCAGTAAAGTGGTTAAGAAATGTTAACAATGAAACAAAAGAACTCCTTCTATTTGTTTTGCTGTTTTTCAATATCATAATTGTATATCTGCTGGCAAAAAAAAGGCTGAAAAACACATAATTTAGAAACAAGTGAACAGCCTGTTACTTGATAGGGTAAAGTAGTTGTAAATTAAATGTCTCTCCAGTATGTCTTCTTTTTTTTGTCCTCTTCTATGCCCACCCACGCTCCAACACCCCTCATGTCAGTATCACACTCAACAAAACAAATTGCAAGGTGTTGGCAACAAAAGTAGAAAACATTGTCAGTGTTGTAAATTGTCCAACATTTTGAATGAATGTATAATGGAATGGGATACTTTATGTGAAGAGCATTTTCTAAACGTATCAACTCATTTGAATAGCAGCTCCACAGTAGATTATTGTTGGAATATGATGTTAATTCTAGGGATGCTAATTTTTTATATATATTTTTAACCGATAACCGACCCTCATTTACCGATTATTAACCCTTAAACCAACAAGATCAGTGTGTTGCATGCAGCGGTGCGCCAGCTGCAGTGTATGAGCACAACAGACAACTGAGTCCCCGGTTCACCCGTCCGGGAGCGTTAGCAGCCACGGTGCTGCGTGTATTGTCGAAGACACATGCAGCCACTTTTCCAGTAAAAGCCTCCACCCCATTATTTAGTTTAGCTGCGAAGTAGTCAGCTGTCTGTCTGCCTAGCGTAACGTTACTCTGTCTGCTCGGCGTAACGATATCGAGTGTCCGACAAACCGTTTTTTGTGCCAGTTAGCAGCCGGTGGTTTCGTGACGCTTTGTGCCCGCCGTAATCACACACATACGGTCTGTCAGCACGTAACATTAGCGAGTCTCCGAAAGACACTGTGAACGTAGCTGTGAACGTAGCTGTAGCAGTTTATTTGTCGGTGAATAAATGCTACAACTCCCTGTATCTTGCTACGCCGGGTCAAACTCTCCTAAGGTGGGCTGCTGAGGTGGACCAGCTATTCTCCTTTAAGTGACAAGCCGCTCCTCTGAGTTTTACTCAGCTTTTTAATTCATTTTTTAATAATTATTTTAGCTGTTTAACCGATAGCATTAATCGGTTAAAATTCTAAATGTAGGTTAACGGTTAAACGGTTAATTATTAACATCCCTAGTTAATACAGGTGATTTTTCTAATAATACACAAATTGTGTTTAAAAACGTTCAAAATAAGCTTGTATACATCTGTTTGGAAGTTTGGATCAAATAACTTCTCTTGCCCTTCCTTAACAGTGATGAAGACTCTGAGGTCTATTACGTATGTTGACTGTGCTACGGCTGCCTGCCATGGCAAGTATAAAAAGCAGAACACTGGCTGTAGCCCCAGTTTGTGCCTCTCCCACATAGCTGCTGCGTTAGCATTAGCAAACTCTCACCTACAAAAAAACACTGTACATGAACAAGATTTATTTCTCTGCAGTGGCAGTAAACCCAACACATGGGCCCGCCAATAACTGCTTTATTCAGAGCTTAACAAGATATTTAGGGCTGACAAAACAGTAACGCTGACTTCAATAAACAGCATGGCTACAGAAATGTACTGACACACACACTGGAGAGCCTCTCGTATAGTGGAGCTGCTAACCCATCTACAACACAGGTACCCACACAACCATTCTCTCAAAGGGCCATAAATGTGCTTGTAGTGACTGTCAAAGCTCGTTTATGAAGAACATTTCTAAAGCCCCGGGATACATTCAAATATTGCACTGAAGTTGACACATTTCGCAAATATTACACACAAGTTGAACATTTTTGCATTTAGCTGGCACATGTGGCTGTGTTGTGTGTGTGTGTGTGTGTGTGTGTTCTCATTTGAATTTAGAGTCTATTAAAGCTGTAGTAGGCGAGATTGGAGCAAATATGATTAAAAAAAGTTATTTTTATAAAACGGTCGCTTTATCGTGACAGTAGTACCTGAAACAAAACATGTGCCTCTGTGTCCTCCTAACGGCATCTGCAAGATTTCACAGACCGGAGGAAAACAAGCAGTCAGAGCTGATCTGAGGTTTGCTGTCCAGCTGCCATCAATCACTCGCGAACTCCGACATAATGGTCAAACTAGGCCGCGCTGATCAAATATGAATCAATATTCTGTTACGTTAATTCCTGTTTCTCGCCTCAAATGTTTTCAGAATATTGTAGTGCACGGTTTAGCTGTAAAATGATAAAGTTTATGACGCCACCACCATTGTGAAATCTGGTGAAGGAACGCCAAGTTCTGGTCACATGACCGGAGCACAGCCAATAGGAACGCTCTCTCAATGAAATGGCCTGTGATTGGTCAAAGTCTCCCATCACAGACTAGATTTCTAAAGCCTGAAAACAGAGCCATGAGGAGGAGCAGAAGTCTAGTTTTCTCTCAGAACTTTTGAATTACAATATGATGAAAGGTTATTATGGAATTTTGGCCCAAATGATGCCAGAAATATACTGACTACTGCCACTTTAATGTGACGTGGCACCCATTTCAAAGCCAAGCCAAGTTTGACCTTATGAAATGGAGTTGTTGATGGGAACAGATGATCTTTAGTTGTTTGTGGAAAGGCCAGCTAGAGCAGCAATAATAGCTCTTCTGTATTTTCAATACAAGACAGGCTATTGTGTTCTTCTTATTAGGGGATTTTTTGCCCAATGATGCCAAAAGCTTTCTGCCTACAGTACTGCAGGTTTATGGGAAAATTATATTTTGTACTATTTTGTAGGGGTTGTGTGACATAAATTTCATAATTTGAGGGTGTTGTACTATCAAAGGTCTGCCGAATAGAGACAGACAACCATTGAATGTGAAGTAAGTACTGAAAAGTAAGTAAGCAGGTCAACTTTATTTATATACTGTAGTACTTTTTAAAGTTGCAAATTGCTTCACATAAAGGAGAAAATAAACGGAGAAAATGTATAACAACATACACATACAGTGTAAAGTACAAACCACAAAATAGAAAGTTATAACATCATTTAAAAAAAAAAAAAGAAAAGTGTCTTTAAAGGCGCTTTCTAAAAATATGTGCTGATTTGACTTCATTGAGAGATTGCCGGCAGCCATTGCTCCAAGTCAAGGAGCAAAAACAGACAAAGGTTCATCAGAAGGAGTTATTAATTCTACTCCTAACATGCATGCAATGTACAAATCTGTTTTCTGGTCTCCACTATTATAATTAAGACATAAATATACATCCAGAGCTACTGTCCGTAGCCGCTGTACTCATTATACCAACAAGCCCTGTGCCTTCACCTATTTAACACAGATTCAGATGCAGAGCTACAGTAGTGCTGAGCTAAGTTATTCATACGGTGGATTTGGGCATTTTGCCATAACGTAATTAGTAGGAGAAGCAGTAGTGTTTCTTTTCCCTTTTTAAAATCTACAATGTGCAACCTACATTTGAGCAATAACACCATTAACTATGCTGTTGGAGGCTAAATGAGGCACCTCTCTCAGATGGTACACTCATGCTCTGGCACTCTTTCCTCGTGCCAGGCAGGAGGATATTTTGCATCAAAGAACATATAATTGGCTATGACTTATAGACAACACTTTGAAGCAATGGAGGTGGGTAATTGTTGGCTTTAGGGGCAAAGAGTAAAACTGAAGAACATTGTAAAAAAAAAAAGTTCTGTCATTGGATGATGTTTGGGAATGTGTCCATTTACCATATTTGCCAATTTTGAGACCTCAAAAATAGGGAGAATTTTAAAGCCAAAGTGGGGCGTCTGGGGTTCCTCCTCCCCCATTCTGGTGGCTTTTACAGAATGGCAATAAGAAAATAATAAGTTCACTGCAACAGCATTTTTTGTTAAATATGCCTACTTTTAATTTTACTTTTAATTCTCAGGAATTAATTAATTGCTCCTGCTTGAGTATTTCTTTGTCTTAGTACTATCCATTTCCCTCTCCCTCTCTCACTCACTGAAGATCCTTTCAGAAAATATGCAACAACTGCACCATTGTGCTCTGAAACTCGTTATTTCCAATGGCTTGCACCACACCATGACGGCTTTGCTGTGATGCTGGGATGTGCGGCGGGCGCAACTCAAACCGCGCCGCGGGGTCGCGAGCAGCTCTCCTCCGCCGGGAACAGACATTTGGTGTAGCTCTATTGCCGTAAGCGTTGAAGCATTTGGGCTTATACACGCGTGTGAAAAGTGTGAAAAATGCCATAAATTGGGAGAAATACGGGAGAATTCTGACCTTGGGAGGAAACCGGGAAAGGGCAATTGAAAACGGGAGTCTCCCAGGAAAATCAAGAGGGTTGGCAAGTATGTCATTTGCCATTCCTATGAATGCTGTCTGTCCTCTCACCTCTACATTATGATTTACTCAGCATATTTGTATTGCCACCTAGAAGCCCCATTGTCATTGTCACGCCCTGTCACTCCACTCTGCAGTCAGTATGATCTTTATATCAGTACTTAGTGTGGTAGGCGCCCGTCAGCCAGCCAATCAGTCAAGAGAGCCCTGCTGTTATGGTCATGTTCTGACGTGTTGTTCTCTGACCCCTCCACCCCGGCTGCTCCAGCTTAGCCCTCATATATCACTGATACTGCACTAATACTACTGGACTCTGCAGTAGATCACACTGGGTTCAGCCTCTGTACTGACAGGGGCTGAGTGGATGGCTTAAAGGAATGACCTGACTCCATCTTTACATGCTGCACCGTAGCTAAAAGTTTGCTGGCAGCAGCGCTCAAGGTGATCCAGCAGGCTATTGCACCAGCAATGTGTAAATTCATTTTTTTCTTTTCAATATTTACACATTTCTTTTGACTGACTACAACTTTTTACATTTACGATGACACTGACAAGCACGCTCAGTGTGTGTCTATCTATTGTCTGACTTTATGCTGCATTCCCTTGAGATGGGAATTGCTGCTGGCGGTACTGTTCAGGTGTCATCTTCAGTTTAATCTTTTCCCCAAGGTGGAAGTCTTTTAGATGCTTTTGTTGATGTTTTTATTATTCACGGCCATGTTTATGTGTGAGGACTAGCTTTAAACTGGTACTGATTCCTGATTGGTCAGAACCATAACACTGATTAGGTACAATGATATTCTGTACTGCTACAAGTATTTTAACGTCATTTGTTAAATTATTCATTTAAGATTTGGCATTTTCAGCTTGCCTGCTGTTAAAGTAACATTTTTCTCACTTGTAGTCGCCTAGGGATGTCACTGATAATTGTGCGTTCCTTTTTGTAGTGAGACTACATCATGGTCATGTTTACATTTTACAGACTGCACACAGGTTGCAATGCTTTTTAGAATGGGCTTGAACTTATAGCAAACGTTTTTTTGAAATTAATTTTTTTTCTGAAATACAGTTTGCAGGGGGTAGTTTTTTAAAAATGATCATTCATTATTGATTGATCATTTATGATTTAATATTCACTCATTTGTTTTTATTTTTCTTTATCTATTATTGACAGTTTGACTCACTAAGTGACTGACTGACTTATTAAATGTATGTGAAATTGCACACATTCACCGGAAGATCACTTTTATTTTGAAGTAAATTTTTGATTTCTTTTATTTTGAAGCCAGTTCTTACACGTTTTTACCGTAATGCCTAGTATATACACATACCGCAAAACAATGTGGGGGCTAGCTTGACCATCTTTTTATTAGTGGAGGCTGACATCGTCCATCATCTTTTCCGACCTCAACACTTATAAACTCGCTTTGGCACCTCACTTCTTGCTCTCTCCAGGCTCTTTCCTTATTCTCTGCTTCCCCTCCAGATAAAAAATTATACGCCTCATTCGCACATCCATGCTCATATTCCACACACACTCGCCTAGGAGAGTGTTTATGTGAGAGGGAGAGCGCTGCGGGAGAAGCGGAACGCCAAAGCGAGTCTAATGCCGATGGCTTAAAAAAATAACGTGACAAATAATATTTGTATTTAATGTTTGCGATATAGTTATTTACTACATGGAAAGTAGAACAAGCAGCAATACATTGAGTGTGTTCAATATATCGCCCATCCCTACTTGACCTTTGTGCCATGATATGAGCAAGGGATGTGACAGTGAGGGAATTTTCCCACCGATTAATAAACTTGCAACAACACCGGTGTTACCAATTACACCCGACATTTTACAAGAAAAGATGACGGTCAATATGTGTAGAGCGCTTAATTTGATTTTTACCGTCGGGTGGCTGTGTGTCTGGCCTCACCGGTCCAGCTTTTGGTGCAGGGCCGCAGGGGGTCTACATGGCGCCGCTGCACTGCGCACACCGGCGGTGGCCACTCCATCCTCCTCGTGGAGACTGCCTCATTAACGTTATGGTTCCCTTGTAGCATTGGGTTTAAATCTGAAATATTACCAAATAGGCGCATTTGTTTTTCGCTTCGACACCGAATCCTCTGCCATCTCTCGGTCTGTCAGCTCTCTCTTGTCCCGTGTGTGTGAAATATGACACCTGCTGCTCTAAGCTGAGACCCCATGTGGTGCAGATTTATTCAATTTCAGTTTGTAGTGTCTGTTGTCCGACTATCTATTGATAACATGCCGCTGATACACCTAAACGAGCTAAATGGGTTTTATTTCTGTTAAAAAAGCAAAACGACAGTGGGGGCAGTGGCTACGTAATGTAATCGGTGTGTGCCCGACCACCGTAACGCTGTGAGCTGTAACACCGGTAACACCGCGGCAAGCCTAATATGAGCATATGTAAAATATACTCTGATATACAGTGAGCTGTAACTATGAGTACTGGAATATGTTCTGTATAGCCTTAAAGCAATGATAAGGCTCTTTCTTTAGCAAGTTGCAAGACATATAAACTTTATACAAGGGTATAGTGTAGTGGTAAAACTCCCTGCCTGCTATGAAAGTTGCCCTCACATAACAGGAGTCTCTGGAAAGATGCCTAGAACTCCCACTCTCAAATGGTAGGACGCTACGTGTTTCATTATACAGCTCCTTAGAAAATCTTACTACTATACTTTGGGCTGTGTAATCTCTCTTTCTGTATCCCTCTCCCTCTGTTATTCATGTACTGTAGATACAGACAGCAGTTGGCTGCCCACTTCCTTTAGAAATTGTCCACAACAATTACTGACTTCAGTGAGAGACTACTGCAGGTAGCAGTGTTGTAGGTACTGTATGATTGACAATGTAGCACATCGCAGCTTTGAACTAAAACAATATCTGTCACACACCTTAGAGCTGCAGCAGTGAGACAGACACCAGATGAATCACCACGCTCGCACTCGCAGTCGGTTAGCTCAGTTCACTTTAAAGTTAAAAAAAAAACTATCTCAGCTGGAGGTCTTTTCCCTACAGGCTCTTCTATTGATGTTGATGGGAGATAAGAGCCTTTGTTCTTTGTTCGTATGCAGCATTTTTTAAGTTTCGTTTTTTATACCACAAACTCTGAGGTCACGGTTATTTCACAGGGCCAGAGCGTGTATGCAGATGTACTGTAGTTGAGTTTTCGGCAGGTCAAGGAACTGAACGTTTTATATGAGATTACATAATCAATTAATTTACAACAAAATAATGTTTTAAGTTGATATTAAAGATCATATTTGTGAGATTTTTTTAGCCACACCAGCAGCATCACTCTAGGAACTGCAACATCGGTCGGTCCGACACATTCTCATCCCAACTCATCACATATATACTGCCGCTTTGTCATGCCCCTTGATGTCACTGTATTTTTGACATCGAAACCACTATAGTTACCTTTGATGTTACTTTAGGTTTAGGCAACAAAATCACTTAGTTAGGTTTAGGATAAAACTACATGGTTGGGCGTTTGTAAAGGGAAAATGAACTGGATGTTGTGAACAGAGGACACAAACAAACAGCTGATTGTAACGTGAAACTGAAACTTAACACACAGGACACAAACAGCGGCTTCCTTGATGAAAGCCTTGTGTTTGTTGGACCAATCCACCTCCTCTCCAGCCCACCCTGTGTGTGTCTTTTCGCTCTTTAAACTATGGCATCACAGTCACTTCCAGCGCACTTTTTGTGTGTTTGTTTACTCTTGCGGTCGATGGCTTACATTGTAGTTAATGGAAAGTCTGGTGCGTCTCATACTGGCGCTAAAGGGTGCAGCCGCGAAAAAGCCTCGGTATTTGCGCCCTGGGAATGAGAATAGGCTGGTTGGTCAGTCCCCACTTTGGTCCGTACTGAAATATCTCAACAACTTTGGATTGCCATTAAGTAGGGATGTCAAAGTTAACACAATAATAACGCATTAATGCAAATTTGTTTTAATGCCACTAATTTAATAGTTTAAAAGCTAGAGTGAAGATACTGGTATGAAACTAGAAAAACCTAAAGAATCCATTGGTACCAACCATGTAATACTAGTTTGTCGCAAAGGAGGAAAAATAACACTCCAAAGTTAAGCTACATTGTGGCGAGGAAAAACTGGCATCGCCATTTTCAAAAGGGTCCCTTGACCTCTGACCTCAAGATATGTGGATAAAAATGGGTTCTATGGGTACCCACGAGTCTCCCCTTTACAGACATGCCCACTTTATGATAATCACATGCAGTTTGGGGCAAGTCATAGTCAAGTCAGCACACTGACACACTGACAGCTGTTGTTGTCTGTTGGGCTTGAGTTTGCCATGTTATGATTTGAGCATGTTTTTATGCTGAGGGTTTCTGGACAATATTTGTCATTGTTTTGTGTTGGTAATTGATTTCCAATAATAAAGATAAACATGCATTTGCATAAAGCAGTATATTTGTCCACTCCCATGTTGATGAGAGTATTGAATACTTGACAAATCTTCCTGTCATGTACATTTTGAACAGAGAAAAAATGTGTGATTAATTTACGATTGATTGCGATTAACTATGGACAATCATGCTGTTAACCGCGATTAAATATTTTAATCGATTGGCAGCCCTACCATTAAGACATTCATTGTCTCTAATGGATAAACCCTATAGACTTTGGTAATCCCCTGATTCTTCATCTTGCGGCACCAACAGTTAAAGGTTTTCACTTATCCAGTGAAATATCTCCACCTGGATGGATGGAGTGACACATATTTTGTACAGTTATTCATGTGTTGTAGAAGATGAACACGTTTCTGATCTCAAGACTCTTGTTCTGTCTCGTTTACTTCCGCATTCTTAAACAAATCACATACAAATCCTCTGTTTTCTTGGCATAGGTTTGCATTATAGGTTATCCATACCTCAACATGCCAGTTTGATTTGTCTTTACGTTGGAAAGGTCACTGTTGGATCAGTACAAGGATTTACAGTTCAAGCAATGAATTGAATTGATTAGATGCATCTCAATTTGTCAACTAAAACCTCTCAACTGCTCGATGAAAAACAGGTTTGTCATTCCTCACAGAGCTGGGATATGATTAATAGTGTCACCTCCACTGATGAATGAGACATTCTGTTTTTTTAAGATAATTGAAAATTTAAGTGAGACACAGGTGTTGATACCATGCATGAATAAGATTTGGAGCAAAACTTAATTTTAATTTAACAGCCAGTGAGTAATGCTGTTTGATTTGTTGCACCAGCTTACCTTACTGTAAGATAAATTTAATTACTTGACTTGAGAAAGGCATTTCATTGCAAGGGTTTTTGGTTTGCCTCAATTTATAAGGATTTTTTTTTCACCATTATGAAAATGTTTAGTGCTGATGGCTCACAAGGACTGCATTCATTTCAGTTTGCTTAATTGTTTGGAAATTTATTGAAAAGCAAGTACTTTGTGTGAACTGAAGTTTGCTGTAAAGATTAACATCATAGAACTAATGGTAATTCTCAAGGTGAGAAGGGAGAAAGTTTGGTGCTTAATCCCCTGTTTTAAAGTGGACATGAAGCAGTCAACCAAGTTAAGCTGATTTACTAAATTAATTTCCACTCGAATCAACAAATTATAAAACAAACATGACAAATGTAAGCATATGAAAGAAAAAAGAAGCTCTGTTTTAGCTTTTCATTGCAGGAGCACCGCCATGTTGCAGTACTCCAACTGCTGACGTCGCAAGGTTGGTTGTGACGGCCGAGTTACTCAGAAACAATGGTAGAGACCGTGAAAGACGGAGGCTGTGGAGACACCGGACAAAAGATGACAAAAGGAAGGACATTATTCTATTGCTCTTGGATGTAAAAATGAATTTCACAAGGTTATAGCCAAGCACAGAACAGTCCATTTACAGAAACTACTGTTGAAACGGAGATCAGTAGCGTTACTGCAGCACTGGCTAATGGAATTGAGAGAGCCCACCAACAGGTGGTCCAACTGCAGCTGACTGTCTCCCCATCTCCTGTCCTCTCCCCTCTCTGATCACCTGTCTCTCTTCTTCTGCTGTCTCATTCAGACCGTCCAAAGACAGGATCGTTAAGAACAATAAACACAGAAAAACACGACCTTATTCTGAAGCCCACGTTATAATGTTTGTTTACGTAACTTGCCGGTAGCTTCCGCCAGCTACCGACTCAACATTAGCATACCAAAACTACCGTCACAAAGTAAAACTTTTTTTTTCTTTTGGCTGATGCCCCCAAAACAATCACTAGTAACATTAATGGCCTAATGTTACCTCCTCCATCTCTCACTCCTGAAGCCTCCGTTATATTCCCAGCACACTGTGGACACCAGACTTGGTGGGCTGCTGTCAGAGACACCTCCGGGTGATGTTGGCGGGGAAGCCCCGGTAGTCGCACCATTGTTGACCCCACATACTCTGCTTTCCCAGCCACCATTTACCCCCCAAAACAGAGGTGGCTGGTCGCCTTATATCCTCAGCACCATTTCTGTAGTGTCTTTAAGCTTTTCCTGTGGTCCTCCTCCTGTTTTTTCTTCTTTTGAACATTTCTCTCGTTACATCTTGCATCATGTTATTATAACGGTGGGATTAATACCGTTTACTGTCACTGCAATTTTTTTTCCTTAACTGCCGAAAAGGCGTCACACATGTCTTGTGGTAAATTATATAGCCATCACGAATCAATGTAGGGTATCATGATTTATTTTTGGCACCATATCTTACTTTTTCAACCCAAAGTATTGACTGACCATCCATCCAGGAAACCGCTGGATGCGGACCAACCCCATTAAGTATGCAAAGATGTCACTCCAACTCTCACTCCACTTTGGGGCGGCAGTAACTCAGTCCATAGGGACTTGATTTTGGAAACGGAGGGACACCGGTTCAAGTACCAAGTACTGAGTGTGAACTAGTCGATGGAGAGATGCCAGTTTGCCGAGGTGCCCTTGAGCAAGGCACCAAACCCCCAACTGCTTGGGGCACCTGTCATCGCTCTGACCTCTCTCCATTAATGCATGTATAGGTCCTGTTTGTGCATGTGTGTGTGTGTGTCCTGTGTATAACAGAGTGAAATAATTGACTTTCCCCTCTGGGATTAATAAAAAGTGCCTTTCTTTCTTTCTTCTTCTCCAAAATGGCAGCTTGCTAACAAGATACTGTAGCGAGGTAGAAATTCTGAAAATAAATTTGTCATGTCTGAGGTTTTAACAGATTTTTTAAATCAGATTTTAGTCAAGGTTGTTTTTTCTAATATATTTTCACACTACAAGTGCCACATGCACATTTCATTTCCTCTTTAAGAGCAGAGTACACTTTAAAAAAAGAAAAAAGCTAAATTCATCATTGAAAAGTACATATATTTATTCTCTTTAAGGAGTAACTTAACAGCAAACTGAAAAGCACTGTTTAACTGTCCTTTTCACACCCAATAAATGTGCTCTATTGCACCTGCTAACAGCTGAGTTGTGCTGTACACTTACACCACACTACACTTTTATGTTACTGCAGCAAGATGACACCTTAAACAACTAGAAGCAAGACTTCTGCTGGTTTTAAAATACTTTAATGTCATAACATTGCCTCATCACCTCCAGCACTCCCAGAATGGTAAAGGCCTACATATTTCGGCTTGTTTTAGGCAGCTTCACTCACAGTTGTGCCAGTTTACTGTATGTGTCTTACCAAATAAACAGTGGTTACACTCCCTGACCTCTTCCCGCCACCCATCATCTGATTTGGTGGCTCTATGCTAAGTGTGGGAAGCAGATAAGACGCACACTGTACTGTATGTTGTAATTGCAGAGTAATGTTACCCTAACGGGCTGTCTATGCTGTCTGGATGTACTGTAACACTTTTGTTTCTGCTGATAACAACTCTGAGTGCTAAAACTTGATATCAGCTGAACAGTTTGTTACGTTACTAGAATTTCACACGTTTCACCCATTGATTTTAACTTCTAATGTCAAGATGTTAAAGAGTTAGGTGGCTTGTGAGGCTGAGTGTAATACAGTCACAGCCAGTGGGCAACCTCCGGGTCTGAAAAGTGAAGCCAATGCTGAAGTGACTTAAACTTGCATTATTTCTAATAGCCAGCAGGGGGCGACTCCTCTGGTTGCAGAAAGAAGTCTGATTGTATAGAAGTCTATGTTTCTTACTTGATTTATAACCTCAGTGAACATTTTAAACATGAGTTTATGGTATCTTATAGTCTTCTTCAATACAGCATGATGTTCATTCAGTAAATTATGGTCCCGTTTAGAGTCAAATAGACCATAAAGCAGGGTATGCTTTATCACAATTACCTTGTGATTGACAAGTTGTTACCACGGCATTGGCATTGTCTGGGAGTTGTCCGTGTTTTCGTCTTACAACTTTAACCCTTTCACAGTGTGTTTTCAGTTCACGAATGTTAACTAGAACATTTTGGTCGCCTCAAAATGGCTTATTCTGTGTTCGGTTGTACTTAGCTTCACCCTCTTGTGTCACTTCTGGTTGCAAAAAAACAAGATGGTGACGGCCAAAATGCCGAACTTGAGGCTTCAAAACGGCACGCCACAAACCAACGGGTGAAGTCATGGCGACTATGGGTGTCTTTAAATGAAACTCGTGAACTTGTGTTTACGACATGGGAAGTTGTGTACACAATATGCTTGGCGTTCAAGTGGTTAAGTCGTGAGAACAGCGCTGCTAAGCAACGGCAATATTAACGTTACTGTCGGCGTCTAGAAGCCACAGAGGCCAACAATTTAGCAAGCTAGCAAGTAGATAACATAATGCAGTAAATGCAAAGGCATAATAACAGAAGAAAAAGATGATTTTCCTCAGACCTATTCTAAAATTACAATATATTAACTTATCATGCACCGAAAACTTCCATGGCCCCCGCCATTTCTGACAAGGTCAACAAACATGTCACAACTCGTAAACTCTGAGATTTCAGAAACTTTCCACATACGAGGTCGTGGATACCAAAAGAGGCCGAACAATTGATGTTACTGATGAATTCACAAATTACATTCAGGAAACAAATCAAGAAACTAATTTTTAATCGGTGGATCAATGAGATGAATCAGTTCAAATACTCAGCTGGTGTCACACTGACCCATTGCGATGAAGCAACCAAGGATGAAGAAGATGTATGTACATCCTAATTTAAGATGATGATATAGCTGATGTGATAATGTGGCTTATGTGTAACTGATAGATGCAGTACCCAAGCTGAAATGCATTCAACACTTAAATTCAGGGATTGGATTTCTACTCTGTAATGAACTCGTCATGAACATCAGTTCATGTGATGGCACCGCTACACCATTAAATCCCTTTCATCTGACATGAAATGAACTAATATTTCCCTGATTGTGAGGGTGTATTACTGTAGCTAATTTAATGCACTGAATTGCAATTACCCTCAATGATGTGCTCACATTGCATTATTGCTGTATATTACCGAGCGTCGTGGTGGGCGTGGATATTTGAGGGACATGTATGACGTTATGAGATTACATGGACAAGTCATCTCAGTGATGGTCTGTGGAAAATTGCAAATTAGTATCATCTTTATGCCTGACACAACCTCTCAAATGCATTTCATTTCACATCTCTTTCCCTCTAAAAGCACATCTTCAGTGTCAGTGTTGTGATAATGTACTATACAGTCCATACTATAAATGGAAGCCATGAAGGACACCATGTTTACTCCAGTAGTCCTGCTAATGCTGCTGCAGCAAATATCTCTTCAAATATTGTTTCACTTTCAAAAGTTCAGGTTTTAGGTGTATCTGGTATATGTGTTATTATTCCCTGTAGCATTCAGGCTGATTATGTTGGTGGTTGTGTCTATTTGTGTTTGTGTGTGTTGTGCAAGTAAATATGTTTGCTACAATATAATTGACCACTTAACCTCCATTCAGTCACCTACTAGGAGCTGTTATATATGTTTATGCACTGGATTGATTGTGTAAAAACAAAACAAATCCTCTTCTGACCTAATAAGTGTATATTTATGCAAATATACAGCCATGCTTTGTCTCTAATACATTTCTCTTGTTGTGATTTTTTTTTATAGTCTACACAAAGATCTTTAATAATCCCAGAGCTGCATTTATGAACTTAGCTTTGAATGAATAATTACTTTTATCTTTAAATTTACATAAGGCTTCATATTATTCCTTGTGTTTATGTGGTTTTTCATTTCATACTTTATTGTGAAAAGTCTCTTTTGAGATGTAGTATGTTGATATACAGAATAGAGCACAGTCAACTAAACTGTGATAATTGATCTATCACTGTTGATGATGGTTTACAGGTACATGTGGTGAACTAATGATAATACTGCAGCTATAAGTCCACATCTGTCATGTGGACTTCACTCGTAATGACACTTTCTCTTGCCTTGCTTGCCAAACACTCTAATGCAACACAACCACTTCTTCTTCTATGCAGTTTA
The DNA here is from genome assembly GCF_015220745.1 of Sebastes umbrosus. NCBI lineage: Eukaryota > Metazoa > Chordata > Actinopteri > Perciformes > Sebastidae > Sebastes > Sebastes umbrosus. Next base: position 16,285,572 of record NC_051269.1, read on the forward strand.
ATGGACAGCACTAAAGTCTTGTGAAGCAGACAGAGGTATTCAACGCATACAGCTCCTATTCACAATTGTTGAGTGTCTTAGTCGTGAAGCTACACAGAGTTTTTAGGCATCTGGCCACTGTTTTGATCATTCCGCAACACATCCTAAAAGGTGCTCTATATGATATCCAGAGCATTAATATAGCAGCAAACAACTATTCGCCTTGTAAAGATAAGTATGAGAATGAAGTGTGTGTTGTAAGAACGTGCATCCTTTTAGTGCATGTTCGTGCATGTGAGCGTGCCCCACTGGCTAGCTCACGGCCGCCGCTCTGCACTGCTCTCATACGGCAGTTCAGCCCGTTCTCATTACCAGGGCGTCAATTACCGAGACTTTGTCACGGCCGTCAGTGTGTGATACCGCCGCACATTACATGTTTTTACGTCCATATGAGACGCACCAGGCTTTCCATTGACTACAATGTAAACCCATCCGCGGCAACAGTAAATGCTCAGGGGAAGTGCGCCGGGAGTGTGGTGATGTAGTTTAAAGAGCGAAAAGACATACTAAGGGCGGGCAGGAGGGGAGTTGGATGGGTCCACAAACACAAAGCTTTCATCCAGGAGACCGCTGTTCATGTCCCGTGCGTTAACTTTCACTTTCACGTTACAATCTACTGTTCATTCATTCATTCATGTTCATTCATAACGTTCAGTTTATCACGGTACAAATGTAGTAGTTTTAAGCCCAACCATGTAGTTTTTTCCTAAACATAACTAAGTGGTTTTGTTGCCTAAACCTAAAGTGACGTCAAGGGTAACTATGTGACAAGTTAGGATGAGAATGTGTTAGAATACAGATAACGTTGTCCCGACCAACGGTGCCATCGCAGAAGCGTATCACCCACCCTCTGGTCTCCCCCCCAGGTTAACACTGTTAGCTCTGTCAGCACATTTTGCAGTTGTTTCCACTGTTAGCATCGTTAGTCAGCTCCGCCGTCGCCATGTTGGGAGTCGTGCGGAGGCAATAGAAATACTCTCAATCTCACATTAAGCACCTTTAAGGCTAGTTACATTTCCAACAAAACCCACTTATCACATTGAACACAGAGTGATGGCCATATTTTTCATGACAATTCAATTTCAGTTTTTGTGAAATAATAAAGACAATGCCACAGCTGCTGTTATGACACATGACCTGGTTGATGGGTCCACATTACTTCAACAGGCAGTGGCATTCATTTTTGTGTATTTTTTAAGTGTGATTCTCACTCAGGGCCTTCTTGCTCCTTGTAAGAGGAGTCCACACGACAACATTTTAAGAAGCATTAGTTGTCTACTCTTCCATCTTTCAGAAGAGAGATACGCTTTCATTTAAAAAAAATAAAAAAATAAATAGGACAGCTGGTTCTGACAGCTGTAACGGAGTCCGGAGTCGGTGTGGATTGGACGGCTGGATGCTTCTATTGCGCTTACGCACCACTGATGTGTCACTTCTAGACTTCCATCAGGCCTTGTTTTTTTAAACTCACAAGCAACATTAACATTGTTGCTATTCTAGAAAACTACATCGAGATTAGAGAATAGCCCTGTCTCGCTCTGTCTTTTCTTTATCTCACATTTTAACTCTCTCTTGTCATTTTTTTGTCATTTTTTTCTGGGTACATTTTTCAGTATATTTCATTACAATAACTAGTGCGTATCAGAGCGCTCGGACTCTGTCTCGTCTTCCGCTGTAATTATTTCCCTCATGCTCATCTCATTATCTAAGGAGTTGTCATTATTGAGAAATTTCCCCTACACCGCCTGGTGCGAGATAAAAACAATATTTGTCCCGATTCTCATTAGGAGCAGTTGAGCTCCATCACACAGCAATGAATGACAGAGGAGAAAACACACAATTAGAGTGATGGTCTTCCAGTGAAGCGATGACATTCAGTTATTTCATCTTCTTTATTTAGACGCTGTGTTCCAACACACAGACGCACGAGAAAACTAAGGAGACCGCTGGGATGTGGATGTGCACACGATGTGTGTCTTCGGACACCCTTCCCATGTGTAACTGAGCAAAGAAGGCTCATTTAAACAATTGTGACTCAAAGGGTGTTGCGATCAATAGAGAGGCAGAGGACCAAAGGGCAAGGAGTCATCTTCCCACTCTAATCACAGTCTTAACCTTCAGCATGTTTGCGGGCCTGACAAGCTCACCTGGTTGCCTGACAGGATGCTAACTCCATCTTGAATGCTTCTCTTGTTGCTGTGGTTTCCACACATAGTGTTGAAAATGATTCAAGATTACACAGAGAAATACTAAGCAAAGAAATGTATGGCTAACATAAAAAAATATGTGTGCAAGAGTGGGAGCTTTCATGTCGATTTTTGCTTTATTTGTACTGACTCATGACTGTAGTGACAGAAGTATTTTTGTCCTTTTTAGGTTCCTATTTGTATCCCTATATAATATGTCACGTAGAAAACCTTTCACATTTATTTTTGGTACAGGTTGTAAAAAAAATGCTTTTTCATTCATCCTATAAAAAGACCAGGAGAGAAAGGAGCAGCTGCAGGTTTTTGCTGCCTCACCACCGTACAAGAGGCAAAATCTATCAGCACATACCCCCACAGTTTTCTGGTGCAGTTGACTATTGGGACAGAGAAAAACACGTTGTCACCCACACTTGTGGTCACACTGATTCATATCTTCGAGGGGGATACAATGACAAAAGTTTCTCTTAAGGATTTCCTTCCTTCCTCTCAAGAGGAGAGGAAGGAAATTGCATTTCTCCGACTGTGTTTCCTTCTGCTTTTGTGTCTCTGCTCCACATTCTCAATTTGTCTCTCTCTGCTGTTGTTTTGTCTGTTTCCCTTACCATCCCTCTTCTTCCTCACAGAAAAGTCCAGTGCCATTGGGTTTCTCTCGCTCCGTATTGTCCTCCTGCTCAGAAAAGTCAGTAGTCTGTTTTTAATGAGCTCTGCGTCTGTGGCTCTCAGCCTGAGGCTGTCCACTACTGACCTGTTGGCATTTACTTCTCTCTGCCTCCTCCCGTCTCTCCCCTCCTCCTCCTTCTCTTTCTCCTCCTCCTCTGCGCTCCATTTCTCTCTCTCGCTACAAAGCTCTTTAGTCTGTTAGATTAAAAATGCTTTGGTGTTCAGTCCGGCAAAGCATCTCCTATTGGACACAAGCTTAACTGGAAGCTACTGCTTACCAATCATCCTTACAGTCTTACTAACGGCACCTTTCTACCCACAGACAAAACCTTTTACCTCAAACACATTTCTCCTCACCTGAACTGATTGTTTCTAGAGACGACTTCAATCTTTCATATCATACATCAACACTTTCATTGCCTCACTGTCTGAATAACAGCAAACAGCTCAAACCAATCGTAGCACCTTTCAGCGAGCATTTTCAGAGCAATGAGAACTGTGAGGCTGTGGTGGAGGGAACAGCTGGCCTAACAGCCAGACATTTGATCTTTAGACTGCACTCCATCAAACTGGGAGGCAGTGGGCAGTTGATGAGTACACTGACCTTTAGCAGCATATCTGCCACAGCGGCCTTCAATCACGGCTGACTGGGAGACGTGGCTCAGTCACCGGCCAGACTGGAGGTGGTGAACTGCTGCATGACTGGATACTACAACTGCTCATTTCATTGATCTCCTCTGCAGCGCTCGGCAAATTACAGAGACACGCTGTATTTGTAATCCACACACACACACACACACCTTTGCAGGCCACACAGTAACGTGTGCAAACCAAACCACCAACTATATCCTCTCCTTTTTGGCTTCTTTCTCCGTCTCTCTGTTCCTTTGCCTGTTTTTTTTTTTTTTCCTGCTTTTTTCTTCCTATCACACGAACACACGTAACTACCCTTTAGGTGCCCTCGAAAGTACATTTTGACCTTTCCATACTGCTTAGCCCCCTTTTAGCTTCCAACTATGGTCTCTGCCAGGCATTAAAGAGAAGAAGTTTATTGTTTTTTGCTCATTATTGTGCCAAGAACATATTAAAGAACTGTGAAATCAGACAAATGCTGAAGCTCCTCATCTTGTGTTTTACACTACAGGTGTGAAACTTGATGAATATACAGGTTATGCACGATGGCACCATAGATGTCATTCATTTACAATAACCCCACCTTTTGTTTCCGTGTATAAGTTGATGTGTGTGACAGCGCTTTGATCAGGTACAAAGAGGAAAAGTCGCAGCAGCGCGCTGTGTTAAACCTATGTGTTTTTATTGGCGTCACATCCTGACAGAGTGACAGCACCATATGCCGGAGCTGGTGTCAGCCGCCGTCTGAGTCTGTTTGTTGCTCCCTCTGTATCTCTGTGCAACACAAGCCGCCCACAGAATCAACCAGCATATCTGCTCCTCCTCCTTTCATATGCCGGCTCTCTTTTATCCCATGTCACACCAGCTCCCACTCCCTGGCTGCTTCACATGCCTTGAAAGGAGAAACACACACTGACAGACACACACAGACACAAAATAGTAGTGCACTCATGCACACACTGATTTGTGCACAGATACAAACATACATGCCATAGAGAGGGTAAGATTGTGTGTTGAGAAGAACAAGGGGTTGTTCTGGTGCCTGTGTCACAACAACGAAGTCAGGCCTCATTATTGGTGATTTATCAATTATATATAATTAAAGAATTTTGTTGGAGATCCAGAAGCAGGTGCTATCATGACTGGTTTTGATGTTTTTCATGTGAACGTATGCAAGACCGAAGCAGTCCACTTAATTAAATGACAAATTGACGTTGATGGTGGTGTGACAATGCTATGGTTAAGGTTTGGTTAGGTTTAGGCACAAAAACAACTTTGTTCAAGGTCTTATTGATAACATTTGCTGTATATGTAGACGAATAATAAAAAAAATAATAATAATACATTCAAAGAGCTTTTATAAAGGTGCCGAATGAAAGTATCACTTTTCCTAAATTAAATTATTCACTGGCAGAGATTTTCAAAGGGGTCCCTTGACCTCTGACCTCAAGATATGTGAATGAAAATGTGTTTTATTGGTACCCACGAGTCTCCCCTTTACAGACATGCAACAAGAAACAGAAGAAATATATAAAGAACCATTTGTGTAAATGGAAGGCCAGAACTGAGAGAAAATTATGTTTTCACATTTACTAATTATGCATTAGTGTGACCATGGTCTTCAGAGGTGATACCCAATGGGTGTCTCCTTTTCTTTCTTTCCTCTAATGTCATATAACATTACTGAGATTTTTCTTTACGAAGCCGCCGGTAACCAAAACGTTTCCTCTTTTTCCACCCCTGCCCCCATGTGAGGTTTCCAATTTAAATCGCAACATTTCTTCACCATTGTATTCTTAAATTGAGTTGTGAAGTTGCTGTCAAGGTAATGAATTTCCACTCACCGTGTTTAGAGAGATAATTCTGTGCTGCGGTTTGCATAACCTACAAGGCCTGACAGGACTCTAAGCCATTTTCACGCATAGAATGCAGCTGCCCAAATAGGAGGTTCGGGGCTTTAGAGCAGCTTATACAAGCAAAAGGGATTGAGCCTTCCTCCGGCTCCCAGGAAAACTCCTGAGGTTGTATATTTGTCTGTAGATAGACATGCACACACATAACACACATAAAAAAAAAATGTTCTCCCCAGTTAAAAGTGACTGTTTGTAATTAAAATGAACAAAAAAGGAATACAAATTACAAGCGTTTTCTTTTCATGTCATGATGCAAAGCCGTTGATACTTAACGTACATGCTTTTTAAAACATTTATATGTATTTCTCTCTGACCTCCTTCCTCTTCCCTCCCTCTTCTCCCTCTCTCCCTCTGATGCTATCTCCCCAGGAGGTTTTGTTACCAAGGATATATGCTGGATCAGCATTTACTTTTTTTTTCTTTTTTCAAAATATGAAATTCTCTCTGGCATGCCGAGGCAGTCACTGGTGGCTCTCAGCATTTAGTCGATAAGGACATGCAACATGAAGCATTTCAGGACTAATGGTGTAGTACACCAGCCAGGCAGGGGGCGACGCTTTTTTGCTATTTAATTGGCCTTCACTGAACAATAAATCTGTCTTTTCAAAATCACACAGTGTTTCTACAGACACCTGTCACTGATGCAGTGGGTGGGCCGAATACGCTCCAACTGGAAGCCTTTGTTCACGAGAATGTTAGTCCACTACTTCTAATATATATTCCGGTTTGAAGAAAGTGGTTAAGGCCAATTAGTTTTCTACATAGCTGAATGTCACTTATAAAAGCGGGTGTTTGCCCCCACAGGCCGCTCCGCCATAATGCATGCATGATGAGTTATGTTTCCCTCCTGAGAAGGCATAAAAGAAGGCATAAATGCATAATGCTCATCAGATACGTTACAGTGTGCTCAGCAAGACTTCATCAGAGGTATTCCTTCATCACCCCCGCCCCTACGCTCTCTTTCTGTGTGCCAGCTGTAATAATACAGGAACAGATCTGTTTGTGATATCGCACATCAAAGACAGAGTAAAGTAAAGTAGCACATAGGCTCATTTCCATTCCCTTCTAAAGCAATCTGGAGAACCTGTCTCCAGCTAATGTAACAGCCATTATTACAGCACTGCAAAGGTGGAAACAAGTCAGTGTTTCATTCCAGCGAGGCGCTCTGGAGGTTCATTTAGAAGTTGATTTTTAGTTTGTTAGCTGCATAATAAGGTTAATGCATGAAAGAGTAGAAACTCAACTGGGAAATCCCAGAAGTTAATAAAACATTATTTCTAACTCTGAAATGTATTACAATTCGAATAAAGGGTCCGGCTTACGGGAAAGGGACGAGTCATTATTGAACCAGTAAACTAAATGAGTCACAATCAAGCATGACTCAGATTTTGGTGTTACAAAATAAGATGAATCATACGCCTGTGTCATGAATTCCAATATTTAATAAACTCTGAATAAACAAGCAAATAGTCCAGCATGTCGTCTGTAGTGGGCAGACCGCGGCTCATTGACTGCAGTTCACTTTTACTGCTGGATCCTGGAGCCTGCTAACACTACATGGATGCTGGATAATGTGACAACTGAACTTATCTTTACTTCCCCGGAGTCAATGAGCACGAGCGTATAGCCGACAGGAACAGTGCCACTACCTCCACTCATTAAATCATTGCTCTACTTTATAACTGCAGTGGTTATGTCAAAGCAAGCAATCAATACGCCTATTTGGAAATGAATACCTCCACTAAGTGTATTTCACCAATGCAGCCAGTAGCCTACCACTTGCGTGACTTGGGTGTTTTTCTCCTGTGAGTATGTGAGTAAGACTGTGTTTCCAATGTAAGACTTTGATACTAACTAACACTAATAACGCTAGTGCCAGAAAAATACCTTCGCTTATTAAAGCCATGCTTTACTTTATAACTGCAGTGGTTATTTCAAAGCAAGCTACCAATACACCTATTTGGAAATTACCTCTGCGTAAGTGTATTTCACCGTTGTTTCTGACCGTGATTAGCCGCGACCTGGGTGTATTTTTTCCTGTGAACCAGAGTGTATTGCACCGATGTTTATGACCATGAGTAGCCACGACATGGGTGTGATGCAACTATGTCATGGCCGGTGTATTGCTCAGGACCCAAGGAGACACAGTGTCGACTGTGATGTTGTTTATATGAGCAATTCTCGAGAAACACCAAAGGCCAAGCATTCAGCCCGTTCTGAACAGGCATGTTTTGAACGGGCACTGAACTAGTATATTAGATTTAAAAAAAAGAAATGAAAATCCAATAATGTATCTTTTTTATTTTCATTTCTCAATAGATGTACATAGAATCCAGAAAAACATCTGGGCAAATAATGGTTTATAGAAAGCTACTTATTTTGTCTGTCATTACAAATCAGGGCACCTAATGATTATTTTCATTATCAATTAATCTGACAGTCGTTTTCCCATTTAATCAATTCATGAATCGATTAATCGTTTTTTGATTAATCATTGTGAAAATGTTCATCACAAGAGTCCAAGCTAATATCTTCAAATGGCAATGAACAGAGAAAAGCATCACATTCATATTCTTAAATTGGATAAAATGGAGCCATACTGTAGACTGTTTGGTGTTTCTGCACAAAAAAAAGAGTAAAGTGATTGATAATTTTTTACGCAGAGCAATGAAATCGTTCTAGCTAAAACTGAATGTATATGTTGATGGAAATCACCATATATGTATGGTTTGTCAAGTCTTTGTAGATTTCTGTAGATTTTTCCCAGCTTAATATAATCAATTGTGTTCATGTTATCTGCTTAGATCATGAGATCATGGGTTACCATGGTTACCCGTCTCCAACCGGCAAAGAGGCGCTCAGGAAGTGACGTGGTAATTACAGTTCAGTGTGTCCAAAAAGACACATACTACTGTTTATTCACTCAAAAGTATGTTGAACAATAGTACACATATTGGATATGTAGTGCATAGTATTAGATTTTTGGACGCAGTCATGAGCTTCAAGTTTTCAGAATTGGGTTTTTTGTGTGTATTGTGTGTATTTTTCATTGCCATTCTGTTGCTAGGACAACAACCATTGCATTAACAAACATTGCAACAGGAAATACAAAGGGGCAAAGAATGATAATGTTGTGAATTTTGAAAAGGTCTATACAATGGAGAAAAACTGTAATACAGCCTTTTTCCGGGAATGTCGCCACAGACACCCAGTTCGTAATACTGCAAATATACAGTATAAATCATCAGGCTCAGTCACCAATGTGTTACTTCCTTCGGCGATAGATAGTGACTTAACAGACATTTATTGAAATGAAAATCTTTGAGATTGCCACTTTAAGTTAGTTAGATAATAAACAGAAAGTCTTTTGTGGCTTGATTTCAGAGATGCAATTTACCATGATGGACAGAGCTGTTCTGAGGGGATAATCTTTTCTATTCATAAAGACTGTGAAATAAAGCTTGTAGAGAACTGGGAAACATTTATTGCCTCTAATCAACTTCATCTCCATTTTGTACCTTCCATTCTTTCAATTTAATCACATCTGTTAGAGAAGAATAAAGTCTGCTTCGTTCTTCTCTAACAGATGTGATTTAATATTATGAATAGTTCACCCATGGTAGACGTATCTCAGGTAAAAAAAAAAGCTTGTTAACCTGTTTCTCAGGTCACGCTGTTACATTGGAAACGAGAACTCTTTTTTCACTTGTTGACAATCACGTTGCTCACAGTGTGAACATGGATTAAGTTTCTCTCTTGCTCTGAGGTGAGGTATTTTTAAACGCACACATTCTGATTACTATCCTGCTCATGTCACTATCTGGCAGCGGCGCTGCACAGATGTCTGGATTTGTTGGGTTGTGCTTGCTGGAAAGTTGATGTTCAATCACGCTCAGAATGTCAAGTTTTGGAGGTTGATTTATGTCTGTATACATTTATGCATCTGCGTGTGTTTGTATATAAATTTGCAAGCTGGCGGAAGTGCACAAAATATAGATGTGTATCAGTACCTGTGGTTAGCGGGGTGAGACAGAGCAATGGGTTAGCTGTAAGGCTTGCAGGCAGGGAGAGGGCTAAATGGAGACATATTGGTGCAGGTATAGTTCTGCTGCGCTACTCCGCAGGACGGCTAATGAGGAAGTTTAGCCACAGGGGTCTTTCTGTTAAAAACAACAACTGCAAGAGATGGAAGGAAAAAAACGGACTTAATCACAATCTCTGCAAGAGAAAGCAGCTGTGAATGGCCAGTTCTCAATCAGACTGGACAGCTACGTCCCTGGGGTGTTGTTCAAAATAGGGGTAGGAGTGTACTGTATAGGGGAAGACAGAGGAAAGGGTAGGTGGAGGGGGAAAAAGGAAGTGAAAGAGTGATCAATGGCTGTGAAGGCTGATGGTTAAGGTATGGTAGGAAGGAGATGGAGAAGGAGGAGGAAGGAGAAAAAGGCAAATGGTTTTATGATGGTTTAAATGAGAGAAAAATATGGAGCAGAATGGATAAAAGAGAGCCAGAATGAAAGAGATTTCCTGGAGGAGAATGTCTTCAAAAGATGTCTTCAAGGAAGAAATGCACCCTGGCGGAAATTGTTGACGTCTTGGTGGAGAAATATACTTACAGCTCAATCCTGATTTGCTGTCAAGTCCAATATATCAAGGCCACATAAAATTATGGTGTCAGTGTTGTGAGAAACGGTCATATATTTTACTATCGTGTCTAGAGTGTTTTACTTCAGCTTGCCCTCTATCCAGTGGGAAGGAAACAAGATTTGTTTACAGAAGCAGGTTCAGTCGCCTCGACTCCTTTTGAGACCAAAACCAAAGCGGTGGGCTAATTTCTGGAAAATGTTGCAGCGATACTTGAATCTGGCGCACGCACAAGTGGAAAAACAAAGAGCAAATGGAGACTGTCTATCTAATATTTGTGGCTGGTATTTTTGTGGTACATTAGTAATGCTGGCCTCTGGCAGAGTGGCAGATGTATGAGACTAAACAGGAAAAATGTGGTAGATAAAGCCGCGGCAAAATCGAATTAGGCGAGTGTCTGGGACAACAACAACAACAAGTCTTATATGTTGCCTCAAGATTATAATCAAGGTCAAGGATGTAAACAGTCGCTCTAAATTTGTTTCTGTGTATGTGTTGAAGAAAGATGTTTATCATTAAGACTTTATACTTCTCATAGTTACAGTTGACTTTCTCTGCACTTCACCACTATTCTCTCTTGGCTTCTCCCTCGTATGCTCTCACTTCTTGATTTCATTCTAGGCGTAAATTTAAGTTTAATCCAAAGATGCAAGTGAAATATTTTGGAATTTCTGTAATTTTGTCATTTTGAGCAAAGTGGCTGTAGTTTCTCAGTCTTTCTGATGTGTCAGTTTGCTTTTCTGGGTTGTTATTTATCTTAAAACATGATCTAGACGAGCAAACTCCAGCTCTGTTAAACACAAAAAAAACATCCTACAAACAGTGTTGGGGAAACTACTTTGAAAGTGAAGCTAAAAGCTACATCAGAAATAGTTTAGCTACAGCAGCACAAAAAGTAGCTTAACACAATGAAGCTATTTTCCCTCAAGAAACATCTATTGTTAAGTGATCCTAATGGATAATATGATAATAAAAGACGTATTTGTGAAGGCCAACCAGGAAGTTAGCATCACCCTGCGTTCCCTCGACAAAAAGCCATTGGGATTTTTCCATTTGATTTTGGATTATTGCAGAAAATAAGCTCTGTGGAAAACAAACGTTTATGATACTTTTACAACACGTTTTGTTCAACAAGATAATCTTCACAAATGAACACCACTTCTATGATTTTTGAAGCATAAATGCATCGCCATAATTAAAAAGCTAACATTACAGTAGGCTATAAACGAACAACACCACGGTCGCATGACATCACTTCACCACCACTAAACTAAAGCCGGATTAGTGTTAGGCATGATGACGTTTAGTAGTCTCATGTATACACTTGTTAGCTATCGCCTTTTTTAAGACACGTAAAAACTTCAAAATTCACAAGTGGAGTATTTACTGACACATTTTATGTCGTAGAACAAAATGTTAAAATCTCTTCAGCTTGTGTTAACCACAGACCTTATTTCAGGCATCTAAATAAAAACCCATTCAAAAAACCCATTGACTTCGAGACGAGGGAAACGGAAGTACAAAACTAATTTCTGGGTTTCTGGACTTTCTGCAACAATCTATGGAAAAAAAGTTGCGCTGCCTGACTGCTTCTAGTGCTTTTAAACTTAGTTAAACTAGTGTTTTCGCTACATGTAGCATCACTACACCCCGACCTTGCCTGCAAATATGAAATATGTTTTACATAGATGGAGGGATGTCTGTGAGCTATAGCAGTCTATTAAAATGCAATGCTATATTCACACACAGCATCACAGCAACATACAGTATATCTGGTGTTTTTCTTCTCTTTATATAACACTGTTGCAAAAACTTGCTGTGTCCCCAAATCTGTTTGCCGGCCACTTGTCACATCAGCTGCCGGCCTCAGACGAGTCCTTTCGAGCCGGGAGCAGGCTTTTCTTGTCCCGCTGTAGGCCGTTTTGGACCATGGCAGCTCTTCCCTGAGGGTTTACCCTCCACTAAGATGCCAGAGATCACTGTGTCACTTCGCTAAGCTACATATTTGCCGCTTGTAGTAACATACTTATCATGAGTTGGCGTCTCTGTTGGTGTTGGATGCCTCGCAGCGTCAGTATGAGGCTGCCAGTTTCATTGCTCTCCCACAGATTTGCTTGTGGTTAATGTCTTGGTGTCTGCTGGTTTCTAATTTCTCTCAGGTTCTGCACCTATGCATGGTACTGTATTTGCAGATTATCTTAGCAGCTGTTCCTACCCCTCCTGAGAATTTTAAAGTGATTAGATACATGTCAGACAGATTGCATACATTTTGTATGTGCATATTTTATAGACATAATGAACCACTAAATGAATATAGTTAGTAAATCCCACAACACACATTAAAGATGGTCAAATAAACCAATCAAATTCTTCATCAAAGAGCTAAAATCTTCTTCAATCATGATATTGCTTGCATCTAACCAAGCGAGGAATCTCTGTCTGTCTGTCTGTTTGTTCTTTGCATATCTCGAGAACTGTTCTTCCGATCGACATCACACTTAATGGGTGTATTGCTCAGGACCCATAGACGTGCAATGTTGAATGTGATGCGATTTGGCCTGATGGTGGCGCTATAACAATGAACTTTACATTTTGGCCTGTAACTTTTTAACCATAAGTCTCAGAAACAATTCTTTTTTTCCCTGGATTTTGTGGGTCCAGATAAATATATCTATATAAAGCACGCCCATTTGCTTCTGGATTGATTTTTCGCCATTTTTAATTGTGTCCACATCAGATAGTTTTGCTACTCATTCTACACATTTTGAGCAATCGTCACCAAATTTGGTACTGCACATCTCTGGACTAAGCCGGAAAAAGTTACTTTTTTGTATTGTTGATGTTCCATACAGTTTTGCTATAGCTGGCCCTCAAATTAGCTAAAATAAGCTCCGAACGGGCACTGCACTAGTGATTGTAATGCCACCATCAAATGAAAAGCACAGCCATGCTGATGAGGATGAGGATTAGAGAACAAAAAAAACTATTAACTCCTTTGATAAACGATGAATCCTGTTGGTCGTCTTCAAACCTGCAACCAGCTCATTGGATAACAACGTCATACTTTTTAATTTCATTGGTTAATTTAAGCCACTGTCTCCAGAATAACAAACATAACTGCTGTGCTCACAACAAGTAATTTGACAGCTTGGGTTTTCCTTTAAAGGCATAGTTCAGTGTTTGAAGTGAGGTTGTATGGGGTACTTATCCATAGTCGGTGTATTACATACAGTAGATGGAGTTTGGAGAAACCGACAGGAGTGCCAGCATGGGAGCAAAGTAATGTGCTGTTGTGGACGGGGCAGCAGCAGAATGTATTTTAGAGACCTAAAAGAATCAATATCAGTTTAAGTGTACACTATATTTAGAATATTTTCGCTGGTTTACCTTGCCGTGAGACAGCTATACGATCTATGTTTTCTGATGGGGAACTAAAGCCGTTATCTATGCTCTCTTCAAAGCCACAAGACTCCATTGAAAAAAACCCAGTAATTTTACTCAAATGAATGGCCACCTTACCGTGGTGGAAGGGTTTGTGTGCTCCAGGGACCAGTACAGTACACTACAAGATGTTTCTGAAAACATTTCAGGTGAGAAATAGGCATTACAGTAATAGAATATTGATTCATATTTGATCAACGCTGCCTAGTTTGACCGTTTGATGGGAGTTCGCGAGTGATTGACAGCTGCCTCCGTTGAATGAACAGCCAATAGGAACGCTCTCTTTCTGAAATGAAAAGTCTTTTTAAAGTATGAAAACAGAGCCATGAGCAGAAGTCTAGTTTTCTCTCTTCAACACTTGAATTACAATATGCTGAAAGGTTATTATGGAATTTTTGCCCAATGATGCAAAACACATTCTGCCTACTGAAGCTTATTATCGCGTTAACTTTGACAGGCCCATTCAAAACAATCATCAGTTGTTGAATTTCTATATTCAACCAGCCTTTCAGCCACAGTATGTTGTAGACACGAACACCGACAGAACACCGCAGATGTTGCTGTGAGTGAGATGCCGAGCTGTGTAAGAGCAGTGCCCCGCATGTATGTGTCCTTGTTTCATCATGTGGATCAAGACAAAGTCACACTAGTCATTAACTCCATTGATCTTTTTTTAAAAAGCCAGGTAATCATGATTGATTTGCTGCTGGTCAGCTGATTGGCTCCATTGGCATCTGTGGGGGTGAACTGTCCAGCTGCTTGTTCCTATTTGATGATGACATTCAAGGTTAGTGGCAGGACCCTTAAACTGATATTGAATCTGCATGGGTGCGTTCTGCAATGACACCATTATAACGGCATTAAAATTATCAGCGTAGGGTTTTCTAAGGAAAAGATCAAGTCAGGCTTTCATAAATCATGCATCAAGTATTGGTTATCAAAAAGAAAATTCTCTGCTGAGACGTGTCAGTAATTGTAAGCGAGTGGTGATATAACACCAGTAGACACCCTGCAGTGCGGTGTTGTTTGAGCCTGTGGGTTTCCCCTCGTTTCCTCACTTCCTCCGCTCCTCCATCCCTTCCTTCATCCCTCATGCGCTCCCTTCAACCTTCCCCCTCATAGCAGCGCCTGATTCATTTTCCCAGCAACAGCCTCAGTTCCCTGTGATTTATATGTTTATGGTCATTACTGACGTTGAGTAATACATTTCCGTTTTTTCCCCCTCTTCTCCGTCTTCCCCCATCCCTCTTTTGGCAGAGCCCCGGGGTCCTGCGAAGAATATCAATTACTTAGTCTCTGTTTAATCACAGTCTTTCACTTCCTCTCACGGCTCCACTTTTAGGCAGGCACAGGGAAGTTTTGCTTTTGAGGTGTTTGTTATTTTCTTTCATCTCCGTCAAAATTACTAAACACCAAAGGCTTTCATACACCTTTTCATCTAAGAATACTGGTGCAATTTGCTGTCATTAGTGATAAATAGTCTTTTCCAGCTGGTAAGTATTTCTAACTGGATGTTGCAGAACGTTGCTTACCATATTTCTTGACACGATCACAATGCAAGCTAACAGCATGATGTTATCTTTATAACTAAGGCTGTATTCACACTCCAGTCTTTCATGCTCAAGTCTGAATTGCTGCTCGCGTTTGTCTTTTATTCTTTTGGATGTCTGGTTGCATCTATTCCAGGACGTGACCCATATCTGATACCATATAAACTGACAGCGAAGTCAAAAAACAAAAGCAGAGAGCAGCTGTAACAAAAAAAACATCACAATCTGTTTTCTTTCAGTTTGTGCTTCTCCCGCTCGTTTCAAACACATCCCAGTTACAGTGCATGTTCGTTCTAGTTTTGATTTGAGGCGTCTCGACTGAAATCAAGTGTGCTGTTTTGCTGCTCTTTTCACATTTCTGTGTCTCATTGTTTTCACTGCTAAAGCTGACTCAGCCGAGCTGCCAAAATGGTGACAGATGCAAGAGTTACGTACTGTCATGCAACCCTGATAAAGAAAGGAAGAAAGAAAGGAATGCAGTCTGACTGTCTGCAGCTGGAGCGGCTCAGGGTTAAGAGCCTGGCTCAAGAGCTGGGTCAAGTACAGTACTTCGGTAGGATTTTATGTGTTAGCTTAGATGATGTCTTATTTACTTTCGCTGCACAGATTCTCCCAGCTGGTGAAGGGATTCGGTCCTGAGCAGGAGGCTAATGTGACCCCCCAGCTCAAACAGTGGCAGTTGGTGTTCAGCAGGGGAGACGAGCAGACAAGCACTATCAACAAACGGACAGACGCGCAGTATCAGCGTTCTGACTCAAAATCATTTGATTCAAAGAGAAGAGGTTTGGGGAGGGGAGCCCCAGTGAGAGCAAAGTCAACCATCTCATTACTGGCTCCTTGTCAACTACATCAAAGTAGCTTCCCAGAGTCATTCACTTGAAAGTTCCTGGTTAGCACCAGCTTTACGCCGCCCGACGGAAAACATGCTTGGGTTTTCATTTGGGTGACTTTATATTTCAGCCAGCAGCTTCTCTCTATAATATCCAGCTTTCTCAGCAGAGAGTCTTAATGAACCGAGACTCCCTTTACAGTACGGCCTTTTTTCTCTTTGAATTTAAATCATGGAGCCAGGTAGCTGCCTGCAGCATTCATCAAAGAGGACTGAGGCACCATCCCTTCTAGGCAGGATTTCACCCCCTTAAGCTAAGTGTCTTAGAGTTACTTGAAGAGGAAAAGGGCAATTGGTTCATTTCTTTAGTTACATCCTGTTTGTAAATACTAAAGAATAGTTTTATTAATGCAGACTTTGGCAGGGTGAATACAAAGCTGTGTAAGCCCTGAATCAGTGAAATCCGTGAAATAAAGTGTAGGCATATGGCCAAGTTTAGGTTCTCAGATCCATTATTCAGTGGAGGGAAAACATACTGTATAAGGAGCTTTCAAGGTGGAAGAACAACTAGCAAGAAACATAACGGAGATACAAGAAGATACTGTCCTAAAGGTGTGATGTCAAGGCAATGAATATAGCAGCAAACAACTATTGTCTATGGAAAGATATAGAGGAGTAATGTCTACCTGAGCAGAGAATGAAGTCACTCTCCCTCTGCGGGTGTTGTAATCTGAGCTTCCCTGTGCTTTGTTGACTTATCCAGGCCAGCTGCACGTGCGTTTTAGTGCATGGTCGTGCATATGAATATGCCCCACTGGCTAGCTCACGACCGGCCCTCTGCACTGTGCTCATATGGCGGTTACAGCTGATAACGCCGTCACGACCGATGGCGCCGTTGCGGGAGTGTAGCACCCACCCTCCGTTTGCCCCCAGGTTAACACTGTTAGCTCTGTCAGCAGTGGCTGTTGTTTTCGCTGTTATCGCTGAGCCGCCGGCTCGGCCATCTCCATGTTGAGAGCAGTGCGGAGGCAATAGAAATGCTCCCAATCTTGTATTTTGCACCTTCAAGTGATCAAAATGGATATACTGTATGATAATAATAGAAAAAGTTACGCTACCTGACTGTTTCTACTGCTGATAAATGTATTTAAATGTCGCTACATGTAGCATAGCTGCACCCCAACCTTGCCTTCAAATATGAAATAGGCTTTAGATAAATGGAGGGATGTCTGTGAGCTACTTTAACAGTCTATTAAAATGTGATGCTACATTCACACACAGCATACAATACTCACTGCAACATCCCTTCTAGGCAGGATTTCACCCCCTTAAGCTAAGTGTCCTAGAGTTACTTGAAAAAGAAGATGGCAATTGGTTAATTTCCTTACATAAGTAACATCCTGTTTGTAAATACTAAAGAATAGTTTTATTAATGCAGACTTTGGCAGGGTAAATACAAAGCTACGTAAGCCCTGAATCAGTGAAATCAGTGAAATAAAGTGTAGGCATACGGCCAATTTTAGGTTCTCAGATCCATTATTCAGTGGGAGGAAAACATACTGTATAAGGAGCTTTCTCTAGAGGCGGCAGAAAAACTAGCAAGAAAAAATAACGAAGATGCGAGTAGCGCTGTCCTTATCAGTCAGATAACAGAAGATGCTTTTCTTCCCTAAGCTGTGTTTTCACTGAGGGATTTCGCTGCCTCTGATGCAAATATCATCTGGCTTGTAAATTGGGCATGGTGGTATAATACCAAACTACTTGAAGCTGTCACTGCACCTCCTCGGGACACAGTTTAATGACTGCCTCTTGTTGATGTAGACGCCATGTGGGTTTACTCTGCTTTTTCTAATACACAGTTTTTGATTGTGTTCCCTCCTTCCCATGTAAAACCCGACATATCATTATTATTATTTTTTTCATCTGTGTATGTGCCTCAAGTTTGCTGCAAGTTGGTGAATCTACAAATGTGAAAAGTTGAATCTTTGGATTTGAATTATAGCCGCACACTTGATGAGAAAATGCAGCCAAAAAGAAATCTTCATCCAAAATAATAATGATATTTACAACTTTCCCCCCAGGAAAGAGTGATATGGTAATAGAACAAAACTAAAGGAGAAGAGAGACAGAAATGTGAGCTCTGCCAAAACGAAATAGAAGTGACCTTCCATCTCTCGGCGCTAGCTATCGTAGCAGGCCGAATTAAATTTCCCCATCCTTCTCACCTCTCTGATGTGAACGGCATACATGCCACAGCACAAGCCCGCGCTCTCATGTTTATTAATTTCCTTCAGCGAGAGATGCGCTAAATCATTGACCCTCTTTTAGTGCCTCGTGCTCCTACTGAGCATGGGAACGGGAGGGCGTATTGATTTTGCCCCCTTCTCATCAGCAGCCAGGCCCTTATTTGGGATGAAGAAATGGTAAATCTCATATAGTGAGCCCCTGTCGAGGCCTGTCCGGATCCTAATCTGCGCTGGTTGATGGCTCTCTAATCTTTTTACCATCTACAACTCATTAGAGGCTGAGGAGGTAAATGTAAAGCATTAAACATCGCATTAATTCTCAGGACACTCTTTGGAACTTCATTAAATAAAAGTTTTTTATCACAGTTTGGATATGACACAGTAGCAAAAACAAGCTTTTGAATATGACTTCAGTTTCATTTTGGAGAGTGACGACCAGGTGCACACAATGACAACATAACTCATTTACCTGTTAATATCAGACACCAACTGTGAGAACACAAACAGATAGTTGTGGGGGAGAAAAAGTCTATACAGCATACTATTGCGATATTTTGCGCGGCAATATTGTATCGATACACGGACGTCAAGTATTGATCTTTTATTATATAAACTATTAACCTCTTAACAATCCTTTAAGTTAGAGTTAAGGTACTTGTATCATATGAAACCCAAGGAATCGATTTGTCATGTTAGGTTGTTGGGAATAATGCTAATGCTCCAAAGTTACTCTAAATTTTGGTGATGAAAAACTGACAATGCCCATTTTCAAAGGAGTCACTTGACCTCTGACCTCAAGTTATGGGATTGAAAACTCTGAGATGAACAGAGTGAAAACTGTATGTTATTAAATAAAACAGATGTTGGCAAACTGCATAATTTGCAGTTGAAAAAAGGTAATAAATCACAATATATCTCATCACAATACTCATCCATATCGCAAAATGTTTAAAATTGCAATAAGATCGTATCGTGATAATATCGTATTGTGGGGCCTCTGGTGATTTCTACCCCTACTGTACTAACAGACCACTGCAATTACTCTTTTCATTATGATTTATAAGTCAAAGCAGAACTCATTGTCCTATTTTCTTTTTTGCTTTCTTGACCTCATCTTGGATTGTTCAGTCTTTAAGTTCATACAGACTGCGAATGTAGACAAGAACAAAATCACTCCCTTGTGTTTTAGCAACCACAGTTCCTGTTTGTTAAGATGTCGTTTCCTGTCCGAGCCGGGCCCCTTTGTTACATTTAAAGGAACAAACAGTCACATGGGGACGGACTCATTATGAACTTATTGGACACAGCGGTTTTGCTGACCGAAGTGTGACTTAAACCTTCCGCCCACCTGCTCCACTGTGGGATGGAAACTGATGCCTGCATGGCCTTGGGTGGGAATTTTAGACCCGGCGGCATGTATTAAACATAGCAAATGCTGTTGTGCAAGTGTATAAGATGTAGCACACTGATTAGTGATCACGCCAATAGATGGATGGATAGCTAGAGCACTGAAAGCATGCATCACAGATTGTTAAAGCAGCCTTCTCAGTGAAATTGGCGAGATCAACAACCGTGGCTGATGTTTCCCCAATTATCCAAACTATCCACGTCTCTGACAAATTTTTAGTTTCACTCAAAGATACAACATAATCCGGTTAGCAAATGAACAAAATCTAATCTTGTTTTAAAAAAGTGATGAGTATGTCAGGGCTCCCGCGACTGTTGGCTCTCTTAGTCCTGCAAATAAATCGAGGTACTCTCAATAATCTAGTTATAAACTCCCCCTTGGAGCGCTTGTCATATTATCTGACATGACAAATAGATGTGAGTGCAGGCATCTGGCTCCCACCCCTCCCTCTCTCCCACCTTTTTTGCTCCCTCTAGTCTTTTTTTTTTTTACCGCCCCTTCTTCACTCCCCCTTTCCACCCTTTCTCTTTCTTTACCTTCCCTTCCCCCTGCTCCCTCGAGGGTTCCTTGGAGGTAGCACCGCTGAATGCTGAAGCAGGAACAAGAGATGCACCAGGTGCTTTCGCTCAGACATTCATTTTATGATTGGCTGCGATGAGACCGGTGAATCTGGCCTCGGCTGACCGCCCATCACCTGTCGAGGAATGGCGGTGGGACGAGAGAAAATGTTTGTTTGCCACCTGAGCGGGTCCCGTACATTTTGTGGCAGTGATGGATGAGTTGTCAACATCGCTGTATGTGTGAGCGTCAAATGTGGGCATGTGTTTGAGCGTGTGACTGCGTGTGCATGACTGACTGAAGGACAGCAAAAAAAAAAAAACAGATTGGTACCGACAAAATGCACATACTGGCTGAAAAAAACTGCCTTTAGCTCTTATGCTCCAATGCTATCATCCTTTAATACTAAACTGAAATATTCCTTTTTAGCTGCACCTTTCAGTAGTGTGGTGTGTTAATTCTTACTTATTTTATTAGTTTCAACTCACATGTCTTATTATGTCTTTATTATTCATATTGTTTTATGTCAACATGTCTTATTAATTCTTACTAGGCGGTTGCTGATCTTAATTATTTCATTTTTATTCCTACTACTTAATGATCTCAACTCATGTGTATTATTTATGTCTTTGTTTTAATTGTGTATACATATGTGTAGTGTTTTATCTTTACACTATCCACACAGAGTTTGTGGCTGCACATTGTGCTTCCACCTGGAATGAATCGTGCTATATAAATAAAGTTTTGCTTGCTTGTATACATCTCAGCGCTGATGTGTCCTGTAGCCACAGTATCCTGCCTTGATGGCCCTCTGGTCCTCGGGTGCAGCAGCAGCGATGTGCGTTCCAGCTCGTAAGTGATTAGACGAGTGCTGGTGTGAGTTGGTGACTCATCGTGGCATGATCATTTTAACGGCAGAAATTATAGTCAGCAGTAGGGCTGAGCAATGGGGTCGAAAAACAAAGTTGTTTTTTTTCAAGCTTAAACATGATGCATGATTTTAATCTTTTATTCTAACTTGCAGAAAATGCAGGAAGACTAAAACATGATTGAAACTTCTATGCGCAACATGGCTGTCATCATTATGCATATTCAAAAAAATACAGGAGATCTCACTCAGCTATGGACCGTCACTACTCGATGCTTCAACTAAATAGAGGACAGACGTTCGGCTTCTGCACAGAGAGCGCAAAACAGTCTGCACACTGGTGGTTCCTCTTGTGCTTCTTGACATTAGCAGATAGTTGCTAACTAGCATTAGTTATCCGGCAGGTAGTGGCGGACTGAAGAAAGTAGATTCTGTACCATGTTCAGCTGGCTCCCATGGCTACTCCTATCGTTACCAGAGATGACGCATTGTCAACTCGCACAATGTTTTCTGTCCCTCTCATTGCTATGGTAACTGGACTGCATTTATTTAGTGCTTTTCTACCTTAACGGATAAAGCGCTTTGCAATGTGCCTCTGATTCACCCCTTCAATCACACACACACACTCACACACCGGGCTGGCCTGCCCATCGGGAGCAACTTGGGGTTCAGTGTCTGGCTCAAGAACACTTTGCCTTGTAGACAGCAGGAGGGATCGAACCACCAACTGTGGGATTAATGGACGACTTGAGCTATAGTGACCATGAAATTCACTACAAGATAGCCAGAGGAAGCTAGCCACCTGCAGTCAGGTAACACCTGATGTCATCACAGTCCTGGAAACTGCGTCAGGTGCTCATATAGTGTTACTGTGACTTTCAATGCAGCTATCACCTATGTCACTTTTTGACTCAACGTGCGTGTTGTTAAAACATCGAAGTGTATATAATTAATTAAATGTATCGCAAAAGTTGATTTCCCTGACTAATTTATTAGTAAAACATTTTGTGGATGAAGCTTTGCAGGATTTAAGTTTTGAAGAAAAAAAACATGCCAAGTCTGCTAACTCCCTGCTACTTTTTTTAGAGCTTCACTCTGTTCTGCTTTCTTTAAATCTGAGGAAAAATCAGGGTGCTCATGCTGTGTGACTAGAAGGAAAGTTGAGTCACAATCCACACAGAGTTTCGAGCAACTCGAGTTTTATTTTAGAGCGGTGCAAAATTAATGACACACAATGATGTTCTGCAAACATAATGAAAATGATACACTGAGATCAGAATTTCTTCACGAATATATAACATCATTTCGACGGACTTTGAAAAAGCAACATCAAAAATGTTATGCGGCATATCCGGCAATAGGAGCAAAACAGCAAATGTCATGATTGTCACGTATTTCCTGTGCGTTATTTGCATGGGTTTCAGACAGAAATAATGACACAGACAAAAACACATTATGTCTGAGCCAGAGTAAACACTCTCAAAACACAGCCTCAGCATGTCCAAGTATTATAATACGTACGCAAGATGACTGTTAAAACCTGCAGAAATAAGCCTTATTGTCTATTTAAAGGGTTTAGTGAATGCATGCCTATCGAGGGAGCTTGCTTAGCGTTTATTGGTATGTATGAAATGCTGCAGATGGAGGTCCTGAAAGCAGACTCAGGAATCACTGATATTAGTGTTGAGATCCCCGAGCTGTGTGACTCCAGGCCTGCCCTTATGAATTGGCTTTATGAAAATGCCACCGAGAGACATATTTAAACCATTCAGCTTGATAACTGTGTCCCTCTCGGCTCTCGTGTTAAAAGGTAGCCTGCTGCCCTGCCGGTACTCGTCTTAGTAATAGAGATAGAGAGAGGGAAAGGTAGAGAGAAAATGTGAGAGATAACGTCAGAGTGACTCAAACAGAGATAGGACGAGTAAAGGCTGATTTGAAATAGGTGAGAAGGAGACAGAGGAGACCTCACTGTGGAGGTAATGGGTTGGAGCAAGTGATAATCACATACAGAGGGGGAGCCGGTGCCGCCGTGTAATGCAGCAGGACGGAGAGCCAATCAAAGACCGGCTATCACTGACCTCTGACCCAGCTCTGTTCACATTTGACATGTCAATCAGAGCCAGCGAGGGGAAGAGGCTCTTAAGGTCCTGCCTGTTATCTGAACAGGCTGGAGTTTCCATGGATTCCATTGATTTCAAAAGCAGACATATGATATCTCCATTGATTTCATCTGTCTTCTTCTGCTATAAATCCCATCTGGCATCCGTCTCCAGCTTCAATGCAGTGCTAATTGCACTGACCTTAACAACATCGCTCGGTCTCTGTTTCAGTTTAGTCTTGATTTTTTTTTGGCACTAAAAGCACTTGGCGGCCTAACTGCCGCCAGCTGCATATCATCATTAGATTCCCATCACTACATAGTGTACATTTCAAGCATGTCATAAATATCAACACCGCTTGAGATGCAGTAGGTCACTCTCGTATGAATATTTGCCAGTAGCCGTGTTTCCATTCACATATTTTTATTCGCATTTTGAAGTGTCGCATTAGAAAAGCTGAATGGAAACGGCAAAATTCTATAAAACTTTCTCAAATGCATAAAAAGTATTTACGCTCGCTGGAGGTGGTTTTTTGCTGAATAAATTGTCACGTAGCAAACATTAAACTCACATGACTGATCTGCCGTTTCTGCTTTCGGCGTCTTCTTGGATATTCCCATAACCTGAGAATGCTTGTTGCTTATGCTTTGTTTCCGGACAACATGAAACATGGCCAATACTAGCTGACATGATTGACGAATTAAAACTTGCCTAATTGAAACAATTCCTGAAGACCTCTCTCCTGTATACTCTCATAGATGGGTTAGATGGTCTAGCTGACTTGTTTTGTTTCCGGTTTGCAACCTCTACTTCTTCTAAGATTTGTTTACTGGCGGAATGCAGACCTGCCAGCCTATAGCGCCAATTTCTGACAACACTACGCTGTAGCTGAGTTTATTCACTCCAAACCAGTTGATGGAAACGGGCCTAAGTAGCATTTCTTTTTTGCAACATTTCAAAAGTTTACTTAAAATTCGCTTTATAATTGAATGGAAACACGGCTAATGTCTTTGACATCAGTCTGCATCACAATGAAATCCCTCTTAAGACTTAAGATTTCCTGTGTTGTCTGCAGTTGGACACATTGCTGCATTGTGTGTGCCGAGGCCGAGGCACTGCAGTGGGTGACAGTGGGCAGAAACCTGGAGAAGAAAGTAGCACTCCGCTGTGGAAGCGATCTTTCTTTGAAGGCTTTAGTTGGTGGTGTCAGGGTGTCGAAAGCGAGATCTGTTCTGCAGTGTTAAAAAGGCATTGACATAAACCAGCTGCTTCAGGGAGCAGTTTTCTACCCCACGGCTGTTGGCTTTTATAAATGAACCCGCCACATTCTGTTTGACATAATGTTTGCTACTCACCCTGGTCAGGCAAAGAGTCAATCTTAGCGGTAATGACTCATTTTTGTTTTGTTCTCAAAATTGTTTTCTGTGATTTTAACCTTTTTTAGATAATAAAAGTGGAGAGAACACTGAACAAATTGGTAGAGAGTGGGAGTAAAAGTTATACCGGCAGTTCTGGGCCGGCATTGCAGTTTTATGATGTGCAACTTGTCAGCTGAACCACCAGAATGCCACAAGTACTGAATGAATTTCCACTGCATGGTACAACATTGCTTTACTCAACTCGACACACTCTTTTCTGGTTTTCCATCAGCAAAAGTTGTTGGCAGTATCTGGTCATTTTTTAGTACCACCTCAGTCGAGGTTCCAAGCAAGCTCAGCCGATACTAGAAGGTGGAGTATAAACATTGCAGACCACTGATTGGTCAGTGAGAATCCCGGTGCGACATCCTGCACAAACCTCCTTTTTCTAAATAGCCAAGCTACCGTCAATGGTGCCTGCAATTGTTTTATTCACTCGACCCAGATTTTGTGTAGACATTCCTCTGTTTGGTTGTCGATGAAAGGATTCAGCGGGTGTCTGTTTTTGTAATCCGATAAAAAACGTTGCGCACAGTGTGTTTTATTATTCTATTTGTTGTGAAAATTCGTAATAGGAGACAAAACTGAATCAATTATGTGGGTGCAATGGATAGCACCAGTCCAAAACAGGGCTAATGAATGAATGGGCAAGAAGCTATTATTTAGCTGCCTATTTTGATAATCAATGAACCCATTAAGTAATGTCTTTAAGCAAAAATACAAAAACAAATCACTGGTTCCAGCCACTCAAATGTGATGTTTTTTGTGCTTTTCTTTGTCTTACATGATGGTATGTTGTTGTTTGGACAAAACAAGCAATATAACCTTTGGCTTGAGGAACTTGTGATTGACATTTTCAACTATTTTCTGACAGGTTGTCATTTACTGATGCTAAACCTACTTTCAAATTCTTGATTATGTGAGGCTGAGAATGGTTTTCACTTCTTCATCATACTTCTGATGAAAGCTTACTAGCCAACACACATGACTGTGAGCCAGCCAGTGAATCTACAGTTTTAGATCTGTCATTTTATCTGCTATAAATAATAAAGATTTTTAAAGAAGTGGAATGGAAAACGGTGTAAATATTTGCGCCATTTACAGAAAAACGGGTCTGGTGTTGACTCACTTTTTATTCACTCTCCCTGCTGATCGCAAGATATATGAAATTCTTCTCTGTGATGAAGCTTTTTCCTGTTGTCAGGAAGGAAGGCTGGAGCTTTTAAGTCGACAGGAGACACCAAAATATGATACAACGCTCACATTTTTGTTTTTCTCAACTAGTGGGCAACTCCGGGTCTGAGAAGTGAAGCCAATGCTGAAGTACCTTAAACTTGCATTCTTTATAATGTCCAGCAGGGGGCGACTCCTCTGGTTGAAAAAAATAAGTCTGATTGTATAGAAGTCTATGAGAAAATGAGCCTACTTCTCACTTGATTTATTACCTCAGTAAACATTGTAAACATGAGTTTATGGTCTCAATTGCTAGTTTCAAGTCTTCTTCAATACAGCATAGTAAATTATGGTCCCATTTAGAGCAAAATAGACCATAAAGCAGGGTATATGCTTTGGGCGTGGCTACCTTGTGATTGTGCCCGATTTGACTGTCACCAGGCCATTAAATAGGGCTTATCAGTCGCTATAAGCACCATAGATTTGGGTCAGTAGGGGCCTACTTCATTGTAAAAATGAAAAGGAAAACTTAAAAGCAACACGTTCTCACATGTTATAAAACTGAATGAAGAGTCACGTGTTGAACACAAAAAAAAGGCTTCTTTAGGTTTAGGCAAGAAACAATTTGTGAAGTTTAGGGAAAAACATTGTGTTTTGGTTTAAAATAACTATGAACCCAAACACAACCACACATTGTTGGTTTTACACAGGATGCAAACTCCGCCTCAACCCCTTATGGAGTTTCACACTATCTATACTACAGCGTCTCACTTCTGGTTCTGTCATAATTACTACAGTCGCTAGATGTTGCTGTTTTGTTCTTTTCTACCTTCTTTTGGTGATCTACCATGTGCATAGATGACTATTGGGTGTAGTAGGCCCCTACTGACCCACATAGCGACTTTTTACACCTATTGAATAGCCTGACAACAGTTTAATCGGCTGTTGATTCACAGGTCGCTACCACGGCGTTGTCCAGTCTGGGAGTTGTCTATGTTTTCTTCTTACAACTTTAACCCTTTCACAGTGTGTTTTCAGTTCATGAAAGTTAATTAGAACATTTCGTTCGCCTAAAAATGCTTTATTCAGCGTTTGGTTGTACTTAGCTCCACCCTCTCGTGTCACTTCTGGTTGCAAAAAACGATGGCCAAAAAACGATGGCCAAAACAGGATGGCGGCGGCCAAAATGCCGAACTCGATGCTTCAAATTGGCAGTCCACAAACCAATGGGTGATGTCACGGTGACTACGTCCACTTCTAATATACAGTCTATGGTCTCAACTTAAAGATTTGTCCGTTATAGCCACATGTTTGTCCACCAGCATAAAGAGCTGAGACCTGAGACTAGTGTGTCAAATCCATTATTTTCCTTAAAGCGCGACTCAACCATATTGCCATCTTTTACCAGGCGAACCCCGTCTCTGCTCTGTTACTGCGTGTTATCACAGAACGGGTTTTCTCATTATATGTATTGTAGGACGGGCCATGAAGTTGAGTATCACCTCCGCACTGCTTTAAATGAGAAATGTGTTGTTTGGCCACAACAACTCACTTAAAAAAAGAGGTCATTGTTCTCTCCATATTATTTCCTCCCAGCAGGGGAGCTTCTGCGTATATAACACGCTCCGTGTATCAGATAGCAGTGTTGAAAGGTGAGGCCACAATATTGTGTTTTGGAGAACAGCATCATTGCCTTTGGCCTCTGCCTCATTCTACCACAGCATCTTCTGGGAATGGGCCGAGTTCAGTGGTTGTTTACTTGATCTTTGTTTTTCCTGCGCAGGCCGAATCCATTGAATTCCACAATAACTGAAGAATATGAATGCTAGACTATTGATTGAACGCTGCCTCTGAGCAAAGTAATGTCATTGCCTCAGTGTGTCGGCTCTTCTTGGTGATATCTGTATTTTGTCATCTTGACTCTCTCACTCTCACTTTAAATCCTGAGTCAAATCAGATTTATGAGGTATGCATAAATTACGTGAGAGCAATGATAAGCGTCCATTCAGTGTGTTTGTGTGTGTGTGTGTGTGTGTGTGTGTGTGTGTGTGTGTGAAAGAAAGCAACACAGACTGTCATGTGTCCATGTTTTTGCTCTTTCTGAGTGTTTGTGAGTGTGAGTGTGTGTGTGTGTGTGTGTGTCTGTGTGTGTGTGCATGTGTGACTATATGCATGTTCTGAGTAATGGGCTTTGTGCATCCTCTCTCGCTGACGGCCAGGATGTATCCATGGCAACGCCAGGTCGATCCTAGCTGTAAGCGGAGCTGGTGAGAGGGACTTGAAAGGGAGCGTTAAACCTCTCCTCTCATCTGCCCTGCGCTCTTCTCACTCTGACCATGGCGAAATGCTGGCCTTGTTGAAATCCCAGCCCCAGGGGTGTGTGCTGTGGCTGTGAAACCTGTACACTCGCATCACAACACTGCCACCTTTTGACCTGATTTGAAAATGTACCCTGAAAACATTGTTTTGTTTTTTTTCTTCTGCAAGTTCAGGGTTCATCTGTGGAGACAAACAAGATGTTTTTTAGGATGATGTTTTTCCTTTTTTATGGGGGGGCATTTGGGGTCTTTTTTAGAGAGCTGACAGAGAGATGACGGGAAGTGAGGGGAGAAGGAGATGGGAACAACATGCGATGAAGGCTCCCAGCTGTATTTGAATCGAGGAGTGGTTAATGGTCAAAGCTTAAAGCCTCTATAGGCCCCTAGGGCACCCCATTTAGGACGATTTCAAGAACAGAAAGTGCTGCAGCTGTTTAATTCAATCAGGGTAATTTGATTGGAGTGAAGTCACATTTCTGGTTTTTAAAGGTGTTACGACGAAATGTGTTTCTTTAACAACAATTTGCTGTTGATTTAAAAGCCCAAAGCTATCATTTGTGGGTCAACAAAATGAATAGCAGTTTCTTTGTCTCTAATTTCTGCTTTATCAAGTTTAATTTTTGTGCTTACCAGCAGCAACTCCTTTGTTAAATTGAAAACATCATATTCAGAAAGAAACAATATGATTCTGTTTGCCATTTGGAACACTGTTTGTATAAGAATTGGTAGTGTAACATACACAAGACAGATAAGAAAGTACTTTGGTCGTCACAGTTGACATCTTCACTCTCTCAAAATGTTACCATTCAAGTTTGTTGGTGCTTTGTCATGGCTGTTTTCGGGCCTTAGGAGAGACTGCAGGATTAGGTGTGCTGCTGCTGCCCCCTAGTGGGGACATCCATATGCATAATGAGGCAGAGTGATTTGAAAGCAATGAGTAATGACAGGAAGGATGAAGAGACGTTAAAGAAAGAGATAAATGGGGAAGAATGGAGCAAGATAATTGTGTTTGCATTTGGACTTATCTCTTTTGAGAAGGACATAGGTGCCAAAACAAACAGATTTATTGCAACCCTGCGAGCGTCAATAAATCTGCACTGACAACGTAATTAAGATATTTTGGCATGAAGTACATGAACCTAATCGTCTGACTCTATTCAGAGGGTCACTGCGCTGCTGTGCAATTTCCTTCATAGCAGTTTCACAACTTGCCACTTTGTGCCAAATCATAGATGGTAGCGTGTATGAATATTCATGCTTAGTGCCTATCAGAAGGCATAGGAACTGCAGCCGAGGGAGCTCTGTGACCTTCTTGTTAGGTCAGACTCGATGCCAGAGGCTATCTAGTGATCACTAATACATATTCAAGAACCAGAGGCTATCAGGCGCTGCCGGGAAGCGGGCTTCAAGATAGAGCCGGATCAAGGCCAAGCCACAACAGTTTTGTTTGCTCTCTTATCACCCGCAGTTGTTTTTTTTTCTGTGATGGACAATCTTCACAGCTGCAGTTAAGTACATATTGACCAAGTCTGCTGCCTTTCTCACCATCTCACTTGATATTTCCCCCCCTAGATGAATATACGCTGGCGGGTTGTAATGGTTTTTAAAAGCTCAACACAATGGATCGGTTTGGGTAATGTGTTTTCCATTAGTTTTACAGGTTTAATGTGGCTGCTCCTCAGAGGTATCTTGTGGTACCATTAGCTGTAGGTTTTCATTGTAAAGAGTGCTGTCATCTCCCTAAATGCATCTAACGTTTCATTTTCTGGCAACATCATGTTTCTGAAAATAATCTCAGCAGTCTAATGGAGGTGGATCGATACGGATGGATCGGCCTCTTACATTTCCTTTTCATATCACAACCAACACCACCTCTGGGAATCTGCATTTAACTCCATATTCAATAATGAAAGGATCCAGTTGAGATGGGGTTTTTTTTTTCTCCACCACTCGTACATATTTGCTCTCAGTTAATCTGCTTTCCACAGAACTGCTCGAAGCCATGTGTTGGTAAAATGAGCTATTAGATTGAAAATAACAATGAGCAAATGGAAGTCTTGATTAAATCCCTTGACTTTTCTCCTTGGTGGTTGCTCTGTTATAGCTTTATTTTTTGATTAGGCATCACACATGAACTTATTACTTCCTCTCCCCGAATCTACTAAAAGGAGACGTCTCATTTTTGTTGTTGTTCCTTGAACTTTAAAACTCGTCGTAAGAGCAGATCTTATAATGAAACCATTGCATGTAAGGTTGTGGTGTATTATTCCGGCGTGTGAGCCTTCTTCTCCAATTGCTCATCTGTCGTTGTTTCAATAACACCTAAGTATTATTTGCATTTGATTACACAACTGAGCTGTGATCATTTTCTTTCGGGGGAGGAGTGAGGTCATGCGGAACAATAAATTCAGCAGAAATAAACAGCCTATTTAGTGCTTTTTGCTTCTGTATATCGGCTGGCGTTCTCTTTCATTTTCTCTCTGCCCACTGCGTCAAGCTTCGGGTTTTTTCCTGTAAACGGTGAAACTCTGCCCCGGCACGGTGACCTGTAGCTGGGCCCTGTGGGAGTATTCTGTGTCCTATACTCCTCATGGCCTCACCTTCTTTCCCCTCCTCCTCCTCCTCCTTTTCTTCTTCTTCTACATCTTCTCTCTTTTGAAATTGCTCTAAGGGATGGATCTGCCCCCGAGACACAAAGACAAACCCAGGCAAGGCATCTCAGTTCAACTCCACAGTAGATGTGAGTGGCGGCAAGAGTGTGTGGTTCTTTTCAGCGTGTGCTCTTTGCTTCAGATGATATTTTGACTTGGTTTGGGACAATTTGACTGGGTCTGTGTTTTGACCTCACTTTAGGGGCCAACTAAGTTTGTTTCTTGCTGAATTCTAAACATTTTTAGACTGATGGTTTTGCGTCAGTAGTCAGATTTGCCAGATTTCATTGCTTCAGGATTTTGGACTCTTTGGACTTCTGGCTTCAGGTGGTTATCTTACTTCTTCTAAGCATTATTAACTTATTCATCCTGCCACCATGCCGGTCCGGATCATGTGCACCATCTCCTTTTCTGCCGACGACGAGCCCGACAGAGGGTTCGGCAAAGACGGTTTTGACGACCACTACAAGCGGGTGAAGAAGAGTTACGGTGACGGGGACTCGCAGGAATACCTGGACGGGTGCAGTCAAGGGGATGACTACAATGAGGAGGAGGACGACATCGCTGAGGTGGACGACCTGGCTGCTTTCTTCGGAGGTTGCACGCTCCACGGCATCAACCACGTGTTTGTGGAGGACAAGAAGTTTGGTATTCGCCAGGGTTTGTGGGCGGTGGTCTTCACCATGGCCCTGTCTGCGTTCTTGTTCCAGGTGGTTGACAGGATCATATACTTTTACCAGTATGATTACATCACCATGCTGGATGAAAGAGTAGCCAACAACATGACCTTTCCGGCCGTCACCATGTGTAACTACAACTTTATTCGTAAGTCTCAGATGAGCTACAGCGACCTGATTTTCATGGGCCCTCTGCTGGGCTTCGAAGAAGGCATGGCGCCGGGGTTTCCGCTCGCCCCAGAACCGGACCGCCCGCCGGGCTCTCGCTTCAGCCTGGATGAGTTCTACAACCGCACACGACACCGCATGGAGGACATGCTGTTGGAGTGCAACTTCAGAGGTTTAGATTGTGGCCCCGAGAACTTCAGAGAGGTAGGACACACCGAGACATCACTGCGAGAAATGAGTTTCAAAATAGTTTTAAATGTTTGATCTTCCTCAGAACCCGCAGACTATAAATTGGAAATCATCAGTGCAAGTTGCCACTTCACATACTCTACAATCTAGAGGTATTTTATATGCGTCTGGTAGACTTGATGGTTTGGATTGATTGGTGATATTGCATATGGGGATATAAAATGGTAACGTCGCCCAAATGAATATAGAAAGAAGGCTGCTTGATTTCATCAAGAGGAATCTTAAATCTAAAATGAGGTCATCCAATAAAACCTAATACTGAAAACTAAACTGTAATGCGAGGAAAGTCCTCACTGATTAGGACTTCCGTAGAAAATCACTGATATGGAAGAAACAGTTTATTTATTGCTGTGAGGTAATTCAGTTACTCACAATCCTGCCGTAAATAAAAATGTTTTCTAAGTCAGCGTGTCTGCTTTAATGAACGTCTATTGTAAATAAAAAAAGAGCAGATATAATAAAAGCTGGTCCCATTACTTAAAGTGGCATACTTGGCACACATCTGTTTATATTGAATTAAACAGGCACTGAAGGAATCATTGTGTTGCCCAGAGGAAACTTGAGGGCAGCCTCTTGCTGGACTCCCTGATTTTCTGGTATGTTTGGTTTTGTAGCTGCTGTCCTGTGTTCTCTTGAGTGTGCACATCAGACGGCACACAAGTGGAATACTAAATTACCAAGGAGTGTTGACCATATCAAGCTATCGGTGTATTGATCTGCTTGACCTTTGCACAGTTATGGATAGGTGTGCGCTGACTGCTAATGGATGTATTAAAGTTACTTGAGCTGTAATTATGTCAGTGTGTAAAAGCATATACATGACACACTATTCCCATTTAGACTAACTAGATAACACAACCCCTTTGTTAATTCACAATTTATGTTACTTATTGCAGTGTTAGTAGTAGCAACATTAGAATAGCATTAGTGGAAGTTGTAGTTACAAGTGATGGTAGCTTTTAGGGCTTAAATGATCAGTCGCTAAATGTATTAGTCAATCAACAGAGCAAGTAAGTGCAACTTTTTTTATATTTATTAATCATTTAGTCATATTTTAACCAATGAAATGCCCCAAAAATAATTGGTGGTGGCTTAAATGTAATTATTTGCTGGTTTTCTTTAGTCTTCTTTGATAGTAAATGTAATATTTGGGGGTTTTGGATTGTTGGTTGGTTTGTTTTCACTATTTTTTGTATGGCTGTTGACAGTATTTTATGATTTATGGAGTGATACAAAGAGATATCCAAAATTCCCTCTGTAAAAAACGTTGACTGTAATATGTCAACAAAGAAGAAGACCAAAGAATTTTGAACCTGGCTTTACAAAAAAATAATTGCCTTAAAGGTAGGGATGCTAATTTTGAAAAAATGTCTTAACCGATAACCGACCCTCGTTAACCGATTATTATCCGTTAACTGACAAGATTTGTGCCTCCCATGCAGCGGTGCGCCAGCTGCAGTGTAGGAGCACAACAGACAACAGAGTCCCCAGTTCACCCGTCCGGGAGCGTTAGCAGCCACGGTGCTGCGTGTAGTGTCGCGGACATGCGGCCACTTTCCCAGTAAAAGTCCACCACCACCATCGCATCATTTAGTTTAGTTTAGCAGGTTGTCAGCTGTGTGTCTGCCCGGCGTAACGATAGCGAGTGTCTGACAAACAGTTTGTGTGTTTGTGCTACGTTAGCAGCTCTAGCGCTACTGGTGTTTTTGTGCTTGCCGCCGCCACACACATACACTCTGTCAGCGCGGCGTAACTTTAGCGAGTGTCCGACAGACCGTGAAGGTGGGGTTGTTGGTGGTTTTAACAGCTCTACTTAAAGGTGCTCTATACGCTACCCAGAGCATTAATATGAAGATATAGTGGAGTGATGTCTACCTAAGCAGAGAATGAGGTCGTGCCCCACTGGCTAGCTCACGGATGCAATGTTCAAGTTCAAGTTCAAGACCTTTATTTGTCCCCGAGGTGCAATTGGTTTTGCCGCAGTAGCAACAACAAAAACAACAACAACATCTCATCACTACAAGACAATATACACATACTGTACATCCCCACATACTAAAACACTGAAGAAAGGTGAAACCTTGAAGTACAAAAATGTTAAAAGAGCTACAATATTACCATATAAGATAATGACAAGAACAGGCATGGGTGGATGCGCTGATATTACCTATACTTTACAGAGTTGAGCAGTGAAATGGCCGAGGGTATGAAAGAGAATTTATATCAGTTAGTTAGTAATGGTTGTCTGAGGTGGGAACCAGAGGGCAGCAACTTAAATTCTGAATGCAGGGGGTGGGTACTGTCCGGAATTATGGATTCTGCTTTCTTTATCAGCTGTTTGTTGCACAGTACAGATAGACATTTCTGCTGAGTGCCGATGATTTTGCTGCTGATTTTTATCACCTTTGTTAATGAGTTTTTCTGTTTGAGGTTGAGGGATGCATACCAACAAGTAAGTGAACGAAGAATGACTTGAGGGAAAGTAAAAAAAAAAACTAGAAACAATCACAATACGAACATGAATCAAACAAGCACACACCACCACGCGCTACTGCTGCCGGTCGCTGCGTGTGCATGCGCCCTCTCACTCACTCTCCTCACTGTTAGCTCTGTCAGCACTGTTGCCGTTGTTTTTTTCACTGTTAGCACCGTTTGCAGCGAGCCGCCGGCTCAGCCGAAACCATGTTGAGAGCCGTGTGGAGGCAATAGAAATGCTTCCAATCTTGTACTTAGCACCTTTAATGTCTTAACTGGTTGAAGTTTCATGGTAATATCTATGAGTTTTTTTTTACCCTATTCAGGTGGGGTGTCTCCCCTAAATCGATAATAAAAAGAATCACTAGTTGCAGCCCAAGTCATTTTTTAGAGATATTAATTAATAGTTCAAATATGTGTCATGAGTCTGTTACAGAAGTATAACTGTGCTTTTATAAAAAAGTTGTCAAAAACTAACTTATTTACCGTCTTACAACTGTCACAGGGATGATTCAAAGGCAGAGGAAAGCAGAGTGACATGACATTAAACTTTAAAGGTGTGTCTTAACGGGAGATTTTTCATTAGAACATTCATGGCGTCGACAGTGAAAGCAGCTCTGACATTGAAGGGTTGTGGGAGCTTCTGAAGTAGAGAGCTACAGTTCATGGCTGCATCCTGTCAACCCAAACGCAGGACTCTGAGTTTGGGGAAAGTTATGTGGCGATGTGGAATGAAGGTTGTGAATGAGGAAAATGTGGGAGGTGAGATTGGGTAAATGTAAAGAAGAGCTGCGAGCTTGTTTTATCACACCTCAAGTGGAAGGGCAAATTATTAAAATTAGATGATCTTTATTTATGTTATTTACTACATCCAGTGTGTGACAGCAGGATGAAATTATTGATCCTGCAGTGATATACAATCATTGCTGCAGTGAAGAATATGATATAGAAAAGATAACTTTAAAGATTGAAAATAGTGTCTACATCATATCAATACAGTGTTTTTTTGTCTTGAAGGAAACCTGGTGCAAAAAAGCAGCACGATTTAATTTTACCCCCAAAAGGAGAGAGCAAAATGTTGCTTTGACAGCAGACTATAGATCTTACTCTACATATTTTTATTCAGGTCTTACCCAAGCAAAAATTGAAAAATGCCCAGGTCGGGCAATCAGTAGCGCAGATGAAAAAAAAGTGGGCTATATGGCCAACGTCCTTGAGGTGAAATAGGGCCAGCTGTCATGCTCTGTTGATGTGCTTTTTAAAAGACAAGGTACTGTGACTGCACTGCAGTCTGCTTTTTTATTAGCATGAGAGGGAGGCAGTGACCAGGCTTCATTCAATGACAGATGTTACTGCCGTGGCGCTGTTCAAAACTCATTCTGGCTTCCATTATGTCTTACTTTGAATTAGATGGAGATGGACTGCTCTTTAGATCTCATTATCATTTTGCACACCTTGGTGGAGCCGTGGTAGATTCTTGCATTTCTTCTTTCTAACTGTGTCCTTATAAAGCCAATTATCTTTAAGTAGTCCATCATGAATAATTATAGAAACGATTAGAATATGTTGTGAAACATTTTCTTTCCCTGTTTGATCAATCATACGTCACTCAAGCAGCTTATTAGCAAGCTATGTGTTTAATATCTGTTAATGCCTGTCTCTGTAAAAAGACAATGTTAAAGAGGACATCAGCACTGTGACAGTGTTCTCTACAGTATGCTGTTTGTATAGCATTTTCTGAAGCGGTGTGTGCGTGCCTGCAGGTTTCCGGTGTAGCTGTTTACTGCAGTAGAGGCTAAAGACCTGACTAACACAAGTGACAAGTAATTATTTCTTTGTCAGATCTAATGGGACTAATTATAGAAGTTGTCAATTTAACTTGAGCCCTTCTGCATTACAGCCTCCCACTAATATAATCATTGATCGTTCCTTCAGCTCATCCACGCCCATGCAGCAATTATAAACGGATGCTTTATCGCTGTTTTGTTGCCTGGTTTCAGAGAAAATTTAAAATGAGCTCTGTGTTGTTTTGAAAATGTTCAAGACCGGGTTTGATAACGAGCCATTTGAGGAAAACGTCCACTGTAAGACACTTCACCGCGGCTTAGAAAACAGCTTAATGGGATGTCTTTCTGGGCCCATTGGGTTGTTTGGTGATATAAACTGTATTTTTGTGTGGTGTTACATTTTAAAATCAAAGATGACAGGCATCTTCGAATGCTTTGAAATCCATCCCATCGGCAGTGTTTTTATGCCTCCGCGCCGGCGACAGCCCTGGAGGCATTACGTTCGGTCGTGTCTAGAAGGTAACACACGAGTTGAGAAACTCTCACGAGATGGTTAAGGTTAGGCATTGACCTCGATGGTAAGGTTAGGCAGTGACCTCGATGGTTAAGGTTAGGCATTGACCTCGATGGTTAAGGTCAGGCATTGATCTTGATGGTTATGGTTAGGTATTGACCTTGAATAGAAGGTGAGGATAGGTCGTTGGGCAGTGAGTGTCATGAGAGTTTTTGCCAAATTTTGCAATTTGCGGGTTACCTTCTAGACACGACCATTATTTTTTCGGGTTGTCTGTCTGTCCCATTCTCGTGAACACGATATCTCAGGAACACCTGGAGGGAATTTCTTCAAATTTCGCACAAACGTCCACTTTGACTCAAGGATGAACTGATTTGATTTTGGTGGTCAAAGGTCAAGGTCACTGTGACCTGACAAAACACATTTTTGGCCATAACTCAAGATTTCATATGCTAAATTTCACAAAAATGTGAAATGGTTAAGTGATGACATTTTGGAAAGACATGGATGTAAACTGCAACTTGACTGTTTAACAGAGGCATGCAAGGTGGAAATTCTAGTTTATTTGATCTTTACAGGTCGACATTGATTATGCAATAGCATGCGGAGATATTTTAAATGACGTTACCATGGTATATACTGTATCATGTGTGGTGTTACATTTCAAAATCAAAGGCATCTTTTGAATGCTTTGAGGTCCATCTAATCGGCAGTGTTTTTTCTACTTGTAGTTCGGGCTAGGTGATGTGACCAAAATCCTCTGTCTATCTATCTGATATATATCTATCATGATACAGGTCATTTCATATCTCGATAACGATATATATCACGTTATAGCATGTTTTCTGTTAATTCAATACATAGTCTATATGGAATAACCACGTGGTAAAGATTATTTTTGTATACTCCTTTGTGACTTAAATACTTGACAAATGAAAAGTACGGAGTATTTTCTCATTTTAAGAACTTGAGTGCAAAACTAACATAACAGTTTTAAGTGAAATTACAGAGAAAAAATAAATAACTCTAGGCCTAGCCTATATCGCAACAGAAAAATATATACGATAAACATTTTTGTATCGTTTTGACGATATATATCTTCACATTGCCCAGCCGTACTTGTAGTAGGCAGATGCAATGCAACAACACAGTATGTTTTTATCATCTCAGTGTTCAGGAGATCGTTAACTAGCTTTGCATATTTATACCCCAGACATGCCTATTATTGATTAAAAGCATTAAGTCAATAAGTCAATAAGTCAGCCTATTCCTTAGGAGCTGTCAAAGGGAATTCTGAGAAATTGAAGTAGACACAGATGAAGTAAACTGGGAGAAAATCTATACAGCAAAAAAAGCAATTGACAGTAAAAGAGAAAACAGATGATGCACAAAGAAAGATTAGCGTTATCACTAACAGGTTAGCTATGCCTGTGGCATGTGGGGAAGGCTTGGTTACATCTATAGAGCACAACTCACTTAAAAGCGTGCATTATGTATTGCTGTCATACTTTTCTTCTGAACAGCAAATCAATAAAGTGTATTTATTTTTGCGTAATCTGGCAATTGGAAGCGCCACTGGTCCCAAAGCGGTGAACACTGGACTCCCGCTAGTGCCTGTTTATCATATCTGCTAAAGAGCCACTAATGGCCCGCAGACTCCATTGATGGAGTATCGAGAAGGGGCGGGAAAGGGAGTTGAGCTGATTGATTGCTTTCTGTCTCTCTCAGTCTCTGGGGGATTTCTGTCCGTCTATCCTGTCTGTCTGTCCACCATCTCAGTCTGCTGCTTTGTGCATGTTAAAGTATGTTTCACTGTGTCTGTCTGTCTGTGTTTGTGCGCACACTGCAATGAGCTCTGGCTTTGGGCTAGGTTCAATAGTGAAGTGGACGCCCTGCAGATAGACGGTTCAGGTTGCAGCGATTCTGTCCCAGAGCAGAATGTGAGCTCCCCTCAGAGCAGTGATCCAAATCCCTGCTTCCTGCTCCACCGCCAGCCCATTAGCTACATCTTGCCTTTCTCCTAAGCTCTGCGTTGTCAACAGAATCAGCCAGTGGCTCCGGTTACGCCCTTCTCCTTTCTCCTCAAGAGCATCAGTCTGTATATATACTGTGGGGCTCAGGCTCTAAACAGACAGGCAGACAGAAAGATACGCAGACGGACTGCGAGGGGAATATTTTCAGAGAAAAGAAAATCAAATGCCAGAGATGGCCTTGCCATCTGGCTCCGAGCTGTAAATACTTGTTATGGTTCAGCACTTCTTTTAAGCAGCCATTGGGAAGAGATTGTATCAGGGAGAGCGTAATGTAATTATCTTCAAGCATATGCCGTGATAAATTAGATGTTAGTAAATGATCTTGAAAAAAAAGGGGTGCAGTGGATCATAATGTGTGTTCCACCAACAGAGAACAAACCGAACATAGCACTGCCAACTTCGAGTATGCGCTGAACTCAATTTGTTCCTGTCAGTCGTGGAGCAACAGTTACTCTACACCTTATGCAATTAGGCTAATTAAACTGTCACTTCTTCAAATGGAAATTGATTTTTGTGCCTCCGTGTGTAATATGTAGCCAATTTGTGATTTATTTTATTTCCCGCTGAGCGAGTCAGATCCTTTCTTTCGGTGCTTGATCTATGTTTGATTCTTGTCGTTTCATTAGTTGGTTTGAAGTTGAGATCCATCAGGCGACACTGTAGCACAACGACACATACGCCAGAGCTGAGCAAAACACTGCCTAATGTTTCAGTTTAGTTGTTTCTCTCCCTTTGCTGTACACGTTGACCCTGCGTGAGCAAACTGAACCGAAAAAAATGGATTTGAAGAATGTCAGAAAGTCGTCATTACAGTCTCTGAGTTTGAAAAAGCGTGCGCTGCTGAAATGCTTCCTCCCCTCTGAGAGGTGACGGCACAGGGGCCATTAAATATTCATGGTAACACTGAAATTCAGATAGCTGTCTGTGACTTTCTCTCATCTTCTCTGCCATTATTAGCTGTTTTCAGATCAGAAGTTCAGAGGTGCTCTCTTTCATGCATAGCTCACCACAGTTACATTTTATCATAAATCTGAGCACAGAGCTTCGAGAATAAATTAAATTTTGCACTTAAATGAGATACCATGCATAAGAGAAACGCTTCTCCGTTTAAATCAGTCCAATGATCTAATTACTGAAATTGGTACCTCTGATACTCATCTTCTCTCTGCCTTGTTTTCAAGGCTTTCCAGCAATCCATTTTTTGCTTGCCAGCATGAATAATTCCACTTTTGCTGGCATGCACTCATATCAAACAGCGATCACAAGGGGGCAGTGTTTTACAATTATTTTGGGACCTAAACTGGCTTTCATGGGGTTCTTGGCACTGGGATGCTGCATGCTGTTCTTTTTTGTCTTTTTGTTTGCAAGAAATCACTCAGAAATATGCTTAATCCCATCTCTGACGAAAACCTTTGATTCCCACTACAGTACAACATCAGACCCTCCGAGTTGCAGTGACCGCTACCCAGTTAAAGCTTCATGTCGAAGCAGAGCTGCTGCCAGTGGAAACACAGTGGTTGTTTTCCTGGGGGATTAAACTCTATTTGTGTGTTGTGAGGATTAAAAAAAAAAATGAATATTACAAATCAAACATGAGCTGAGGTTTGTTCACTGTGGACGGCCTTGGCAGAAACCCATCCCTCGCTCATTCTTTGTCTCTTTTCTCTGCGTCTCTCTCTCTCTGTCTACACCTTTTCTGTACATGAAGGACTTAAGTCCACTAGGAGAGACATTGTGATACTCTGTCAACATACCCTGTCTCTCTCTCTCCATCCAAGAGATGGACCAGTGTTTTCCAACGCAGCCATTTTAATTAAACCTCTCATCAGTCTTCTTTGGAGGCCGGTGACAGGAGGTGCAGCAGCTCTCACTCCCTGTTCAGACGAGTCCAGTCCGATATAAAGCCTGGGTCGTTTAAATTACACAGACACACGGCTACCTCCCTTCAATTTCAGCCAACGCTTCACAACACAAATGCTAATTAATCATTAAAGTGGCAATGAATTGAAGGATAGAACTTTCACTTTACGCGGTGACTGAGATAAATGATGCCTAATGATGTGAAAATGAGGGATACTGCAGTCCTGTTGGAGCAATTACATATGAATAAGACATATGGCAAGTGTCCTATACGGGGCCAATAGCCACTTACTAGCAACTAATTAGACTGATGAGATGGCCCTAATGGCTTCCTACAGGATGGTACCGCTGGACTTAATATCAGAGCTGAAATAAAACGTTTGGCTCCAAATGACAGAACGGATGTCAGAGGAGCTGTAAGGAGAAGGTGTTGGTCCAATTTAAAAGCACTGGACTCTGGCTTATTGTGCTCGTGTGAGCATGAATGTGCAGATTTAAAGTTGTACCAGTGCCTTTATTAGAATAACCATATATTACTGACTGAAAATATCTATTTTCGGTGTAGTTCAAGAGAGATATTAAAGAGGTGTGTGTAGTGTGTGTGTGTGTGTGTGTGTGGTTTTGGAGGATGCCAAAAGGATAGCATGTGTTTGTGGCCGAACT
The DNA here is from genome assembly GCF_015220745.1 of Sebastes umbrosus. Classification (NCBI taxonomy): domain Eukaryota; kingdom Metazoa; phylum Chordata; class Actinopteri; order Perciformes; family Sebastidae; genus Sebastes; species Sebastes umbrosus. The sequence goes on from NC_051269.1 coordinate 16,326,650, forward strand.
GGTGTTCGCTGCCTCTCCGCTCCACAGTTTCACAGATGACTGCCTCTATCGTGGTCAGCAGTACTCCCTCGGGAAGTGAGTGGCTCTCTGTGGCAGAGTGTAGACTCAGCAGGACGCCTCACCTCACCCTAGAGACATGTGTGTGTGTTGCGGTATATTTATGTATGTATGTATGTGTGTGTGTTTGCAAGAGAAAGACATCCAAGAAGATGGAGGCATGGGGTATCAGTCCTTTTGGATATATTATAGTGTGTGAATTCTTATTGAACATCAGTTTCTCACACGTCTTTCAGTACTTGACTCTTGCTCTGCAACTTCCCTTTAATGAAAATTATTTATGTTGATGAGTAATGATATGGATCCATGCCAAACTTAAAACTGCACTAATTGATTTTAGGCCACTAGTTCTTTGGAGAAGAACTCCGAAACCCACTTACAGACAAATAACGCTGACATAGTTTCACCTTATGAATGTGTTATAAATCTTTACGCATCCAGCAGACATGGAAGAACTTTTTCGCCCTACTGGGGTCATGTCAGTAAACCAAAACAAAGTTGTAGGTGAGGCTGCAGAGTTGGATGATAATTCACTTTGGGTTTGTCACTATGAGCAACATCTTTCATATGACATGCAGTTATTTGATTCAAAGAGATCTTGATTATAGGATAGGTTCTGATTTTTTCAGGTTTTTCTTAATCTCATACGCTCATAAGGCTCTTAAAGGATTATTGGTGGCTGTAATTATTCTACTTGTCAGCAGGCCATGAAGCTCTGTAGGAAATGGGGGGCAAAATACACAGTCCTCGTTCCGAACAAAAATGCTTTATAACATTCAGTCGAAGCTAACATGAGACTTAAGCAGTCTGAGTTAGCCAAATCAAGTGGGTCGCGTGTAGGTTCATCATCAGTGTTGTGAAACGCTGTCCTAGGAAACATTAAAGGTACATTGTGCAGGATTTGGTGCCATATGTGGTTGCAGATTGCAACCGACTGAGTACCCCTCCGCTCACTCCTCCCTTTCCAAGACTGCGGTATCATGAGTCGCCAAGTGCAAAACCGTGGTAACGCTGTTCGCCTCGCTCAGAGGCCATCCTTACCATAATACTACTAATACTAATATATTACTTTAGAAGCAACGGAAGTCACACGGTACCGAGGTTTTGCACTCTTTGGCTCACGGTACCGCAGTTTCACAAGTTTGTCGGAGAACTACGGTGGCCTTCAGATAACAAACGTGAAAGTCTCTCTCTAGAGCCAATGTTTGGTTTGTCCGTTCTGGGCTACCGTAGAAACATAGCAGAGCAACATGGTGGACTCCGTGAAGAGGACCCGCTCCCTATGTAGATATGAAGGGCTCATTCTAAGCTAACGAAAACACAACATTCTTAGATTCAAGTGATTATACACTAATGAAAACATAGCCATAAATACTATATTCCATTTCTGCTAATAGATACCCAGAAATGTGACACACTGTTCCTTTAATTTCACTAAAAAGACTTTGGTAGATACCTACTTGATTTGACTATTTCCGACTGCTGCATATTAGCTTTGACTGACCTTAAGAATGGATAGAAGATTTAGAATTTATCCCCCATCTTTTACAGTGTAGTCTCAGTAGAAAGGGCCAGTATGGACAGGACGGATGGTTACAGCAACCAGTAACTCTTTCAACGAACATATGTCATGTGAGTATTGTATTAAAATAGACTTATGAACCTACAGTATATGCTTTAATGCAATTTTTCAAATTGCTGTGGAAGACTGGCACAGGGTAAAATACCATACGTTGTATCCCTTTAATCAGCGGTGCAAACATGGTCCTCTTGAAAACATTATTATTTGAGACTCTGAACACATAATCTGCTCAGTCACTTTGAGACACTCTGGATAAGAGCAGTGACTTTAAATGTAAATTAGCTCAACATTGCAAACAGGCCCTGTGCTAATGTTAGTGGAAGGTCTATTGATTGAGCTGTTGTTGTTTTAGCTTCAATCTCAATGGGCCTAGTGCTGTTGCCTTTGGGCAATACTAGGAGGGGCTGATTATATTATTCAGTGCCACAACCTAATAAGCACAGCTGATGCAAATCTTAACGCCAATAATGTCTGCCTAAGTAGCATATGCTGAAAGAATTACAGTGGGCAGGTGTGCCCTCATGATTCAAACCCCCACCTCTCTGTTCACAGGTTTATATCGGGACATCATTGTCCAGGCAGCTTCAGACGAATTATTAGAGAGACAAAAGGCAAATAAATCATGGCAGTAATTAGTGATGTGTCCGCTACACGCCTTACACACCCAAATGCATGCACACCCATACACATCATACATACACACAACTAGATGGAAGACATTAGCCATCATATTGCTTTCAGTAAATGTATCTCCAGAGGGACCATTATGCTGCAGACCAAAAATGAAAGATCCATTTAGGTGCAACTCACTGTGCAGCTGGCTTTGGGCTGTCTGCTTCATCCTCTCTGGCAGTCTGATCCTCCTCTGTGTCCATATGTGTGTTTATATGGGTGTCTGCGTGCGTGTCAGTTTTCCTAGGGAGTTGTCAGCCAGTTGGACGACCATCGACCACCTTCGTTAGTCCTGCTTTCACGGCATGTCTGACATCCCCTTGACACATGCACACACTCACCTCTCGCCGGCAGTTTAACAAGCTGCCAGTGTATTTGGTGCAAAACAAGTTTCTGGACAAAGAGAACAAACACAATTTGGACATATGTAAATCGCAGGCAAGAAATCGAAAAAGTGTTTTGGTGTTTTCCGTCTGTGTGAATATGCTGGTTAATCGCAGCTGAGAGGCCTGTGATTGTGAGCTGTTCTTCAACTGGGGATTGGAATTAATAGGACGTGACAGGATGTCCCCAGAGGATCTCACTGGTTGAGAAGTTCTTGATTTTATTTATGCTGAGTTAAAAAATCAAAAGCAAACTCAACCGAAATATTTTCAAAGGGTAAGACTTTTAAGGTAAAAGTCTCTCAGAGAGAGGAGGTGGTGCTCGAGGCGTTTATATCTTTTAAAGGCGCAATGTGTAAGATATGGACAAACTTTTTGATGATAACATTCAAAAAATGAACTAACATTATCAAGAGAATGTGACAAAGTAAAAGTGCTGACGTTATGTCACAGACATCAATGTATTGTGTTGCAGAGATATCTACTGAAATGCGCTAAACACTTGTTCCCTCGTGAGGCGATAGTGAGTCACTGTAGCGTCCAGTCTGCCCTCAGTCCAACATGAGAGGACGAAGAAGTCGAGCTGCACTGAGGGCTTGTCAATCACATTGAAGGTTCAAGGTTTGTTTGCGTTTTGATAGTTTATTTGCTGAATTGGGTCCGGGGTGGCGGCGGCAAGGGGGTGACTTGTGTTTTAATTTCGTCCTCAACTCCCCGCCAGATCAGCAAACTTTCTGTTTGCTGCCGTTACACAGGTTAGACCCAGCGGCACCAGGCCGCTGTGACTCCCGGCGCTGGGGTTTGCGCTGGCTGGATGCCAGTTGCTGCGGTTGCTGACTAGGGGTCCATCTCCTGGAGCTTTGCCTGCTCTCCTAGCGGTGGGGAGGGCGGGACGGGGATGCAGGTCGTTTACTTGTTTCGGCCACAATCCAATAAACCATATGCCACCTGTGAAGATTATAAAATAGCAGTGTTATTTTGACCAGCTCTCAGAGTTTTAGCAATTTGGGCAAATTTGACATATTCTTGCCCTTACCCTTGCTGTTAGTTAGTTAGTTTTTTGTTTTGTTTTTTATAACTGATGACTGCAAATTTAGATTGTATGGACCCAGTAGTGGTAGGTGAAGTAGTAGTAAGTGAAATGATGACCCCTATTTGTTTGGAGCGTGTTGCTACATGTTACACATTGCACCTTTAAAACAAACCGGATTGAAAGGATATCTGCAGAAGGAGAGGGAAACTTTGTTCATGCTTTTGCCATTTGGGTTTGATGTTGGTTTGAAAGTATGCACACTTTTTACAGTGTAGTTTGTGTGTGTTTTATGTTTGTCCTTCCATACTTAAGCTGATGCCTGGCTTATGGGAGGGCGGACATGTGTGTGTAAATGGCAAAGACTGAGGGATGGCCGTTACCCCTGAGATCTGAAAGTTCTTAACTTGAGGCAGATCTTCTGGATTTGAAGAGCAAATATAATATACATGAACTTTCAATAGGCTGTGAATTTCCACTTGAATTCATTACTCTCCTTAATTTAAGGTTATTAATAGAATATACCGTACCAATTTTCTTGTTTGTCAAGAATGAGATGAGAAGAAAGTTAACAATGAGAGCCCGACTGATAATCGTTCGGTCTAATATACTGACTTCTCTTAGCATATCACAGATCAAGGTCATTTAAAAACAGTGTCACATTGTACATGTACATGTACATGTTTAGCTTAGCTTAGCATGAAGACTGGACACAGGCGGAAACAGCTAGCCTGGCTTTCTCCAAAGTTGAAAAATATGCTTACAAGCACCTCTAAAGTGCATTAATTAACACTGTGTACCTCGTTCGTTTAAAGGACTTTAAACGGACTTATTTTCAGTTTCATACTTGTATTTTGGTTTTCTACTTAAACATGTTTACATGCTTTGATGTTCAAAAAACGCTTTACTTTTCTCAGAAGAATTACAGAAGGAAAAATGGGACTTTAATTAAGGTGTTTCAGGCAGTTCGGTATTTCTGTGGGGGAGAGTAACTCCCTTCGGCGTGGACTTTGTAACTTCGCAGACCTTTTACATGCACAAAAAATGATATAACCCACTAAAGGAAAGAGATGTTTTTAAAATGGTAGTTTGTGATTTTAGGAGAATTTATTTGATGGAGCTATTTCTTGGCAAACAACAGTGTATCTCTCTGCACATCAAACCTGGCAACCTCACTGTGACAACAAGACCTCAGGAAGAAAGAAAACAGCTCGACTCCAACTTTATAGTTAACGCACAAACATGACATTGATATCAATCTCACTCTCGCAAAGAAAGCAAAACATATAAATCATACCAATATGTTTTTATTTTTCTCTTTATTTGAGTGATATTGCTTGAATATATAACTGAGCGCATTTGTTGCCCCTTCGAGTCTGGCTAACACATTTATACATTCCTTAAATCACCCGTGCTGCGTGTGTATATGACAATCTCGAGCACCAGCACGGGAACCTCACCTCCAAAACTAATAAAACAAATGGATGGATTTAGTTTTACAAGAAGGATTCATTTGTAAATGTCAGACAGAAAGGGACCATTTATTTCACAAAGGGCCATTCATTCATTTCTCCCTGAGCGGCAAATAGGAGGCATCAGGCCTGTGGGGGACTGGGGGACTGTTTGCTATAGCTAGCGGCCGTACTCTGAAAGTCATTCATCAGAACCGTTTCCCCTTTCCCAAACTCTCCCCAGCCCAGCTGTCATGATGCTGCCGAGATGAATTAGCTGTGTCATCTTGTGTTTCCCCGTGCAGACAGGGATATTCGTACTGGTCCTAAATATAAATCTGCTCCATCCAGCCACAATACTTATACAGTAAGACACCTGAATCCATTTTCAGATTAATGCATTGATTTGTCATACATGGTGGCACTGCCACTTCACAACATGAAAAAATGAGGCTTGTTTGACCCTCCTGTCCAGAGCAAAGTGATGTTAAGGTTAACCGAGCATAGTATCCCATGGATTGCCACCATATGCCAGCCATTCATTGTGTTTAAACAAGCTGGCTTGTGCACTTTACAGTAATATTACTGTAGTTGATTTTTTAAGGGTTTTCCACCCAGCAATATGTTTCCCAAGGCAGTGCTTTACGTGCTAGTTTTAAAGCAGCTCAAAGGCTTCACACTGTGCCTGAAACTGCCCTATAGCTTCTCTAATGTACAGTCACTGTAAAATGGGTCAACATGGGCTTTTAAAGATACTGATATCCATATTTTTAGACTGAGCTCACCCACGCCCAATATGTTTGTGCTGATGTTCTATGTTGTCAAATCTGACCATTTTTTGTACCAAAAACATACTACTCAGCCCAATCTGATTCCCAGTTCGTAAAATACTGACACTTAGTCATGCATCTCAGCGTCTGATACTGACGCACAAGGCACTGTATGTCTGTAGGAGACATACAGACACACCAGGCCCGCCAGACTTTCAACTAAGTCCAATTTAAAGTCTGCATAGTGAGGAGATCGGGGTGGATGGATGGGTCAAACAAACACGGGACTTTCACCCAGGGTGAAACCGAAACTCAATGTTGACTTATTTTAAGTTACATTACATAACTTAACGTAATAAACATACTTATTTGAACCCAACAGGCTAAAGTTATGTGAACTTAGTCCGTTTAAAAGTGACAAACCAAGGGGTCCTGACCAAGCGTCCGTATGTGATGGGTTGTACTACTAGTCAGTTTTTCTAACACTTGCATCTTTTGGCACTAAAACGCAGGCATCAGGTCTTACAAATAAAGATTTATTTATTAAAAAAAATGTAATTGAACATCACATTAAATATCTCATAACAGACATGGGACTGATACCGTATATAAGCAGTGGGCTACCTCCAGGTCTGAAAAGTGAAGCCAATGCAGAAGTGCTTTAAACTTGCATTCTTTCTAACAGCCAGCAGGGGGCGACTCCTCTAGTTGCTAAAGAAGTCTGCTTGTATAGAAGTCTATGAGAAAATGACCCTACTTCTCATTTGATTTATTACCTCAGTAAACATTGTAAACATGAGTTTATGGTCTCAATCAATAGTTTGATATTTTGAAAGCTGCTTCAGAACCACAGAAGACATTATACAACTATTTCCACAGGCTTCGTAGTATGACAAGTAAACTGACCTTGGTGGAGTACCACCAAGTAGTATAGTAGTAGTAGATTCTCAACCTGTGAGCTAATATTGTGCTATTTAATTATTATAAGGCTGTGCAATGTTTATTACAGCAATTTAGCATGTTCTACGAATTCACACATTTTGCCTATGCTGTGTTCAGAACAGTCAATTATAGTTTAAAATCCAAGGACTTAGGTATTAACAGCACTGACACTTTTTATGCTCAGTGCAGTCACACAATTTGTTTCAGTGTCAGTGCCTGAAGCTCTCCGTGTTGACAGGTTTGCAGTGAGCTCCTGAGCTACTTCCACTGACTCTCATCTCCCACATTGGTTTTAAAGTGGAGCGGCGCTTATCTGACGCAGTATTTGATTCGACCTCATAGCCCAGAAGATTGAGAGGCTATTGGAAAAGTGACCTTTGTCACACTTGTCCCTTACAGCAGATCATGTACACAATTATCCTCAATTGTTTCTGTAAATCACCACCTGCTCCCTTGTCAGCCCCCGCAGCTACAACACCGCTGCTGCCTATACTCTGCTTCTCTTCCTTTGCTCTGTCTGTCCTCTCACCACCTCCCTCCCTTCTCCACCCCCCAGCCCCTCTCTCTGCCTGCTCCCTTGTGGATGCTTTGGCGCCAAACAATCCCAGCGGGAGACAGAGAAGAGACAGCAGCAACCAAGAAAGGCAGAGAGAATACGGAGATCACAGACAGGGAGGCGGTGTGGGGAACAGAGGTCTGTGTGATGAGGGTTGCCTTAAAATGTTAAAACACACAACGGAGAGTTGGCAGAAAGGAGGAGAAGTGCACTGTGTTTTTGCCCTAGCAAACAGGCAAGGTGGTTGTACTGTAAGTATTGAGAGTAAACAGACAGAAGGGGAGGTAGAGTTTGTACAGCCAAGTAGATTTAACAGATAGCGTGAAGGAGAGAGGTCGGGAGGGGAGCCGTGCCTTGTTGTTCACCTTGTGTCATGTAGTTTGACTCTACACGTGTCCCCACCCCGATCCCGAACCCAAAATGACAGTTTGATTAACTGCCGAGCGCCTCGACAACCCAGAGCTCTCGCAAACAAACCTTTGCCATCAGTGCATGCAGTGAGACGCACAGAGCGATGTGGACCCCGAAGGTTTTGTTTACTCCTCGGTGTCCACATGCACCGGAGATGGCATTCATGTCACTCTATTTTCAGATAAAGAATTAATGAAAAAATCCAAAGTGTTATTGATGTGTGATGTCAGTGGCTGTAATTCCCTCAGACTCAGTTCTTTTTATGCTATTATATCTTATAGCATGAGTATATCCTCAGGTAGATAACCACATAAGCATATTAATGGACTGTATTATGTCAAGCTATAGCCTCAACTGCAAATTGTTTCTCTTATCCATTTCCCAACCCAACTCCCAACTCTATCTTCCCAACATCTACAGATTCATCCACATGCAGACATGCATGCACCAATGCATCCATAGTAATTGACACATGGACATGCATATCTACTACATCTACAGTATGCATATTCAGTGTCCCCAAAGTAATCCTCTTGTATGTGGGTGTGAGCATGCACCGCAGAAAGCCCATATATAGTATAGTCATAAGTCTGCAGTGTCGCCATACACAACAATGTATTGCATATATTACCTATTATTTCCAACACAACTGCTCAATTATATGTACACCAGGAGACTTTGGGAAAAGAGGCTATTAAAAATAAATAGAAAAGGAAATAAATACATACAAAAAACACTTATAATGGCGCCTGGGTTAGCTCAGTTGGTAGAGCGGGCGTCCATGTATTAAGGCTTGGTACTGACCGCGGCGGCCCGGGTTCGAATCCGGCCTGTGGCCCTTTCCGCATCCACTCTCTCTCTCCCCCCTTTCACGACTCTATCCACTGTCCTGTCATAAAAATGGAAAATGCCCCCAAAAAAATAACTTTAAAAAAAAACAAAAAACACTTATAATAAGGGAGAGGAGCTCTGCATGAATACATTAAAGGTCAGAACTATCCGGCAGGTCGTTTTGCGATGTGCTTCAACTTTAAATTTGCATCACAAATTTGAATACGAGAAAAAAAAAAAAAAAGACGTAGAGCATGTAATTCTTCCCTGTGCTTTACTCACACTGTATGCCAAAAGGTGTAATCCTGGCTGGCAGGCTAAAAAGACTGATAAGATGTGACGTCAAGTGGCAGCTCTTAAATTTCTGTGCTTGTCTGTGCCTTTTCATTCATCTTCAGTTTCAGGCTTTTAAGCATTCACTGCTTCACTGGCTTCACTGATTGAAATGGAAGTCTTTTTCTCATTTAGAGGAACTGTCAAAGCAAAAATCCACCACCAAAAAAAACAGCCATCTACTGATTACTCTTATTCACATTAGCTCCTATCGATCAAGCAGCTAATACTCTGTGATGTTTAATAGCCTGCGATGGAAATTCACAACATCAGTTTGCAACGGATACTGACATTTGTGTAGACCGAGAAATGTTTTCGTAATTGCATCCCTTTTTTGTTTCGTTGTAGTGCTGCTGAGGGGTCTGAACTCCAGAATGTGTCCATAAATTCACCATGGCACACTGTCAGTGTGTTAATGAAAGTCCCCATCAGCTTTATGTTTATCAGCTCTAGGATTGGTCTCAATAAAATCATTGAAATGGCTTTGCAAAAGACAGATTCACACTCTGAAATGCTGTCTACGATTATAGGAATGCCATATGTGTTTTTCCCCTCAAGGCAACGGCTTCAGGATGCCTGAAATCTTTATTCTTTGAAGAAATAAGTAAGCAGGCGTTTAATAGTCTCAAAAGTTCTGCTATGTGAGCATACACAGCATTGAAAAAATCAATAGTCTTTTAGCCAAAGTCTGCATTTTTCTGCCCAACACTGATCAAGGAAACCGCTTGTTTTATGGGGTTTCTTTTTTATTTCTCTTTATTTACTCTTGATGGAATCAGTGAAAGATGAGTTTGTCTCCCTTATATCCATTCGTAAATTCACGGTTTATTTTAGGAGCCAGTCAATCAAACAGGACATTTATTCCCATCTCAAACGCTTCGGTGTTAATAGACTTAAGATATGTGCCCACCAACCCTAACGAATGTCCCTGTTTGCCTTCATAATGGGTTCATTAGTAAAACTCTTTGACCGCGGTTTCAGAGCGGCGTGCATTTGTTATTCTGTTGCTGCTACACTTGCTGTGGGATTGTGTTTCTCTGTCAAGCCAGTACATCATTATCCCTTCACCCAGACGGATTAGCTTGTTGCTCAGAGCCTCTCCTCCGATATGTCTCTCTCTCTTGATGAGCTGGCTGGGGAAACAGGGTTGAACAAATTTAGTTAAATACCAAAAAGTGTCAGGATCTATTTCCGGTGTGTTCTGTTGCACCGTCCACCAAAAAAAAAAAAGTTACAAATAATCAATGTACGTCCGAAATGTTTAAGTCTCCAATTTCTATCTGTCATGTTCTCTCACTTTCTTACTCTCCTGTTCACAGGTATGCAGCTTTCTGAACATGACACGCATCTGCACTCAATCAGAGACATATTGATTTCCATGGTACAACTCTTGAATATGTAATCGCGGCATCCCACTGTGAAGCCATCGTGGGCCCACAGTTGAGTAACCATTCCCTATGACACCCTCACTCGTTAGAACATGAGTAATCGCACAGTTGGAAGACTAGATTGTCCTCAGGGGGGATGTTATGACGTGCGTTACAGTATAACGCCAGCGAGAGAGTGAGAGTGAAAAGTATGAGTAAGAAGGCTATATTCAGAACCATGCAGAGAGAGATTAAACTGCTGGTGGTTGCCTGATCTCATCTGCTGGCAGCGCTTGACTCTCCTGTCATGTACACTCTATGTGCACTAGCATGTAGTCTGTGGGTGGGTGAGGTATAGAATGGACACAAAAGCAGTCCAGTATCCCTAGGAATTACACCAAAGGAGGAAGTACTCACAGACCTGCAATTATGGTTCGCCTTACCACAATCTATCTAAGCCTCTGGGGGCAAAGGGGTTATATTTTTGGGCTCCCGGTGTAGCCAGCAGATATCCGAGCCAAGACTTCCTTTCCTGGAGTCTGGAGTAGCAAGTTTGCAAGCTTATTTTAAACCAATAAAAAGCCAAATCATCATTAGACATTAGATAGCCGATGAGTTCCGAGACTGCATTTCGGCCAAATGGCAGGTTTGTGCAGGATATCCCGCGTTGCGCCAGTGACAATTCTCTCAGATCAATCAGTGGTCTGCGGTGTTTTAACTCCACCTTCTTGTGTCGGCTCAGCTCGCTTGGAGCCTCAACCAAAAAAATTTACCAGGTGCTATTCCACAACTATTACTAATGGAAACGCGATAATAACCGCTCTAATGTGTAACAAACTGAACTCAACTGGACTGCTTGGTGGAAATGCAGCTTAACCGCCAGTCAGTCACTTATCTATCTCTATTTTCATTACATTTATTTAGACACTTTTATCCAAAGCGACTTACAATAAGTGCATTCAAACATGTGGGTACAACTGTAATAACTGCAAGAATCATGCAACTTCATCAAATATGCTGATCCAGTGCTACGTTCAGAGACAATAGGAGATCGAGAAATGGGTTTTATTTCTTCTCTACTGTTCTGTCTACTCCCCCCCCATCACGTACAGATAAAGTGGTTTAGATCATCTGGCAAAACG